>NW_028154226.1:0-653163 GCF_964211835.1 Anser anser | reverse complement strand
CAGTCAATGGGGAAACAGGGGAGGGTCCCAGTCATGGAGAAAGAAAGTATATAAACTGTACTGTGTGACTAGTAGATGCGCTCCTGCTTGTGGGACGCCCGCCACTGCAATCGCAAATAAAATTGCTACTTCACTGAGATCCTCGCCTGAGCCTATGTTATTGGCTACAGAGTGTTTCTCACACTCACTACCCGCTGACTGATGCCCAACCTATCCCTGAGCAGCCGGCCCCCCCACCCCGGCTAGCCACCCCTATATATTGTTTAGCATGACGTCAGATGGTATGGAATACCCCTTTGGCCAGTTTGGGTCAGCTGTCCTGGGTCTGTCCCCTCCCAGCTCCTGCTGCACCCCTAGCCTGCCCGCTGGCAGGACAGAGCGAGAAGCTGAAAAGTCCTTGGCTTAGTGTAAGCACTGCTCTGCAACAATTAAAACCTCAGCATGTTCTCATCCTAATCCAAAACATAGCACCCTACCAGCTACTAGGAGGAAAATTAACTTCATCCTAACTGAAACCAGGACGCAGTCATACATCAAATTAGAAGTGCATTTATAAATAATTTATGGAGGATGAATAATGGATTCTTAGATATCTTAATAAATGGCTAATCAATTGTTATAGAATCCACAGGTCAGTTATTTCTAAATATGGCAAATAAACTACATGAATAATAAGCTGTCCAGAAACCATCATCATGGAAGGTAGTGTAACTATACAGATACCCATTCATATTCATAATATGCATATAGCTAGAACATTGTGAGTAATACAATAAGAATCAAAATGCAAAACAGAGTCATTTATTGTGTATGGTTCTGTAAGCAATTCATCCTACTCTTCAGTGGGTTCTTAAGCTGGCAAAAACAATGAAAGCTTGAAAATTGACAATGAGCAAAGGGATGCAACTCTCCTCAAAAGCATCTTCCTATTTTTCAACAGATTTATGGAAGACACTGATAATTTACAAATCCTGTATAAGCAGTTTCTTAGTATGCGGTATGTGTGACAGGTGATATGGGTGATTTTTGTACTGTTACTGGTCAGAAGTTCTTCAGAGATCTATATATATCTGTAAATAAGGGAGCCCAATTTGCTTGTCAGCAATTTCTTATTCTGTATGAAATTTGTTCTTTAGCATATATAATTGGTTTATGCACAGACCTGGCAGTAATGGTCAACATGAAAGACTCCTGAGCACCAAAAATATCTAATAAAATGAGCTGCAGGATTGCAGCCTGACTCCAGAATTGCATGGCACCTGAGCTGTTGAGTATCTAAGCAACATCTTACGTGACCGTCCTGCAGAACAATATGATCTTCGTTGTATTTCTGCCCAGCAGAGGAAAGGACCAATAATACAATCTTTGGTGACCTGAAATACCAAATTACACCTCAGAGAAAAGTTTTGCAAAAAATCAACACTTTATAAAGAAGAGAAGGGGGAAATGTGTGAATAAAATGTTGTTTTTGCAGAGTTACATTGTTAAAAGGTAAGGAATGGGGTACTGAGATATGCTTGCAGTGATAAGAAAGCTTAACAGACAACCTTGTAAAATGCAGACAACCAGACTCCGTTCATGGCAAGAATTATTAGACCCTGATAGGTTAGCTAGTAGGAAGAGGGGGCGCCTTCTGTGCACCTTCTTTAGGGTCTCTTTTTTCTATCTTATTTTCTGGAAGGTGGAAAGGATTGAAGATTTACAACCTAATTGCATGTCACTGCAAATACTGAGCAATGAGTCTGACTCTAAACTCCCATGCTTGAAAGTCTCGTTGTGTTTGGTTTTTTTGTTTTTGTTTTTTTTTTTCTAACTAGCCTTGGCATATCTAAATCTTACCACAAATTGGGTGAAAAAAAAAAATATATATAAAACCTAGGAATCATCCAACTGGAAATTAACAGAGCTGCAACTCAGGTGAGATTTGGGAGAACTCGTTTTCCAGCAAATATTCAGCAGAGCTAAGCATGTTTTCATTATTAAAGCAAGGTAGTTTAGACTATATGCCCATGCGTGCTAGTGTCACTTGAAATTGAAGGTGGGTCAAATTACCCATAAATAATCGGGCTGGTCAGTGAACCACAGGGTCTGGCATTTCGCAGATAACACAAACACTTTCCCATTCACTTCACTTTCACTTTATTTAAAATAAACTATTTGACATCTAAAATGTCTGGGGTTATTGCAGCTGGAAAAAAAAATACACATGTAGTGTAAAGTCCTTTCCCTATTCTTGTTTCTCATAATATCCTGTAAAATGACATGTTTTGATTGATATAAACTATTATGACAGACAGGAAGAAAAACGTATTAGAATCTGAATAGGGTGCATCGCTGCTGATTGTTCACCCATTGCTCTAATACATTGAGTGAACATGTAGTCTGGAAATTGCAATACAGTCTTATGCATTTAAGCCTGATATAATCCTAATGAAATCAATGTAAATCTTTCTATTTCTGAGCGTGTTGAACCAGATCCTAATAAAATTGTAAAAACTCCTTATTTGTTTAAAATATGCTCAGAAATAAAGGGAGAAGGGAGAGGTTTCCCTAAACCCTTTACAAAAGGCCTTCTGAACAGCATAGATGAAGTCAAAACTCTGCACAGACACTTCCTTTTGTGGTGTCTAATAAAAATATATTTGTGAATAATCCATAATTAAATGAGAAGAGAATAACATTAATTATTTCACTAGATTGTTAATCAGCAGGGTATTCTGTGCCCCCTCTTCCTACTAGCTAACCTATCAGGGTCTAATAATTCTTGCCATGAACGGACTTGGGTTAAGGTCCCCGAGGAATGCCAGTTCTCTTGTTCCATTAGTGAGAGCACATATAGATAATTTTCAGTACTAATCTAGGGATAAAATCAATTATGTCTCTTGTATTTAAAAATTAAATTGACTCACCATGGGAGTAGGATAAAGGGAAAAAATGCATTCCTCCTATTATGTCTAATTACAATTGTAAAACATTTTCCTTCAAAATGTAATTGCTGCCTATAGAGACTGAAGCTGGAGAGCTTAAACTGTTTAGCTGACACATTCAGTTGTCTTTCAGGTTTTTCCTTTGGATTATTTAATGTGTTGAAACACTCTTAAAGATTTCTCTATTTTAAAGGCTCTCAGAAACAGCTCAGGGTTTAAGAAAAATGAAAAGACTGAGCAATGAATTGATTCCATCATCTTATTAAAAAAAAGATGAAAATCGTTTATTTTTATAGATGTTTTATTCTTTTAGACCAAAGAATGATCAACTAAACATAATTCTAAAGTTTCAATTTTCCTAAAAAACTGTATAGCTTGCTGACTATATCTGGCTTTTCTTTTCATTATTGTGTCCTTATGAGAACTTCAAAAGTAGTTAATCAATACTGTGTAATATATGTGACCCACCATTCAGAGCCAAGGCTTTGAAGGTCACCAAAGATTGTATTATTGGTCCTTTCCTCTGCTGGGCAGAAATACAACGAAGATCATATTGTTCTGCAGGACGGTCACGTAAGATGTTGCTTAGATACTCAACAGCTCAGGTGCCATGCAATTCTGGAGTCAGGCTGCAATCCTGCAGCTCATTTTATTAGATATTTTTGGTGCTCAGGAGTCTTTCATGTTGACCATTACTGCCAGGTCTGTGCATAAACCAATTATATATGCTAAAGAACAAATTTCATACAGAATAAGAAATTGCTGACAAGCAAATTGGGCTCCCTTATTTACAGATATATATAGATCTCTGAAGAACTTCTGACCAGTAACAGTACAAAAATCACCCATATCACCTGTCACACATACCGCATACTAAGAAACTGCTTATACAGGATTTGTAAATTATCAGTGTCTTCCATAAATCTGTTGAAAAATAGGAACATGCTTTTGAGGAGAGTTGCATCCCTTTGCTCATTGTCAATTTTCAAGCTTTCATTGTTTTTGCCAGCTTAAGAACCCACTGAAGAGTAGGATGAATTGCTTACAGAACCATACACAATAAATGACTCTGTTTTGCATTTTGATTCTTATTGTATTACTCACAATGTTCTAGCTATATGCATATTATGAATATGAATGGGTATCTGTATAGTTACACTACCTTCCATGATGATGGTTTCTGGACAGCTTATTATTCATGTAGTTTATTTGCCATATTTAGAAATAACTGACCTGTGGATTCTATAACAATTGATTAGCCATTTATTAAGATATCTAAGAATCCATTATTCATCCTCCATAAATTATTTATAAATGCACTTCTAATTTGATGTATGACTGCGTCCTGGTTTCAGTTAGGATGAAGTTAATTTTCCTCCTAGTAGCTGGTAGGGTGCTATGTTTTGGATTAGGATGAGAACATGCTGAGGTTTTAATTGTTGCAGAGCAGTGCTTACACTAAGCCAAGGACTTTTCAGCTTCTCGCTCTGTCCTGCCAGCGGGCAGGCTAGGGGTGCAGCAGGAGCTGGGAGGGGACAGACCCAGGACAGCTGACCCAAACTGGCCAAAGGGGTATTCCATACCATCTGACGTCATGCTAAACAATATATAGGGGTGGCTAGCCGGGGTGGGGGGGCCGGCTGCTCAGGGATAGGTTGGGCATCAGTCAGCGGGTAGTGAGTGTGAGAAACACTCTGTAGCCAATAACATAGGCTCAGGCGAGGATCTCAGTGAAGTAGCAATTTTATTTGCGATTGCAGTGGCGGGCGTCCCACAAGCAGGAGCGCATCTACTAGTCACACAGTACAGTTTATATACTTTCTTTCTCCATGACTGGGACCCTCCCCTGTTTCCCCATTGACTGGGTAATCCAGGTTCACAACCTACCCGATGCTTCACAGACAATACATGGCCTTCAGTTGCCGGCCTGTTAAATTTCAAATTTCTTTTGACTTTTTTACTGTTTGAAGTGGTAATGTTTCTTCACTTATCTGACTTGACTTGGCACCGTGATCGTCACCTAATTGCTCTAAGGAGTCTGGTTGTCTGCATTTTACAAGGTTGTCTGTTAAGCTTTCTTATCACTGCAAGCATATCTCAGTACCCCATTCCTTACCTTTTAACAATGTAACTCTGCAAAAACAACATTTTTATTCACACATTTCCCCCTTCTCTTCTTTATAAAGTGTTGATTTTTTGCAAAACTTTTCTCTGAGGTGTAATTTGGTAGATATCTTCCTCTTCTTCACCTTCTTTGCTTTCCATCTCCTCTAATATCATCATCTTATCTGAGTAAGGTGGTGGCTCCATGGTCATTTGCTTCAATACTGCAGTTTCAATTAACCACTGGACTAGTCCTCTTACACAGGGGATAATGCAACAACCAGTGGCTGTCAAAACTCCTGCTACTACGATCAAGGATGTAAATATGGACACTACTATCCCTTTCCATTTACCAAACCAAGATTCCAACCATCTGGTGATGGAAGCGTCTGTTCCTAAGTTTTCTGCCAATTCATTGGCAAGGGTGGTAAGCCCTTGCAATGCTCTAGTTACTGTGCCATCCGGGGCAGTATTGTTGGGTATAAAAGTGCAACAATGGTTGCTCAGTATCACACACACACACCTCCTTTCTCTGCGAGCATCATATCTAATGCTATTCTGTTTTCCCAAGCCATTTTGCTGGTGGCATCTAGTTGTTCAGCGATTCCTCTTATCGCATCCCTTGTATAATTTATGAATCTCTGCTGATTATAATAATTATAATTAACCCAATCCACATTCTTATTGATTGTTACCCACCAGAACAGCGACTCAAACCCTGCAGCAATTTGATTCCTGGCTTTATGTTCATTGGGAACTCCTCTAGGCACCCCAATAGAATCTATGTACACTCTGTCATCGAATGATACTCCCAAGCTTCTTTTACTTCTTCTGGATACACGTGATGTTTCTCTTTCAAATGCCAGGGTGAAGGGTATAGCTAATTGAACAAGTGCACAAGTGCCTCCCCAATTAGATGGTAGGGTGGACCGTAAGATCTTCCCTCCACAGTACCACCAGAGATCTGCCCTGGGGATCTCAAGTCTTGAGCAGTTTCCCATCAAGTCCTCGGTAGCATTCAAGGTCCTCGTGCACAAGGCAAATTCTCCCAGATGCCGAGTAGCACTCACACCCTGCCGTGAGAGGCAAGCTGTATGGTTACCTGTAGCTGTAGAGAATGCAGGGGGAACCCTGATATTGCTATCATGCAAGGAAGGGAACAGCAAACAGAGAGACTTACAGGCCTCATTTCCCCAGGCAGTCTTTTCTTGGTACAGTGCAATCATACATCGCATCCCCTGGGAATCCTTGGTCCACCCCAATGGGAAGGGCACTATCTGGGCAATCGGTCGTCCCGAGGCACAAGCATAGCAATTGCTATGGTTGAGACTCTGGACAGTATATTTGACCCATTCTATCCAGGCATTCACATCTCCATACCCTGTTTCAGTCTCAAATGTTTGCCTAAGATCTTTTATTTCTTTAACTGTGACAACTGCCGCATTTCAAAGAGGGCCTCCTGTTTTCTCACCTGTTTTCTCCTTGAGTTTCTCCCTTTCTCTGATGGCAATAGAGGATCGTTTCCATACAGCTATTCTCAATCTGGCTGTTGGGTCTCTCCCAGTTATTTGTTCTCTCTGCTCAGTTGTCGTTGGGCATTTAAATCTCCACAAGCTAACACCTCACAAGCATCAAACGTGACGGATTGTGGTACATAACCCTCTGTCACATTCACCCATATTTTTATGGGGTATCCCGTCTTACTATTATCTGGTCATGCCTTTTCCAAGTTGCCAATTGACCAAGGCCTTCTCTGAGGCCTACAATCACTAGAAACAAAATTAATAGTTGATTTTTCCCTGTCATTATTTTTAACCCTTAGGTTTCCAAATAATTATCAATACAAAGAATAAGATATATGTACACTACTACTAGAACAAAAGCCCCTTGGGAGCACTTTGATTCGCTATAGGCCAGTCCTTTCTCTCAATCGCAAGTCACACTCATTAGTTACCTGTGAAAATAAAAGGTTAGTTTACAATTGTAAGCTTTTATCCTGCTCAGAGTCCATTATGCGGTTTTTCTTTTTGATTTTAACTTTCAACAAGTTTTCTGTAGGAACAGCTTCCCAGGTACTAGGGTCGATGGGTGCTTTCACTCAAGTACAGTGAGTCCAACCTTTTTCCACAGTTCTTACGGCTGTTTCAGTGGTTAGTAGTACTTGGAATTGTCCTTCCCATTCAGGCCGGAGTTTTGATTCTTTCCAGGTCCGAATCAGGACCCAGTTTCCTGGTTGATGGTGATGGGGGTTTGAGCCAACAACCCACGGGTCCTGAGAGATGACAAAGAAGAGGACAACCCCAGAATATAGCTCTTAAGGAAAACTCTCTCTTGTTTCAAATTGTGGTATCTCATCCCTTCTGCCCAGATAGGGTAATCCGAACAGCATCTCATATGGTGAAATTCCTATATGCTTTCTTGGTGCTGTTTGAACCTGGAGGAGTGCTAAAGGTAACCATTTTACCCAAGGAAGTCGGGTTTCTAACATTAATTTAGTTAATTGCTTCTTTAATGTCTGGTTCATTCGCTCTACCTTCCCAGAAGAGGAGGGATGCCAGGGGGTGTGAAAATCCCATTCAGTCTCTAAGGCCTGCATTAACCCTTGCAGTACTTGTGAAGTGAAATGACTTCCTTGATCTGAATCAATGTTTTCAACTATCCCATATCTAGGGACTATTTGCTCCGGTGATACCTTAGCCACCGTGTTCACAGTGGCAGATACCAACCGGAAAGCTTACACCCATTCAGTCACATGGTCAATTAGGACAAACAAATACTTAAGTCTCCCCTGCTTTAGGTAACTCAGTAAAGTCTACTTGTATACTTTGGAAAAGTGGAATCCCTGGCTCCCATCCCCCTCTAGGTGGGTTACGGATGACCTTTTTATTTACCTTTTGACATATGGTACATCCTCTGCATATTTGCTTCACTGAAGTGTATATTCCTACACAGACATACTTTCTTAGCACAACATCACACATTGCTTGCACCTCCCAATGACTCTCTTGATGTAAAACAGTTAATATTAGCCTCATTGGTGCTTTATTCAGCATTTCTCTCCCATCAGGGAGTATCCATTTTCCTTCAGACTTCGTGGCTCCTGATTCCTTAAAAAATCTTTCTCTTAAAACTTTTAGTTCTTTCTTAGTTTTCAACAGTTCCCTGAATCCTCTCTGGATTTATTCTTCGTTTTCCCTCAGACATTAGATGCCTTAAATACCTGACTTCTCTTTCTACATACTGTAATTTATTTTTCAATACTCCCAAGCCCTGCTTTCCCAGAAAGTTGAATAGCTTGTTAGTAGCTTCCTTCACAACTGTTTTCTCCTGTCCTGACAATAAAAGATCATCCACATATTTGTAACAGTAATACCTCCTCGGGAGGTTGGAATTGCTCCAAAATCTGTTCTGAAACTTGCCCAAATAAATTGATGGCCCTGTAAACCCCTGAGGTAAAACTGTCCATCTGTATTGTTGCTTCCGCCCCCACTTCAGGGTCTTTCCAGTCAGAGGTGAATATATCTTTGCTCTCAGGGCCTGAGAGCACTCCATTAATAACACTCTGTTATTCCAGTCTAACAATTTACTATTTGAATACCCAATTTCATCATCAAATCCCTTCCCAACAAGTTCGTCCCTGCCTTGGGTACATAACAATAATTGCCCAGTGATCGTTTTATCCCCTGGTCTCAGCTTGGTATCCCCCAAAGGTGGCAGGGTTATCCCAGCCCCTTCTACCCCCATCACTTTTTAGGGTTTCAGTAGTTAATTTCATCTCTGATACTTTACAGGCCAGTAATGACCTAGCTGCCCCAGTGTATTGGGTTCGATGGCAAGGTTCGGGGGGGGGGGGGGGGGGGGGGGCTGCAGTGGCAGCCCCCGCGAGACGAATCCAGAAGCCTCCCCGTGGCAGATAAGGGACAATTTCATCCGGCCCCAAAGGGGCCCACCGCTGCCCAGAGACAAGCCATGAGCTTGATCCATGCCTCTGTGAGAGCACATCCAAGAAAAACAAACAAACAAACAAACAAAAACCTGCTGTTTAACAGCAGCTGGGAGAGCAAGGAGCGAGAAACCTCCCCGCAGACACCAAAGTCAGCACAGAAGGAGGGGGAGGAGGCGCTCCAGGCGCCAGAGCCGAAGCCCCCCTGCGGCCTGTGGAGAGGCCCCTGGTGGAGCAGGCTGACCCTCCCCGCCCCCCCCCCCCCCCCCCCCCCGGCCCTCCCCGGATCTCCCTGATACTTGGGAAACTGACCAAACACCACAGCAAATATACCAAAACTTCTAGACTGTTACTTAGATAATGTCTACATCCTCTTTCCCTGCTCATTCAACTTCAAACAGCTCTGTCAAACACTACATACCACACCTTTAACACCTTCAGTAACCCTTTTTAACACTTCTTTTTATCTTTCACCAGCCTGTACTTTCACCAAAGACCCAGTCATTGTCCAACTTAATTCCATAACTTTCTCCCTCCAGGATGCTGAAACAACATATCAGTCCCATTTTTCTTCTCTCCTCCTTCTTCCACTCCGGATATTCCTGCCATTCCTATATCTCTCTTCCTCTCCTTTTCATCCTGGCCCTGACTCCCCCTGAAAATTTTCTTCCTCTTTCTCCAACCCTCTGCCTCACTACCTGCTACACTGACTACCTGCTACACTGTCAATACCATTAGTTTCGCTCTCTGCTTTTCCTTCTCATCTCTCCTCCTGACATACACCTTCAGGGCCTCCCACAGGAGGGCCCCCCCCAGTGACTGTTCACTACATCCCCCCACCTTCTGGAGCTTTTTCTGTGTATCTTGCCAGGCTTTAATCACAAAATGAATTTTCAAGAGCCCTTGGGATACCGGGTCCTCGGGATTCATCCCCGAGTACTTTCTCATTCTGACCCCAAGTCTCCCACATGATCCCTGTGCTGCGCACTATCACCACTCCAGCCAGGATCGGCAAGTGGGCACCCCTGCTCTGCCGGTATTACCCCCGGTCCTGGAGGATGAGCTCCTTCCCATTCTTGTATAGCAGCTCTCCTCCTGATCATTCCCATTTCTTCCCCTGTAAACATATTTATATACATAATTCCCCCCCCCAAGAGTATAAATTAGGTCCTAGGAAACTCCTAACCTCTATGCTGGTAAGGAGAGGGGGAAGTTCACTTAAGAGGATACACAGTTAGTGCTAGTACTGTTAGTATCAGGGAAGGCAAAATTCTCAGTACCTCTTCTACCTTGTTTTAATTCTTGCCAGAGCCTAGAGTACGCTCCTTCTCTAGGGACAGTGTTAATTGCAGTCCCTGTCTCCCTTCCTGGAGCAACTGCTGCTGCCACCGGTGCAATATTAGGATTATAGGGAGCATAACTTGGCTCCTTCTCCGAAAAAGGAATCTTGTTGTTTACATATAAATTTAAAGCCTGAATTTTCATCAGACCCGTATTTTGGCCAAAATACTGCCGTTTCCTTAATTGGTTCTTTTCTCCAGACTGATACACAATATTTAACCATTTTCTTCTTTTATCATTTCCTCTAATTTTGAGATTATTTTTCCAATTTCTTATCATTCTTCAGGAAGAACTGTCGGTAGGCACTCCCCCAGGGATATCTCCCTGTCCCCTGGAACTCATATTTCCCATTTTTCCTAGCCCTTGTCAGTGTGCTGCTACAGAAATTTACCTCCTGCAGGGTACCACACACTAACGTTCCGATTCTGGAAAATGGGGGTGTACTGCCAAGCACTTCCCCGTGCAAGGGATTACCGTACACCAAATTTCCCGAGACTCTTCCTTTCTCTCTCTTTTCTCACGCTTCGTCCGTCTCCGGCCACGCCTCTCGCGGAGCTACGGAACCGCGGATCAGGATTCCACACTCGCTTTGTATAAAAGTAAGTCTCAATCACACGTCACACCCGACCCCCAAGGCAATACTTAATATTTCTTACCTTGGTCTGTGCACAGAGTTACCGGATCAATTCTTAAACCCGGAGTGCCTACCTTCTTCCCTTCCCCACTGCTTCATGGATCCTGCCTCTTTAATCAGTCTCGGGTCCTCTGTCAGCTCTCTGCAGAACCACCACCATCGATGCACAGGACCGCTGAAATCAGCGGGGCATGCCTTCCTGCTGCTGCGGCGGTGGGGCTCCCCAGTAGGTGACTGGATCCCGGACGAGCCCCCAAATTGTGAGAAACACTCTGTAGCCAATAACATAGGCTCAGGCGAGGATCTCAGTGAAGTAGCAATTTTATTTGCGATTGCAGTGGCGGGCGTCCCACAAGCAGGAGCGCATCTACTAGTCACACAGTACAGTTTATATACTTTCTTTCTCCATGACCGGGACCCTCCCCTGTTTCCCCATTGACTGGGTAATCCAGGTTCACAACCTACCCGATGCTTCACAGACAATACATGGCCTTCAGTTGCCGGCCTGTTAAATTTCAAATTTCTTTTGACTTTTTTACTGTTTGAAGTGGTAATGTTTCTTCACTTATCTGACTTGACTTGGCACCGTGATCGTCACCTAATTGCTCTAAGGAGTCTGGTTGTCTGCATTTTACAAGGTTGTCTGTTAAGCTTTCTTATCACTGCAAGCATATCTCAGTACCCCATTCCTTACCTTTAAACAATGTAACTCTGTGCAAAAACAACTTTTTTATTCCCACATTGAGCAAATGCATTGTGCATCACTGTTTACGTACACATTATTATTAGTAGTACTATTATTATTATTATTTTCCTGTCTTAATAAACTGTCTTTTTCTCAACTCACAGGCTTCACTTTCCTGTTTCTCTCCCCCATTCCAGAGAGGGAAGGGGGAGGGTGAGCAAACTGCTGTGTGGTGTTTAGCTGCCAGCTGGGTGAAACCGCAACAGACTGCTATATTTAGAGTACATAAATAAGTCAAGAAAGGCTAACTCCTACAGTGTCCTAGCATTGATAAGGATTGTATCAATAACCAAGTACAAATCCAATGGGAATTTTAGTCATGAGTTTAAATGAATATATAGTATTGAAACAATGACAAATCTGGCCTCAGTTCTTGCCGACTTACTTTACATGTTTTTTAAATTATAGAAGTCCATCATTCCCATCACCCTGAGTAGTACAGAACACTAACCTTTGATTTGTGTGAAATTAATTCTATGTTTTCCAGGGCGTGGCAAATGTTATAAGTGAGACCATACAAATTTCTTGGTCTATCAGAAATATTTTATTAATTAAGTAAGCAGGCACAAGCAAAACAGCGCTGGGCGGCTGGGGAGTCTCCGCTCCACCACAGCACGCAACTTTCCCTTTTCAGTGTCGCCGTTTTATAGCATCCAAGTTTCAGTTTGTCAGGACTTGTTGGACCTTCTGAAGCTGCGCAGTTCGTTGTTGGGGGTCGTTGTTTTTCTTTCAATGATCATGCGTTGTGCTCGTGTTCAAGGGGGAGGGTAGTGAAGCGGGAAACAGTATTTCACAGAGTCTTTGTTTTACCAAGGATGTTTATCCAACACCCCCTCCCCACTATCTACTTGCTTAGTCTTCCCCCTTAACAAGGTCGTAAATTGCAAAACCTTATCTTCTCAGCAGAGCCTCTGAATTCCTTTTAAAGACAATGAACAAACACCCGCTAATTTATCACAATCCCTCCTTTTTCTTTTTCTAACATATTTTGTTCATTGATGAATTTTTGAAGCACTTGTTTGCTCAATATTAAAGTTTCTGCGTCATCCTCCTCCTGTTCAAGAGATTCATATTTCGCACGCACAAGCATAAGGTGAGCTGCCTCTAATCGGTTTTTTTTACAATCGCGATTATTCGATTGAATATACATGGTACAAAAGTTAGTGTTAATATGAGCAGCAACAAAGGTCCTGCTATAGTTGATAGCAGTGTAGTGAGCCAAAGTGAGTAATTAAACCAGGATTCATACCAATTCTGGTGGGCTTCATTTTCTATTTTTCGTTTTTCTAGCCCTTCTCTCAATTTAGTCATTGTATCCCTTACTACTCCAGTATGATCTGCATATACGCAACACTCCTCTCGTAGGGCTGCACACAATCCTCCTTGTTGTAGAAAAATCAGATCTAATCCCCTACGATTTTGTCGTACAGATTTCTCTAAAGCTGATATAGATTGCTCGATACGGGCCAAATCCTCATCTACAGCAATGCGTAGAGAGGTGAATTCTTGGCTTTGTTTTACCAGAAAGGTAATTTCAGTTCCGGCTCCTGCAGCCCCCAGAATCATCAGAGTGGCTAAAGTGACAGCCGTAATAGGCTCTCTCTTCCTTAAGTGTTTTTTTTGCCATAGCATGTTGGATGTACATATACTCCTCAGAATGGTAAAGAATCCTAGGTATAATTACTACCTGTACACAAAAATCATGAGACAAGTTGAACAATTTCAAAGATAAGCATGGAGTTACCCCCAGAGACGAACATACCCATCTGGTGTTATCTGCTGGTATTAACCATTTTTCTTTGTCTAATTGTGTAACATTTTCTGTAATATTGCATAGATGGAACTTCTCACCAGGGACCGTGCCTACGCACCTGCCATTCCCAGTTACTTCCGTTAACGTTATTCCTACATCCCTTCCCCAATTGCATTGTGGGGGATCGGTTTTGTTTGAACGGGTGGTTTCTCCCAGATCCCCAATGGCGTCGTAATATGAGGGCCTTATATCAAGACATAACCAGCAAGGTCTAGGCACGTCTGGATTTGGTTGATTCAACAACTGATAACTAGCATTCATGATTCTCCATATGTTATTCCCGGTCACCCCTTCATTTCTAATCCCATACTCCGGGTTTACTGATTTATTAGCAACCTCCAGTGGTTTAGGGCTATTAGGAGTTAGCATTCTAAAAGCTTGTGTAGGCTGAATCCTCAAAACACTCCCCGACAGTTCCTGATTTGGTCCCACCCGTTCGGGACTCTTAGTCTCTTCCTTCTTTATATAGATGATGCCTTCCCTATCAGTCCCCCAGCAGTAGTTATCTGCTGAACAACATGGTGATCTTCCCATCTAATCAGGCTCCATTTAAAAGGTTTGTGAGGGTGCGCAGACCCAGGAACAGTGTAAACAATCGTACCCATTACTATGTATCGCAAAAAAAAATGGCTAGGGCCCATTTTCCAGAGTTCTTTACCTGGCCACGTAATTCCCCACCGTTTCACTCTCTGCCTCGCTTGTCAGTTCGGTTGCAGCGAACTACAAGGTGCAAGTTCTTCTTGGCAGCAGCAGTGTTCTTCAGGGGAGTTTCTCAGGTAACCGCGACCTTTTTCTGATCAAACAGGGTCCCCTTTCCTCCTTTTTTTTTTTTACGATACATAGACAGTTAGACCATACTTATCGAGTTCGTTTCAACGTGAGCTTTAAGTCATCAGGGCCTGCGACCGCTTCCCATTCGCTTTTCTGGATCGGTCCTTTCACGCGACTGGCATGCGTTCACCCCTTCTCAGCCGACTTCATCGTGTCTCGGGATACCTTTGACACAAAGTGTGGGCCTCGATCAGAGTCAATTGCTTCTATTACCCCGTATCTGGGTATGATGCTTTCTAATAATATCTTTACCACGGTTTGAGCTGTGGCCCTTGCCGTAGGGAATGCTTCAACAAAGTTTGTGAGGTGGTCTACAATAACTAATAAGTATCTATATCGCCCCGTTTTTGGAAGTTCAGTAAAATCTAATTGAATCTTTGCAAAAGGTCGATGTGCCAATTCTCGTCCTCCTCCCGGGACCCTTTTTCTCATGTGTTGAGCATTTACCCTCCGACAAGTTATGCAATCATTTACGATCCTCTTTGCTATATTATAAATCCCTATACACATATAATATGTGGCAAATTGATCCACCAACGCCTGAGTACCCCAGTGCGTCTGTTCATGAAATCTCCGTAGCACCCTCATACCCGCTATTGTTCAAACACCCGCTAATTTATCACAGCAAATACTATTTATTCATAAATTTTCTACACAGCTTTTCTACATAGACATTGCAAGGTATTTACATTTTTCATAGCTGTGTGAAAAGGCTGGACTGAATCAGCAGCATGCTGAAAATCCACAAACCTGGCTTAAAAACTTCTTTTTTTTTTTTTTTCTCTGAGGTTCACAAAGATTTAATTAATACAAGATTGAAATGGCTGTGCAGCTGGGAAGCCAACAAACTTTTTGGTGCTCATCTGATTTCCATTCTGTCCAGACCAGTCTTATCTTGTCTTCTTCTGGTTCATCATGCAGTCTCAGTCAGAAAAATATGTATTTATCCAAGTTGTTTTCTCACCAGTTCAGACAAAAACAAACAAATAAATAAATCCTGTTAATTTCTGTTTTATAAAAATATACGCATTTCTAAGTAACTGTTAAGAACAGAGGAAATCTAAGACCCAACAAGAAATTTTTGCTCTTGATGTGGGTATTGATCTTTAAGATGTTGTTATGCAAACTGGGACCAGGAGCAAGAAGTTGTGAAGTAGCAACTACAATTTTTTAAATTTTGTCCTTACTGGAATTTTCTAAAGTAATATGGAGAGAGCACAACACACTGCAGTAATTTACTTTGGTTCAGGGCTAAGGAACATTATAAATAACAGAAGTAAAATTGTACTTTGTAAAAATAGTGAATGAAAACAAGTGAACATGATTGTTTGGGGCATCCAGCTTCCAAGCCAGGATGATTTGCATTGCTTTTGTGTAAGTGTCTGGACTGAATAGTATCCATTGCTGTGTGATTTTATTTTTTCAAGGTATATAAAGAAATACGGTTTTACTCCTGGGCAAAACCATAGAATGATCCTCTCATCATTCCTTTTTTCTCTGCTACACCAACATTAACAAGTAAGAGTCAACATTGAGAATTATACTAGCTTGGGCATCATCAAAAATTGTGTGGTTGGTAATTTGAATAGTTTGTCCTTCGTTATATAGTGCAAGCTAAAGAAAAGTACTGGACTCACAGAACACTATCTGCGATATGATTCAAGAACAAGAAAACTCTGTGTTACTTATGAAAAGCAAAAAACAAAAAAAAAGTGTGATTTCGCAAAGATTATTTCTGTCTTTAGACTTCTCTTTCAGGCAGTGTTTCTGGGGCTGAAGTTCAGATATTATTGTAAATATAAAAAAAAGCATTATTCTGAATACTCACATCTGTAAAGTGACAGAGGTGTTGTAAAGCCCAGTGTAAATAAGAAAGCATCATCACTGCTCAAAAAAACTCATACCAAAAGATAGATGCTAGGAGGCACAACATGCCTGTGTTTTGTGCTACATTCTTTACCTGATTATGCCCATTAATGAGATATAAATTGTGAAAAATAGGGAGGATCAGGAAAGAGGCCAAATATAGAAAGGCTGTGGTACACCCTCTTCCCCCTCACCCAAAGGTGACCAGTCTATTTCAAATATGACCTACCTGGGCTTGCAAGACAAGGGGAATATCATACTGCCTCCTCATTCTCTGCAGATAACTATCACCCTCCATTACTGTCAATATGCAGGTGCCAAAATAGAGATTGCACAAATACAGGCTTTAGAAATGCAGGCAGACAGACAGTAAGAATGTGACACTATTTGTCAGCAGTAAGCCATTTTAAAACATAAGCCATTTTAAAACATAAAGTTTAAACAATTATTTTAAATCATATCTTGGTATAACTGATGCAGATAATAGTGAAAGGGAGGGAAGTAGTGTACCTGAGTGTTTTTCTTGGATTATTTCCCTTTGCTCACCCTCACCATAGAAACAAGTAGCATCATGTCCCAGTGACATCTGACTTCCTCGCTATCTTTAAATGCTTCTCCAGATAATACATTATTGTGTTTGTAGCATCTTCCCTGTGGTTCCCACAGCAGCTTCAAAAACACTCCAGTTTGTTGACAAAACAAATGAGCCTGAGACATTGTAATGAAGGACACTCTTCCCCAGAGTTTTCTTGTAGAAAGGGCCAGCGCAGTATCCATAAACATGCTGTTTAAAGCTGAGGCAGAAGGAAAAAAAGAAAGAAAGGCAATTTGATTGGCTGTACACAGGGACTAAGAATCTTATTTGACTGGAAAATATCTGATTGACTTTGAACCTGAAACAACTTGTCAGGGGATCCGTTGGTTCAATTTCTCTGTGTCAGCTCCTCGGCTACCAGCACACTTTTTCTCCCTTTCAGATTTCATCTTCAAAAGAAACAGGCTGATGGAAATGTGGTGGTGCTGGGCCAGGACAAGGAGGACTGCATCTTTGGATAGGATGAGAGGGTATTTACAAAAATTTTTGCATTTCCTTTAATACAAAAACTAGTAATATCTACTGTATCAAAGGATATTCTAGATCAGAAAGGAAGTTAAAAATTCTCAGAATAAATGTTTTGGCAAAAAAGATTGTCAGGCCTGATGTGTGTGGCTTTACATGAAAATGCAACTAATATGAAGATACTTGTGATTTGAGAACAATGCCCAGAGATGGATATATGTTCAGTCAGTTAACTTTTGGACAGATTCTGTAGTGTTATTCACAATATACACTGTATTACTGTGGAAAAGGTCTTGATTTTTATAAGATTATTATTATATTAGAATACTTACCAGTAACATCATATGGCTATAGGTTACTTCAAGTGGTAATTTCATCCCTTTTCCTGATCCAAAATTAGATCAATATACATACATCATCCCTGTGGTCTGAGAACCCACTTAAAGATTTTTAGTATGGGAAACACCAAAATTTCTGAGACCATCTCTTCCACTTCTTTGCTATCTTAATTGATACAATTTTCCTTAATGAATATTTTAAATTCTTCTTGCTGAAATTAACTATTGCTCTACCTGCCAGAAACAGCAGGAACAATCAAGAACAGATTGTTCCCTCTTCCTCAGCAGCAATCTGTTGCAAAAGTGTAGATTGCTATCAGCAACACCCCAGGCTATCTTCTCTAGACTAACACCCTGAATTCATTCAATCTTTCTGTTTAGGTCATTTTGCTATACCCCTTTTGACCTCCCTTCTTATTTATACTTTATGAATTCTCTGTACCCTGACCATAGCTTTCTTGAAGTGAATTGTTCAAAACTGTTCCTAACACAATATAGGTTATAAGAGTCTGGAGATAACAGAATACATGCTATTACTAAGCACTATTTCTAATGCTTATTTTGATCATTACAAACTACTTTTATGACATACAGAACTGATTAATCTACCACAGAAGAAAGAAGTTATATTATCTTACCCAAGGACCAAAGAAGCTACACACTGCTGACCAGTAATTTCAAAAATATAAACTAGTTTAACTCCAGTAACTTGAAATGAAAATCATGTCCATCCACTAAGTGATTCTTCCAAGTCTGTTTCAGTTTGTAGAAACCATGAATAGGATTATTCTGATTACATGTAGATATCTATCACACATTCTTGTGTGAATACCATTTAAAATCAGAAAAGAAAGACAAGAATTTCTAAAGTTTGCTTCTTCTTGACCTAAGACAGTTGTCGACAGATGGCACAACTGCACTATTACATGCCCATTTGCCCCTAGTGACAGGAAGGAGAATGTAGTGAACTTTCATACTTTCATAGCCATCCATTAAATATTTGAAGTTACTCAAGGTGGGACTTACTTGCAGTCACCGCTTTGTGCTTTTCTGCTTTTCTATCAGTCTTATAAAGCAGGAGAAAATACCTTGCCATAATTTCTTACTTCTTCTATACACTATAACAAATTTTCCTGCCTAACAGCAGGAACTTTTTTTTTTTCCTGCTATTTGTTTATGCCATTTTGGAAGCCAAGAATATCTGAGAGATGAAACTCATGATTAAATTACTATATCTTAAATATTACCACACGTTGGTTGAGACACAGTCTGTGTCCATGCTGTTACACTGCAGCAGATAGGAGGTAATTTGATTTTCCACATAAGGGAAGGGGTTAATTGCAGCTGAAGAATTTTAAATTTGCTGGTGTTAAGGTCTGTACATAGGATGACATTTCTGCTTAGGTGCCAACTTAAAATTATAGAGTGATGTTCACTTAAACTGAGGTAACTTCATGAAAACTCTGAGTCCTGAGGAGAAGATTATTTTTCCCAAAGTTATTCCTCCCTGAAGTTTTTGATGGTTCAGAAGAAATAGCTAAAATACAACAACAAACAAACTAGCAAATGAATTTTGGCATTAAATGACTCAGTATTAATGATGGTTAGTTACAGTATCTCCCACTTAATAACATCATTACTGTTTCATGTCCTTGTCTTAACTTCAAACGTTGTCATATGAAATAGTATCACCTTGTTTTTTCCTAACAGGGCAAATCAGGGAGGCAGTTTGAGCCAATATTAAAACAAGCATCATTCCTATTCTACTCTGCTCCAGTCTAACAAAATGTGGGACCAGAAAGCACTTGAATTTAGAGAAATTTCTTTCTCTGAGAAATATTTATGGGGACCTTTAGATGAACAGGATATTAACTTGCTCATAGGCTAGTGCGACTGCTATTTCAACACTGAATGTGACATAAGAAAAAGAAACCTGCGCATTGCATTTACTGCCTTTCTGAAAAATACCCTTACAGCAGGATCAGTGCTGGCAGTAAACCAATGGAGTGGAGATCAGTGCCAGCCATTGAGAAGAACATTGCGGTTACAGTTACATGAGAGTTACAGGAGCCAAACCTTCTACTACAAGCCTGCAATCTTTTGAAGATACAGATGCACTGTAAGGGATACACTTTGCCTCTGGAAGCCACAGAGACAGGCTTCTGGGTAAGGTCTGCTGAGATTTCTGTGTGCAAATTACAGAAAAGATGAAGAAGTTACACAAAGGGACCTGGAGACTTCAGAAATATGAGCAGGAAACTGTGAAATGAGATTCAGTCTGGAACAGTGGAAAAAAAAACATCATCTAATGCCTCTGGAGAGAGGTGCTCAAAGAGGTAGTCTGAAACAGACATTCAGTAAATGGAAGATGTGATATTTAGGTTGCAATAACAGTGAAGGAAACCTGTGAGGTGACAGTGAGCCATTTCTCTGGTATTAAAAGACAAGGAAAGGAAACAACAGAGAGTGTGATTGTGCTTCTGGGGAGTCCTGCAAGGAAACGTCACTTCATGGCCCAGGGAGGAAGCACAACTGTAGTACCACCCAGCCATGCTGGAATGATAATGATCTAAAGATGATGTTGCAATGAAAAATATGAAGACAAATGCTTGTTTTCAACAAAAATGTTTGAAAAGCAGAAAGTGGCTGAGGGAGAAGTGTCTGATGAGACTATCAAGAAGCAAAAGGGGGAATAATAATTGCTTGCATGGTGTAGAAAGCTGTCAGTACTACAAAGGAAGAAGAATTATTACAGATGGTCTAGGGGGGTTAAGCAGGAAAATCAGAAGAAACTGAGCAAAGAAAAAAATTAGGCTGAATTAAATAATTAACAGTTCTTAATAAAAAAGTCTATTAGACTAAGAAATGTTCTCCTAAGAGACATGGCTGTAAGCTCTTTAGTGCAGGCACCGTGACTGCTTATATGTTTGCATTGCACCTAGCACAGTGGGGATCCCGATCTTTATTTGATCCTGTGGGTTCTACTGCAACAGAAATAACAAACAGCAATGATTATGTACCATGGTAAACCATAAGGGATATGCACTGAGGCTGAATTTTCTTCTCAGTTACACTCTGCTGAGGTCAATGGGATTATCAGGATACAGTCTGGTGGTGTTGACAATACAATTTGCCCTGGTTCATCTGTAAAAACAAAATATGTGTGGTTTCTGCTCCCAAATCTACCTACTTATTTGTTGCAGAGCTATGCAGGCTAGACACTTTCCAGCTGCACAAGAGGGAATGTTTTGTGCCTGAAGAACTCCTGTTGTAGGGCAGGCTGGTAGATGCACAAAGCCAGGGACTGGAATGCCAACTGGTGTTTCTTCATAACAACAAAATTTGCTAGAAGCCATAAAGTAGAAAGTTGTACCTTCAGGACTGGAGCTCAGGGAGTGAAAGTGCAGCCTTTCCTCCCCCATGACTTGCATTTCATGTAAGTTCCTTTCTAGTGTCTAATTCTTCCTCCAACAGACAGGAATGAATTTTGAAAGCAGATAAATCATACCAATCCTGCAGACACGAGGACACTGAAGAACATGCAGACAAGAGCCCCTGGAAGTACTGTAGCTTGGGAGCAGTGGGTTGGGGGCACTTCTGTAGGTTGCTTGTAGATGACAGCCTTCACTGACAATAACATGGCACTTTCCTGTCCAAACAACTGGGAGGTTGCCTTGTTTTTCTCTGAGTGCTTACTGGACTGCATTATTATTATTATTATTATTATTATTGTTTTAATGGCTGTAATCTAAGAAGAACTGGGGCTTGTCAGAAAATTGAGCCATTGATGAGAAAGCAATTGATGACAGCAGTCCAATTCTAATAATTTCCTGTCTTGCTTTGCTGGTACTGGGGTGTACTTTAGCAAAATGACTGAAATAAGTGATGCATTTTCAGTCAGCTTTATCCCTGACTCTTGTGCATCTCAGAAAGACCCAGCAGTGGGTTTGGCAGATAAAGTGGAAAGCAAGACAGGAACTACCATTATGAAATGCAAAAAGTCAATTTGAATGTCAACAGCAAAGGCAGGGGATTCAAGCTTAAAAGAGCTCCAGTTTGAGAAAATGAGGGCATTGCATTATGTATCCCTGACTAACTGCTCATGTTTCAAGCTTTACAAGAATGCCACATTTAGATGCTTTTTCATTACACATAGGTTTTCTTTATTTTAGACCACAGAATTCTCCAAGCTTCTTGCAGACACTGCAGAGGTCAGAAGCAAGTGCTGCCCAAAAACATGAAGTTCGTAAACATCCACATATAATTACATAAAAGTTTTCTCATGGATGGGACAAAACTTCTCCTTGTCACTATCTAGGGAGAAGGACCAGCTGCAGTATAGTATTAGATAGCACCTTTCTCTTCTAAAACTTTTATTGTCATATTGCTGTGCAAAAAGTAATAGAGAACTGTTATCTTGTTTTTTGAGATTGTAAAATCTGTGCATGGAGAGATGAAGTAACTTGCCTGGGTCAATGGAGCTATAGGACTCTGGTAACACTGGGCTTCACTGCTTTTGGTAAATCACCAAAAAGAAAAAAAATAATAAACAAATAAGAAGTGGGGCTAAGGTTGATCACTAAAGCCTATAAAGTCATCTGCATCTCATTTAGCTCAGTTAATGATGTGATGTTGTAGACACGTAGCACACAGTGAATTGTCTTGGAGAGGAAGCAAATACACACAATTTTTTGATTAAGCCCCCTAGTTTTACCATGAATGCTGAAACCAAGACCAGAGACTGTCTTTATTCCTGACTGAGAGGTAATGATCTGGTTCCTGGCTTTCTGACTCAGTTGCTGCATGACGATAAATAAGTAGTTTATATGCTTTTTGTCTCTGTTTACCTGTATGTCTGACAGTGACCCCTCTCGTGAGGTTCTGCCAATCTGTAGCTCTCAAGCTCTAGTCTGTTTCCTGACAGCAGCTCTGTGTTTCCATCATTTCCCCTCGCTGCCTGAGCAAAACTGACACTGTAGAGGTATGATTCATCCAAATTTGAGATGTCTGTTTTAGCGTGAGGTGAATCATGCTTGTTTCTTTCCAAATACTATAAAGGGAGACAAGGGTGACTAATCAAGACATAGATGTCTGTAGTATAGACATCTAACACTGAGTGAGATGAATCCCACTTTCAGAGCCACCTCAAGTCTGACAAAGACTGTGACAGCCAACTGTCTATCAGGTTTCTGGCTGCATGGCAGTACATGAAAGTATATCCAAGGTTGTTTCAAGACCAAATTATCACCTTTTCATGGTGCTCAGAGCCCAAGTTAGTTAGCATGGAGGACACAAGCTGGCCCCATGCAGAACCAGAGTGTCTTTGCATGATTCACTTTAAATACTTGTTTCTGGGAAGCTTGGTGCAGACAAGGCCATAGTAACTTTATAGGTTTAACATGATTTATATGCTCAAGCATTGTTCTTTCTGTGCATGGGTTGGGTCCATGCAGAACTTCTTGTGAATTTCTTCTTTCCATGTTTCTAAAGCAACAGTGCTGCCCAATGCATTTCCCAAACAAAACATATGTGCTGGCCACACTTGCCTCTTGAATCTGTGGAGAGAAGCTGTACCTGTGTTTGTGGAAACCATCCTGGGTTTAGAGGTACTAATGTTTTTAATGCATATTTTTTTCTATCGTCTATATTATGTCAAACCCTATTACTTGGATAATGACAACCTGTCTGAATAGGTTGGATGGTCCTTTCCCATGAACACCTCACTGTGTTTGAAGTAAAGAAAAGCCCAAACCTGCAAAGCTTAATTTTCTTAGATGTTTAGCCACTAAAGGCTTTTGGAGAGGTTTGGTCAGCCAGTACATATCTTCTCTCCCAAACAGAGCCAAACAGAGGGCAGTGTTTTCAATAAAAATACTATTTAAATAAAATATTTTATTCCTGTAGAAAGTCTGTCTTGATAAAAACCACATTTTTCACTGAAAGCAACATTTCAAATGAAAATATACACAGAATAGATGTGTTGTTGCGCAGAGTTAAGTCTGAGCACACAGGAAGATAAATGACTGCTTTTGTAGAGTGAGGGAACAAACTGAAAGACCAACAAGGGGGGCACAATAGTGTTCATCCATTAAGTTCATCCATCCATCAAAGAAACAGAAGTAAATAAACCTCAGTGTGATAGTAACTTAGTAGCTCCCAAGTTTTAATGTATTTATTCTTGCCATCATGAAGTTGAAAGTTCTATTTATTATCCCTGATTTACAGGAGGGATCTTAAACACATTTAGAGCAAGTTTCTAATTCCCACTGGCTTCAGTTCTTTGGAGGATCTGGGGCTGTAGATTTGCATGGTGCAATGAAGCACAGTACAGAGAGACCTGAATCACTGCCAAGCCTGCCTGCAAGCTGAGCACAGCACCATCCTAATGCCACAGTGTTGCTTCCAGCCCTGCAGTAGAACTCCTGCATGGCATTGTCTTTCCATGGGCACATCAGCTCAGAATAATGCTAGCTTGGAGGGTGCTGTGCTCTGTTAAGCAGTGTGGATTTAAATATCTTTGCATCGGTCACCCCTCAGTTCCCCAGCATATAGCAGGTCTGAATCCAGCTTTATGACTGGCACTATTATCCTAATGGATAAACTATTTTTCTCTAAGGAGCTGGATAGTTCCTTTAGCTTATCTGTATATTTACTTAGAGATAAGCACTTTCTCAGGTGCTTCCCAGAACCGGGGCTGAAACATTACTACAGAGCAGGATTCCTGGGAAACAGGAAAAAATACTTGCTAAATTTCCAGGGAAATGGCATTCTCAATCACACACACACACACACATTTTATCTTCCTCTTTCTTTAAAACTTCTGAATAATTCTCAACACAGTTTCTAGAAAATAATTTATTTATTTATTTATTTTTAAAGTCAAACTTTATATTGCAACCTTTAATAATCAACAACTGACTTAAGCATTAATGAACTAACTTTTCCATTAGGTAACAGCCAATAAATTGCTGCAGTCTTATATCGTGTCTGTGCTCATGTCCTAGTTTTCTCCAACTGCTAATTTAAAATGTTTTTCACTGTTTCAAAGAGCACAATTAACTGCTAAAGAACAATTTTATTGCCCTAAAACAGTAATATATTTGCATCCATTACTATGAGTCTTAAAGTCTATTACTGATATAAAAGAGAGGATAACAACATGAAGGGTTTGAAGGGCAGTAGATAATAGTCTGAAAAGGACTTTGAAATGCCTGAAGTATCAGACTTAAAATAGGAATGATAAACAAGTTCATTATTTGTTAGTGACGGTTATGCTGGAGGGAACATTTTTTATATATATTTTTTTTCTTTTTAAAGTTTTATAGAGAATATATTTCAGTCCTAAGATGGGCATAAATTAAACGTTTTATCCAGCTGCTCAGTTAAGAAATAGTAAGAACTAATGAGCTGTATAGTGATAAAGCTGTTAAGCCGATGTGAAAGGACTATATGGGGCAATCTATGACAAATAAATGAGAGAAAAGTCCCCTTTCTGTAGCTATTTGCTCCTGAACACATATTTGGGTTGAACTCAGCTCTACACTGCCTTGAGGTATATGTGGAGACAATCCTACCTCGACTGTTTGGTGACCATAAAGGAAAAAATAGCTATAATGTGAAGGGACCTTAAATAAAAAATTGACTTCCAAATCCTTCATTCTGACAGGTTTTAAAGCAGTGCCTGATTTCTTCAGTGGGACGGGGTAACCCTGGCTATACGTACAGACTGGGCAACGAGACGCTGGAGAGCAGCCCCGCAGAGAGGGATCTGGGGGTTGTGGTTGACAGCAAGTTGAACATGAGCCAGCAGTGTGCCCTGGCAGCCAGGAGGGCCGACCATATCCTGGGGTGCTTATCAAGCATGGCATCACTAGTCAGTCGAGGGAAGTGATTGTCCCGCTCTACTCTGCGCTGGTGCGGCCTCACCTCGAGTACTGTGTGCAGTTCTAGGCACCACAGTACAAAAAGGACGAAAAACTGTTGGAGAGTGTCCAGATGGTGAAGGGCCTAGAGGGGAAGAGGTATGAGGAGCGGCTGAGGTCACTTGGCCTGTTCAGCCTGGAGAAGAGGAGGCTGAGGGGGGACCTCATCTCAGTCTACAACTTCCTCACGACAGGGAGTGGAGGGACAGGTGCCGACCTAGTCTCCTTAATCACCAGTGATAGGACCCAAGGGAATGGTGTCAAGCTGAGGCAGGGGAGGTTTAGGCTAGACATCAGGAAGAGGTTCTTCACCGAGAGGGTGGTCGCACACTGGAACAGGCTCCCCAGGGAAGTAGTCACTGCACCAAGCCTGTCTGAATTTAAGAAGCGATTGGACTGTGCACTTAGTCACATGGTCTAAACTTTTGGGTAGACCTGTGCGGTGCCAGGAGTTGGACTTGATGATCCTTATGGGTCCCTTCCAACTCGGGATATTCTATGATTCTATGATTCTATGATTCTATGGCAATCAGCTTACACTGAGACTGAGGAAGAGACTTCTCTATTGACAGCCCTTCTGAATCAAGCTGACTGTGCTCTCTGGATCTCCTGCAAATGGGCTAATGAGCAGGATCTTCTCTTAACCAACTCAAGTGCCTAATCCTACAGACCAGATAAAGCTCCTTCAGACAACTTAGAGTTGTCTGCAGCTCTTATATGAAACCAGTATTATATTAAGTACCTGTACTTGCTGCCATAACACATGAAAATGTGTCTTCCAGCTGGAAGACTTGAAAAATATCAAACTAGAAATTCATCCTCATGTAACTGATTTCATTTCAAGGTATCAAGTCCAGCCTGATCTTTTTCAGTTACCCAGGGAAGTGGTCACAGCGCCAAGTCTCCTGGATTTCAAGAAGCATTTAGACAACACTCTTAGATGGTTTAGTTTTATGGTAGTCCTGCATGGATCCAGGCATTGGACTCAGTGATCTGTGTGGGTCCCTTCCAACTCGGAATATTCTATGATTCAATGCAAAGCATTGCAGCTTCAGAAACTTTTCAGAGATAAGTAATTTGTGTCCAATTTCAACACATTTACAGGTATTTGAGGGAGGTCATCCTATCTCCCATACATTAGCTAGCGTACATACATGTGCAACTAATTTCATCCCATGATATGGGATGAAGAAAGGATAGCTGTCCACCTTAGCAAACCTCTCCACCATTCCTCCTAATCCAGGGGCAGTTGGACTCCAGGCATGCACCAGCAGACCTAGCTGTGGGTGATGCAAAATTTCTCCTGCTCTGCGACAGATATTATATCCTTATTATATCCTTGAACCTGCCTCTTCCCTGACTTTTATGGAGGACACACACCGCTTTCCTGCTGTCTTCATCATGTGTGGGTTTGGTGTGGAGCAGACACGAGAGGGCAGTGCTGCCCCAGGCATTCGGCACTACGGCAAAATAGGCAGCTGTGGGCAGCAGTGGGTAGCTGTGGGCAACAGTGGGCAGCTGTGGGCTGGTGGAGGCCTCATCTCCCCCTGTATCAGGAAGACCTGCAGTTCTCCCCATGCAGGAGCATACGGTGAAGAAAAGCACTGCTCCACAGAGCAGACACAATCATTTCCTACAAGCTGCTCCTGCAAGGAGCACGTTGTCCTGGTCTGACTGGTACAGAGAAGTTCTCGCCTTAAGGTTGGTTAAGTGATAAAGAGGCAAATAGTGGAATCATGTCATTTATTTTTGCAGTAAAGGGAAGTTAAAAGCTAGTATCTCTGTGAGCACCACTGTGACTGCTGTTCTTCATGGTATCCACATGCAATCTGACAAGAGAACGACATTTGAAGGTGCTAAAAATTATTCAAGGTAGTAAAATCTAATACTGACTGCAAAGTGCCACAGGATTCACTTTCAGTACTATATGACTGGATAATAAAATGGCTGAGAAAATTTAATTTCTACTAATTCAAAGTAACACACATGGGGAAAAATAACTCTAACTCTCCATATCTAGTGATAGCTCCAAATGGGCAGTATAATTGTACTTCATTCATGTGTCTTGAATATCGTGTTAAATTCTGAATACACTATCTCAGAAAGACTATAGTAGAACCAGAAGAAGTAGGGACAAAGATAATCAAAGGCATAAAACACCTTCTATAAAATTAAAATAAATGGCTATGAGGGATATAAAAGAGATCAATGGAATCAGGAATGGTGCAGAGAAAGTAAGGATGGATAATAATTCAGTTTTTCCCTGTACAATATCTGCAAGGTACCCAAGGAAATAATCAGACATAAAATTTAAAAGTTGCATTTTTTTTTATTTTTTATGTTGCACGTTGAATTCTGAATCTCATTGCCACAGAATTTTCCAGCAGTCAAAAATTATGCATGAGTTCAAAGAAGAAATTAGACATCCATGGAAGTCCATGGATCTAGCAGCTATTAAGCACAGCAGCCCATCTGCAGTCGACAGCTCAGCAGTGCCTATACTACCTACTGCTGGAAAGTGGAAAGTTGTCCCAGGGGATCATGATGCCCTTTTCCCTCACCCCTAGGCTGTTCTTACACTCTCTGGGGTATCTGTTGTATCTACTGTCAGGAACAATGCCCTGAGAAGCATTTGTTCTAGTGCAGTGTTGTAGCTCTTCCATCCCTGTTCTGGAAAGAAAAAGGTCTGACTACTATATTAATTGTAGCCCAGGTCCTGCTGTTTTTCTCCTCATGTAAATCATCTGGGCCAGCAAAAATCCTCTGACCAATTGTAAATAAAATTTGCGTAAATGAACATACTCATTTGCATACAGGTGCTTCCTTTGCTTCCTTCCATCAGGGACAGACAATCTGTTCCCACTGCAGTAAGTTTGGGATTGGCTTGCACCTTACTCCTTAAAAAAAATAATTTCACCTTCTTTCCCTCCTACTTATTTCTTATCTTACATCATACTTCTTATATAATTCTACATTGCCTGACTTTTTTCCATCTTTCCAAGAAAATTAATTTGTTCGATGAATATTAGAATAGTCCCTCCAATGTGTGCATCAACAAAAAGGATTAAGAGCTCTTTATCCTTCTGATATACACTAAAACTTTTCCTAGTACAACAGCTTTAAAATACTTACAATGTGTGAAGATGGGTACAATGCAAATATCCTCTTTTTTAATCTGCCCCTTCATTTTTTGAATGGTATCAAAATAACAAAAATCATAAACTTTAGGAAAATTAGATTAGCAGGCACTTCAGGTTATTCAAACCAACTGTCTGAATCAAAAATGAAATTTCCTAATTCAAGTGGGAAAAAAGTTTAAACCAGATTTGAAAAATGAAAAAAATATATATTTCTGGTCAACTTAGTCCCTTTTTTCAGTTTTTAATTCAACTGCCAAATAAAACAATTTTTTTTCATGGAGTCCTACCAAGATTATTAGGAGCAAACAGACCATTATTGCCCTGTTCTTCACTGCTCCTACATAACAGGGCTAAGGAGGATCAAAGCACAGATCTGACTTTTTTTCCATCAAGATGTGGCTAGTCTTTTGTCTGTGACTGCTATCTGCTGATTTAGCATGATTTTAGATCTGTAATCCCAAGATTATAGAAGCAGTCCCAAAAATCTGACAAAACCCCATAAAAGGCTGATTTCCAGACTGAAAACTGTAAGATTAGCCAGAGCTGCCCAAGCTTTCTTGGAGCATAGCCCTGTCAAGAAGCATTCATTGGGAATAGGGATACCAAGACTCAACTAAAGATTAAAAGCTCCTGTCACAGGAGAGTGCTCTGGATCACTGCAGCTATTTTGTGGTCATCAAATACCCATCATAGAGGAGATCAAGTCATTTGCAGGGATGAGACTTGTTCCTAATCCTGTAGTGATGTCACTTCAACTGCTACATTGCAAGTGAGTACAGTTAAAGGGTGCTTCAACCATAGAAATATAACCTTTTTGGCTTTTTTTCCCCAATCTCAGAAGATTACGCAGTTCATGTGACTTTGACACACTGTTAAAATTATGTGAGGCTGTAATTGAGGGGTGTGCTTTTATTAAATTATTGTTTCTGTGTTCCCATTCATTTCCGCCCAATGATACCATATGTGAGGCTGTTGCGTTGATTTTTCATTGTTTCAGAGCACTCACAAATGTCTCCAGAGAGACATCCCTCCACAAAGAAGCATCTCATGGAGTAAATGCCCAGAGCAGTTTCCCTTTGAGCAGATATTCATTCATCAGTACTGAGATGTGTGCTGGGGTCCCTTGGAATACACATGCAAGAACAAAGTCATGTTCAAGAACATAGTAAGAAGGAATCTACTTCACTGACAACCTGTCCTGGTTTCAGTTAGGACAGAGTTAATTTTCCCTCATAGTAGCTGGTAGGGTGCTATGTTTTGGATTAGGATGAGAAGAGCGCTGATAACATGCTGATGTTTTAATTGTTGCAGAGCAGTGTTTACACCAGGCCAAGGACTTTTCGGCTTCTCGCTCTGTCCTGCCAGCGAGCAGGCTGGGGGTGCAGCAGGAGCTGGGAGGGGACAGACCCAGGACAGCTGACCCAAACTGGCCAAAGGGGTATTCCATACCATCTGACGTCATGCTAAACAATATATAGGGGGGGCTGGCCGGGGTGGGGGGGCCGGCTGCTCAGGGATAGGCTGGGCATCGGTCAGCGGGTGGTGAGCAATTGCATTGTGCATCACTTGTTTCATACACACTATTATTAGTAGTAGTACTATTATCATTATTATTATTATTATTATATTCCTGTGTTAATAAACTGTCTTTATCTCAGCTCACCGGCTTCACTTTCCCGTTTCTCTCCCCCATCCCAGAGAGGGAGGGGGGAGGGTGAGCGAACAGCTGTGTGGTGTTTAGCTGCCGGCCGGGTTAAACCACAACACAACCCAAGTGAAGCATGGAGTTACTGTTCATACAAGTCTATGCAAATGTATGAAACGAATCCTATTTGGCTAATATCCAGCTGTATATTTTAACTACCAAACAACTCCTTTCCCATTAGAGGGTATAGTCATCACCTCTGCAAAGCTTGAGTGTCACTAGAGGCGCTAAAAAGAGACCAGCTGAGCTTCTCTTCTGTTTCCTTGAGACGTGTGATGCTGTGAAAAAACTACAGGCAGTGTGAGCTGGTGTTTGAACAGAGCTAACAGCGCCATGAATTAAAACGCAGCATTTGTTTTAGCTCTTGTGCTGGAAGTCATCACATAAAGAGGAAACCCACAATGGTAAATGGACTCCTTCTGTGTAAATTACTATGGAAAGGGGAAAGAATATTAAAACCTGATAGCAGTTTGGGATAGCATCGTCAAAATGGGACACTGTCTGGTCAGATTACAGTACCAGCCACGTGAACCATAGACTCATTTTCAGGTCATCTCCAATCTGTGCTGCATATCTTCTGCGGGGTGTTATTAGTTCATGATAATCACACTCACTGCAGTTCCTTTCCTGCTATTATAAAAATGCTTTTATGTTGGGTAGATGTGTTATTTATAATGTGTCGGGAGGAAATGAAGTTGGTAGTTCTGAATGTTGAACAGCAGTTGGAGCTGAGCTGCACAGTTCCAGGTCCAAAGAACTCTGTCTCCTGTTTCATAATAATAATAGTGATTTATTCCCTGTGCTATTAAGCTGTTTGAATGACTCCATGTAGATCTTCGGGCCAGCATTTTATTTCTGTCATCTAAGCTAAAGCTGTAATAGCAAGGGCTGACATTTTCTTTTCCTTCTTTTCTCTTTCTTTCTTTCTTTTTCTTTCTTTCTTTCTTTCTTTCTTTCTTTCTTTCTTTCTTTCTTTCTTTCTTTCTTTCTTTCTTTCTTTCTTTCTTTTTCTTTCTTTCTTTCTTTCTTTCTTTCTTTCTTTCTTTTTCTTTTTTCTTTTTTCTCTTTTCTTTTTTCTTTCATTTTCTTTCTTTTTTTCTGTCTCCTTTCTTTCTTACTTTTCTTTTGCACTTTTCTCACTTTCCCCATGTTAAATGAGACAAAATGTCCTATTGTTATGTGCAGCAATTCTCATAATTGTACATCATTTAAAGCACTCAAGGTGTTGTGCTGCCACTGAACGTATCACTTTGAATTCATCCCATTTAGTTTCACACCTATGAGGGACTACACTGATGTGATTCTGCCTATCATTTTACCACTTTTTTCTCTATTTGGGATGTATGTCTACCTCAAAAATACAACAAAATGATAGGAAGCATCTTTCTGTGCAAAATTTAAGACAATTTACATAACACTGAATCTTCTAGAGAGGTCCCAAATTATGTTTTCCAAATATTGAATATCTTTGTAATAGTCAATAGGTTCAAATATAAAATAATTTCTAGAAAACAAGATTGCAACTTTTTACTTAACAGTGAAATACCCTGAGTTTAAATTTCTAACTTTTTACTGAAAAATAAAGTTCTTTGACAATAATACTGGTAGGTTCTCCTCATATCAGGTATAATGTAGTATTTAATTTTGAAGTGTTTACAGAATATTTATGAGGATATTAAGAAAATATAAAAAGCCAAGCTAAAAATGTTTAATTCTTTTCCCCAGAATCTAACTTCTTACTTTCAGCTACAGCTGTAACTAAACCTGGGTGGCATTTTCTGCCTCAGTGCTTTTTATTTCTTTTTTTTTTTTTCCACTGGGGGGGAAAAAAAAGGAAAAAAAGAAAGTGACACTGATGAATACTATAAACGCCTGATAATTTTACAGCTTTTTTTCCTTCTAAAAGTGAAAAAATAAAGCTATCAAGCAATCTTAGACAGGTCATTCTGTACATGTTTTCTAATGGTTGAAATGAACTTTTGGGTTCAATATTTATACATTTATAAATCTAAAAGATAAAAAAAAAAATCCACAAAATCAAGTCCTTGGATTTTTTTCAAAAGGTTGCTTTGTTTTGCTTTTTCCTTCATCCACAACGTACAGAACTTGTGCTCACATTTGAGTATCAGTCAATCCTATGCATATTTGGTAGGCTTCAGCTCATCTTAACTTCAAAGGCAAGATTCAGTTCACAAGTTAAAAGTCTAAATGAAAGTGTTTTTATGTACATAAATAAGTTTGTGTTTCAGTAAGCAAAGGTCTGGGGTTTCATTTGGTTGCCCAAACTCTGTGAGAAGGATGTCATGGTGATATCTGGAGATACAAGTGGTACAGTTTCCCCTTTTGTAAGAAATGGCTTCTCCATAGCAAAGGAATACAAATTGCTTCATTCTTTCAATGTATATGCCACCAAACATGCAATGAAATTCCTTAAATTATGATAAAATTGCTCATTTCCTGAAGTGAACACAACAAACTAACAGACACAGCAATTTTTAGTAGATTTTGATTCAATTCAATTTTCCAGATGTTCGCCTGTAATCAGTTTAGGAACTCAAATCTCAGAATAGTGCTATTCACACAACAGCTGTTACAAATTTTGTTTTGAATCACACCAATCTAGGATTGGATTTGTTTATAGGCAGCCTCAGTGTTACATGAGGAACTGAACGATTACATTAAAAAAAAAATGTTCTGACCATTTAAACAGTTTTGTTTTTATATTATAGCCCCGTTTTCAAGTTTGCTTTTTTTTTCATGAATTGATGGACTTATTTTTCTTCACCATTCAGTGAATTTTGTTATTGAATTTAATTTTTTTTCAGCCAGTTTCCTAATACAAGCGTATTTGAAGAAAATATTAGAGTAGCCATAACATCAGCTCTCTCTTACTGAGGGCCTAACTTCAGCTCTCATATTGAAGACATAACTCCATTATTCTTGTTGCATCCCCATATTGAGGACAGGCTCCCTTCTTATACCATTCGCTCCACAGCAGTACTTTTCCACTAACTCTTCATTGGTCAACAACTTTGCCCGGCAACAGCAAACACCCAGCAACTTCCATGCCTTAATGGCTGGAGAACAAGCAGTCCGAGACAGCAAGGCGTCTCCTGAATCACCCTTCTTTGTTCCCTCTCAACTCTTTACATTCCTGATGGCCTCATCGTTAAGAGTCCGATGTTATCACCAACCATGGGGCTTGTCGACCCCCATGGCCACACTCCCACACCAGAAAACCTACTTTTCTGGTATTCTCTGCTCTGTAGAAGGTCTGCTGAAGGGTGGCAGACCCCCCCCCCCCCCCAACCTGCTTGTTTATTTTGTCAGCATGGGAAGAAACCGTGGCAATGCACTGTGAGCTTAAATGCTTTTCACCCCAAGAATGTCAACCAAATTGGTTAAATCCACTACGATCCCAAGTCCCCTTCAAGATACTTCACGCACAGTCCCCTTCAAGACACTTCAACATCTAAATCACAGCTCAGGCCACACTCAAAATCCACATAATCAAAATTGGCCACATAATCAAAATTGACCTCCCAATAGAAATCTTGCCAGCTCTGGTGTACAGCCTAATTTGACAGGACTTATATTACATGTACAAAATGGTTATTTTGCCCATATGATTGGTGTGTGCATTTACCATCTACAACAGCAGCTGAGTGATTAGTGGGTGTAATGTAAGGGATGTATTGAAAAATCTCTGACATGAATGAAAAACAAACCCTGATAGATGTCAACGGGGTTTTTTTTGATCAAATTCAAATCCTGTTCATTCACCAAAAAGGGTGTCCAAATTTTCAGGATTCCTCAGTGTATAAATTCACTTGAAAATCAGACATTGTGAGGGTATTTAACAAGTAGCTGGGAAAGGGAGATTTTAGTCTGATGTTATGGACACCTCTTCTTTAAATAGCCATTCAATAGTTCAATGTCTCCATTTCCCCTCATGTAATAGGGGTACTTCTTGGTATTAATAACTACTTCTTCTGCTTACACATAACAAAAGAGTTTTTAATCACTGTAGTAATCTCTCTCTTTGAAATGAACATATATTGATCTTTGGGTAAAATTGGAGCAAGTGGAGGTAAAATCTAGAATATAAAAGTACCATCTGGATTCTTATTGAAAACAATAAGGATCCTTATTGAAACCATCATATTAAAGTTTCCAGTTGTTTATTTCTTTTTACAGGAGCACCTTATTTTATGTCTTGAATACTATTTCTCTAAATAATATTGCGCTGTGCAAAGTGCCATTATGATTTCCAACATTCATTTCCAGAGGGGCTCCTGCTAGTCCGTAGCTATAACTATGATGAAAAGGGGCTGTGGACAGCCCGTCGCAATAATGCCATCTCCTCATCTATCAACCCAGCAGATTATATGAGTAGTATCTCCTTAGAACACAAACTCAGAGATATAATAATCAATGAGATCTGGCATCCTGAGTGCCCACATGAATCCATTGCTATAAACGATGCTACCAAAGTTGTTGATGTAAACTACAAAATCCACAGAACTGTAGATGGCAGGCCTGAGATCAGGAAAAAAAGGAATTAAAGATTTACTAAATGTGACAGTGATGGTCTCTGGTTTTAAAGTAATATATGCCATTATAGTGTATGTTTTGGAACAGCCTGCTTGTTTTATGCTGAGGTTTCACAATGAAGGAGTCAGATCAGAGACAGAAACAACCATGTCTTTCCCACATTGCTTATTCCTCCATTGATTCAGTTCAGCTATTGACAGTGTCTGTATGTGAGATGGAACAGGAAACTGAGCTTTCTTCCTCTGATTCTGAAACAGGATTTTTTATTATTGTGTTATTGTTGTTTGCAGTATTGAGGTTTTTTGACCCAGACCAGTTTCTTCCTACAATGTGACTGTAGAAGCAAGCAGTCTAAGGCAGAAAGGAGCAGCTGTAACTCCTCAGTCTAATATTCCCTCCAGGCCTCTCTGATCAAAGACCTACAGAACATAGAATTTGGTCTGTTCCTAATCAACTTAAGATTCAAATTGTTCTTTGTAGGCCTCTGTCACTCTGCAATGACTCTGAAAGAGACCAGTGACAACTGGGATCTTAATTTAGAAATGGCTGTTAGGGACCTTAATGACTGAAATGAATCTAGACTTCAGTCAATGATACTGAATCTTCTCGACTTACTGAAATTCTGGAAATGGGATCTTGAGGTTTGGACAGAGCTAGCTTAATTAGCAGTAATAAAGATAATAGCATTCACCCATTGGAAGGTGATAGGCTGACTATATTGTTATCATAGAGGAGACAGTAACTAAATTATAATGAGTAACTTAGTATGAGTTTGACCATCTGCCCTGTGGTATGTTTGTTTCCCTTATAGGCATGTCCAATATTTTGTCTTTGTGTTCCTGAAAACCTATAGTTTTCATTCAATTGTCTAAACAAAGCGGGCACAAGAGATTATAAAATTACACAGAGTGCCAATTTGTGAAGAAAAAAAAAACCACAACTCTTAGGTTTTAGAGTTAATCTCTTAGATTAACTTCATTGTTGTTGACTGTTGATGTATGCTAGAGTGTTGCATACCCTTCAGCACATCATGAAATAACATCAGAAGCAAGGTAGGTGATGATCTCAGATTTGGTCCTATCCCAACCTTTAACTTGGGTTTGTCTCAAGATACTCTGATTTTCTGCCTGCACTGATCCAGCCCTGTTTCAGCAGAAGTATATGCACCGCAGTGCTGCCCATCACTGTTGAGGGCCATATGAATTTGCTTTAGTATGGCACCCACTGTCCTCAGAGATACAAATACATCCTGCAGTGTTTTATCTGTAAAGCAGTTTTCAGACCAATAGCTCATTCACTGACCAACATTGCCTTTCATAAGGAGCAAAATATTAGAAGGCATTTCAGCCTTGGCTTCACAGTCTAATATTAGATAAGAATATTTAAAATGCCGAGGAAAGGATTTTGTCCATAGTCTGAGGTCAGGTTTTGAAATCTTTGCAAACTCTCTCTCCGGGGAGGCTGTGTAGAGAGAGAGACACCCTTTTAGCTCACCCTTGAATGCACTTTGAACAAGCAGCTGCTTTTACTGTAAGCATGTTATTAATGGTCTCTTTTCAAAAGCAGAGATAGTACCCTGGAAAATGTTCTGTTGATTTCAGCTTTCCTGTAGGCCCCCTTTAAGTATTGAAAGGCTGCAATGAGGTCTCCCCGGAGCCTTCTCTTCTCCAGACTGAACATCCCCAGCTCTCTCAGCCTTTCTTCATAGGAGAGGTGCTCCAGCCCTCTGATCATCTTTGTGGCCCTCCTCCGGACGTGTTATAAAACAGGTCCACATCTTTCTTGTACTCGGGACCCCAGACCTGGACGCAGTACTCCAAGTGGGGCCTCACAAGGGCAGAGTAGAGGGGGACAATTACCTCCCTTGACCTGCTGGCCACACCTCTCTTGATGCAGCCCAAGATACGGTTGGCCTTCTGGGCTGCAAGCACACACTGCTGGCTCATGTCCAGCTTCTCATCTATCAGAACCCCCAAATCCCTCTCCGTAGGGCTGCTCTCAATAGGTTCTTCTCCCAGTCTGTACTCATGCCTGGGATTGCCCAATCCCAGGTTCAGCACCCTGCACTTGGACTTGTTGAACCTTATTTGGTTCACGTGGGCCCACTTCTCAAGCTTATCCAAGTCCCTTTGGGTGGCATCCTTTCCTTCTGTTGTATCGACTGCACCACTCAGCTTGGTGTCATCTGCAAACTTGCTGAGGGTGCACTCAGTCCCATCATCTAGGTCATTGATGAAGATATTGAAAAGCACCGGTCCCAAGACAGACCCCTGAGGGACACCGTTTGTCACCGGCCTCCATCTGGACATAGAGCCATTGACCACTGCTCTCTGGGTGCGACCTTCAAGCCAATTCCTTATCCACCAAATGGTCCACCCTTCAAATCCATATCTCTCCAATTTAGAAATCAGGATGTCATGTGGGACCATGTCAAAAGCCTTGCAGAAGTCCAGGTAGATGACATCATTTGGTCTTCCTTTGTCAACTGATGATGCTGTCACTCCATCATAGAAGGCCACCAGATTGGTCAGGAATGATTTGCCCTTGGTGAAGCCATGCTAGCTGTCTCGGATCACCTCCTGGTCTTGCATGTGCCTTAACATTGCTTCCAGGAGGATCTGTTCCATGATCTTGCCAGGCACAGAGGTGAGGCTCACCAGTCTATAGTTCTCCGGGTCTTACTTCCTACCCTTTTTAAAAATGGGAGTGATGTTTCCCTTTCTCCAGTCACCGGGGACTTCACCTGACTGCCATGACTTTTCAAATATGATGGAGGGTGGCTTGGCAGCTACATCAGCCAATTCCCTCAGAACCCTGGGATGGATGTCATCAGGCCCCATAGACTTGTAGCTGTTCAGTTGCATCAGGAGGTCCCAAACCTGCTCTTCACTTACAGTGGGAGGGACTCTGCTCCCCCAGCCCCCGCCTAGAGGTTCGAAGACTTGAGAGATGTGGGAAGCCTGACTGCCAGTGAAGACTGAGGCAAAGAAGTTGTTAAGTACCTCAGCCTTCTCCATGTCTGTTGTTACCAGTCCTCCATCTACATTTTTCAGAGGTGGTATGCTCTCCTTAGTCTTTCTTTTCTGGCCAATGTACCTGTAGAATCCCTTCTTGTTATTTTTTGCGTCCCTTGCCAAGTTTAGCTCTGTCAGTGCCTTGGCTTTCCTGATCCCATCCCTGAACATCCCAACAGCATTTCTGTACTCCTTCCAGGGCACACGGCCCTGTTTCCAATACCTATGCAGTTCCTTCTTTTGCCTAAGTTTGACCAGAAGGTCATTGCTCAGCCATGTCGGTTTCCTGCCTTCCCTGCTTGATTTATTGCACATGGGGATGGAGAGCTCTTGCGCTCTAAGAAAAATATCCTTAAAGAGTTGCCAGCTCTAATCAGATCTTCTTTCCCTAAGGACAGTGTCCCACAGGATCTCATCCACTAATTCTTTGAATAACTGGAAGTTTGCTCTTCTAAAGTTGAGGGTCATGATTTTGCTCTTTACCAGGCCCACATCCCTCGAGATCACAAACTCAACCAGGGCATGGTTACTGCAACCCAGACTGCCTCCGATCTTAACTTCTTTAATGAGGTCATCCACACTGATGAGCACCAGGTCCAGAAACACTTCTCTGGCTGGTTTGTCTAATACCTGGATGTTGTGGTTTAAGCCGGCTGGCAGCTAAACATGCTTACCCCAATAGCTGAGACACTGGTTTATACAGGTGGGGAGGAAAATAAACTCTCTTTAAGTTGGTGGAACTCTTCAGAAAGTTTCTCCAAAGTATTCTCTTTTAGTTGATGGACGCTTTCAGAAAGTTTCTCCACAGCCAAGACGCAGGCCTGTAGGTAAGAGGAGAGACTTTCTTCCTACTGCCGGAGTTGTTCAGCCACTTCATCCACTGTGGGTTCCTCATCTTCTTTCCAGGCCATTATTGCCAGTGAGCTGGTATATGATGATGGTGCACTCCGTACAAACTTCCTCCACGTGGGTCGTGTTCATTTGACTTCATCTGGATCTGTGGATATTTGTCCGTTGTCTAGGTCCCTATAAATCACCTCCCGTATGGCTAATTCCCTCAGGTACTGAATTCCCTTCTCCATGGTGGTCCACTTGCCTGGTAGACATACAAGTTCTTCCTTGAAGGGATACCTTTCCTTCACAGCTGACAGGAGACGCCTCCAGAGGCTGTGGGATCGTGCTCCATCTCCAATTGCTTTGTCAATGCCTGCATCTCTAGCAAGGGATCCCAGCCGCCTGGCTTCCCTGCCCTCTAATTCCACACAATTGGCTCCGGTGTCCCAGCACCAGAGCAGCCAGGTGACAAGCTGCTCACCTCTACAGCAACCAAAATCTTTTCGCACATCTCATAGCTCACGCTGGTATAGGGTTCGGGTAGTTACTGTTGATTTTTCAACATCCTCATCTTCATCCTCCTGCATCTCTGATGGCCCAGCCTCGTCTTCTCTATACCTAGACCTAGCAGAAGACTGGCTGCGTTCTAAACGACCTGAATCTCTATACCATTTTTTCACCTTGTCTACAGGGGCAACTTGCACTGCTACAGCTCATTTCACTGAGCCAGCTACAGGAGCTGGAGCGGCTGCGGGAGATGGAGTGGCTGCAGGGGCTGGAGCGGCCATTCGGCCTGTCACTAGGTTGATAGTAGCATCAATTACAGCTCGATAGGCATAGGCCAGACCCCCGCACACTACAGTGATTTGTGTCTCTTTGGAACTGCCAGAGTCGTGACACCCTTTTTTCAAGCATTCTACCAGTTTTTTAGGATTTTGCAGTTGTTCAGGGGTGAATGTCCAAAACACTGGAGGTGCCCACTGCTCTAGAAACCCACCCAAATCCTCCCACACTCCCTGCAACTCGCAACTATCCCGCCTCAAGACAGATCTCCGGATGAGATTCCTAAGTAGTTGTTTAACCTTAAACAAAACCTGAAGCGCATTCAGGAGACATAACAACAAGAACATGCTGGTCTGAGTATCCCAAGGATATTCAACATCTTGGAGAACCACCGTAACTAGCTTGGAGGATAAGAGGGTGGTGAAGGAGAAAGGGAGAGTGAACAGGTAGGAAAAAATATCTTCCCCTGTCCCCTCCACAGATTGGCTCCCTGACAAAAAAAGGCAGTAGGTGTAATTGCTAATAGTTTCCGAGATATGGTTTCCAAAGTATAGAGTCGACGACAGTGCTGAGTACAAATACCAGGTTAGAGTCATGACCAGAAATCTCATCATTTCATAAGCCATTGTTACACCACACAGTACCGTAACAATCTTAAACCAGGGCCCGGAAAGGATAAACAGCGCGACAGGGAGCACATACAGAAAGTAACGTGCTATAAAACTCAATGTGGAAAACAGGCACAGCAGACTTGATATTAAGGCAATCAACATCGTGACTAGCAACTATTAAGCAGGTCCAATACTTATACCAATTTTAGTTTAACACACTCTGGTCAAATATGTCGATATCTCAACCCTTCGTGCCCCACATTGGGCGCCAAAAGGACTGTTGTGGTTTAACCCGGCTGGCAGCTTAACACCACACAGCCGTTCGCTCACCCTCCCCCCTCCCTCTCTGGGATGGGAGAGAGAAACGGGAAAGTGAAGCCTGTGAGTTGAGATAAAGACAGTTTATTAAGACAGGAAAATAATAATAACAATAATAATAGTAATGATAATAGTATTACTAATAATAATGTGTACGAAACGAGTGATGCACAATGCAATTGCTCACCACCCGCTGACCGATGCCCAGCCTATCCCCGAGCAGCCGGTCCCCCCACCCCGGCCAGCCCCCCCATATTAATTGTTTAGCATGATGTCAGATGGTACGGAATACCCCTTTGGCCAGTTTGGGTCAGCTGTCCTGGGTCTGTTCCCTCACAGCTCCTGCTGCACCCCTAGCTTGCTCGCTGGCAGGACAGAGCGAGAAGCTGAAAAGTCCTTGGCTTGGTGTAAGCACTGCTCTGCAACAATTAAAACATCATCATGTTATCAGCACTCTTCTCATCCTAATTCAAAAGATAGCACCCTACCAGCTACTAGGAGAAAATTAAGTCTGTCCTAACTGATACCAGGACACTGGATGAGGAAGTTGTCCTCAGTATGTTAGTGTTGGGGAGAATCGAATGGATGTTTTACTAATGTCTCTTAGGTGATGGGTCATACAGTATAATTAAGCATTGCCAAATGTACTTACATTATCAATTAATCTATGTACACTGGAAACTTAGGGAGTACACTGAACATTCAAATGAATCGTTGAAAGGGAACCCTGGGAGGGAACAGGTACAACCTGACCTTGGATAAGGGCCTGGAAATGCTGAAATGAGTTGAAGCAGAACCAAGGAGCGGAGGGAGCATGCGTCGAGTGAGAAAGGTGAAAAGTTTAGTGGAGAGGAAGACTCCTTACTTCATCTGGACGACCACCTGGACGACCACCAGAGTGCGCCACGCATGTGCAAAGGGGAGGGGAGCTAATTAGAATGGAATGCGAGGCTGATGTTGCAACCTGTAATGAATATGTATACCTTACGTAATGTTGAATGTATAAATAATGGCTGGGAAGTAACGGGACTTGAAGCCAGATTTGGGCACCTGCTCCGGCTTCCAGCGCTGAATAAAGCACCTTCATATAATCACTTGGTGGTTATGTGGTTGCTACGCTAACATTTTGGCGACCCAGATGGGACGGCGTGGGCACTGCTGAGGCGGATCGTGTCTCGGTTTCGCTCCAGCCGGCACCGAGGGATTCTCGGGGAGTAGTCGACCACGACCGACCTCCGCTGCTCACGACGTACCACTGGAGCAGTAAGCAAAGGTGCTTTCAACTTTGGGTATTCGGTACCGATTTGGTTGGGAAAGCCTGCCGGTCAGACGCGGCGAAAGCCACGCTCGGTTGGGCAGGGAGCTCCCGGGGTAAGCCTAGGCGCCGTCCGTTAGACAGAGCGAAAGCTCTGCAGGTTCGGCATTGGTGGTTTGGTATTGGTAATTGTATTGGTTTGTGCTGAAGGGTCAGCACCTGGTATTATTGGTATGTGGTAAGCACGCTGCTGCTCCGGCAGCTTCTGGGAGAGCGTGCTGCTGCTCCGGCAGCTTCTGGGGGAGTGTGCTGCTGCTCCGGCAGCTTTTGGGTTTGTATCATAAGCTCAAAATGAAAAAGATCAAAGGAATTCTGGGAAAAGATGTACCTATCCCGCGGACATCCCCACTGGGGTGTTTGCTAGCACATTGGAAAGAGGGAGGTTTTGGTCAAGAAATGCGGAAAGGAAAGCTGATTGATTATTGTAATATTTGGTGGCCACAGTATAAACTAGAGGACCAAGAAACTTGGCCTGAGAATGGAACATTGCAATATAATACAATTTTACAATTAATGCTATTTTGTAAGCGGGAAGGAAAATATGATGAACTGCCATATGTGGAATTATTCTTTTATTTGCGCCGAAAGCCTGAATGGCAGCATGCTTGTGGAATAATGGTGCTTGAAGTTTCAACTGAGGAACATTGTTGTGCATGTACTAAGGAGGGACGCTGTATACAGCATCAGGCAATAGAGAATAATAAGTATTATGGGGAAATGAATAATGGAAATATTGATTTGGAAGTTGCGCCGTCGGCTCCGCCGGGAAGAGCCAGGACAGGGAGGGAAAAGAGAAAAGGAAGATAGCAGTAGTGATGGAGAATCCCCGACTTTAGTCTCCCCTGTGTCACATAGGACCCGGCAACAGCGAAGGGCAGGAGAAACTATAAATGAACAGAGAGGGAAAATAATCGCTCCCCTCAGGCAAGGAGTGGGGACAGAAGGACTGGTATATGTTAAGGTGCCTTTTTCAGCTGGGGACTTAATGATATGGAAACAAGCAGCCGGCACCTACAGGGAAAACCCAGATAAAGTAGCCAGGGTAATGAAAATGATAATTAAAACCTAAAATCCCGATTGGGATGATCTCCAGGTGATCCTGGATACTTTGATGGACTCGACAGAAAAAGACATGGTATTGTGGGCAGCCAGAGAGAGAGCCCGAGAAGATATACGAAATGGATTAGTGCTTGGAAATCTAGATCAAAACTTCCCCACTGAGGATCCCCAATGGGATTATAACACAGGGGATGGAATAAGGAGGCTGAAGAGATATCAAGATTGGGTACAAGTCGGGGTACAGAATGCCATGCCCCGGACCATAAATTGGTCAAAATTGTATAATGTCAAGCAAGAAAAAGCGGAATCACCTTCCGCCTTTTTAGAGAGATTGAAAGAAACTGCTAAGAAATATACAGATTTAGACGTAGAGACTGAGCAAGCTAAAGCTCAATTGGCACTCATTTTCCTGGGACAAGCCCAAGAGGATATTAGGAAGAAATTGCAAAAGTTGGAAGGTGCAGATTTGAGAAATTTGGATAGGCTGTTGGAAATAGCCTGGAAAGTGTATAATAACAGAGAAAAGGAAACGACAAAAAGGCAACAAAAGAACTTATTAGCAGTAATTCAAGGGAGAGAACATGCAGGATTAAGGGGCAGGGGAAGAGGAAATATTAATGGTCGAGGTAGAGGAACAGGGAGAGGCTACCCGAGCTCAGGGGGAAACCGGCTGGGTCTTAACCAATGTGCCCATTGTTAGGGGGAGGGTCATTGGAAAAACGAGTGCCCTCTCCGTGGACAGCTGATCGTTGGTGGGGGAAATTCGTTCCGAAACCAAGAAGCAGCTAAGGCGATGGTTCTGGGGGAATATAGTAGCTGACTAGGAGATCCGGTAGCAGAAACTAAAGAGCCCTTAGTAAAAATTCAAATAGGAAATAAGGAAGTAAAATTTTTTAATTGATACAGGGGCCACATATTCAGTACTCAATAGATTAAGTGGTAAAATAGGGGAAAGTAAAACTACTATTGTAGGTGCCACCGGGAAGGAGGAAATACGGCCGTTCTTACAACCCCTTGATTTACGGTTTGGAGGTAAAGAAATTACGCATGAATTTTTATATGTACCAGAATGCCCTATTCCTCTTTTGGGATGGGATTTGTTAACTAAACTAAACGCTACCATAACGTTTGAAGATGGAGAATTGATTATGAGAATCCCGGAATCAAAAGTGGGACAAATATTAATGACTAAAGAGAAGGCTGTTCCTCATATACCAAAAGAGGTAGAAAATGCAGTAATGCCTACGATTTGGGAAACGGACGTGCCCGGAAAATCAAAAGTAGCCCAGCCAGTAAAAATTGAACTTAAGGAAGGGGCCCGACCGGTACGGATTAAACAGTACCCGTTGAAGTTAGAAGCTAGGCTAGGAATAGTAAAGATTATAGATAAATTTCTTAGCTACCACATTCTGGAGGAATGCAAATCTGAATATAATACCCCAATTTTCCCAGTAAAGAAGCCTAATGGGGAATACAGGCTAGTGCAGGACCTTAGGGCAATAAACGAAATAACAAAAGATATTCACCCAGTGGTGGCTAATCCTTATACATTGTTAACATCTGTAAAAGAGAAATATAAGTGATTTACGGTAATTGATTTAAAAGATGCCTTCTTCTGCATACCCATTGACAAGGAAAGTAGAAAACTCTTTGCTTTTGAATGGGAAAATCCACGGAACGGACGAAAGATGCAACTGACCTGGACAAGATTGCCTCAAGGATTCAAGAATAGCCCGACCCTCTTCGGCGGTCAACTAGCTAAAGAAATAGAAGATTGGATTAACCAAGGGCAGATTCAGGTACCAAAGGATCGATACCTGCTGTTACAATATGTGGACGATATATTAATAGCTACCGAAGGAGAGTCAGAATGTATTCAGGTAACTATTGATATTTTGAATCAATTGGGACTAAATGGGTACAAGGTTTCTAAACAAAAGGCACAAATCGCGTGCACAACAGTAATTTATTTGGGATGTGAAATTTCTCAAGGACAAAGAAAATTGGGAGTTAACCGAATACAAGCTATTTGTGAAATCCCCGAGCCGCGAAATTTGCATGAAGTACGGGCTTTCCTAGGTATGGTCGGGTGGTGCAGACTGTGGGTAATGGACTATGGACTCATAGCAAAGCCCCTCTACGAAACCCAAAAGGCCTGTACATTTACCTGGGGAAAGCCACAACAAGAGGCCTTTAAGAAATTAAAGGAAGCCCTGATAAAGGCGCCTGCCTTGGGCTTGCCGGACTTATCAAAGGACTTCCAGCTGTTTGTGCATGAGAGACAACGATTGGCATTAGGAGTACTGACCCAGCGACTTGGGAGCTGGAAAAGACCTGTGGGGTATTTTTCTAAACAATTGGATGCGGTAAGCGCTGGATGGCCCTCGTGTTTAAGGGCCGTGGCAGCCACAGTCCTTTTAATACAGGAAGCCAGGAAGCTCACATTAGGGAAACGAATTGAGGTGTTCGTGCCACATATGGTGACTACGGTATTGGAGCAAAAGGGGGGCCATTGGCTATCGCCCAGCCGAATGATGAAATGTCAAGCTATACTAACTGAGCAAGATGATGTAATCTTAAGAACTACTAGCTTATTGAACCCAGCAGTGTTTCTAGGAACAACTACGGAGGAAGGAGACCTCAGTCATGATTGCGTGGAGATCATCGAACATACCTATGCCAGCAGAACAGACTTAAAGGATCAGCCTCTGGGGAGACCGGATTGGGAACTTTTCACGGATGGAAGCAGCTTTGTGGAAAATGGGACTCGTTATGCAGGTGTCCTGGTTCCAGTTAGGACAGAGTTAAGTAGCTCATAGTAGCTGGTAGGGTGCTATGTTTTGGATTAGGATGAGAAGAGCGCTGATAACATGCTGATGTTTTAATTGTTGCAGAGCAGTGTTTACACCAGGCCAAGGACTTTTCAACTTCTCGCTCTGTCCTGCCAGCGAGCAGGCTGGGGGTGCAGCAGGAGCTGGGAGGGGACAGACCCAGGACAGCTGACCCAAACTGGCCAAAGGGGTATTCCATACCATCTGACGTCATGCTAAACAATATATAGGGGTGGCTGGCCGGGGTGGGGGGGCCGGCTGCTCGGGAATAGGCTGGGCATCGGTCAGCGGGTGGTGAGCAATTGCATTGTGCATCACTTGTTTTCTTACACATTATTATTGTTAGTACTATTATCATTATCACTATTATTATTATTATTGTTATTATTATATTCCTTATATTCCTTATATTATTATATTCCTGTCTTAATAAACTGTCTTTATCTCAACTCACCGGCTTCACTTTCCCGTTTCTCTCCCCCATCCCAGAGAGGGAGGGGGGAGGGTGAGCGAACGGCTGTGTGGTGTTTAGCTGCCAGCCGGGTTAAACCACAACAGCAGGATACGCGGTAACTACATCAAAGGTAGTGATTGAGGCAAATTCCCTACCTCCGGGAAGTTCAGCCCAACGAGCAGAAATAGTCGCCCTGACACGAGCCCTGGAACTAAGCGAGGGTAAGAACGTGAATATTTGGACAGATTCAAAATATGCATTTGGGGTAGTTCATGTACATGGGGCATTATGGAAAGAAAGGGGAATGCTATCCTCACAAGGGACTAATATAAAATACCAGGAAGAAATATTGAAATTAATAACAGCTGTACAGAAACCCCAACAGGTGGCCATAATGCATTGTAAAGCTCATCAAGGAGGGGTGTCAGAGATTGCAGAAGGTAACAGACTGGCAGATTTGACGGCCCGGAAGGTTGCGCGTGAAGTATGGAAAGTAATGGCTCTAATTCCATCAAAGGTAGGCCTCTCTTGTTTTAAATTACCTAAAGACCCAAAGTATTCAGCAGAAGACGAGAGACTTGCAAACTTGATGAAGGCCCAGAAGAATCCTGACGGATGGTATGTGACTACGACAGGACAACTCATAGTGCCTCCTATAGTAATGCGAGAAATCTTACAAAAAAACCATAATGAATGTCACTGGGGTGCAGGAGCAATGGTGACCTATTTGAAACGAGGTGTCATCTCGGTACACATGTTAACAATGGCAAAGTCAGTAATGTCAAAATGTGAGCTTTGCTTAAAGAATAATCCGGTAGCAAGGAAACATGCTGAGATGGGAAGAACTAGAGCTGGAATAGAGCCTGGAGATTACTGGCAAATAGACTTCGTGGAACTGCCTAAAGCAAGAGGTTATAAATACCTATTGGTAGGGGTTGATACTTTTTCAGGATGGCCGGAGGCCCTTCCCTGTCGCACCAACCAAGCAAAGGAAACGGTAAAATGGTTACTACGGGAAATAGTCCCTAGATTTGGTGTACCGTTGGGTATCTCTTCAGACAGGGGACCACATTTCATTGCCAATGTGGTTAAGGAGGTTAGTAGGTTACTGGGAATTACCTGGAACTTACATACCCCATGGAGGCCTCAATCTAGTGGTCAGGTAGAGAGGATGAACCAAACATTAAAAGGACAATTAAGCAAAATCTGTCAGGAAGCTAAGATACAGTGGCCACAGGCCTTACCAATAGCCTTGCTAAGAATTAGAATAAAGCCAAGAAGTGGGATGTCAGTAAGTCCCTATGAAATCGTGTATGGAAAACCTTATGAGTCTCCTGAACCGAACCCGAATATGCATGTTACCGGTACACAGGATGTATATAATTATGTTTTAATAGTAATGAAAATACTTGCTCTTGGTATGAGTGAAGTATTTTCAAAGGGGGGAAATGTTAGTGTTGGGGAGAATCGAATGGATGTTTTACTAATGTCTCTTAGGTGATGGGTCATACAGTATAATTAAGCATTGCCAAATGTACTTACATTATCAATTAATCTATGTATACTGGAAACTTAGGGAGTACACTGAACATTCAAATGAATCGTTGAAGGGGAACCCTGGGAGGGAACAGGTACAACCTGACCTTGGATAAGGGCCTGGAAATACTGAAATGAGTTGAAGCAGAACCAAGGAGCGGAGGGAGCATGCGTCGAGTGAGAAAGGTGAAAAGTTTAGCGGAGAGGAAGACTCCTTACTTCATCTGGACGACCACCTGGACGACCACCAGAGTGCGCCACGCATGTGCAAAGGGGAGGGGGGCTAATTAGAATGGAATGCGAGGCTGATGTTGCAACCTGTAATGAATATGTATACCTTACGTAATGTTGAATGTATAAATAATAGCTGGGAAGTAACGGGACTTGAAGCCAGATTTGGGCACCTGCCCCGGCTTCCAGCGCTGAATAAAGCACCTTCATATAATCACTTGGTGGTTATGTGGTTGCTACGCTAACAAATACACTCCAGGAGTCTCCTGGATTGCTTACTGCCTTCCGTGTAGCTTTCCCAGCAGACATCTGGGTGATTGAAACATTCTACCACATATTTTTATATGATAATATTCTTGCAGAAGAATCCGCAGTTAAGAAATTGTGAACAACTTGAAATATAATTTCTTTTTTTGACTTTGGTTACAGTTGCTCTTAGTTAATTATGTCACATAGAGTAAAGCATGTTTCCAAACATTTTTGCTTGTTGCCTAAAAAGAAGTCTTGACCACTGGTTTAGAAACCTCATAATTGAGAATCCAAACGACACAGCAACCACATTGAATTATATGCTACATTAACACCTGGAGAGGGCTTGATCATGTCATCTGCCCATGAGTGAATTTCAGAGCTACTGATACTTTAAAAGTCTGAGCTACAGAAATTGTGGGATGGTGTGAGAGGTTCTGCGGGAATCATACGGGCATGGGCATAGGAGGGAAGAGAAGGGAAGGGAAGGGAAGGGAAGGGAAGGGAAGGGAAGGGAAGGGAAGGGAAGGGAAGGGAAGGGAAGGGAAGGGAAGGGAAGGGAAGGGAAGGGAAGGGAAGGGAAGGGAAGGGAAGGGAAGGGAAGGGAAGGGAAGGGAAGGGAAGGGAAGTGTTTTTGTATTTGTGGAAAGAGGATTTAGAATAGATCATAAATGTTTTAACAACTTCTAATCCCAAAACCCATATAAAAGAAGAAAATATCTTTTGATATTTTAATCAAACTCCAGAATTCTGAGAACTCATGATTTTTTAATGGTGATAACTGCAAAACTCTACCTCTAAATAAATTGTATGATTTTTTCAGAGACAGTCAGTAGAGAAAATAGCTACTATATATACTAGAAGGTGTAAGATATGAGCAAGAAGCACATCTACCTACTAAGCCAGAAACTGTATTATGCATAAAATTTACACAACATTGATAACGATACCCATTTGACAAATTCTGTGGTTCCCTAACATCGCTTGTATTGCACTGATCACAGAAAATTAAAGTTCTTAATTGGAAGCCAAGACACAAATTTAAGTATAGGTAATGCTGCTTGAAAATTCTGGTTTAACTTTCCAAACTCTTTTTAACCAAGAACATCAATTTCTCCTTTCGCGTGTCATTAGCTGTAGGAAATGTATCAACCAACTGAAAAAAATGTCCATGAGGTGCAGTCTTTGTGTTTTCAATCCTTTGCTCATAAAGACTTAGAGATTTATCTGATGGATGCTTGCCTTCTTTAACAGGCTATGGTTACCAGTGATAGCTTCGACAAGAGAGCATTTTTATTTCAAAACTATGTCCTACATAAAAGTTGGCAATAAGAGAAAGTATTCTATAGAATATGACTCCCCTATGGATTCCTCATTCACATACTGACATTTTTTACATGTCAGTTACGCTCAAGCGAAGGTATTGTATTAAAAAAAAAAAGAGACAAAGGGAAAAGAAGGAAGGTGAAAATAAATAAATAAAGAAATAACAAAAACAAAACACCTTTAAAACAAACTCAGGTAGCTTCCAGTCAAAATAAGCATTTCACGTGTTCATCTCATTTTGTGAGAAAAAGTAATGAGAAATTGATTCAGATGTAATACATAAAAAAGGTCTATGTGAATTAGGTAGCCTGACACAGGTATGAAAATTCAGTTCCTTAGCAACAATCACTGTTTAGAGCCCATTTCCTTTGCCATGCATACGCTCTTTCCAACTTGATCTCGCTTCTTAAATTTGTTCCCTCGCTTCACTTTTGATGTGGATGTTTATGTCCATACCTGTAAACTGCCTCTGTTCTCACTCTCTTGCCTTCTCTTAACAAATCCATAAAAACAAATTCTCCTCTTAACAAGTCAAGTTCTAACTTTAACTTATCAGATTTTTAATTACATTTTCTGTTGAAATGCAATCCTGCCCATGAGACAGGGAACAAGATAAAGGATGTTGATTCCTAGGTCTTAGCTAGCACAATTGTATGTTAATGGCCCAAAGATAAAGGAACAAAAGGCTGTATGCACAGACAATGGCACCAGCAAGAACTGGATTTGTGGCGTAATGACCACTGCTTTCATCTGAGAACTCTTTGTCATTCCTCAACTGTTGCGAAAGGACTACACGGACACCGGGGTTCTTTTAGGATCAGTAACTGCTACTTCTTTATTGGTGACATAACATCAGCTCTCTCTTACTGAGGGCCTAACTTCAGCTCTCATATTGAGGACATAACTTCATTATTCTTGTTGCATCCCCATATTGAGGACAGGCTCCCTTCTTATACCATTCGCTCCACAGCAGTACTTTTCCACTAACTCTTCATTGGTCAACAACTTTGCCCGGCAACAGCAAACACCCAGCAACTTCCATGCCTTAAGGGCTGGAGAACAAGCAACCCAAGACGGCAAGGCGTCTCCTGAATCACCCTTCTTTGTTCCCTCTAAACTCTTCACATTCCTGATGGCCTCATCGTTAAGAGTCCGATGTTATCACCAACCATGGGGCTTGTCGACCCCCATGGCCACACTCCCACATGGCTTGACTGCTGAAGTCTGTCAAAGACAGGAAAGGCCAGAAGATTAGCGGTGAGGAAGACTTCTGGCCTTTAACAAAAGACCACCAGAGTATGCGGGAGGACCACCCAAGGACTCCAGTACACATACAAATAGAGATGGGAACCTACGTTAATGATTCTTCGGAGACCTGATGAATATGCAAGAGACTTATGGGAAATTAAATTAATATGTTTTTGTCCCACTAATATAAGCACACTGCCAGTAACCGTTGGTGAGCAAGTTAGGTGGAGCTATCCCCCTTGTGCCTGGTGTGTGTGTGCAGTGCCGAATAAACATACCTGCTTTATAACTATTCCAAGGTTATAGAGCCTGATTTCTGCAAATCAACTATTTGTTTTACTTTACTTTATATTTGCCTGTGTCCATTCAGTCTTCCTCCAAAGAATAAACTCCTGGCATAACTCCTGGTATCTCTTTTCTTTCTGACTCTGACTTTTCTGACTTTGAAAATCTTATAATTTCTATTTGCAGGTGTCAAAGCTGTAAAAAAAATTGTCTTAAATTGTGAATACATATTATAGACATCTGAATGTATATATATTTACATGGGGTGAGTGCCCAAAATGAACAAAGATCACTGCTGGGTGTAGATAGCAAGTAGCAGTTTTCTGCCTGAGTTCAAAAGTGGTTCTGGTCACTCTTGCTCCCCAATCCTCAGGCCTATCCCCCTCTTAAATTTACACAAGAGTTGAATCTAACCTGTGTTCAGCTGATATATCCCCTTGCCATCTAAATTTTACCAGCCATATCAATATAAACCATCTGGTGTTTTCTGTAATTGATGGAGATGCAGGATGAACTGACCTGCAGAGTACTTGCCACCTTGTCTGCAGCTGGTACAAGACAATCAGCATAAGTGAGATGCTTGCTGAAAGGCAGATAAAGCATGTACTAACCTTACAAATGGCCTCTGCTAAATACAAGAAAGCTCAGTGGCTTGTGAAAACAAACGACAAAACCAAACTATCACCACCACCAAACAGTAATAGTCTACAAGGTTTAATAAGTTGGCAGACAAAAAGAGGGGTGAAAATTAGGCCAGCTCCATGGCCAGCACAGCTTCTTAACTGGGAAGAAAAAATAATACCGTTTTATACCTAGAATTGGATTATTTATGTGTCACTCACCACACATTTCCACGTTTGCACAGAATTATCTATCTTCTCTTGGTAATTAGAGATTCCCTGCTTGGAGTCTAAGGTATCCACAGTCTAATGGCATTATGAAAAATGGTTTAAAAAGATGTTAAAAGGATGTTTTAAAAAGCCCAGGAGTCAAGTTCTGATCCCCATTTGACACTATTAAATTATAAGGCAGCATCCTGGAAATATCTGTGAGCTAACATAATGTTTAAGAGAAAGCATGGACTTTGGTTTCTTAGTCATGAGATCATTTAGCTTACAAACTGGGGAGTTGAACATGCTTGTAAAAATCAAGCAACTAAAGGATCACATGAACAGCCACTTGACTGCATGTTTCTTTGATAAGAAGAGCAGAAAAAATTATATATATATATAAGAAGTAGAACAAGACTTCAAAGATTCCTAAAGTTTCTAAAATATGACACAGAAGAGACCTTGGAGAAGCCAGGAGATCAGAAAGGGTCAAAGGAAAAGTCTGCAGAACATTTCAGAGGCTGAAATCATGAGATGTTTCTCAAGGAGAGGAAAGCTACCAGCTTAGGGAATGGCTGGGAAATACTGATACGTGTTCAAGTTACTAAGACCTATTTCTTCATTGAAGAAAGGCAATAAAACAGGAAAGGGGCCCTTGAAGAGGATTAGGTTACAGTATGCTAAACCCAAGAATACAAGAGTCATATCCAGGTTAGCTCTAAAAGTGAGGTGTTATTAAGAACCTGAAAACATACCCATACAAAAGAAACACACTGAGACATTGGGACAGCCTTTCATCTCCTTCACAGGCTCTTTGCTATCACTTTCTGATATAAAGAGCATATACACCTTTAATATCATCTCTATTGAAAATTCCTATATATTTTTAATAAATAATAAATTCTATCAGACTACTGATTTTATATATAAAATTGCAGTGAGTGTGCATTTTTCCATCTACATCCATAAATTTTATCCCCAATAATATATACGTCATATGCATTTCAGCTTCTGAAACTGAGCAGAAATGCCACTGTGGCTTTGGAATACGGGGAAATGCAATGAAACTGACCAAACCTGGCAGGTGTTAATAAATACTAGCAAAGAAAATAAGCATATTTGTCACTGAAAATGTGCATTTATGTCGAATTCAACCATTTCAAGTTATTATTCTAATAGAGTTCCAAAAATCATAGTTAGAAGGCTTATTTGTAGGGATTTGGAGGGGGTGTAGACTGGATTAATACATTTTAAGAAAAATTCAAAATTAAGAAAAAGTTCAGAAATGATTTAGCCATTTAAGATGTGTTTGAACACTTTAGTTAAAAAAAAAAAAAGAAATAATACCTGGCATTTATAAGTTTTTTTTTGAATGTGATATACAGAAATAGACCTCTCTTGTTTATGTTGCAGTGCCTGTTAATCTACAAGAAGAAATTCTTAATCCTCTTAAAATGCTTTCCAATAATGGATGGAAAGTGAAGTGTAAGGATGCTGCCTAGTCCAAATGTTGTCCCCAAAGTCATCCTCTATTCTCCAGTATATATGTTTCCATTTAGATAATTTAATTAGGGGAAAGGGAAAGGGAGGGAGAGGGAGAGGAGAAGGTTTATCCAAAACCTTCTCAGATCTTTGAAATCTTTTTACTAATTAACCACAGAATATTTTGTATCAGGCCTCTAAAGGTTCAACACAGATTCTTAGATCAATAATTACAGTTTGCATATAAAAACAAATGAAAGATTAAGAGGACAGTTCAGCTCATCAAGTAAAGGAGGCATCAGAGCACATTATCAAATCAATGGCACTAGTGTGGTTAATCACTTCCTTTGTTTTCCTAATGCAAGAGATAACTGCAAAGAAGGACTTTTTTCCAAGCACAATGCACAGCTAACTTGCATTTTATACCATTAAGTGCTCGCAGATGCAAACATAAATATTACATAATTCTTACAGAACACTTTTCATGAGGATATCTCAAAAGTGCTTTAAAAATGAAATAACAGCATCCATTTCACTGCTAGAAATCAAGGCAAGGGGAAGCAAAATGACTGACAACACACAGAAGCCCTGGAAGAAAATCAAGATTTCCTGATTTCCTTTTCACAGAATCACAGAATTGTAGGGGTTGGAAGGGACCTCAAGAGATCATTGGGTCCAACTGTTAGTGTTGGGGAGAATCGAATGGATGTTCGATTAATGTTTCTCAGGTGATGGATCATACGGTATAATTAAATATTATTAAATGTACTTACATTATCAAGTAATCTATGTATACTGGAAACCTAGGGAGTACATTGAACATTTAAAGGAATCGTTGAAGGGGAACCCTGGGAGGGAATAGGTACAACCTGACCTTGGATAAGGGCCTGGAGATGATGAAATGAGTTGAAGCAGAACCAAGGAGCGGAGGGAGCATGCGTCGAGTGAGAAAGGTGAAAGAGTTTAGCGGAGAGGAAGACTCCTTACTTCATCTGGACGACCACCTGGACGACCACCAGAGTGCGCCACGCATGTGCAAAGGGGAGGGGAGCTAATTAGAATGAAAAGCGAGGCTGATGTTGCAACCTGTAATGAATATGTATACCTGACGCAATATTGTATGTATAAATAATGGCTGGGAAGTAACGGGACTTGAAGCCAGATTTGGGCACCTGCCCCGGCTTCCAGCGCTGAATAAAGCACCTTCATATAATCACTTGGTGGTTATGTGGTTGCTACGCTAACATTTTGGCGACCCAGATGGGACAGCGTGGGCACTGCTGAGGCGGATCGTGTCTCGGTTTCGCTCCAGCCGGCACCGAGGGATTCTCGGGGAGCAGTCGACCACGACCGACCTCCGCTGCTCACGACGTACCACTGGAGTGGTAAGCAAAGGTGCTTTCAACTTTGGGTATTCGGTACCGATTTGGTTGGGAAAGCCTGCCGGTCAGACGCGGCGAAAGCCACGCTCGGTTGGGCAGGGAGCTCCCGGGGTAAGCCTAGGCGCCGTCCGTTAGACAGAGCGAAAGCTCTGCAGGTTCGGCATTGGTAACTGTATTGGTTTGTGCTGAAGGGTCAGCACCAGGTATTATTGGTATGTAGAAAGCGTGCTGCTGCTGCTCCGGCAGCTTTTTAGCGAAAAGCACGCTGCTGCTCCGGCAGCTTTTGGGAAAGCACACTGCTGCTCCGGCAGCTTCTGGAAAGTGTGCTGTTGCTGCTCCGGCAGCTTTCGGGAGAGTGTGTTGTTGCTGCAGCTTTCGGGAGAGTGTGTTGTTGCTCCAGCAGCTTTCGGGAGAGTGTGTTGTTGCTGCAGCTTTCGGGAGAGTGTGTTGCTGCAGCTTTCGGGAGAGTGTGTTGCTGCAGCTTTCGGGAGAGTGTGTTGTTGCTGCAGCTTTCGGGAGAGTGTGTTGCTGCAGCTTTCGGGAGAGTGTGTTGCTGCAGCTTTCGGGAGAGTGTGTTGCTGCTCCGGCAGCTTTCGGGAGAGTGTGTTGCTGCTCCGGCAGCTTTCGGGAGAGTGTGTTGCTGCTCCGGCAGCTTTCGAGAGAGTGTGTTGCTGCTCCGGCAGCTTTCGGGAGAGTGTGTTGCTGCTCCGGCAGCTTTCGGGAGAGTGTGTTGCTGCTCCGGCAGCTTTCGGGAGAGTGTGTTGCTGCTCCGGCAGCTTTCGGGAGAGTGTGTTGCTGCTCCGGCAGCTTTCGGGAGAGTGTGTTGCTGCTCCGGCAGCTTTCGGGAGAGTGTGTTGCTGCTCCGGCAGCTTTTGGGTCCGTATCATAAGCTCAAAATGAAAAAGATTAAAGAAATTCTGGGAAAAGATGTACCTATCCCGCGGACATCCCCGCTGGGGTGTTTGCTAGCACACTGGAAAGAGGGAGGTTTTGGTCAAGAAATGCGGAAAGGAAAGCTGATTGATTATTGTAACATTTGGTGGCCACAGTATAAACTAGAGGACCAAGAAACTTGGCCTGAGAATGGGACATTGCAATATAATACAATTTTACAATTGATGCTATTTTGTAAGCGGGAAGGAAAATATGATGAACTGCCGTATGTGGAATTATTCTTTTATTTGCGCCGAAAGCCTGAATGGCAGCATGCTTGTGGAATAATGGTGCTTGAGGTTTCAACTGAGGAACGTTGTTGTGCATGTACTAAGGAGAGACGCTGTATACAGCATCAGGCAATAGAGAATAATAAGTATTATGGGAAATAATATAATATAATAATATAATAATGTATATAATAATATAATAATATAATATAATAATATAATAATGGAAATATTGATCTGGAAGTTGCGCCGTTGGCTCCGCCGGAAGAGCCAGGACAGGGAGGGAAAAGAGAAAAGGAAGATAGCAGTAGTGATGGAGAATCCCCGATTTTAGTCTCCCCGTGTCACATAGGACCCGGCAACAGCGAAGGGCAGGAGAAACTATAAATGAACAGGGAGGGAAAATAATCGCTCCCCTCAGGCAAGGAGTGGGGACAGAAGGACCGGTATATGTTAAGGTGCCTTTTTTTCAGCTGGGGATTTAATGATATGGAAGTAAGCAGCCGGCACCTACAGGGAAAACCCAGATAAAGTAGCTAGGATAATGAAAATGACAATTAAAACCCAAAATCCCGATTGGGATGATCTCCAGGTGATCCTGGATACTTTGATGGATTCAACAGAAAAGGACATGGTATTACGGGCAGCCAGAGAGAGAGCCCGAGAAGATATACGTAATGGATTAGTGCTTGGAAATCTAGATCAAAACTTCCCCACCGAGGATCCCCAATGGGATTATAACTCAGGGGATGGAATAAGGAGGCTGAAGAGATATCAAGATTGGGTACAAATCGGGGTACAGAATGCCATGCCCCGGACCATAAATTGGTCAAAATTGTATAATGTCAGGCAAGAAAAAGCGGAATCACCTTCCGCCTTTTTAGAGAGATTGAAAGAAACTGCTAAGAAATATACAGATTTAGACGTAGAGACTGAGCAAGCTAAAGCTCAATTAGCACTCATTTTCTTGGGACAAGCCCAAGAGGATATTAGGAAGAAATTGCAAAAGTTAGAAGGTGCAGATTTGAGAAATTTGGATAGGCTGTTGGAAATGGCCTGGAAAATCAAAACTAGCCCAGCCAGTAAAAATTGAACTTAAGGAAGGGGCCCGACCGGTACGGATTAAACAGTACCCGTTGAAGCTAGAAGCTAGGCTAGGGATAGTAAAGATTATAGATAAATTTCTTAGCTACCACATTCTGGAGGAATGCAAATCTGAATATAATACCCCAATTTTCCCAGTAAAGAAACCTAATGGGGAATACAGGCTAGTGCAGGACCTTAGGGCAATAAACGAAATAACAAAAGATATTCACCCAGTGGTGGCTAATCCTTATACATTGTTAACATCTGTAAAAGAGAAATATAAGTGGTTTACGGTAATTGATTTAAAAGACGCCTTCTTCTGCATACCCATTGACAAGGAAAGTAGAAAGCTTTTTGCTTTTGAATGGGAAAATCCACGGAACGGACGAAAGATGCAACTAACCTGGACAAGGTTGCCTCAAGGATTCAAGAATAGCCCGACCCTCTTCGGCAGTCAACTAGCTAAAGAAATAGAAGACTGGATTAACCAAGAACAGATCCAGGTACCAAAGGACCGATACTTGCTGCTACAATATGCGGACGATATATTAATAGCTACCGAAGGAGAGTCGGAATGTATTCAGGTGACTATTGATATTTTGAATCAATTGGGACTAAATGGGTATAAGGTTTCTAAACAAAAGGCACAAATCGCGTGCACAACAGTAATTTATTTGGGATGTGAAATTTCTCAAGGACAAAGAAAATTGGGAGTTAACCGAATACAAGCTATTTGTGAAATCCCCGAGCCGCGAAATCTGCATGAACTACGGGCTTTCCTAGGTATGGCCGGGTGGTGTAGACTGTGGGTAATGGACTATGGACTCATAGCAAAGCCCCTCTATGAAACCCAAAAGGCCTGTACATTTACCTGGGGAAAGCCACAACAAGAGGCCTTTAAGAAATTAAAAGAAGCCCTGATGAAGGCGCCTGCCTTGGGCTTGCCGGACTTATCAAAGGACTTTCAGCTGTTTGTGCATGAGAGACAACGATTGGCATTAGGAGTACTGACCCAGCGACTTGGGAGCTGGAAAAGACCTGTGGGGTATTTTTCTAAACAATTGGATGCGGTAAGCGCCGGATGGCCCTCGTGTTTAAGGGCCGTGGCAGCCACAGTCCTTTTAATACAGGAAGCCAGGAAGCTCACATTAGGGAAACAAATTGAAGTGTTCGTGCCACATATGGTGACTACGGTATTGGAGCAAAAGGGGGGCCATTGGCTATCGCCCAGCCGAATGATGAAATATCAAGCTATATTAACTGAGCAAGATGATGTAATCTTAAGAACTACTAACCTATTGAACCCAGCAGTGTTTCTAGGAACAACTACGGAGGAAGGAGACCTCAGTCATGATTGCGTGGAGATCATCGAATATACCTATGCCAGCAGAACAGACTTAAAGGATCAGCCTCTGGGGAGACCGGATTGGGAACTTTTCACGGATGGAAGCAGCTTTGTGGAAAATGGGACTCGTTATGCAGGATACACGGTAACTACATCAAAGGTAGTGATTGAGGCAAATTCCCTACCTCCGGGGACTTCAGCCCAACGAGCAGAAATAGTCGCCCTGACGCGGGCCCTGGAACTAAGCGAGGGTAAGAATGTGAATATTTGGACAGATTCAAAATATGCATTCGGGGTAGTCCACGTACATGGGGCATTATGGAAAGAAAGGGGAATGCTATCCTCATAAGGGACTAATATAAAATATCAGGAAGAAATATTGAAATTAATAACAGCTGTACAGAAACCCCAACAGGTGGCCATAATGCATTGTAAAGCTCATCAAGGAGGGATGTCAGAGATTGCAGAAGGTAACAGATTGGCAGATTTGACGGCCCGGAAGGTCGCGCGTGAAGTACGGAAAGTAATGGCTCTAATTCCATCGAAGGTAGGCCTCTCTTGTTTCAAATTACCTAAAAACCCAAAGTATTCAGCAGAAGACGAGAGACTTGCAAATTTGATGAAGGCCCAGAAGAATCCTGACGGATGGTATGTGACTGCGACAGGACAACTTATAGTGCCTCCTATAGTAATGCGAGAAATCTTACAAATATAACATAATGAATGTCACTGGGGTGCAGAAGCAATGGTGACCTATTTGAAACGAGGTGTCATCTCGGTACACATGTTAACAATGGCAAAGTCAGTAATGTCAAAATGTGAGCTTTGCTTAAAGAATAACCCGGTAGCAAGGAAACATGCTGAGATGGGGAGAACTAGAGCTGGAATAGAGCCTGGAGATTACCGGCAAATAGATTTCGTGGAACTGCCTAAAGCAAGAGGTTATAAATACCTATTGGTAGGGGTTGATACTTTTTCAGGATGGCCAGAGGCCCTTCCCTGTCGAACCAACCAAGCTAAAGAAACGGTAAAATGGTTACTATGGGAAATAGTCCCTAGATTTGGTGTACCATTGGGTATTTCTTCAGACAGGGGACCACATTTCATTGCCAATGTGGTTAAAGAGGTTAGTAGGTTTCTAGGAATTACCTGGAACTTACATACCCCATGGAGGCCTCAATCTAGTGGTCAAGTAGAGAGGATGAACCAAACTTTAAAAGGACAATTAAGCAAAATCTGTCAGGAGGCTAAGATACAGTGGCCACAGGCCTTACCGATAGCTTTGCTAAGAATTAGAATAAAGCCAAGAAGTGGGATGTCAGTAAGTCCCTATGAAATCATGTATGGAAAACCTTATGAGTCTCCTGAACCGAACCCGAATATGCATGTTACCGGTAAACAGGATGTATATAATTGTGTTTTAATAGTAATGAAAATACTTGCTCTTGGTATGAGTGAAGTATTTTCAAAGGGGGGAAATGTTAGTGTTGGGGAGAATCGAATGGATGTTCTATTAATGTTTCTCAGGTGATGGATCATACGGTATAATTAAATATTATTAAATGTACTTACATTATCAAGTAATCTATGTATACTGGAAACCTAGGGAGTACATTGAACATTTAAAGGAATCGTTGAAGGGGAACCCTGGGAGGGAATAGGTACAACCTGACCTTGGATAAGGGCCTGGAGATGATGAAATGAGTTGAAGCAGAACCAAGGAGCGGAGGGAGCATGCGTCGAGTGAGAAAGGTGAAAGAGTTTAGCGGAGAGGAAGACTCCTTACTTCATCTGGACGACCACCTGGACGACCACCAGAGTGCGCCACGCATGTGCAAAGGGGAGGGGAGCTAATTAGAATGAAAAGCGAGGCTGATGTTGCAACCTGTAATGAATATGTATACCTGACGCAATATTGTATGTATAAATAATGGCTGGGAAGTAACGGGACTTGAAGCCAGATTTGGGCACCTGCCCCGGCTTCCAGCGCTGAATAAAGCACCTTCATATAATCACTTGGTGGTTATGTGGTTGCTACGCTAACACAACCCCCCTGCCAAAGCAGGTTCCCTAGAGCAGGTTGCCCAGGTAGGCGTCCAGACAGGCCTTGAATATCTCCAGAAGAGACTCAACAACCTCCCTGGGCAGCCTGTTCCAGTGCTCCATCACCCTCACTGTGAAGAAGTTCTTTCTCATGTTGGTGTGGAACTTCCTTTGATCCATTTTGTGGCCATTACAGCTTGTCCTGTCCCCACAAACCACTGAAAAGAGGTTGGCCAAATCCCTCTGTCTCCCACATTTAAGGTATTTGTAAACATTAATAAGATCCCCCCTCGGTCTTCTTTTCTCAAGGCTGAACAGACCCAGGTCTCTCAGCCTTTCTTCACAGGGAAGATGCTCCAGGCCCCCTATCATCTTTGTGGCCCTCTGCTGGACTCTTTCCAGGAGATCCCTGTCTTTTTTGTACTGGGGAGCCCAGAACCGGACACAGTACTCCAGGTGAGGCCTGACCAGGGCAGGGTAGAGGGGGAGGATCACCTCCCTTGACCTGCTGGCCACGCTCCTTTTAATGCATGCCAGGATCCCATTGGCCCTCTTGGCCATGAGGGCACACTGCTGGCTCATGGCCAACCTGTTGTCCACCAGGACCCCCAGGTCCTTCTCCTCAGAGCTCCTCTCCAGCAGGTGTTCCTTCCCAGGTGCAGGACTCTACACTTATTCTGTCCAGGTCTCGCTGAATGGCAGCACAGCCTTCTGGCGTGTCGGCCACTCCTCCCAGCTTTGCGTCATCGGTGTTATAAGTGAGACCATACAAATTTCTTGGTCTATCAGAAATATTTTATTAATTAAGTAAGCAGGCACAAGCAAAACAGCGCCGGGCGGCTGGGGAGTCTCCGCTCCACCACAGCACGCAACTTTCCCTTTTCAGTGTCGCCGTTTTATAGCATCCAAGTTTCAGCTTGTCAGGACTTGTTGAACCTTCTGAAGCTGCGCAGTTCGTTGTTGGGGGTCGTTGTTTTTCTTTCAATGATCATGCGTTGTGCTCGTGTTCAAGGGGGAGGGTAGTGAAGCGGGAAACAGTATTTCACAGAGTCTTTGTTTTACCAAGGATGTTTATCCAACACCCCCTCCCCACTATCTACTTGCTTAGTCTTCCCCCTTAACAAGGTCGTAAATTGCAAAACCTTATCTTCTCAGCAGATTCTCTGAATTCCTTTTAAAGACAATGAACAAACACCCGCTAATTTATCACAATCGGCATACTTGCTGAGGGTGGACACTATTCCCTCATCAAGGTCGTCAATGAAGGTGTTGAACAAGACCGGACCCAGCACCGACCCCTGGGGAACGCCGCTAGTCACCCTCTGAGCTCGGCCAGTCAGCCAGTTCTCAACCCACCTTACTGTCCACTCGTCTATCCCACACTTTCTCAGCTTAGCTAGCAGGAAGTCGTGGAGACAGTATCAAAAGCCTTGCTAAAGTCAAGGTAGATGACATCCACTGCTCTCCCCCCATCTGCCCAGCTGGTGATGCCATCATAGAAGGCAACGAGGTTGGTTGAGTACAATTTCCCCTTGGTGAATCCATGCTGACTACTCCTCATAACCTTCTTCTCTTCCAGTTGCTTGGAGATGGCATCCAGAACAAGCTGTTCCAACACCTTTCCAGGGACAGAGGTGAGACTGACTGGCCTGTAGTTTCCCGGATCCTCCTTCTTGCCCTTCTTGAAGACCGGAGTGACATTGGCTATCCTCCAGTCCTCAGGCACCTCTCCTGTTCCCCAGGACCTTTCAAAGATGATAGAGTGGTTCAGCGATCACCTCCGCTAACTCCCTCAGCACACACGGATGCATCCCATCGGGACCCATGGATTTGTGTGCGTTGATCCCACTCAGACGCTCCCGAACCACTCCCTCGTCAACCAGGGGGGAGATCTCCACTTCCCAGACTCTTTCTCCTCCCTTCAGGGTCCAGGAGTCCCAGGGGGGAGTCTCTGAAGCAAAGACTGAAGCAAAGAAGGCATTCAGTATCTCCACCTTCTCAGCTTCCCCCGTTGCCAGGACATCCTCCTCGTTCAGCAAGGGACCCGCATTATCCCTAGACTTCCCTTTACTGTTTACATACTTAATAAAACCCTTCTTATTATCCTTTATCTCTTTTGCAAGCTTCACCTCCAGGTGGGCTTTAGCCTTCCTCATCGCGTCCCTGCAGGCCCTCACAACACTTCTATACTCCTCCCAAGAGGGCAGGCCCTTTTTCCACATTTCATAGACCTTCCTCTTCCTTTCGATCTTGTTGATGAGCTCCTTGCTCATCTACGCAGGTCTCCTGCCCCCCTTCCCCGATTTCCGACTCTTCGGGATGCACCGATCCTGAGCTTGGAAGAAGTGCTGTTTAAATGTTGCCCAGCTCTCACAAGCACCCTTGCCTTCTAGCAATCTAGCCCATGAGATACCCCCAAGCAGGTCCCGGAAGAGGTCGAAGTTGGCTCTCCAAAAGTCCAGGGTAGCAATACTACTTTTTGCCTTACTTCTTCCCCCAAGTTCCATCTTGAACTCCACCATCTCATGGTTGCTGCATCCCAAGCTGCCTCCAACCTTCACATCCCTAACAAGCCTATCCCTGTTGGTAAGAACAAGGTCCAGAAGCACCCCCCGCCTCTTCGGCTCCTCCACCACCTGCGTCAGAAAATTATCTTCAACACATTGAAAGAACCATTTGGACTGTGTGTGCCTGGCTGACTTGCTTTCCTAACAGATATTTAGATAATTGAAGTCCCCCATGAGAACCAGCACCCGGGATCGTGAGGCTACTTCCAGATGCTTGTAGAAGGCCTCATCGACCTCCTCCTCCTGATCTGGTGACCTGTAGTACACCCCCACAACAGTGTCCCCCATACCAGCCCACCCCTTAATTCTCACCCACAAGCTCTCCACTTGTTCTTCACCCTCCCCCAGGTGGAGCTGGGTACATTCTAATTGCTCCCTCACATAAAGGGCAACTCCTCGCCCTCGCTTCCCCAGCCTGTCTTTCCTAAAAAGAACATGGCCCTCCATGACAGCATTCCAGTCATGCGAGCTGTCCCACCACGTCTCTGTGATTGCAATGAGATCGTGGCCTCCAAACCGTACACAGATCTCGAGCTCATCCTGTTTATTTCCCATGCTTTTCACATTGGTATACAGGCACTTTAGGGAAGCGGCAGGCTCAGTTACCCCTAGAGGGATGCAAGAAGAAGATTCCAGACAGGGTATTGGGAATATTACCTTCTCTGAGGAGCCCTCGGACAATCCTATTGGACAACTCAGAGGTTTTTCCCTACTATCTTCATCAGTGTCAGCAGTGACAACTCCCCCCAGCCCTTCTCTGTCACTTTTAGCTCCCCTCCCTTCCCCCGTCAAACCTAGTTTAAAGCCCTGGTAATAAGTCCAGAGAGCTTGCTCCCCAATATACTTGTGCCCCACTTGCTGAGCCGGAGTCCCTAAGCAGCCCACATACCCGGCTTCTCAAAGGACTGCCCAAGATCAAAATACCCAAAGCCTTGGTCCAGATACCACCCCCTCAGCCAGTCATTTACCTGTCCCAAGTTAGTGGGACAGTTAAGTGTTCAGTCCTAACACTAATGATGCACAGTAGGCTGCATCACTTCACTGAGCCAATTTGTGCCATTTCTTAAGAAATCAGAAGGAAAAAGGGATGGGGAAACAAATATAAAGAATGTCTAAAATAAATAAATTGAGCAGATACCATAGCTGTTTGTGAAGAAGCTGTTAAAAGGCTGTTTCCAAATGAAAAGGGTCAGTTCCCAGAAAGACGCACCGGAAAACTTAGCATTGCATTGAAGTGCAAGCTTTCCTACAGAGAGTGAATCCTTTATGGGAAGCGTTAGCAGGAAAGAAAAGTAGACAGAACATATGTTCACTCTATATCAGGGCATTACACTAAAGGTTACACTTTAAAAGGCCACAGTCAGACAGTTTAATGCCCGCTTTAACCCCTAGTCTTAGAGGAGAATACAGGCACATCTGAGAATTCAAAGGTTTAATTGATGCCCCTGATTTAGGAGTCTCCCAGACCCCATCAGAGGAAAGCACCAGATACAGGCATGTAGCTGGAAGTCAGCTTGAATACAGCTTTGTGTCTGTATTGATCTTTCAAAAGATGTGCAGAGATCGATCTTATCTCCAGAAACACAGAAGAGCTGATGTTATAAATTACTCTTTTAGCCAGAAAGAATTAGTTTATTGAGTAAGCGATCAGCAAGCAAAACAGCGCTGGGCAGCCGGGGAGTCCATGCTCCTCCAAACGGCGCGCGCCCTCCCCCTTTCGCAGTCCCCTTTTATCATCAGGTTCTTCCGGGGTTACGTGGCCCCTTTCTAGTACTGCGGCTGCATCGATTGTTGCTAGGGGGTCGTCTCTGTCCCTCTGGTGGTCGCGCAGATGAAGGCAGTAGTCTTCCTCTGCTTAGTTTGCAGCATTTCTCCTCCTTATTTGGTCATATTAGTTTTTCTTAAGATAGGGCGGTGGGTTATCGGGTTGGCAATTGTACTGTTTACACAAAGTTCTCTCAACCGTATATCCGAGACATCAACAGGCAGGATGTCTCAAGGTTTTTACTGCCGCTTGAACAACTCCTTTTGTTCCCTTCTTAATATAGCCATGAAAAATAATGAACAAACATTTCTTATACATCACAATCCCTCCTTTTTCTTTTAGCTAGTTATTTTGTTCATTAATTCCCGGTATGCCTGACTACTGACCATTAAAGTTTCTGCATCCTCATCCATAGTTACAGGCTCATATTTAGCACGGATAAGCATCAAATGCGCTGCCTCTAAACGGCTTTTTACAATCGCGATTACTCGGTTGAAAATACATGGTCCAAAGGTTAGCCCTAACACTTAATAACAACAAGGGTCCTGCTATTGTTGACAGCAAAGTTGTAAGCCAAGGTGAATAATTAAACCAAGATTCGTACCAATTCTGCCTGGCTTCATTCTCTCGTTTTCTCTTTTCCAATCCTTCTCTGAGTTTCATCATTGTATCCCTCACTACTCCAGTGTGGTCTGCATATACACAGCACTCTTCAGAATGGTACAGAATTCTTGGTACAATTATTACCTGTATACAGAAATCTTGAGACACATTAAAGAGTTTGAGTGATAAGCAAGGAGTAACACCCGTCGATGAACAGACCCATCTAGTGTTATCTGCTGGTATTAACCATTTTTCTTTGTCTAATTGTGTAACATTTTCTGTAATATTGCATAGATGGAACTTCTCACCAGGGACCGTGCCTACGCACCTGCCATTCCCAGTTATTTCCATTAATATTATTCCTACATCCCTTCCCCAATTGCATTGTGGGGGATCGGTTTCGTTTGAACGAGTGGTCTCTCCCAGATCCCCAATGGCGTCGTAATATGGGGGCCTTATATCAAGACATAACCAGCAAGGTCTAGGCACGTCTGGATTTGTTTGATTCAACAACTGATAACTAGCATTCATGATTCTCCATATGTTATTCCTGGTCACCCCTTCATTTCTAATCCCGTACTCCGGGTTTACTGATTTATTAGCAACCTCCAGTGGTTTAGGGCTATTAGGAGTTAGCATTCTAAAAGCTGGTGTAGGCTGAATCCTCAAAACACTCCCCGACAGTTCCTGATTTGGTCCCACCCGTTGGGGACTCTTAGTCTCTTCCTTCTTTATATAGATGATGCCTCCCCTATCAGTCCCCTAGCAGTAGTTATCTGCTGAACAACATGGTGATCTTCCCATCTAATCAGGCTCCATTTAAAAGGTTTGTGAGGGTGCGCAGACCCAGGAACAGTGAAAACAATCGTACCCATTACTATGTATCGCAAAAAAATGGCTAGGGCCCGTTTTCCGGAGTTCTTTACCTGGCCACGTAATTCCCCACCGTTTCACTCTCTGCCTCGCTTGTCAGTTCGGTTGCAGCGAACTACAAGGTGCAGGTTCTTCTCGGCAGCAGCAGTGTTCTTCAGGGGAGTTTCTCGGGTAACCGCGACCTTTTTCTGATCAAACAGGGTCTCCTCTCCCCCTTTTTTTACGATACATAGACAGTTAGACCATACTTATCGAGTTCGTTTCAACGTGAGCTTTAAGTCATCAGGGCCTGCGACCGCTTCCCATTCGCTTTTCTGGATCGGTCCTTTCACGCGACTGGCATGCGTTCACCCCTTCTCAGCCGTCCGGATAGCCGTCTCTGTGGTAAGTAAAACAACATAGGGGCCTTCCCACCGCGGTGTTAAAGACGTTTCTTTCCATGTCTTAATTAGAACCCTATCTCCAGGTTGTATCCTATGGATTGCTATATCTAGCCACCAAGCCTTTCGCTTGCAACTCCCTCCGTCGGTTCATAAGCTGTATTAAATAAGGTTTTAATTGGATATCCTGTACCTGGGGGTGATCAGATGGCATCTCTAAATCATAAGGCATACCATACAGCATTTCAAAAGGTGAGATTCCGACATCGGCTCGGGGCTGTGTCCGGATATTCAATAGTGCAAGCGGTAAACATTTCACCCAGGAGGTTTTTGTCTCTATCATAAGCTTTGTTAGTTGCTTTTTAATTTCACCATTCATTCGTTCCACCTTTCCAGAGCTTTGAGGGTGCCACGGAGTCTGATATTCCCAATCTGTCCCCAAAGCTTTCATAGTTTCTTGGGACACTTTCGATACAAAGTGCGGACCTCGGTCAGAATCAATTGTTTCTATAATCCCGTATCTCAGGATAATATTTTCTAATAGTATTTTCACCACGGCATGGGCCGTTGTCCTCGTTGTTGGGAAAGCTTCGACAAAGTGCATGAGATGGTCTACAATCACTAATAAGTATTTGTACCTTCCTACTTTTGGAAGCTCTGTGAAATCCAGCTGGATTTTGGCAAAAGGTCGGTGTGCCAATTCTCGACCTCCTAACACTCTTTTTCTCATATGCTGGGCGTTCACTCTCCTACAGACAAGGCAATCATTCACAACTCGTTTTGCTACATTGTATATTCCAATACATATATACTTTGTAGCAAATTGATCCACTAGGGCTTGAGCTCCCCAATGAGTGTTTTCATGAAACCTCCGTAGCACTCTCAAAGCTGCAGACTTAGGGAGCATCTCCCGTCCATCGGGCAATACCCATTTACCCTCATCTGTCTCTTTTATACCCATTTGAGCCATTTTATCCTTTTCTGGCTGCGTAAAGCAGAGCAATGTATATATGGGCCTGTGCAAGTAGCAATGCGGATTTTTCCCTTCCTCCTTTTCCCAGAACGAGCAACTACATTGTATGGCATCAAAACCAAAATCCTTCCAGCAATCATAACATGGAAATTCCTTTAAGTCTTTCCCACAGTATTAAGTATTATATTAAGTATTATTATATATTATTATATTATTAATTATTATATTATTATATATTAAGTATTAAGTATAAGTATTAAGTATTTCCCACAGTCTGGGCAATCTTCCCTCATTCTTATAATTCTTATACTCATTAATGCTGCCCTTTTTGCCTCCTGATCCGCTAGATTATTACCCCTAACCTGAGGGGTGAGGCCTTTTTGATGCCCTTTTATATGTACTACGGCAATTTCTTTGGGCTCTCTGATAGCTTGTAAAACCTGGGTAATCAATTCCTGATGTATTAAACCCTTTCCTTGTGAATTGGTGAGCCCCCTTTCTTCCCATATTTTACCAAATGTATGTACTACCCCATAAGCATATTTTGAATCTGTATATATTGTACCACTTTTATTTTTCAACAATTTTAGGGCCCGCAATATGGCATACAGCTCGAAAGCTTGGGCAGACCAGCTAGGGCTCAAAGGTCCAGATTCCACTATCTCAAATGTTTTCCCGTTTACTAACGCGTATCCTGATTTTCGCTTTCCCTCGACTACTTTCGAGGAACCATCCACATATATCTGTTCACCGATGGGTAATTCCACCTCCTCTAGATCAGGTCTCAATTTCGTTTGTTCTTCTATATTTCGGAGGCAATCATGTCCTAAGGACTCATTTGGTTCCCCATAAAGAAATTGAGCAGGGTTCTGTAGGGAGGTTGTTTCTAATGTTAATTTTGGAGAGGAAATCAAAATTCCTTCGTATTTTAATAATCTGGCGTCAGTGATCCATTTCTCTGCCTTCTGTTGCAGTACCCCGCATATATTGTGTAGAGATATTACTTTGATTTCCCCCGCAAAAGTGATCTTCTGTGCTTCTTCCACTAACAAGGCAGCAGCTACCACTACCTGCAAACAGTTTGGCCAACCCCGGCTAACCGGATCCAATAATTTAGACAAATAGGCCACAGGTTTTTTACTCCCTGCCCATTCCTGGGCCAGCACTCTGTATGCGGTGCCTTCTGCACTGTTCACAAAAAAAAAAACACAACGGCCTCCTTAAATCTGGTAAGCTTAACACTGGGGGGCGTACTAGTTCCTCCTTTAACTTGTTCAGTCGTTCCTCATCTTCCCGAGTCCATTTCAGCAACCCGTCTCTAGTCAGTTTTTCATAGAGAAATTTTACCTTTCCACTATAATCCTCTATTCATTGTCTACAATAGCCTATTAATCCTAGTAATTGCCGTACCTGCCTTTTAGTTCGCAGGGACGCTAAAGCCAATATTCCACTGATTCTGCCTGGGTCTAACTTCTTAGTCCCCTTACTTAACTGGTGACCCAGGTACTTTATCTCTTGCTCCACAATTTGTAATTTTGTCCCTCCTTTTTCTTTTAAAGGGTACAGAGGGTACAGATTAACTCGATTCTCTGAGCCAATCCAAAGGCTCGCATATTCGCTCTCCTCTAAACAAAAAGGTTCCTTTGCATTTACATAAATGTTTAAGGCTTGGCAAACCCAGTCTTCAAACGACCCAAATATGGGCCAATAATTTGCCTACCTCCCCAAACTTCAACACAATAATGAATCATTTTTACTTTATCCTTTCCCCGCCTAGAAGGGGAATCACTCCAGTTCTTAATCATTAACCCCAGCGGACTATCTGGGGGAATAGGGGGCAACCTAACACTAGGCATTACCCCACCCATGGGACCAGAAGGCTTACTCTTCTTCTGTCCCATCTTCCGGAGCGCCTTTCACACACACAAGCAGCCGCTTCCCCCGGTCGTGGCCCAGTCCCTCACGGGATGTGGGAACCGCACTACTGAGGGGTCCGCACTCACTTCGTCCGCAATTGGACGTCTCACACAGACGCACTCCGGGATCATCAGCCCCAACCGAACGGATCACCGGCCTATACTTATCCACCCCGTGGGTCTTCGTTCGGCCTTTGTGCACAAAGATTACCTAGGGGTTTTGCCGGCTTTATTTGCTTGCTGCATGAAATTTAGGGTTCGCCGGTAAAGGGTTCGAACGGGAATAGTCCCGGCAAAGGCCGCCGAAATCGGCGGGGCGCCCCCCTCGATAGGTTTCCTGATCAAATTGCCTCTATCCGAGTCACGGCACCAAATTTGTTATAAATTACTCTTTTAGCCAGAAAGAATTAGTTTATTGAGTAAGCGATCAGCAAGCAAAACAGCGCTGGGCGGCCGGGGAGTCCATGCTCCTCCAAACGGCGCGCGCCCTCCCCCTTTCGCAGTCCCCTTTTATCATCAGGTTCTTCCGGGGTTACGTGGCCCCTTTCTAGTACTGCGGCTGCATCGATTGTTGCTAGGGGGTCGTCTCTGTCCCTCTGGTGGTCGCGCAGATGAAGGCAGTAGTCTTCCTCTGCTTAGTTTGCAGCATTTCTCCTCCTTATTTGGTCATATTAGTTTTTCTTAAGATAGGGCGGTGGGTTATCGGGTTGGCAATTGTACTGTTTACACAAAGTTCTCTCAACCGTATATCCGAGACATCAACAGGCAGGATGTCTCAAGGTTTTTACCGCCGCTTGAACAACTCCTTTTGTTCCCTTCTTAATATAGCCATGAAAAATAATGAACAAACATTTCTTATACATCACAGCTGATACCAGTCCTGAGGAATTCAACCCGAATGGCATTACCTGGTGCTTCAGAGTTGTCAGGCTCAGGTTCAAGCTGCTTATGAAACTGTGCATGCAAGTGATCTAATTATGCATGCAAATACCTCGTTAGTGCTCCAGCTGATTATTTGCCTGTGTAATTCCTGTAGTAAAGAAGAGCATATTATAGTCAAGCATTTTTATACATGCAGTTCTAAAAGGCTGAAGCTCATCAAGAAAACAATTTCTTCTCCAAGGACGATAAAACTGAAGAACAGCAGAAGCAGCAGCTGTATGATCATCCAGAGGGGGTTGGGGCCACCTGCTCTGAAAGACCAGAGACCTTGCAATTAAAGCAAAATCTGCTCAGAGGGCAGGGAAAGTTTCTTATTGATTCTCAGTGGTTAAAAGTTGGTGCACACCAAGGAGCACGAGAGCTTCAACCCTTCCAGAACTCTGAATATTTTCTCTAGATACATGCTAGCCCCTTTGTAATCCTCTGGAATTCTTGGCTTTAATAATAGACCAGGGAATTACTGTCACTGATTTCAGAGGACTGTATGGAAATATGCTTCCTTTAATATATTTTAGATTCTACGCCCACCTTCAGCAGATATCCTCTTAACCTCACGTTAAAGAGGAAGGGGGAGTGGATGTTCAGGCAAAGACCTGACTTCTTTCTATTTACCTGTTTGCAGTGTTCAGGAATGCAGCCTTGAGCCTAAATCAGGTTTCTACATTTTAACTGTCAGTTGATACCTGATTCATACCCCAAGGATACTTCTCCATCCACTTATTTTCTAAATTGGAAATGTATGTTGGTTGCAGTTTCAGCTCAGTTTTCTAAAGATTGTTTCAGAAAATATTGCAGAAGATTAAATTCTTTTAATTATTTTTCAGATTGATTTATTCTGAAGTTCATAGATGGGGGCTGCTCTGTATTCAGTGTTTCTATAAATGGGGAAATAATAAAAAATAAAATAACAAACAATAAAATTCTTCTTTGTCACAGTTGTTGCATTGTTTATCACATCTGTTTTTTTCACCTTGCACACAGCAGATATCAATAATTAATGTCTGAGTGAAAGCACTTCTGTAAAAGTTTATTTACCTCATATCATTAGCAATAGATCACTTTCAAACATCTTTAGAATCTCCCTTTGTATTTCATGATCTTGATTGTTATCCTCATTTCAATAAAACAGATTTATTAAAAAAAAAAAGAAGAGAGAAACTTAGGCAGCTCAAATAGCACAACTCACGAAGAAGAATGTAATTCAAGTGTAAATACATTGCCAGCATTTGCAAATAGATCTCATGTATAAATCAAAACCCAAGGACAACATTTTCAATGGCTTTGTAGTGTGTTAGAAACGTAATTCCCATTTTGTAGAATTAGACACCTGATGCTATGCAAGACTCATATTTCAGCCCCAGGACACCTAGAGAAAGGTTTAAAACCTGGAAATAGACCTTATGCACAGATTTACTGGAAGGAGAGATGCAATACTGACCCTGCAATTCAGACCATAAATTAACATGAGTATCATGCAACCACACAGAGCATTTACATCATGGCCATGCGTTGCCCACATGGTGCCTAGGAGGTTTAGGTCCTTCAGTACAATGGCTGCAGTCAGGGACAGGGGAGCACCCCCACTTGGTGCCAGTACTGGGTTGGGTGCAGGGTGCAGATGCCTGGCTCAGGCTCGCAGATTAGTGTCTCCCTTTGCTCTGGGTTCAGAGCTCAGGCTTATTCGTCAGGTGCTCACATCTCTTCCAAAGACCTGAGCGAGGATAGGGCTTTTCTTTTAGAACAGGACTGGTAGAGAATCACAGAATCGTCTAAGTTGGAAGAGACCTCCAAGATCACCTAGTCCAACCTCTGACCTAACACTAACAAGTCCTCCACTAAACCATATCACTAAGCTCAACATCTAAACGTCTCTTAAAGACCTCCAGGGATGGTGACTCAACCACTTCCCTGGGCAGTCAATTCCAATGCCTAACAACCCTTTCAGTAAAGAAGTTCTTCCTAATATCCAACCTAAACCTCCCCTGACACAACTTTAGCCCATTCCCCCTCGTCCTGTCACCAGGCACGTGGGAGAATAGACCAACCCCCACCTCGCTACAGCCTCCTTTAAGGTAACTGTAGAGAGCGATGAGGTCGCCCCTGAGCCTCCTCTTCTCCAGGCTGAACAAGCCCAGCTCCCTCAGCCGCTCCTCGTAAGACTTGTTCTCCAGACCCCTCACCAGCCTCGTCGCCCTTCTCTGGACTCTCTCGCGCACCTCGACGTCCTTCTTGTAGCGAGGGGCCCAAAACTGAACACAGCACTCGAGGTGCGGCCTCACCAGAGCTGAGTACAGGGGGACAATCACTTCCCTAGACCTGCTGGCCACACTGCTTCTTATACAGGCCAGGATGCTGTTGGCCTTCTTGGCCACCTGAGCACACTGCTGGCTCATATTCAGCCGACTATCAACCAGTACTCCCAGGTCCTTCTCGGCCAGGCAGCTTTCCAACCACTCATCTCCCAGCCTGTAGCGCTGCTTGGGGTTGTTGTGCCCCAGATGTAGGACCCGTCACTTGGCCTTGTTGAACTTCATACAGTTGACCTCAGCCCATCGGTCCAGCCTATCCAGATCCTCCTGCAGAGCCTTCCAACCCTCGAGCAGATCGACACACGCACCTAACTTGGTGTCATCTGCAAACTTACTGAGGGTGCACTCAATCCCCTCATGCAGATCATCGATAAAGATATTGAAGAGGACTGGCCCCAGCACTGAGCCCTGGGGGACTCCACTAGTGACTGGCCTCCAACTGGATTTACATCCATTCACCACAACTCTTTGGGCCTGGCTATCCAGTCAGTTTTTAACCCAGCAAAGCGTACGCCAGTCCAAGCCACGAGCAGCCAGTTTCTTGAGGAGAATGTTGTGGGAAACGGTGTCAAAAGCCTTACTGAAGTCAAGGTAGACCACATCCACAGCCTTTCCCTCATCCACCAAGCGCGTCACTTGGTCATAGAAGGAGATCAGGTTCGTCAAGCAGGACCTACCTTTCATAAACCCATGCTGACTGGGCCTGATCGCCTGGTTGCCCTGCAAGTGCCCCGTGATGACACTCAAGATAATCTGCTCCATGAGCTTCTCAGGCACTGAGGTCAAACTAACAGGCCTATAGTTCCCCGGGTCTACCCTCCGGCCCTTCTTGTAGATGGGCGTCCCATTTGCTAGCCGCCAGTCGACTGGGACCTCCCCTGATAGCCAGGACTGCCGATAAATGATGGAAAGCGGCTTGGCCAGCTCCTCCGCCAGTTCTCTCAGTACCCTCGGGTGGATCCCATCTGGCCCCATCGATGTGCGTACATCCAAGTGCTGTAGCAGGTCGCCAACCATTTCCTCGTGGATAGTGAGGGCCACATCCTGCTCCCCATCCCCTTCCACCAGCTCAGGGTACTGGGTATCCAGAGAACAACTGGTCTTGCTGCTAAAGACTGAGGCAAAGAAGGCATTAAGCACCTCAGCTTTTTCCTCATCTCTTGTCACTAAGTTTCCCCCCGCATCCAGTAAAGGATGGAGATTCTCCTTAGTCCTCCTTTTTGTGTTGATGTATTTGTAAGAACTCTTTTTGTTACCTTTAACAGCAGTAGCCAGATTGAGCTCCAGATGAGCTTTGGCCCTTCTAATTGTGTCCCTGCACAGCCTCGCAACATCCTTATAGTCCTCCTGAGTGGCCCGCCCTCTTCTCCAAAGATTATAAACCCTCTTTCTTCTCCTAAGCTTGAACCACAACTCTCTGTTCAGCCAGGCCGGTCTTCTTCCGCGCCGGCTCGTCTTTGGGCCCGTGGGGACAGACCGCTCCAGAGCCATTAAGATTTCCTTCCTGAAGAGTGCCCAGCCTTCCTGGACTCCTTTGCCCTTCAGAACCTCCTCCCAAGGGACTCTGCCAACCAGTGTCCTGAACAGCTCAAAGTCAGCCCTCTGGAAGTCCAATACAGTGGTTTTACTGGTCCCCTTCCTGACTTCGCCAAGAATAGAGAACTGAACCATTTCGTGGTCACTCTGCCCAAGACAGCTCCCGACCACCACATCTCCCACCAGTCCGTCACTGTGAACAGAAGGTCTAGCGGGGCACCTCCCCTGGTAGGCTCTCTAACCAGCTGCGTCAGGAAGCTATCTCCCACGCTCTCCAGAAACCTCCTAGACTGCTTTCTCTGGGCTGTGTTGTGCTTCCAGGATATGTCTGGGAAGTTGAAGTCCCCCACGAGGACAAGAGCCGACGATTTCGCGGCTTCTGCCAGCTGCCTGTAGAACTCCTCATCAGTCTCCTCATCCTGGTTCGGTGGTCTATAACAGACCCCCACCAGGATGCTTGCCTTGTTGGCCTTCCCGCTGATCCTAACCCATAGGGACTCAACCTTATCATTCCCAGCCTCAAGTTCCCCAACATCTAAACACTCCCTAATATAGAGAGCCACACCACCACCCCTTCTGTGCTGCCTGTCCCTTCTGAAGAGCCTATAGCCAGCCATTGCAGCACTCCAGTCATGAGTGGTCCCACCACGTTTCCGTGATGGCAACCAAGTCATAGCCTTCCCGCTGCACGATGGCTTCCAGCTCCTCCTGTTTGTTACCCATGCTGCATGCTTTAGTGTAGATGCACTTCAGCTGGGCCATTGCCTTCTCCCCTTGCCTTGCCATTGTTCCCCCTGGCACAGTTCCAACAAGCCTTCTTTCAGCCCCGTCCCCCTTCTTTCCTAGTTTAAAGCCCTCTCAACGAGCCCTGCCAGCTCCTGGGCTAGGATCCGTTTTCCCCTTAGAGATAGGGACCTGTCTGCAGCCATCAGGCCGGGTGCCAAGTAAAGCGCCCCATGGTCAAAAAAACCCTAAAATTTCTGTGTTGGCACCAGCCTCTGAGCCACGTGTTAATCAGGTGGGCTTTCCGTGTCCACTCTGTACCCCTCCCTGCCACTGCAGGGATAGACGAAAACACCACCTGTACTCCCGCTCCATCCACTAACCGTCCCAGTCCCCTAAAGTCCCATTTGATAGCCTTCAGGCTTCTCTCTTTAATATCATCACTGCCAGCCTGGACTATCAAAAGAGGGTAGTAGTCAGAGGGGCGAACCAGGCTGGGAAGCTCCCTGGCAATATCCCTGACCCCGGCCCCAGGGAGGCAGCAGATTTCCCTTCGGGTAGAGTCAGGTCGACAAATAGGGCCCCCTGTTCCCCTGAGAAGGGAGTCGCCTACTACGATCACCCTTCTGTCTTTCTTGGTGGAGGCAGTCTTGAGGCGTGGAGTTGACCTCCTCGCCCTAGGCATCCTCCTGGGTAGACTTTCTACCTCATCTTCACCCACCGGTCTCTCAAGCTCCAGGGCCTCAAATCTGTTACGTATGGACACCTGGGAAGGTGGGGCCGGTAGGGGGGGGGTGTTGCCTGAAAGGTCGAGCAGGGACCTGTCTCCATTCTTCCTCAACTCCTATGTCCCCTCCCTCTGCCCGACAGGGCAGGGGGTCCACCCCCATTTGGGGTGTCTCACCCCGGTACCTCTCCTTCAGGCCCTGCAAGGAGTCGCTCCACCAGTCTATCTCCTGCTCACACTCCCTGATAGCCCTCAACCTCTCCACCTCCTCCCTGAGCTCTGACACCAGGCCATCCACCTGCTTGCACCTCACACACACAGTCCCTCTGCCTCCCTCAGTTGGCAGCAACAGGCTCAGACAGTCCCTGCATCCAGAGACCTGAACTGCCGCATTTTTGAGCAGGGAGTCAGTCTGGGTGGTTACAGACTTTCTAGAGTGAGCAGTCTGCCTGGCGTAGACCATTGCAGCCCAGCTAGCGGTCAACAGCCGTTAGAGGAGTTGTTCGTATGGGCGGGGGGGGGGAACTTTCTGCCCTGCCTGGGAGTACTGCCACGCCACGCCCTTCTGATGCACCACACCCTGTTCGCCGCGCTCCCTAGGGGCTGCTTTTGAACGGCCGGGGAGGGGGCGCTGCTGGCTCCGCCTACGCCTCGTCAGCCTCCCTCGCGAGGGCTGCCGGGTCCTGGCGGCTCCCTCGAGTGGCCTCGATGCCGGAAAAAAAGCCCCGCCTGTCCTGATCCCCCGCTCCGCTGCAGAACGCGTCTGCCCCGGACGCAAGAAGGTGGTGAGAACAGCCCTCCTTTGTATTAATGTCAAAGATCCCAAGCAGAGGAGTAGATTAGTGTTTCATCCCAGACTGTCCGTTCCTTTACCCCAGGAGAACTACCTAAAAGCCTTTGGTACTGGCTAGAGGGGGTGATCACTGTCCCCTGTTGAAACTGTGCAGAAAGGAAGGATGCTAGAAACCACTGAGCTAGGGAGAGATGAGGATCTCAAGCATGACTGAGTGTTTGCTCTGTTTGTCATCTTACTCATCCACTTCATTTTCCATTGTGTTCTTGGAAGTGAGAATTTGTGGAAAAGAGAACGCAGAAAGGTAGAGAAATCGCACCCCCAAAAGGAGCCCAGTGTTTATTAGGAGCTGGATTTCTGCCTGGAAGTGAAAGAGGGGTAGGTGTTTCCATTGTACGATGCATCTTTTCAGCAGACCAGACAGTGCTGGTGGGATCTCTTTCTTAGAAAGGATGGGGAGTATCTATGCAAATATGCAAACACCATAAGAAATGCTAATATGCTGAAGAGCTGTGTGAAACAAACACAGCTTATTTAGAACAAGTGTATATTTGTAGAAGGTGATGACATTATTTCAAATTTGTCAGATTCAGAAATTTTAAGATTTTTATTTATTTATTTTTCATCTTTGCTGGACCTTTTACAGAATTGTTGATAGTACTCCTGATAAATTTATCTGAAAACTGTAAAAAATCCCAGCAAGCACAGAGGCAATCTTTTCTCCTGAGGATGATAGCTCAAAAGCAGTGTGTTGATGACTGTAGAAGTGATACATTGCCTTAGGAAGCAGAATGTTCTATATTGATAATACAGATTTGGACTTGGGAAATTTGAACATATATTTTACTTTCAGCTTGGTAGCACATAGATTCAATAGCCATGCTTAGCTTCCTCAGTGTCCCTGACACTGTACAGTTGCAGCATAAACAACATATATTACTACAAATGACTCAGAGTCCATATTCTTAAAAGCCAGATGTTAAAAACAAAATTATCTACTTATAATGTGGGAAAGTGAGGTATAGTGAGAGTTAATTCTTCAACCACAAACTCAAAGGGTATGTTTAACAGAAACGGAAACAGACTAGTTTTCCCATGTCTAGGCCTAATACCTTTAAGATCTTCCTCTTTTTTTTATAGTTTCAGTTCTAAACATATTCTTGAAACAAACAAACAAACAAACGTTGTTTTTTAACATATTCTTTGACATAAGCATTGTTCAAATGCATTTTCTCTAAGCCCACCCTCAGTGCAGTGGTTTGTATTTACCATTCCTTTTAATCATGTTGTAGGTATGCTCAAGGAGAATGCTAGACTTCTTAGAAACTAATTGGTGAACGTCTTTAAATGAATTTTCCCCTTTCGTTTTATCTTTATTTTGTTTCAAGTATTTTGAGTCTTTTCTGGCAGGCTTGCTGCCTTTTGGACTGTTCTTTGCTTCCTGTGGAAAATACATGTAGTTTGTTTTGGTTCCTTTCTTTTCTTGCTTGTAATAAAAGGGTGTCTGAATAACATAATGAGGCTTTTCCAAGTCTAATTTTTATGTCACAAATGAAATTAAAATTGCATCCCACCAAAATAATTAAGTATGAACTAGGCACTGCTTCAGCTGTATGCAGCAATGAATCTAGATATACCCACATTTTAGACCATGTATTCTTGAGAGCCATTAGAAGAAGTTGTATACGAGGAAAAAAAAACCACATTACAATTCCTTCTGTCTAAATTTCTCTTATGGACAGAGTTTATCATTTCCCATGTATCTAAAGCCATGTTACATATAGGTCAAGAAAGAACTGTTTAATTTTCTCCTACACCAATGAGAAACAGAAAATAGATGTAAATTCTCTTTTGTCTATGGTAGAAATAGCATTTTGCAAAAACATTGCCTTGAGGATCTTTTGCTTTATCATAGCTATATAAATATGGAGAAAGTGGTAAAGATAATTTTATCTCTTTTGGCAGGACTACTAGAACTTGCCCTGGCACACTGGGGCCAAAATATTTGACTACTAGTGCACTGCATGTGTTAAAGGCACAGAAGTGTGGATGCCTCACAAAAAAAAAAAAAAAAAAAAGAAGCTTTTTGTTTTGGAAAGAATATGCTCTGCCTCTGAGTTTAAGAAGAATTAATACCGCAGTGGAGTTTGCATATGTGCTTTTTAGACAATCTTATTATCTGTGGCTTAAAACAGATAATAGCCTGTCTTTAAGGCACACATACAATTTTCATCTGTAAGAGGAAGGTAAACAGACTTAAATAGGCAATATTTTCCCTAACTTTAGAAAGCTCAACATTTGAGACTCTTTGACATCCAGGACTTGTTTCAAATGTCAAGCCCCAGTTCTTGTTCTGGCTTGTGATCTGGGAAAAGCCTGTCCTCCACATCCATAACTATGGCATGATTTCCTCTTCCATGTGACACCATTTATGGCATCTGAGCTGTGTGTTTCAGTAGTGAGGAAATTGCAAGGACTATTAGACTGAAGAACAATAGATGGTAGAAGGTGAACATCATGATATATTCCTCCATTGTCAAAGTGAGCCTTCAGAAATTTTGGTAAGAGAGATGAAAAAGTATTATCTGATCACTTTTCTGGTGGATATCTGGTTTGAGGAAAGTATTGACATTCTTCTGTGAAGTTCCAGTGTGGAGTATTGCCATATTCAGGCCCTTTGAAACACTGAACAGGAGAATTTCTAGTGGAAGCAATAGTCACAGCAGAGTAACTCATGCATGCAGCTGCTTTCGTTCCTTGTGGAAAACAAAATATAGAGGTTTGATGTGGTTCAAAGTGTCCGAAAAATTTCTCTTGAAGACACTCCCTTATGAAAATTTTATTCCTTTATCCAGTAAAACAGTTTTCAGGACAGAAGAGTCACGTCCATTCCCTACACCAGCTTCCATCAGGCATTACAGTATTTACAAAAGGAAAAAAAAAAAAGACTGGGGAAAGAGTGACCTATAACGCTGCCCCTGTGTGATTCAAGTCTCATGATAACATCATTCCTTCACATCTGTAATGGGTTTTGCCTTTTCAGCCCTTTAATTATATTATTTCAGCCCTTTAAAATTCTCACCTATGCTGAAAACACTGCAAAACAGAGCATATGCTTCTTCAGGATGTTTAGACAACTGGAAGTCTCCTCTCTGTTCTCAGAACATACATGTAAGCAATTGAAGAGGCAAAATATGTGGCATGGGACCACCTCCATGGCTTCAGAGTTAACAATTACAATGTCCTGTACTTTAAGGAGGTTAGTCAAATGAGGGGGGAAAAAATGAAAGTCTTACACAGTTGCTTTAACTGAAAGTGTGACTTACCGTAAATCTATTTGCAAAGCACGCTCTCCTCAGGAGAAGAAACAGTTCCCAGACCCCTGTATGTCATGGCAAGTAGAAGAAATGTCTAGCTAACCTCTGTCACCAAATCCAAGACAAACAAAAGTCTCAGGCTTCATTGAGGTCTAAAAACAACACAAATTCAGCTATATCTGAAGGATTTATTCCATAGGCAAAACATTTCCCTTAAGTCATTCACTTCTCCAGATTATATTTAGCAACTATCCTGTGAGTTGTTATTTTTCCCATTTGCCTCCAGGCTGATTTCCAGAGAAACCAGTGGGCTGCAGCTGGCATTGGTGTAGGTTTCCTGCTTCTTGCTCAGGGTCTCGGTACAGGATCAAGCCCTCTTGCTTGACATGAGCTTCTTACGCTGAGAGAACCTTGTATTATTGTTTTATAATAGTTTTCTGTCAGAAGCAGGTATATCATCAAAGCAAGAATAAGAGACATTTCATGCCTATCTGTGTGTAAGAGTTTTCCATGAGGAAAACAATAACCTGGAGAAAACAAACAAACAAACAAGTAAAAACATAACCTAACAGAACTTCTATAATTCACTTTAGCTTTCTTTTTCACTTAGTGGTTTTGTTTTGACATGATTTCTTGATGTATAAACAGCTGTTCCAGTACCTTTCCTGGTGTTACAACATGGCATACCAATAGCTGTAGTGCACAAAATGATGTGCCATAACATGCTGTGAAATAATACAAGCAGGGAAAGCTTGTATTAACATGCTTATTGTCAACAGAAAATCTCATTTTTTAAGATCAAAAAATCTCTTCTCTGTGTAGGAATGAAGCTGTGACACTGAACATGAGAAGGAATATTCAGATAATACAGTAATTAGGGAAACAGGTGTGTGTTTTTTTCCTATTCAAGAGAAATAAAAAGTATCCTTGATTGATGGAAAGGCACAGAAAAGGCCTTGGCAGATGCAGGGTTAGCATTTTTTCTGGACTCCTGAACTCTGTGTTATACAACGGTTCCTCCTACAGCTCATGGGAAGGACTGGGAGCTGTTCCACTGCAGAAAGACTAAATAAGAGTCTAATTAGCTGCTGCAGTGATTTAGGCACTCTCTGGAGGTGGGGGAATTTTTAATACATTGGAAATTCAGTAGTCACATGACACAATGAAATAAGTGTTCTTGAAGCAGGCACTGGCCCCTGGAGCCTCCCTGGGTGAGAAATCTTGTGAGGTATTTGGAATCCAGTGAATTTTGTGCTTTTCCCTGTGTAGTAGAAAACAAGAGATCTAGAGGTTTCCAACTATAGAAGATTCTATACCCATGTGTTTAAGAGACCTTGTTGTAAAGTGGTGGAAACGTTCTAATCTGGTAGAGGAGCTGAGAGGTCAGTGCTGCAATCCTTGTCTACAGTGCACACAAGGAGCACTCTCATATCTCCCACAAAGAAAAGTGACCATAATTGCACTTCCCAGGGCTCAGCTCCTGACAGTTAACACTGATTTGAGAATGCTTCTGGATCCTGTTTTTTTGGTGGTGTAGGGGAAGGGAAGGTCTAACGCCTGGATTTCCCTTTAGAAACCTGAGTTATTCCCTTGGGGTCAGTGTGGGCTGGAAGGATCGTAAGAGCAAGGAGACAGTCAGCAATAGATGTTGTATGATGGCTGTGATAGAGTTTTTTGAATTACTATTGTATTTGAATGTCACCTAAGTTCTTTGCAGGGTACCTACTTCTTTTCTTGGCTCTAGCACTGACTGTTCACCTTCTTGTCTTGGTCTTTGAGAAGCATGTGTTATTTCAATACTTTCCTCCCTTGAATACTCATCTCGCAGAAACTTTATTATTTTAAGTCCAAACCAGAAACAAACCAGTATGTGGCATTTCCCAATAAGCAGAAGTTCTGTAATACTTCTGCCCAAAAATAAAAGAATGACACTCTCTCCCATCCAAAACACAGTTATGGAATTACATGGTGTTACTTTTCTGGAAAAGTAAGAGAAAACAACAGGAAAAATTAATGTGCCTTTTCCCAGCTGGCATTCCATATTATTGCCAGATACGTAATAATGCAGGATTTAGAGCCTTGCCAGTACGTCAGTCCTGGAAGGACCATGTGGTTCTGAATAGTCTGTCTGGGATCTCCAAGGACTGATTCTGCAGTGTCATCACAGAACAGCAAAGAGATATTTATTACTATTTTTCTACAGAACGTGCAGTCTCCTTGCACAGAATAAGGCTCCTACCCTCGAGAGGTAGGTGCACAGGCAGTGTGGAGAACTCCCTTTTCCTACAGAATAAGCTGCAAAAGTCTCTTAGAAAAAGCAGTGAATCCACTCAGGAGGTAATCTCTCTTTTAAATTAATGTAAGGAGCTGAAAGGACCGTGAAATGAGACAAACATTTTTGGTGGTTTTACCGTGCTAGGCAGCTGAACACCACAACCACTCTCTCACTCCCCCTCCTTAGATGAGGAGGGGAAGAAGTAAAGGAAAGAACAACTCACGGGTTGAGATAAGGATAATTTAATTAAAGGGGAAAAATAATTATTAAGGAAAGAATATTATTAATTAAACAATTTAAAGGGAAAAAAAGGAAAGGGGAAAAGGGAGGGGGAAAGGGAAAACAAAACAAAACAAGTAATTTGTGGTAGTGGGGGACTGCGTTCACCCTCTCCCCTTGTAAGACTGTGTGGAAGTGCAGAGGAAAGGAATTACTCTCTACTTCCCACAAATGAGCGATGCTTGACCACGTCCTTGAAGCAGGGCCTCAACGCACATAGCCGGTGTTCGGGAGGACAGACGTTTTCACAACGAGAGCCCACCCCTCCCCTCTTCCTCCTTTTTCCACCTTTTATTGGTGAGTGTGACATCACATGGTATGGAATATCCCTTTGGTTGGTTTAGGTCAGCTGTCCTGGAGATGTTCCTTTCTCACTTTTTGCCCACCCCCTAGGAGGGTTAGAGAGAGTCTTGATGCTGTGCCAGCACTGCTCAGCAGCAGACACAACACTGGTGTGATACCACTGCTGTTCTAGCTACAAGTGCAGAGCACAGCACTGTATGGGCTGCTGCAGGGAAAGTTAACATCCCAGCCAGACCCAGTACAACATTGCACTTCATTCACTGCCTCTCAGCTGTGTAGTCAGGTATGTGTGACAAGGTGTTTCGGTCTGCACTGAAGTGAAGAATGTGCAGGGTCATGCAAGAGGAAGAGGTTATATAGTCTGAGTGCATCTGGATAGCGTGTGAGTAGTGTGACCTTGTTGAACATGGGGTCTCATTTGGTATTGCAGCCCTGTTTCTATAAGTCCCCGAGCCACCACATAGCAGGAGATACCTTCTGAAGGTAGGAGCACACAAAGGGACAGTTTTATGAGTTCCCTGCTTCATGGACAGAATTTGACCAGACTGGGAAAGGACACAGCTGACATTTTGTCTTTGGTTTGGTTTTTTTTTTTTTTTTCCTAGCACTGTATGTAGTACTCCCTCTGTGCTGTCTGTTCCTAATGATATACTGTGGGCCCTATCTCTTTTTTTAAGGGCTTCGGGGGAACAATTCCCCAGACTGCTAAAATAAACAAGTATGTCTCCTGGATTGTAAAAATGCTGAATCAATTACTGAAACTGTCTGGTAGTCTTAAATGTCTGTTTTAAAATATGTTGTCAGATCTGTTCAGGAAGAAGCAAAGGAAAGCAAATCTCTACTTGCACTTATTTCTGTGAGCCCAGTGAGAAACTGCCTTCCCCCACAAATCCTCCCATCTCTGCCTCCCTCTCCTTCCCTCTTGAATAGTGACACATTGTAGGAACTAACAACCTGAACAGCCGTAAACTATGGCAGTAACTTCCACCCACACACCTCATTAGGCCTTTAACACATTTTCCTTTGCCTTTCCCCAGCACTACTAAGTGGCACAACTGTGAAGTTGCCCTTTCACATTATAATTGAAAGCAGTCAGTGAGTTTTATACTCTGTAATTTGGTAATTATATGGTCTGTCACTTACTGGACACTGGTCTGTCTGGTCATTTCAGGTTTTGGCTCTGTCCAGTAATCGTTAATCATAAAGGAGTCCTCAACAGCCCATATGCCTTCTCTGTCCACAGCATCCCTTTACTTCTGCAGCCTTATTTTTTTCTTATTCTTTCACTGTTTTAGGTGTGAATGGAGAAACTATGACTTGTGTAGTGGAAACATCAGTGTTACATCCTGTAATGAACTCAGAAGACCTATATTCTACCCCAGGTTTATGATACTGAAATGCTGTAATTGCTCAGTTGGCATTATCCTGAATCTGATGTGTCCAAGCTATCTGACATGCTGCTGCTTACACTATACAGAAGTTTGGAGGAATATTTACAAAAGTTAAAGTGAGAGTTAGGTACCTGATTCCGCTAAGTTTTATGAGCATTTGCATACTGACTTGTCCTTTCTATGTCCTGCTTTTTCCTAACTGTTAACCCCAGCCAATTTAGTCTGTGTTCTTATTTCATGGAGCTATTTCACTTTACACACCTTTTCCCAAAGAATGGTCTCACAGGGTAAGCAAAGACACTGTTGCCAAATTTCCTGATTCTTCATGCCATTTTAATTTGCACTGTGAAATAAGGTACATTACTAGCCTCTTTCTCAAAACACGCAATACTTTCCTAGTTCACTGGTGAGATGAGGTTTAACAGGTGGTGAATCTGGATGGTGAATACAAAGAAATTTAGATACATAATATTAGGAACCTATAAAAACACTTAAGGAGTTAAACAGGTATAATTGAATCTGACTTTGTGGCAGGTATTTCAAAAATACTGGACTGAAGAAAATGTAAGTTAAACAACAAGAAAAGATAAAATCCATGAAAGTGTCACAGGGACAAATGGTGTGATAATGTTTGTCCTTGGAGTTGGGAGTATAGCTATGGTGATAGTTAGGTAACAGTTACTGAACAAATAACAATAATAACAGTTATAAGATCCATACCACTAGGGTATGGATTCTGACAGTCATTTAAGTCAGAAGTGATGCTGTTGTTTTTTGCCACTCCATTTGCTTCAAGGGTTTCTATATTTCAGAGCTGAAAAACTGTCAGCTACACTTTGAGCATCAAGTTAAGAGATCTCAACACTCTTCCATTTTCCTTCCTGCCATTTCCTTTGGTCTCTTGTTTAGAAAATGATTATCAGTTACTAAAATAACAAAGAAATGATTAGTTTTCTTAAAATCTTTTAATTCTAGAGCTGCAAATGTTGAAAGCTTGCTGTTTTGTTTTCTGCAAACCAGAGTAAATAGATACACATCTGCAGGTTCATGCAAGCCAGGGAACTGGGGTTGCAATCTCAAATATGACTGAATTGGGTGGAGCTTCTTGTAACATGCATAGAACCTCTAAAATCTCCTTCTAGTTGCAAAGCTTTTACTTCATAGCAGTAAAACAAAACTCTGGTGTTTTCAAACTGTTGTAACAATGTTTATGGAGCTTCAGGAAGGAACGAGGAATGCTGGAGGGCAGGTACTTGAAGGGGTGTCATGAATCAGACTACATGCACATAGCCAAAATGTTAAGCTACAGTTTCAGCTTTTGTATTAATCAGTGCTGGCAAAGCACAGCCTCAGTGTAATTAACATTTTCTGCAGTGGAAGAGGAAATCTTTAAACCTCGTAAGTGCTATGCCATGCAACTCCTAAAGGTATTCAGCTATTGCAATGAAATTGTATAGGTAATGATGTCAAGTAAAATACAGAGGTCTGAAAGTGACAAAAGGGAAATCAAGTATTGATACATTGAGTTATACAGGTTGCTACAATCTGCAGTTTACAGGGTATGAATATCTACTGACCTCGATGGCATTTAGTTGTCTTCTCATGCTCTTCAATGGATTCTGAATCAAAACTAAAATTAGGAAAAGAGGACTAACCTTGTACAAATAAAGAACAGTACAGAGCTCTTCAATTTTAATGCAAAAAGGGTGTATATTTGATAAAGGTGGGAGGCAAAAAAAAAAAGGAAAAACAAAAAGAAGAGAAAGAAGTATTTATGTTCTTCATTAACTTGTAAAACTGACAAGTTCAACAGGCCCTTCAAGACAAGACCTAGTCATGTGAAGGGATAAATAAAGACATGCAGAGAGTAAACAGAGGCTATAAAGGGCATGACAGACAGAAGAAAGACCCTGACAGAATATATTAGTTATTTGTAATCATCCTCTGTGGATTTTCTCAGTTGTCTGTCCCTGGATAATGTCAGAGAAGGCTTAATGAAGAGGAAAAGTCCACAGTACAGATGCAATTATTTAAAAAATGATAATAAGAACAAACTGCATTAGAAAAAAAAAATAGAAGTGTGAAGAGCCAGAGCTGCAACTCCTCAGAATATGTGGAAGAGGTTTCACTTTCTCTCATTGGAAGCATATCTCATGTCTGGGGTGTCTGAGGCTCTGAGTGAGGCCCCACTGTTCTAGGATGACCCACTGTGAGTTATTGCATGCATGAAAATTGATTATGGTGATTGCACATAAATATTAACACATATCAAATTTAAAAAGTCACAGGGTGGGTTGCAACTTCCTCATCTGTCTGTTTAATAGAATTAGCAGAAGGAATTAAGATGGGTAGGATTTCCCTTTAAAGTTATAGACTTTATTATTACTCTGGATATTACTGTGGCCTTTATCAGTTCCGGTGATAGTTCATGATCTCAAATGATCTCACTATAGTAGATAATATATGATTATGGACTAAAGAAAATATCCTTCCCTCCAGAAACTCACGCTGCTGTTTTCTCATGGAAGGCCAGCGTGAGAGAACATGAACTACCCTGAAATTTTATTTGTGGGCATCATCCCTGAACATGAAGTTGCTGCAGAGCTCTGAAGCAAAGAGCTGGGCTTTCAGAAAGCCCTGTCACCATCAGGAGGTCATACCCAATGACCAGGAAATTCAGTGGAAAGAGAATCAGGCCTGAAAAGCACTTTCCTGACAGGAAAGACATCACAGTGGTTTTCACTGTGTGTCACAGACTCAGAAAGCTGTTACCAGCAAAACTGTTACATACAATGTCACTGAGCTGTCATATAGCAATTTTCATCTGTAGATCTCAGAGCAATTTACTGAGGTTGCCATTATTGTCATTTACATCTTTCAGACAGGGAAACTGAAATGTATGTCAGTGAAGTGACTTGTCCCCACTGACTCTGTCACAGAGATGATAGGAGAGATCAGACCTTTGAAGACAGACTAGGGCTTGAAAGTCACCAACTCCAGAGCAAGCATAAATTATCAAGGCAATTGGGGATTCAGGTGATAGTGAATTGTGTACAGTGGGCAAAAAAGTTAATTTGCAATAAACACTGACAAAGTTTTAGTTAGCTTCTGAAAGTAACCTCTGAAAAGTTAAAGACACTTTCATATTCTTCTTATATTAGTAGAATAAAAATAAAAATAAAAATAAAAATAAAAATAAAAATAAAAATAAAAATAAAAATAAAAATAAAAATAAAAATAAAAATAAAAATAAAAATAAAAATAAAAACAAAACAAAAATAAAAATAAAAATAAGTTTCTTGCAACTTTTGGAAATTTACTTCTATCTTCTTGTTGGATCCTGGCTTTCCTATTTCCTGCCAACCCCTAACTTGGCATTTTCCTTTTGTACAACAAATACTTTGCTGGAGGCCATCAGAGCAGGTTCATTCATCCCTATTTCTTCTCTGAGGTACTTGGTGTAATTTGGATTGTTCTCAGGATGAGATCTAGATTGGTTTACCACCAGTAACTACTGAAGATACCGAAGGTGTGACTGATCCCTGAAACTCAAACACAGGAAGGGAAAGAGGAGATCTCAAGGAGTCATCAATTAACTAAATTTCCTGTTGTTGTTAAAGCTTAAAGATAAAACTGTTGTGCTGCCTGATAAGTATGAGTCCAAACTGGTGTCCATACATTGAAGTTACACAGAAAGTTTTGACCCAGATGACAAAGAGCTCTAAATATATCAGGCACTTGAGCCTATTAATGTCATTGAACATAAATAAAAGAATCGTTACAAATTAGACAGGCAAATTGAAATCCAAACTCCTGCTCCCTCATTCATTCTTCTTTCTGCTTTTACAGTTATACAGGTTTGATTTCAATGCACCTGGAGGGAAGGCCATTGAACCAATGTTTTACTTCAGTTCCAGCTCATCTGTGACTGAAACTGTTTTGGTTTGGCTCCAACCCACACCACTCAAAATCTGCTAAACCTGAAGTAGTTAGAAAGCATTCCTCTTTAAAAAAAAAAAAAAAAAAAAAAAAGCCTGTGTTACGAGGCATCCCTGGAGACCACAGACTCCATCAGGAAGAGATTTCAGGTGACTTTTTCTTGGTCCTCTGTCAGAATCCAACCAATATTTGTGTTCCCAGTAGTGCCAACGCAATCTCTGTGTGCTTAGTTTAAGGAATTTAAGAAAAACTGAGTTGTTGAGCTCAGATCCCAGAACAAAAATAAGTAGAGTGGGAAATGGAGTTTAAGGACTGAAGAAGGTCACAGCCTTTCAGCCATTTGCACAACTGAATATATATTTAGTGCAGCATCAGAAAGACCTGGGTGTTTCTGTATAATGAGGTACATGACACTTGCTGAGAGAGAAGCTACAACACACAGCCTTGGTGTGCTGTGAGTGACTAACAGCAATAACACCGTGTCTTCCAACATGGCAGAATCACAGACCTTTTCAAGACCATTGCCTGGTGGTCGTGGCAAGGGGATTCAATTTGGTTTTGAGTCCATTCAGTACTGGCTTAGGTTTAACAAAGAATTTGAGTGATTGATGTAATTCAGTTCTAATATGGGGAAAAAAGAAGGGTTTGATATTTTATTTTATTTATTTCCCATCTTGGTGTCCCTCTTGGGTATTCTGAGATTCCTTCAGCTGGATGAGGGCAAGATGAGACACTTCTGACTTGTGTTGGAGGTGAGACCCCCTAATTCTGGCTGGCCATCCAGCAGCACCTGAGTGTCTCTGTCTGGTAATGCCTTGGAACAAGAGCCTGAACAAAGCCTGAGCCTCTCTAGATTGATTGGGAGGTGATATATAGTAGAGGTAGCCTTAAGCATAAAAGAAGGAAAGTGGAACAGGAACTGTACTTTATTTCTTCTTCTGGACTAACCCTCCTTGGGTTTGTCAGACAGCACTGAGAGATATTTTTCTGCACTGATTATACACTGGAGTCAGTGAGAAAAGTAGGCATGGAAACTGAGACACATGACACCAAGCCCATCCAGTAAGATTTCTGACAGTTAGTTGTGGATCTATCCTTGCATTGCTGCCTGATGCAAGCTGGTTAAGGAGGAAAGGCCTTTCTCACCACGGCTGAGTCCCATGACATTGTGCTATCCAGCTGCTCCAGGACCAAGTGTCTTAACCATGTGGCATCTCTGTTTCTACTTCTGTTCAGCGCCTTCCCACATTCTTCCCCTTTTTATTTCCAACTTCCACAGCATTTTTTACTGCACAGCTAATGCCAAATAGGATTAAACCTGATAAAGAGAAGCAGATGCATTACATCTAGCAGAAAGCAAAAGATCAGCGTTTGGCACTGTCCTGGTTCCAGTTAGGACAGAGTTAATTTTCCTCCTAGTAGCTGGTAGGGTGCTATGTTTTGGATTAGGATGAGAAGAGTGCTGATAACATGCTGATGTTTTAATTGTTGCAGGGCAGTGCTTACACCAAGCCAAGGACTTTTCAGCTTCTCGCTCTGTCCTGCCAGCGAGCAGGCTGGGGGTGCAGCAGGAGCTGGGAGGGGACAGACCCAGGACAGCTGACCCAAACTGGCCAAAGGGGTATTCCATACCATCTGACGCCATGCTAAACAATATATAGGGGTGGCTGGCCGGGGTGGGGGGGCCGGCTGCTCGGGGATAGGCTGGGCATCGGTCAGCGGGTGGTGAGCAATTGCATTGTGCATCACTTGCTTCGTACACATTATTATTATTAATACTATTATCATTATTATTATTGTTATTATTATTATTGTTATTTTCCTGTCTTAATAAACTGTCTCTATCTCAACCCACAGGCTTCATTTTCCTGGTTCTCTTCCCCCATCCCAGAGAGGGAGAGGGGAGGGTGAGCAAACAGCTGTGTGGTGCTTAGCTGCTGGCCAGGTTAAACCACAACACTTCTGATTCCACAGAGGCTCTTTTAAGAGAACTGCTTAAACTGCAGTCCAAATTACTATACCTTTTCTCAGCAAGGTAGGATAGATAACACATTAAAGACTCTTTGTGTAGAACATGACTGTTGTGGTTTAACCCGGCTGGCAGCTAAACACCACACAGCCGTTCGCTCACCCTCCCCCCTCCCTCTCTGGGATGGGGGAGAGAAACGGGAAAGTGAAGCCTGTGAGTTGAGATAAAGACAGTTTATTAAGACAGGAATATAGTAACAAAAATGACAAAAATCAAGAGATCTTCCTTTTATTTGTTTGTTTATTTTTTGTTCATTTAGGAGAGCTGAGGGAAATGAATTTTTCCACTAACTTGAATCTTTGGACCAAATTTCATAAATGATTCTAAACGTAGTGGAAATCTCTGATTCCACTTCAATGAAAGTATAAGGTGTCTAAATACACATTGCCGAGGAAAAATGTCAGATAATAAACAGAATAGAGTCATGATGTGGATTACACTGTCACACAACACAATGCAGTATCTAGTATCTCTGTAAGGACCTTACTTTATAAAAAGTTAGTGGGCTATATGCTCGTATACATCTTGGAAGAAAATCTTCTGAAAGCGTACTGTTCGGATGGAAGTAATATTTTTCAATTTAAAACATACAAAAGTTAGGAATGTAACCTTAAGTAACCTTCTTGGTTCCTTCTCTCACCAGTAGGTGTGCTGACTTGTCCTTCAGAGACACCTAAACTTTTAGGTTTTATTTTGAGTAAGACAATATCTAAACAGTACCATATTGAAAAAGAGTAAATATTAAGACTGGGTACAAATTTTCAGTTCATGAGATACTCTGCACTAATAGGGCCAGTAAGTATGAATCAAGAAAGAACATTCATATGATCTCAAAAAAGACATGAATCAAATTATTTTATTATTCTCTTATTAGACCCCATTCTTTAGTCAAGGAAGAGTGATTTGTGTCATAAATGTGTGTTCCACAAGCAAAACAAAACACCTTACCATTGGCTTGGGGGCCTACCTTTATAAATGTTTAACTCCTTACAAAAAGCTTATTGCTGTTGAACCAGAAGAAGTATGTATAGATAATGAATCATAAAAAAAAATAATATCCCCTGCTCAATGACCTCCTTTTGAAGAAGGGAAGTCCTAGTCTAGTCTATTTAGGCTCTCATATTAAAGCTCTTCCATTCTTGTAATCATCCTCATTACCCTTCTTTGACAAAGAGACTGTGGTGTATATGTATATGAGAGTTGAGAGATTTTCATTCTTTTTTTTTTTACTGCCTACTTGACTTTTTATTCCCTCTTTCCATAATAAAGCACTTGTTTTATTCCTCATCTAAATAGTTGCAAATCAAACAAACAAACAAAACCAACACATTAGCTCATGTAGGCATCCATTATTAGCTACTTAGTTTATAAAAGATTTCAGTAGATGGGCAATCCAGTGGTGTTCTTTATTTTTCAGAGATGGTCCTTATTGCTACTGTAAACCTCCCATAAAAGCAATGTAAAGGATGTTGCTCTAAGGAAGTCTGTTAAGTGAAAAAGAAAGAGCACTAAAGGATGAAAAAATAAAAGTTGATATAGCTGTGCTCAACTTGATTCATCATTTTGGGTGAATAGTCAACAATGTCATTAGTTACTGCACAGAAAATTCTCTGTAAGCATACAAAGCTGTGTATATAATTTCTTCTATCAGAGAATAACATATACGAAGTATTAAGTCATCCAATCCCTCCAACTTGCCAATGCAGAACTATTCTCTGCAGTGTATTTCTGGGGGATTTGGTAAGTACCTCCACAGGTATGTATTTCAGCCAAAATTCTAATGTCATTTTTTGTTGATATACCAATAGTTTTATAGTGTGGATGGAAATTTATAACATGACTAGAAATCTAAAATCCTCAATTATCAAGAACATTTATTTTCCTATTTGCTTCTTCTGTGAAATCAGGAATGCTTGGTGAAACACTAAAACATCAGGAAACTACTTGCTTTTTTTTTTGTTTGTTTGTTTTTGTTGTTATTGTTTGTTAATTTGCTTGCTTGCTTGCTTGCTTTGTTTTTCTAGTTTGCATGAAATCAGGAAGGTTGTGAATCACAGCAAAAGAGTTTTGTCTGTCCTAAGAGTTTCAGTCTACTATTCAGTCAGGAATCTCCCCATAAATACACATCTGCTTCTTGGTGGAAAAACGCCCAAAAACTTTGTCACCCATTGTAAAGCAGATGACAGTTTTAAGGGTACTCCAAAACTAATCTATGCATAGATTTCACTTACTTGCTCCATAATAACATATACTAGTACACAATCACATGGTGAGTAAATATTTTTAAGTGTGTTAGTACTTGAATTAATCAAAATCTCAGACTTGTTTAACTTGGCCTAAGTGTTTTGGAATATATTCACCTGCTGTAATGCTAACCATTTAAATGTTAGGGCTCTAGGCTAAGCCACTGACAGGTTGATCAACCTCTGTTATCAAAGGGGAGAAACAGACACATCTAGGAATGAATTTAATTTACCATAAGGGTCTGAGAGGTCTATCTCTCTCTCTGTACACTGACAATGGAGGGGAACAGATGAGTTTAGACTAGGTACCTAGCATTTAGATGGCTAAAACTGAAGAGGAGTAATTTTATTTTAAATAAAAATAAATAAAATAAAAAAGAATCTTCATGATTAAGCTTTCATATGTCATATGAAAACTGTCATTGACGTATTTGTTTCCCTCTTTGTCTGCTGTCGATTTTGTCGATGCTCCTCTTGGTGGCTAGGGCTGTTGGAAGCTTCAGAAGTGGTCACAAATATATTGCAATAGAGGTACAGAGGGATGCTGCTGTCTCATAAACAGAATTTAGAAGGATCTGATTGTTATTCCCACCTCTGACATATTTTATTACAATTTATACAAGTTGGACACTTGGAAATACTTTCATTTCACCTCCATCTTTATCTGGACAGACAGAAGTCTCTTTCTGAAAAAGAGTTGTTATTCATCAAGTTTATGCATCATGACAGGGCTTGTAAAAACACTTCGCTATCACTAATTTTTCAAAGGCCAGAAATGCATTAATGGTTACCATTGCATACAGATAATTTTTAACTTGCTATAAATTAGTACTGTTTACCTTATGTTGAATGGCATATTCCAGAACTGTCTCACTAATAAACCTAGTGAAAAGTTAGAATGAACACTTCATGGGAAATGCCAAGATGATTTTTACCGATAGAAACTACAAAATATGACATTCTTGCAACAAATATTACAAAAAAGCTTTGGAAATGCCAAATTAGTCCCTATTGGTTCTGTCTGTGAGTGATGTCTTTACACAGTGCCTCATAATGGGTGTGCTTTTTCTAACCTTTGCCTAACTTGCTTCACAGTGGGTTTGGCAGCTAAAATAGAGTATAATTCCCACATTGTGCTACAAGGCTCCACTAATGCACTGCAGTTATGTGTTGCAGGAGTTGCTGCCATGCAGCAAGAGAGATATGTTCTATCCACACTACTGCACCCTTCAGGTAGATTCATTTCAAATGTTAAGCCAAATTACAAATGAACCTTTTAATCCTCCTCATCTACTGTGATTTCAATACAGACATAAAGAACACACATATGAAAATGTATGCAAATGAAAGGAAATAAAACTTGCTTCCGCTTCCCAGAGGAAAAAAAAATGAGAAATTCGGCAAAATCAGATTCCTCATAAAAATTTCACTGGAACCACATAAACTTAGAAGAATAATGCTGAGAAGCAAGGGCAGTAAAATCCTACCACAGATGTCAACCTGGGCAGTAAGACTGCTTCACTCTATTAGCTGGATCGACAGCAAGGTTTTGGCAGGGGTGAGCAGGAGGCAGCCTGTACTGTTCATCACTCTCTTGAACTCAGATATGATAGGCAAGACTTGTCTGCTTTTACTTAGGCTGTTACAAGTTAAGTGTTTAGATGCAGTGAGTAGATCCCTCAGGTCCATTTACATTCTGTGGAGGAAAGTAGGCATGTTCAGAAAGCAATTCATTACATCTTGTAAGATGTAATGCACGAGTCACCCTCTGTGTGTGCCAATTTCTCTCAATTCACTTCAAACAGAGCCTGGAGTGACTGGCTCAGACTTGCATTTCTAATACTCAGACAATCAAATTTAGGTAAGGAGTACCATACCAAGGTAGATTATGACACCAGCACTAAGACAAGCAACTGCAGCAGTCAGCCTAAACTGACCCCATAGTCACTAAAAAAACATCGCTTTCATCTGAGAACTCTTTGTCATTCCTCAACTGTTGCGAAACGACCACTCGGACACCAGGGTTCTTTTAGGATCAGTAACTGCTACTTCTTTTATTGAAGACATGACTTCATATCTCTCTAACTGAGGGCCTAATCTCATATTGAAGGCATAACTTCATTATCCATGTTGCATCCCCATATTGAGGACAGGCTCCCTTCTTATACCATTCGCTCTACAGCAGTACTTTTCCACTAACTCTTCATTGGTCAACAACTTTGCCCGGCAACAGCAAACACCCAGCAACTTCCATGCCTTAATGGCTGGAGAACAAGCAGTCCGAGACAGCAAGGCGTCTCCTGAATCACCCTTCTTTGTTCCCTCTAAACTCTTCACATTCCTGATGGCCTCATCGTTAAGAGTCCGATGTTATCACCAACCATGGGGCTTGTCGACCCCCATGGCCACACTCCCACACTCAACATGTGAAGCTACTAACAGCCACAGGTTTTCAAAAATCACATGATTTTAAACTTAATTTTTGCTTCATTGCTGTTTGGTTTTATGGCTGTTGCAGATCTTAGTTTTGTATTCAGAGAGATCTGGAGAGATTGGAGAGCTGGGCGATCACCAACCGCATGAAGTTTAATAACAGCAAATGCCGGGTCCTGCACCTGGGACGGGGTAACCCTGGCTATACGTACAGACTGGGCGACGAGACGCTGGAGAGCAGCCCCGCAGAGAGGGATCTGGGGGTTGTGGTTGACAGCAAGTTGAATATGAGCCAGCAGTGTGCCCTGGCAGCCAGGAGGGCCGACCACATCCTGGGGTGCATCAAGCACGGCATCACTAGTCGGTCGAGGGAAGTAATTGTCCCGCTCTACTCTGCGCTGGTGCGGCCTCACCTCGAGTACTGTGTGCAGTTCTGGGCACCACAGTACAAAAAGGATGTAAAACTGTTGGAGAGTGTCCAGAGGAGGGCGACGAAGATGGTGAAGGGCCTAGAGGGGAAGAAGTATGAGGAGCGGCTGAGGTCACTGGGCCTGTTCAGCCTGGAGAAGAGGAGGCTGAGGGGGGACCTCATCGCAGTCTACAACTTCCTCGTGAGGGGGAGTGGAGGGACAGGTGCCGACCTATTCTCCTTAATCACCAGTGACAGGACCCACGGGAACGGTGTTAAGCTGATGCAGGGGAGGTTTAGGCTGGACATCAGGAAGAGGTTCATCACCGAGAGGGTGGTCGCACACTGGAACAGGCTCCCCAGGGAAGTAGTCACTGCACCAAGCCTGTCTGAATTTAAGAAGCGATTGGACTGTGCACTTAGTCACATGGTCTAAACTTTTGGGTAGACCTGTGCGGTGCCAGGAGTTGGACTTGATGATCCTTATGGGTCCCTTCCAACTCGGGATATTCTATGATTCTATGATTCTATGATTCCACAGCCAATAATAGAAGACTTGTATTTTGCTATTTTCTATCAAAATTACCTTCCTGGAGGTTAGCTTCTAAATACAAACAAACAAAAACAACCTTGTATTTTATGTGATGCTCAATGAATTTGTACAAACTGGCAACAAGAAAAAAAAAATGCACCTCCAATATGCGTGAAGATTTCTATTTCCTCGTCCCTTTGTATTTGTTTTATGTGTGCACATTGCAATTTTGCATCTAAAGGAGATTTTTCAGGAAAGAGCTGAGCTTAACAAAAACAAATAAAAAAAGAAGTGGGAGGTTGGTGGAGGGGAGGTTATTGCCAAAACTTTATAACAGCCTTTTCTGAAGACCGTAAGCTAAATGAAGAGATAGTCAATGTTTATGTATGTACTCTTGTTATTATACTGCATCTAATATCTGCAAATTTTCCTTTAAGAATATGATTACTGTGTTTTAATGTAATTATGAGTGCTTTAGAAGCACAAATTTTTAACTACTTCTTCATGTCTCTGATCATGTGCATTTATTTTGGGATGCCTGTCAAGAAAATTTGAGCAATACATTTTAACAACAATAACCTTTTGAACAAAAAAGTACTTGCTAAGACACGCAATAAAAGCAACTTTCTAAGTGCTCATATCAAAGACAGTTAAAGACTCACGCTGAAGCAGCATGGCAGATTTTGAATAAAGCACCTCATTTGGAGGAAATAGTTATTTCTCAGTATTTCTATAGAAGAGTAAAATTGTGGATTATAATTTTATTTAATGAGATAACAATTATAATTATTCTTTAAAATGATTCAAACAGGCTTCTGCTTGTCTCAGTTTATTGGAGCTTTTCTTCTAAAAGTTCTCAAAGTGCTGTAAAAATCAAGTACTATTTCAAGGCAGCCATCTCTGTGGTGGCTGCTTATATTGGGATCATGGTCTTGATCTGAAGAGGTACAGATATGTGATGGGGCTCAGTACATCCCCTACCACCCTGAGCTGGAAAGGACACAAACACTGTGAAAATTGAATTAATAAATAGTTTTTTTAAGCTCCATCTTGACATCTTATGCCTATGACTGGTAATTGTCCTGATATTCTTTTATTTTATCAGTACCCCAATATCTGGTTCCTGGTTCCATGCAGAGGTACCTTTGTGCAACAGGATTTATTGTCTGGATTAGTGACATCTTTTCACCCCCAGCTAAGCTCACACACGAGGAGTGGAATTTAGGTCCAAAATCAGAAAACTAAGTTTTAGTACATACTTGTACAGATACCTAACCGTAAGGTCTATGTCTTTTCCATAAGTTGCAGGTGGCTTTATACAGTTGGTTAAATATAGGTTTTTAGTACTATTTGATATGCCTTACTGTATTCTAGATATCTGCAAGGGATGGGTAAATATTTCAGATTATGTTCATACACCCCTTCTTTTCTGGAGTGCCATTTGGACGTCATGCAAGATATTCAAGAGTATCTGAAATGACACAAAATGCCTGTCTGTGTGATCAATTAGGATGACCCCCAGAGATCTGTGCAGCCCACAGGACCATTGACTAGCCACTAGGGACAAGACTCCTTTGCATTGGTGTCCAGTGTGATCTGAATCATTCTCTAAGCTCAGGTGACTCAACTGGCTAGATCTCCATCAGTTCTGACAGCTTAGGCATCTATTTAGCACATAAATTTCAATCGTTTCCATTTATTTTTCTAAATCTGCTGTTGAAGCCCACCTCATGAGTCTCTACAATTCCCTCTGAATTATTCACCCACTGGGAATGTTAATAAGATCATGCTACCATGATTTAATAGTTCACTTTAGTGAAAGAAGCCAAGCAGCTCCTAAATTTGGGCAAGCTTGAAAAGCAAGACAGCTGCATTTACACAGTATTGTAACTTAGCAGAAATCCTCAGTCTGACCCCATCTTCACAGAACCATCTCAGTCTCTGCTCCTATGGTGTCATTAATGCTCAGTGTGACAAAACCAACCAGTGAGTTCTTTTGAAATTAATAAAAGGTATTAATTGTATCAATTGTAATGTCCTTTTCATATTTGAATTTCTGAATCTACTTTTCTCTCTTTACCCCTGTTCACAATTACATGTACGTAAATTGTTGCTTCTTACCTGCTTGTATGAGTCTGGTTGGACGGCTGAAGTTCCAGTAGAGGGGTCATATTATTAATGAGAAGAAAGAAAGCAACAGACAGGAATGACAAAGGGAGACAAATGGAGACTCAGAAAACAGTTTATAAAAAATTGAGATTTTTTTTCAGAAACTCTAGGACTAGGTTCTAACATCAATTTTCTTTTATACTGAATTTATTACTGTTGTGGTTTAACCCGGCTGGCAGCTAAACACCACACAGCCGTTCGCTCACCCTCCCCCCTCCCTCTCTGGGATGGGGGAGAGAAACGGGAAAGTGAAGCCGGTGAGTTGAGATAAAGACAGTTTATTAAGACAGGAATATAATAATAACAATAATAATAATAATAGTGATAATGATAATAGTATTAACAATAATAATGTGTAAGAAAACAAGTGATGCACAATGGAATTGCTCACCACCCGCTGACCGATGCCCAGCCTATTCCCGAGCAGCCGGCCCCCCCACCCCGGCCAGCCACCCCTATATATTGTTTAGCATGACGTCAGATGGTATGGAATACCCCTTTGGCCAGTTTGGGTCAGCTGTCCTGGGTCTGTCCCCTCCCAGCTCCTGCTGCACCCCCAGCCTGCTCGCTGGCAGGACAGAGCGAGAAGCCGAAAAGTCCTTGGCCTGGTGTAAACACTGCTCTGCAACAATTAAAACATCAGCATGTTATCAGCGCTCTTCTCATCCTAATCCAAAACATAGCACCCTACCAGCTACTATGAGGGAAAATTAACTCTGTCCTAACTGGAACCAGGACCTTTCCTGCACAGCTGACAGGAGACGCCTCCAGAGGCTGCGAGGTCGTGCTCCATCTCCAATTGCTTTGTCAATGCATGCGTCCCTAGCAAGGGATCCCAGCCGCCTGGCTTCCTTGCCCTCTAATTCCACATAATTGGCTCCCGTGTCCCAGCACCGGAGCAGCCAGGTGACAAGCTGCTCACCTATACAGCAACCAAAATCTTTTCGCACATCTCGTAGCTCACGCTGGTATAGAGTCCGGGTAGTTACTGTTTTCTGGAAGTACCTGAAAATAAAATCCTATATAAATAGTTCCTAAAATAGGGTTAGAGTTGTTGTTTTAAAGAATGTTTTATACCTTCCAACACTAGTCAAGTAAGAACCGTGCTTCCCCCATGATTCATGGTTAATAGCATACTTTCTTTAGACAGCTTTATTTATCCTACAATAACATACAAAATATGCCTCAACTGCCTTTATTTTTAGCCAGTTTTATGTTGGCATTTCTTTAACAGCACATAGAGAGAGGGGTATAGGGGAAGTCAATAAAGAAGAATGTGAAAATGTGTCCTTCTATAAAAAACAAGCCTGAAGTAGCAGTTGGACTTTGGCACATGTGTGGCCTATTATTGCCTTCTGTCATAATCAGCCTTCTGGCAGAGCAATAACATCAAGGTGTCGTTTATACACTATAAAATGCTAAAATGGTATTGTAAAGATTAGCTGGAAGGTGAGGACTTTTTATTTATGTATGTATGTATTTATTTATTTATTTATTTATAGGTTTTTTTTTTCCTTCTTTCTATTCCTGCAACAAAGAAATACTGCACATGAAAATTGCTTTCAATACTTTCAGTGACTCTTTAATGGAAACACTGTTACCCGCAGAGAGAGTATGGTCCATGGCCTAAACGGACTAAGAAGAAAGAAAATTTTTAGAATCCTCAGTTCTCCCACAAATGTGTTTCGTGACCCCGATCCACATTACCTCTATGTGCCTCTTACCTCAGCCAGTGTTCAGTGCAACTAGGAGTTCAGGCACTGAGACCCCTAACAGCAATAATCAGTTTTTATACTACAAACAAATTAAGGTAAGGAAAGTATCTACGTTATAGGTTTCTTTTTTGACCTGTTTTGACCCATGGGACAACAACAGAAGACCATCAAGTAGTGTCATCGAAGTCAACAGTTTAAATTTCCTACACAGGAAACAGGTTGAGTCTCTGAGTCAGTTCAATCCCTTGTGAATACAAGGTATGTAGGAGGGGTTTTTTTTGCAATAAATTAGTGCTTCCAGCTTGAATGTAAACAGCTATGTTCAGAACTTCCTGGGGGTAACAGACATCCTCATGATCACAAGGATGATATAATCATAACACATGAGCACAGAAGAGGCATTTGCTCTGGGCTTTACTCAGCTGCCCACTGTTTAGTTTTATAATGACACTTAAGATACCTTAGACAGTTCATAAAATGTTTTCAGAGCTCACAAATATGATAGAGAAACTATGGGTAGTCTTCCCCCTTTTGGTTTGACAGCTGGAAGCCAACCAGGATACAGACAGAAAATAAAATACCATTAAATGTCTCTGTGTGGGCAACTGGATCAAGCCCTCATGTTTTCTCCAGCATTTCACACATAGTGACTGTTGCCTCTGTCATCAAGATGACTTCTTGAGATCAAGAGATGGAGCTCTTTGCAAACCTAGTGTTAAAGGTTTTAAATTGACAGTTTGAAGGATCTGAGCTATGTCTTCCAGAATGCTTTATCAAAATCCAGAACTGTGTGGAAGAAACACACGCCTTGCCGAGGCGATCGGCTCCGGGGCAGACGCGTTCTGCAGTGGAGCGGGGGATCAGGACAGGCAGGGCTTTTTTTCCGACATCGAGGCCGCTCGAGGGAGCCGCCAGGACCCGGCAGCCCTCGCGAGGGAGGCGGACGAGGCGTAGGCGGAGCCAGCAGCGCCCCCTCCCCGGCCGTTCAAAAGCAGCCCCTAGGGAGTGCGAGCGACCAGGAGCGCGGCGAACAGGGCGGGCAAACAGGGCGTGGTGCATCAGAAGGGCGGGGCGCGGCAGTTTGCGCGGCAGTTCCCGCAGGCAGGGCAAGCAGGGAGGGCGGAGAGGGCAGAGTTTCCCCCCGCCCATAAGAACAACATCTTTAACGGCTGTCGACTGCTAGCCAGGCTGCGATGGTCTTCACCAGGAAGAGCGCTCTCTCTAGACAGTCTGTGGCCACCCAGACTGACCGCCTGCTCAATAATGCGGCAGTTCAGGTCTCTGGATGCAGGGACTGTCTGAGCCTGTTGCTGCCATCTGAGGGAGGCAGAGGCACAGTGCGGGTGAGGTGCAAGCAGGTGGATGACCTGGTCTGCCTGGTGGCAGAACTCAAAGAGGAGGTGGAGAGGTTGAGGGCTATTAGGGAGTGTGAGCGGGAGATAGACTGGTGGAGTGACTCCCTGCAGGGCCTGAAGGAGAGGTACCGGGGTGAGACACCCCAAATGGGGGTGGACCCCCTGCCCTGTCGGGCAGAGGGAGGGGACCTAGGAGTTGAGGAAGAATGGAGACAGGTTCCTGCTCGAACTTTCAGGCAACACCCCCCCCCCTACCGGCCCCACCTTCCCAGGTGTCCATACGCAACAGATTTGAGGCCCTGGAGCTTGAGAGACCGGTGGGTCAGGACGAGGTAGAAAGTCTACCCAGGAGGATGCCTAGGGCGAGGAAACCGACTCCACGCCTCAAGACTGCCTCCACCAAGAAAGACAGAAGGGTGATCGTAGTAGGCGACTCCCTTCTCAGGGGAACAGAGGGCCCTATTTGTCGACCTGACTCTACCCGTAGGGAGGTCTGCTGCCTCCCTGGGGCCAGGGTCAGGGATGTTGCCAGGGAGCTTCCCAACCTGGTTCGCCCCTCTGACTACTACCCTCTTTTGATAGTCCAGGCTGGCAGTGATGATATTGATGAGAGAAGCCTGAAGGCTATCAAATGGGACTTTAGGGGACTGGGACGGTTAGTGGATGGAGCGGGAGTACAGGTGGTGTTTTCGTCTATCCCTGCAGTAGCAGGGAGGGGTACCGAGAGGACACGGAAAGCCCACCTGATTAACACGTGGCTCAGAGGCTGGTGCCAACACAGAAATTTTAGGTTTTTTGACCATGGGGCGCTTTACTCGGCACCCGGCCTGATGGCCGCAGACGGGTCCCTATCTCTAAGGGGAAAACGGATCCTACCCCAGGAGCTACCAGGGATCATTGAGAGGGCTTTAAACTAGGAAAGAAGGGGGACGGGGCTGAAAGAAGGCTTGTTGGAGCTGTGCCAGGGTGAACAATGGCAAAGCAGGGGAAGAAGGCAATGGCCCAGCTGAAGTGCATCTACACTAATGCACGCAGCATGGGTAACAAACAGGAGGAGCTGGAAGCCATCGTGCAGTGGGAAGGCTATGACTTGGTTGCCATCACGGAAACGTGGTGGGACCACTCTCATGACTGGAGTGCTGCAATGGCTGGCTATAGGCTCTTCAGAAGGGACAGGCAGCACAGAAGGGGTGGTGGTGTGGCTCTCTATATTAGGGAGTGTTTAGATGTTGAGGAACTTGAGGCTGGGAATGATAAGGTTGAGTCCCTATGGGTTAGGATCAGCGGGAAGGCCAACAAGGCAAGCATCCTGGTGGGGGTCTGTTATAGACCACCGAACCAGGATGAGGAGACTGATGAGGAGTTCTACAGGCAGCTGGCAGAAGCCGCGAAATCGTCAGCGCTTGTTCTCGTGGGGGACTTCAACTTCCCAGACATATCCTGGAAGCACAACACAGCCCAGAGAAAGCAGTCTAAGAGGTTTCTGGAGAGCGTGGAAGATAGCTTCCTGACGCAGCTGGTTAGAGAGCCTACCAGGGGAGGTGCCCCGCTAGACCTTCTGTTCACAAACAGTGACGGACTGGTGGGAGATGTGGTGGTCGAGAGCTGTCTTGGGCAGAGTGACCACGAAATGGTTCAGTTCTCTATTCTTGGCGAAGTCAGGAAGGGGACCAGTAAAACCACTGTATTGGACTTCCAGAGGGCTGACTTTGAGCTGTTCAGGACACTGGTTGGCAGAGTCCCTTGGGAACAGGTTCTGAAGGACAGAGGAGTCCAGGAAGGCTGGGCACTCCTTAAGAAGGAAATCTTAATGGCTCTGGAGCGGTCTGTCCCCACGTGCCCAAAGACGAGCCGACGCGGAACTAGACCTGCCTGGCTGAACAGAGAGTTGTGGCTCGAGCTTAGGAGAAAAAGGAGGGTTTATAATCTTTGGAAAAGGGGGCGGGCTACTCAGGAGGACTATAAGGATGTAGCGAGGCTGTGCAGGGACAAAATTAGAAAGGCCAAAGCTCATCTGGAGCTCAATCTGGCTACTGCCGTTAAAGATAACAAAAAACGTTTTTACAAATATATCAACACAAAAAGGAGGACTAAGGAGAATCTCCATCCTTTACTGGATGTGGGGGGAGACTTAGTGACAAAAGATGAGGAAAAGGCTGAGGTGCTTAATGCCTTCTTTGCCTCAGTGTTTAGCGGCAAGACCAGTTGTTCTCTGGATACCCAGTACCCTGAGCTGGTGGAAGGGGATGGGGAGCAGGATGTGGCCCTCACTATCCATGTGGAAATGGTTGGCGACCTGCTACAACACTTGGATGTACGCAAGTCGATGGGGCCGGATGGGATCCACCCGAGGGTACTGAGCGAACCGGCGGAGGAGCTGGCCAAGCTGCTTTCCATCATTTATCGGCAGTCCTGGCTATCAGGGGAGGTCCCAGTCGACTGGCGGCTAGCAAATGTGACGCCCATCTACAAGAAGGGTCGGAGGGTAGACCCGGGGAACTATAGGCCTGTTAGCTTGACCTCAGTGCCAGGGAAGCTCATGGAGCAGATTATCTTGCGTGTCATCACGCGGCACTGATGGGCTGGAGGGAGTGTCAGGAGGTTATTTAGTTAGGTAGAATTATTCCTAAACCATTCAATACAACTATCTGTCTAAGCAGTTCATAACAACCTTCAGTGATGGAGGCCCACAGTCCCCTCTGTGTTCATTGCCCTAACAGCTGGAACCATATTTCTCTTCTCTGAGTCATATCTTCTTTGCTACAACCCAGAACCAGGCTGACTGTCCTATCCCACACAGGCATGGAAAATGGCTTGTTCCTGTCCTGTTTCCAACTGCTTTTATTCACGTTTTCAAGTTCTCATAATTCTTTCTTGTCATTTCATCTGTGAACTGACATCCCCATGTGCATCAGTCTTTTCTGATGGGTCATGCTTTCTACTTCAGTCAATTTCTATTGCTCTCTTCGTAAATATCTCTTTTTGGTCCATGATTCATTAGAGGTTTCAGGCCTCACAATGCTGACCGTATCTGTTGTGGTTTAACCCGGCTGGCAGCTAAACACCACACAGCCGTTCGCTCACCCTCCCCCCTCCCTCTCTGCGATGGGGGGAGAAACGGGAAAGTGAAACCTGTTTGTTGAGATAAAGACAGTTTATTAAGACAGGAAAATAATAATAATAATAATAATAATAGTATTACTAATAATAATGTGTACTAAACAAGTGATGCACAATGCAATTGCTCACCACCCGCTGACCGATGCCCAGCCTATCCCCGAGCAGCCGGCCCGCCACCCCGGCCAGCCACTCCTATATATTGTTTAGCATGACGTCAGATGGGATGGAATACCCCTTTGGCCAGTTTGGGACAGCTGTCCTGGGTCTGTCCCCTCCCAGCTCCTGCTGCACCCCCAGCCTGCTCGCTGGCAGGACAGAGCGAGAAGCCGAAAAGTCCTTGGCTTGGTGTAAACACTGCTCTGCAACAATTAAAACATCAGCATGTTATCAGCACTCTTCTCATCCTAATCCAAAACATAGCACCCTACCAGCTACTATGAGGGAAAATTAACTCTGTCCTAACTGAAACCAGGACAGTATCATGACTGAAGATCTTTGCCATTTAAAAGTGGCAGGGGAAGGTACTGATTTTTTTATGTTTTAGTATGATGTTTGCCCCCCTCCCCTTTTTTTTTTTTTTTTTTGAGTAAGCATGATTGTGCCACTAATTTCCATTGGACTATTTCCTTCAGCAAAATCAGCCCATGGTAATATTTTCAGAGAAGAGATCTTAAGTAAACAATAATCAAATCAAAGAAATAGACTCTAATACATTAAATAAATGACCAGACATTTATTTTATTAGCACCATCATCACAGGGCATCAGATTTAACTTCACATTCCACTTTGCAAAGGCTGAGTTATGTTTTGCTGCTTACTCATACTCCAAGTACCAAGCACTGAGCAAGATGGCAGCATTTTAATTAAAATTAATAAAGCCTGTCTGAAAATCAGTCTGGGGGAAACACATCTAGTAGAATTCAGAGCTGCCAGGTTTTGGCTGGAGGCTGAAGGACTGTAGGGACTGGAGGGAGCCTGTACAGGGCTAATGGGAGTCTGGGAGCAGAATCACACTGGTACAATTAGTTCTGCTGAATGAAAAATTGCTCAAGGAAAGAAAACATCTTTAATTACCAAAACACCATTATGTACAAACACAAAGACATTGAAGGGCTGGCCTCACATGTTGTATCTGGAAGGTACAAAAATCCTTAGCTCATTTTGCATACATTTGATGACAGAAGATAGCTTGGCTTCCTATCCCTTTTCTCTTCTGAATTCTGGACAGTGTGTTTGCTAGAGAAGAAATAATTCCCTATTTAATATTCGTGTAGCCTAAACTGGAACTTATGTCTACCTGCTCAGTGTCCTTGTAATAACTGGTGAGGTTCGAACCTAGTGGGGAAGTATGAGGTGGAGGCATGTACCAGCTACTCCAAGTATGAGTTTGGGATCGGGCTGTAACCCAAGGGAGCAGTGAGGGATGGTCTCATGGCTATGGACTAACTTACTCAGCCCTGAACACATCACCACAGTCCTGTGTTTTTTTTCCAGCCCTGTGACTGTCCTCTCCTCTCACCCTCAGAATTAGTTGTCCTCAAGATTCTTCTTTGTCCTAAGCATCCTCTAAATTTATTTCAGCTCTTACTGGTGAGAAAGGACACCGTTGTTATTGCTTGGATGCAGAAAGCTGAAGGACAGGATGAGACCTATAGATCTTTATACAATGCCATCTGCTGATGTTGAGCAAAGCTGGTCCTATAGTTGTGGCATTGTCAGGGACTTGGGTGGGAAGCAAGGGTAGGGCTGCTTTGTCGGCCATGTTGCCTCCCCAGCTCTACTCATGACAAACTTCCCTCAGGAAGAAGCTTGCAGTTGCTGTGCAGGAGCATAAGGGAAGAGATGTGTGCAGGAGGAAGAAGATTGGCAGGCCAAAAGCATCAACTGTGCTATAAACATTATGCTAATATACTAAAATGGAGTTTATTTGGAAATAACTTCTTCATGTTATGGAGGGCTGAGTTTTTTGGACCTCTCTAGATTTTTTAGTGCATGTGCTTCTTCTCCTCTGCCACCCCCAGCTTCATCTTGCCCTATGGTTCTCCTGGCTTTCACCCACAGACATCCAGAGCCAAGTGCAGAAGATGGACTTTGTGTTAACAGCAGCCACCAGTTGGCAGGAGTAAACTACCTGCTCCATTAAAAGCCTTTCACCTCTGCTGTCAGCTTTACAGAAGCTTTAAATCCCAGTAAAATGAAACACTAGCAGCTGCCTGTTATTGCAGATTGTGCCCTGTATTATTCCTTCTGTGCTGTAGTGAAGTCTATGGGAAAGAAAAAAAAAAATCACACTTTCCCCCTTGCCAGAAGCAAGATGTGCATCTGGAGAAGTTTTCCCAGTAAGCAAAAAATGGATATAAAGCCATATTATGAGGAAATTGCATTTTATCTCATGTTTCCCATTCTGCATGAACAATTATTTTTGTGGCTGTGTGGGTTCTTTAGTCTGCGTCTGCCTGTGGGTTTGTCTGCTTGTGACTTCAGACTAATGCTGGTTTTGCACAGGATTTGATTGTAGACAAAGACAATAAATAAATAAATAAACACATTCCCTCAGAAAATGACACCATCACCAAGAAAAAACTTGTCACTGCACATGCAGTAGCTCTGCAGAGAACAGTCCATTCTTTGTTGCCTCTGTCCTAACTGGAACCAGGACAGCCAGCTTAAATGACATTCTTTTGATATTTTTTACATGTGTTCTAGTCTCTTTTTTAATATGTATCCTAGGAGATTGTGAGAGTATCGCCATAGGGGTCGACAAGCCCCATGGTTGGTGATAACATTGGACTGGTGATGATGAAGCCATGAGGAATGTAAACAAGTTAGAAGGAACAAAGAAGTGGTGATTCATGAGATGCCTTGCTGTCTCAAACTGCTTGTTCTCCAGCCGTTAAGATATGGAAGTTGCTAAATGTTTGCTGTTGCTGGGCAAAGTTGTTAACCAGTGAATAGCTAGTGGGAAAGTACCGCTTGTAGAGCTAATGGTATAAGAAGGGAGCCTGTCCTCAATAAAGTTGTTGAAGTTATTGATCCTTAAACTTACCCTGGTGTTCGTGTGGTTATTACACCACAGGAAATAATAGTAGTCTATAAGATTTTCAAAAGTCAAGTCATGTTATATATATTACATGGGAAACATTTATAGTAGATGTCATGATAGAAAATGAACCTTGTTAGAGCATCACGTTAAGTTATTACAGTTTGAAATATGTATAGTATTATCCCCTATAGATGATTAACCCACTTTTAAGGGGTAATAGGTGTTATTAATTGACCTGTTCACTGAACTCTAGAAGGTGTTTGGGAATGTGCATATACCATAAATTATGCTTCTACAAGATTAATCATCCAAGTCTCTTTCATGACTCAGTAGAAGTGGAAATCAAAAGGCAAAAGGCTAACACACAACCCATGCTTTTACATGCCCATAGATATACTACAGTAAATAAAATCGTTAAGGGCACAGTTCAAAAAGAAGTGACCTTTTTCTGCGTTTCCTGACAGATTTAACGGTTTCTCCATTCCCACTTCTGTTTTCTTCATTGGAGCTGCAGTCTCTCACATTGCTTAGGGTCCTCACCAACATCCCATACTTCCATTTCCAGTTTCCCCTTCCTTTAACACTTTTAATCTTTCTTTATATTGTGTTCTCATTTCACTCCATTTACCACATAAAATTGAATGGGTTGGCTGTATCTTCCAACCAATTTCATTTGATGGTTCTCAGTGCGTAAAGCAGTATGGGGAAAGGGTGAAAGTAGCAAAGAGCATACACGTACAAGTGTATAGCTGTTTACATCAGCTCAAGACGCTTAGTATAGGGTGCCCATATGCTCTACTGTGTACAGTTACCTTGTTAATGCATATCTTTCCATGTGCACTTTCAAAAACAAAGTATAACCACTCAGATGTATAATAGATAGGGAAAAGACAGCAAACAAACTAATTTATTCCTCCAACAGAAATGCAAGAGAAGGGGTTATTAATATTCTTCCTAGAGGCTTTGGATGTGCTCCAATATGTGATGAGAAATCTGCACCTGTATCCTTTGTGAATATTTAAAATATACCTTATTGTGGTGTCAGGACACAGACGTTTGTTCTGTTTGTTCTGCTAATGGATTTAGCTTCTTCAAGTATGTTCAGCGTAAGTTCTTCTAAAAGATGCCTGTATGGTTAAACTATGGTCAATTGAAGAATGAGTTAAAGACTTGACTGAACATTGAGCATTGCTTATGAAATAATCATGACTTTGAGATGATAGGTAGACTTGATTCCCTGAATTTCCAGCTGAGATTTTCAGCAGGAGCTTCATTAGACAGACATGGGTTGAGCCTGTTGTAATCCAGCTACAAATTAATTTGAAAAACTGTTTTAACTCAAAACTTTTGGATATGACTAATTTAGATTGCCTGATTGCTCCCCAAACTAACATCTTCATTCCTGTTTTGATGGCAGAAAGGAGCGGGAGTGTCATATTGTCATACTAAGTTTAAATAACTTGAAGAAACTTTCCCATCTAATCAGGGAAAATCAAATTCATATGTTTCGAAGATGAGCAAAACTGTACAATTTTGTCAGGGGAAAATAGTCTGAAGACTGATTATTTTCTCCAAACATAGCACAGGGGACTTATTTGCATAGACAGGAAGTAGGAAAGGACTGGTTACTGAACCCTCTGATTTTTTACAGTATACTGTAAAAATATTGTAAAATAAAATCTACTTGATATATCAAGTAGAAGCTACCAAACCCTAAAACTGATGAAAAGCACTGCAATGTAGGTATCATCACATGTTAGACAATATGCTATATCATTCTTGATATACTATACTAGCAGTAGTATTTCCAGATCTCAGTTTCATATTTCATCTTTTCTATCTAATGGTTCCTTAGTGCAAAATAAACAAATTGCTTTCAGCATCCAAGACTTCCCTGGGAGCTATGCCTTCACTGGTGGGCTGTAATCAGTCTCCATCTTACTCATCTTCTCCGTCTATTTGCAACCTTCAGTTATCACTGCAGATTTTATTATTATTATTTTTTTAAAGAATAAAACAACAGAAATAAATAAATAAAAAGAGATTTTAGTGACTTCAAGGACCAGAGTCCCTGGCCAGCAACGTTTGAATGCTGTTGATTAGTGTGCTGTCTTCAAGTAGGTTTGAAACCTATCAAGTTCAAAAGAATTTAAAAGCCTGGTTAGCCACTTTTTGAATCACTGCTGTCTTCACAAGACTGTGAACTTCAACATCAGCACAAAAACAGCAACCGTGTTGTCCATGATTAAAAAATAAGCGTGAGAGCATTTGTGTCACTGTGCCAAGTCCCTTTCAGGCTATGAGCCTAAGTTAAAGATTGTCTTCCATAACTCTTCCCTGGATGCAGTCCACAGATTTATCTTTCCATTTAAAACTTTCAGAAAGATAAGAAGAAAGGGGAAAATACCATCTGGTTTCAATTTTTTGTTGGTGCAATTCTGTGGCCAGGTCTGTTGATTTTTCATAACCTTTTGCTGCCCTAGTTTGGATATTTCACTAAGAATTGTTCTGTTAAGTTTGGGAAAATACAACAATTCCAAACTTGTACCCCATAATGGGCAAAAACCATACAATTTCAAGAGGCAGTTTGACCATTAAGTTGCATAGTCAGTCATATGTAATACAAGCTACAGAATTACAGACACATTTCTTCATACATTGAAGAACCCAATAAATCTTATTCAGTTAAGATATCTTAAGATATCTTTTGAAGGCATTCCAACATAGAGAGACATCTCTTTCAGCTACCACTTTGTTGAACACAAACTGTGTGGGATATGTACAGATGTGTATGTGTGTGTTTCTTGTATCTAATTTCAAATTCATTTGGTTTTAACTTCAGATTTATTTCTATGTTTACACAAGCTTGTGTCTTGAGAGGCACAAGCCCATGTAACATAAGCTTTGCAAAGGTTTTGACAAAGTTTTTGTAAGAAACTCTAAATCATCACATAGCTCTGCCCATTCAGCAGTAGAAACCTTCCTGATGGGAAGCAGAAATATTAGGAGCAGTCTAAAACCAAAGACATGCTTTGACACTTGCATAGAAAGTGCTACTGTGATTCCCTGCCTTGTCTCTCCCTTTCATTGCATGTGGTTGTATAATCATACCTGATTTATTTTACCCCGAGAGATCCCAACAAGTGTGAAATGAGGCCCATAATTATGACTATCTTATGTACAGAAAGACTTAGGGAAATGGAAATGAAATGAAACATTGAGAAGTTGCATCTAGAAGAAAAAGTGCATAAACTTATAGGATATTCTGTCTATACCTCTCTTGTTTCAGTTTACGCCTACTGTCTCTTGTCCTCATGACCTGTGCCACCAGATTAGAAATGCAATAATCTTTAAATTTTCATTTAAAGCAGCAGTTCTTAGATAAAATTTTATGGAAATCTCCATATAATGGGTCTGAAGGCACACTGCATTTGCAATCATAATGTGAAATCTACCAACTTGGAAAAAAGGGAAACAAAGTATACTTAAAAATGCTGTTAGTGCCTTGCCCTACAGCTGATTCTCAAGGAGGATGAAGAACACCTGAAGCTGGATTAGAAAGCTAGAAGTGAAAGAGGAGGAAAATGGGGGGAGAAATGCAACTGGGAGATGTATAAAGGTAGGCAAGACGTTCAGCCACCTGCAACAACGCCTGTTGTGGATTCTTGCTGTGCACCCAGTGCAACTGAGTCTAAGGACCAGTTCCAGAAAGAGAGTTTCCTCTAGAATTTAGACTTTGCAAACTGAAAAGAGAGTATGAAAGAGTGTTAATTACTACTTAATATCAAGTTAAAAAATCATGGAACCATCATGCTGTTCAAGTACTGATGCCAACTTTCCTGTCCCTGGGAGAACTCAGATGTATGAGTCAAACCAAGGTTGTTTTGCCCCTTTCTTTGAGCTATTTACTGCTAACCAGTGGTAGAAGCAACATATTTGAAGGTTTGATTTGATATTCAAATGCAAGCCCTTTGAAATTTGTTAAAATATATAAAAGGAAAATGACAAAATTCATCTGCACACAGGGAGGTAATATTTTCTGGGATTTAAACATACTTGTTAATTTAAGTCTATTGACCATTTCAATAAACATCGATTTTTAATGCGGACCTCGTGCGGATGGGCTGCAGCGAGGGCTCCTGGCAGGGAGAAGAACACAGCCAACCCCTAAACCCCCCCAGTAACGTGGTACAGAGCTGTTTGGTCAGAGCCACAGCCACGGCACCCTCCCATGAAAAGGCAGGAGCTGTGCTTGTACCGCTGCGGGCGCTGATTTGCTGAGGGTGGGGCCAGGGGTGACAACAGACGCTTTAAAAAGCCCACCAGCTTCGTCATTTCTGTCATTTTAACTAGAACCTCACATGCATCGGCTGCAGCGAGGGCTCCTGGCAGGGAGAAGAACGCAGCCAACCCCTCAACCCCCCAATAACGCGGCACGGAGCTGTTTGGTCAGAGCCGCAGACCCGGCGTCCTCCCCAAGCAGGCAGGAGCTGTGCTTGTGCCACCGCGGGCACGGACATGCTAAGGGCTGAGCCAGGGGTGACAACGGTGGCTTTAAAAAGCCCGCCAGGGTCATAATTTCTGCCATTTAAACAAGGACCTCGTGAGGATCAGCTGCAGCGAGGGCACTTGGCAGGGAAACTACTGAACCAAAGCCTAAACCCCCGCAATAACGTGGCACAGAGCTGTTTGGTCAGAGCCGCAGGCCTGGCCCCCTCCCGAGCAGGCAGGAGTTGTGCTTGTGCTGCCACGGGCGCTGAAGTGCTTAGGGCGGAGCCAGGGGTAACAACGGTGGCTTTAAAAAGCCCACCAGGCTCGTCATTTCCTTAATTTTAACAAGGACCTCACGCGGATTGGCTGCAGCGAGGGCTCCTGGCAGGGAGACGAACGGAGCCAAACCCTAACCCCCCCCAATAATGCGGCACAGAGCTGTTTAGTGAGAGCCGCAGGAACGCCCCCCCCCCCCCCCCCCGGGAAGGAAGGAGCTGTGCTTGTGCCGCCGCGGGCGCTGACATGCTAAGGGCGGAGCCAGGGGTGACAACAGACGCTTTAAAAAGCCCACCAGCTTCGTCATTTCTGTCATTTTAACTAGAACCTCACACGCATCGGCTGCAGCGAGGGCTCCTGGCAGGGAGAAGAACACAGCCAACCCCTCAACCCCCCAATAACGCGGCACGGAGCTCTTTGGTCAGAGCCGCAGACCCGGCGTCCTGCCTAAGCAGGCAGGAGCTGTGCTTGTGCCACCGCGGGCACGGACATGCTAAGGGCGGAGCCAGGGGTGACAACAGTGGCTTTAAAAAGCCTGCCAGGCTCGTCAATTCCGCAACTTCTAACTATGACATCGTGCGGATCGGCTGCAGTGAGGGCTCCTGACAGGGAGACGAAGGGAGACAACCGCTAAATTCCCCCAGTAACGCGGCACAGAGCTCTTTGGTCAGAGCCACAGCCCCAGTCCCCTCCCCTGAGCAGGCAGATGCTCTGCTTGTGCCTCCGCGGGCGCTGACATGCTGAGGGTGAAGCCAGGGGTGACAGCGGTGGCTTGAAAAAGCCCGCCAGGCTCGTCATGTTTGCCATTTAAACGAGGACCTCGTGCGGATCAGCTGAAGAGAGGGCTCCTGACAGGGAGACGAACGGAGCCAAACCCTAAACCCCCCCCCATAATAACGCGGCACAGAGCGGTTTGGTCAGAGCCGCAGGCACAGCTCCCTCCCACGAGCAGGCAGGAGCTCTGCTTGTGCCGCTGCGGGCGCTGACATGCTGAGGGTGAAGCCAGGGGTGACAACGGTGGCTTGAAAAAGCCCGCCGGGCTCGTCATTTCCACCATTTAAACGAGGACCTCGGCTGGATCGGCTGCAGCGAGGGCTCCTTGTAGGGAAACTACTGAGCCAATCCCTAAACCCCCCCAATAACGTGGCACAGAGCGGTTTGGTCAGAGCCGCAGGCACAGCTCCCTCCCACGAGCAGGCAGGAGCTCTGCTTGTGCCGCTGCGGGCGCTGACCTGCAGAAGGCGGAGCCAGAGGTGACAACGGTGGCTTTGAAAAGCCCACCAGGCTCGTCATTTCCGCCATTTTAACGCGGACCTCGCGGGAATCGGCTGCAGCAAGGGCTCCTGGCAGGGAGACGAACGGAGCCAACCCCTAAACACACCCAATAATGCGGCACAGAGCCGTACGGTCAGAGTCGCAGACCAGCCCCCCCCCCCATTAACCCCCACCCCCTTTCAGGCAGGAGTTGTGCTTGTGCCACCACGGGCACTGACATGCTGAGGGCGGAACCAGGGGCGACAACAGTGGCTTTAAAAAGCCCACCAGGCTCGTCATTTCCGCCATTTTAACGAGGACCTCGCCTGGATTGGCTGCAGCGAGGGCTCCTGGCAGGGAGACGAACGGAGTCAACCCCTAAACCCCCCAAGTAATGTGGCACAGAGCTGTTTGGTCAAAGCCGCAGCCCCAGGCCCCTCCCCCGAGCAGGCAGGAGCTGTGCTTGTGCTGCCTCGGGCGCTGACCTGCTGACGGCGGAGCCAGGGGAGACAACGGTGGCTTTAAAAAGCCCACCAGGCTCATCATTTACGACATTTAAATGAGGACCTCGCGCGGATCGGCTGCAGCGAGGGCTCCTGGCAGGGAGACGAACGGAGCCAGCCCCTAAACCCCCCAGTAATGTGGCACAGAGCCGTTTGGTCAGAGCCGCAGCCGCAGCCCCCTCCCACGAGCAGGAAGGAGCTGTGCTTGTGCCTCCGCGGGCGCTGACATGCTGAGGGCAGAGCCAGAGGTGACAACGGTGGGTTTAAAAAGCAATCCAGGCTCGTCATTTCCACCATTTAAACGAGGACCTCGTGAGGATCGGCTGCAGCGAGGGCACTTGGAAGGGAAACTACTGAACCAAACCCTAAACCCCCCTAATAACGTGGCACAGAGCTGTTTGGTCAGAGCCGCAGACACAGCCCCCTCCCGATCAGGCAGGAGCTCTGCTTGTGCCGCTGCGGGTGCTGACCTGCAGTAGGCGGAGCCAGAGGTGACAACGGTGGCTTTGAAAAGCCCACCAGGCTCGTCATTTCCTCCATATTAACGCGGACCTCGTCTGGATCGGCTGCAGCAAGGGCTCCTGGCAGGGAGACGAACGGAGCCAACCCCTAAAACCCCCAATAATGCGGCACAGAGCCGTTTAGTCAGAGCCGCAGCCCCAGGCCCTTCCGCAGAAGGCAGGAGCTGTGCTTGTGCCTTCGCGGGCACTGACGTGCTGAGGGCGGAGCCAGGGGTGACAACGGTGGGTTTAAAAAGCAATCCAGGCTCGTCATTTCCACCATTTAAACGAGGACCTCGCCTGGATCGGCTGCAGCGAGGGCTCCTGGCAGGGAGAAGAACACAGCCAACCCCTAAACCCCCCCAATAACGTGGTACAGACTGTGTGGTGAGAGCCGCAGCCCCAGCCCCCTCCCAGGAGCAGGCAGGAGGTGTGCTTGTGGCGCCGCAGTCGTTGACATGCTGAGAGCGGACCCAGAGGTGACAACGGTGGCTTTAAAAAGCCCACCAGGCTCGTCATTTCCTTAATTTTAACAAAGACCTCACGTGGATTGGCTGCAGCGAGTGTCCTCGCAGGGAGACGAACGGAGCCAACCCCTAAACCCCCCCAGTAACGTGGTACAGACTGTTTGGTCAGAGCCGCAGGCGCAGCCCCCTCCCAGGAGCAGGCAGGAGCTGTCCTTGTGCCTCTGTGGGCGCTGAAGTGCTTAGGGCGGAGCCAGGGGTGACAACGGTGGCTTTAAAAAGCCCACCAGGCACGTCATTTCTGCCATTTAAACGAGGACCTCGCGCAGATCGGCTGAAGCGAGGGCTCCTGGCAGGGAGAATAACACATCCAATCCCTAAAGCCCCCCAGTAACGTGGTACAGACTGTTTGGTCAGAGCCGCAGCCCCAGCCCCCTCCCAGGAGCAGGCAGGAGCTGTCCTTGTGCTGCCCCAGTCGTTGACATGCTGAGGGCGGAGCCAGAGGTGACAACGGTGGCTATAAAAAGCCCACCAGTGTCGTCATTTCCGTCATTTTAACAAGAACCTCACGTGCATCGGCTGCAGCGAGGGTCCTGGCAGGGAGACGAATGGAACAAACCCCTAAAAACCCCAATAATGCTGCACAGAGCCGTTTAGTCAGAGCCGCAGACCCAGCCCCCTCCCTGAGAAGGCAGGAGTTGTGCTTGTGCCGCTTCGGGCGCTGACCTGCAGAAGGCGGAGCCAGAGGTGACAACGGTGGCTTTGAAAATCCCACCAGGATCGTCATTTCCGCCATTTTAACTCGGACCTCTCGTGGATCGGCTGCAGCAAGGGCTCCTGGCAGGGAGACGAACGGATCCAACCCCTAAAGACAAGCAATAATGTGGCACACAGCCGTTTGGTCAGAGCCGCAGCCCCGGCCCCCTCCCTGAGAAGGCAGGAGTTGTGCTTGTGCCGTCACTGGCGCTGACGTGCTGAGGGCGGAGCCAGGGGTGACAACGGTGGCTTTAAAAAGCCCACCAGGCTCATCATTTCCGCCATTTTAACGAGGCCCTCACGATGATTGGCTGCAGAGAGGGCTCCTGGCAGGGAGAAGTATGGAGCCAACCCCTAAGCCCCCCCAGTAACGCGGCACAGAGCCGTTTGGTCAGAGCCGCAGCCCCAGCCTCCTCCCACGAGCAGGCAGGAGCTGTGCTTGTGCCTCCGCAGGCGCTGACATGCTGAGGGCGCAGCCAGGGGTGACAACGGTGGCTTTACAAAGCCCACCAGGGTCGTCATTACTGTCATTTTAACTAGAACCTCACACGCATCGGTTGCAGCGAGGGCTCCTGGCGTGGAGACGAACGGAGCCAACCCCTAAAACCCCCAATAACGCGGCACAGAGACGTTTGGTCAGAGCCGCAGCCCCGGCACAACCCCTGCCCCCGAGCAGGCAGGAGCTGTGGTTGTGCTGCCGCGGGCGTGGACATTCTGAGGGCTAAGCCAGGGGTGAAAACGGTGGCTTTAAAAAGCCCGCCAGGCTTGTCATTTCCGCCATTTAAACAAGGACCTCGCGCGGATTGACTGCAGCGAGGGCACTTGGCAGGGAAACTACTGAACCATCCCCTAAACACACCCAGTAATCCGGCACAGAGCTGTTTGGTCAGAGCCGCAGGCCCGGCCCCTCCCCCGAGCAGGCAGGACCTGTGCTTGGCCGACGCTGGCGCTGACGTGCTAAGGGCGGAGCCAGGGGAGACAACGGTGGCTTTGAAGAGCCTGTCATTTTTGTAATTTCTGCCATTTAAACGAAGACCTAACGCGGATAGGCTGCAGCAAGGGCTCCTGGCAGGGAGACGAACGGAGCCAACGCCTAAACCACCCCAGTAACGCGGCACAGAGCCGTTTGGTCAGAGCCGCAGCCCTGCACCCGCCCTGGGGAAGATAGGGGCTGTGCTTGTGTCGCCACGGGTGCTGACATGCTGAGGGCGGAGCCAGGGGTGACAGCGGTGGGTTTAAAAAGCCCGCCAGGCTCGCCATTTCTGCCATTTAAATGAGGACCTCGTCTGGATCGGCTGCAGCGAGGGCTCCTGGCAGGGAGAAGAACGGAGCCAACCCCTAAACCCCCCCAATAATGCGGCACAGAATCCTTTCGTCAGAGCCACAGCCCCGGCCCCCACCCGGGAAGGGAGGAGCTGTGCTTGTGCCTCTGCGGGCGCTGACATGCTGAGGGCTGAGCCAGGGGTGACAACGGTGGCTTTAAAAAGTCCGCCAGGGTCATCATTTCTGCCATTTAAACAAGGACCTCGTGAGGATCGGCTGCAGTGAGGGCACTTGGCAGGGAAACTACTGAACCAACCCCTAAACCCCCCCAATAACGCGGCACAGAGCTGTTTGGTCAGAGCCGCAGGCCCCAGTCCCCTCCCGAGCAGGCAGGAGCTGTGCTTGTGCCACTGCGGGCACTGACGTGCTCAGGACGGAGCCAGGGGTGACAACGGTGGCTTTAAAAAGCCCACCAGGCTCGTCATTTCCTTAATTTTAACAAGGACCTCACGATGATCGGCTTTAGAGAGGGGTCCTGGCAGGGAGACGAACGGAGCCAACCCCTAAACGCCCCCAAAAACGTGGCACAGAGCTGTTTGGTCAGAGCCACAGCCCCAGGCCCCTCCCCCGAGCAGGCAGGAGCGGTGCTTGTGCCTCCGCGGGTGCTGACATGCTGAGGGCGGAGCCAGGGGAGAAAACAGGGGCTTTGAAGAGCCTGCCATTTTTGTAATTTCTGCCATTTAAACGAAGACCTAACGCGGATAGGCTGCAGCGAGGGCTCCTGGCAGGGAGACAAACGGAGCCAACCCCTAAACCACCCCAGTAACGCGGCACAGAGCCGTTTGGTCAGAGCTGCAGCCCTGCACCCGCCCTGGGGAAGATAGGGGCTGTGCTTGTGTCGCCACGGGCGCTGACATGCTGAGGGCGGAGCCGGGGATGACAACAGTGGCTTTAAAAAGCCCACCAGGGTCGTCATTTCCGCCATTTAAACGAGGACTTCGGCTGGATCGGCTGCAGCGAGGGCTCCTGGCAGGGAGAAGAACACAGCCAACCCCTAACACCCTCCAGTAACGCGGCAAAGAGCTGTTTGGTCAGAGCCGGAGGCACAGCCCCCTCCCGAGCAGGCAGGAGCTGTGCTTGTGCCACCTCGGGCGCTGACGTGCTGAGGGCGGAGCCAGGGGTGACAACGGTGACTTTAAAAAGCCCACCAGGCTCATCATTTCCACCATTTTAAAAACATTCTCATGCGCATCAGCTGCAGCGAGGGCTCCTGGCAGGGAGATGAACGTAGCCAACCCCTAAACCCCCGCAATAATGCGGCACAGAGCCGTATGGTCATAGTCGCAGACCAGACACCCCCATTAACCCCCACCCCCCATAAGGAAGGAGCTGTGCTTGTGCCACCACGGGCACGGACATGCTGAGGGCGTAGCCAGGGACGACAACAGTGGCTTTAAAAAGCCCGCCAGGGTCGTCATTTCTGCCATTTAAACAAGAACCTCACACGCATCAGCTGCAGCGAGGGCACTTGGCAGGGAAACTACTGAAGCAACCCCTAAAACCCCCAGTAATGCGGCACAGAACCCTTTGATCAGTGCCACAGCCCCAGCCCCCACCCATGAGCAGGCAGGAGCTATGCTTGTGCCACCATGGGCGCTGACGTGCTGAGGGTGGAGCCAGGGGTGACAACGGTGGGTTTAAGAAGCCCTCCAGGCTCGTCATTTCGCCATTTTAACAAGAACCTCACGTTCATCGGCTGCAGCGAGGGCTCCCGGCAGGGAGAAGAACACAGCCAACCCCTCAACCCGCCCAATAACGCGGCAGTGAGCTGTTTGGTCAGAGCCGCAGACCAGGCGTCCTCCCCAAGCAGGCAGGAGCTGTGCTTGTGCCACCACGGGTGCTGACATGCTGAGGGCGGAGCCAGGGGAGACAACAGTGGCTTTAAAAAGCCCACCAGGCACGTAATTTCTGCCATTTAAAGAAGAACCTCACACGCATCGGCTGCAGCGAGGGCACTTGGCAGGGAAACTACTGAAGCAACCCCTAAACACCCCCAGTAACGTGGCACAGAGCTGTTTGGTCAGAGCCGCAGCCCCAGCCCCCTCTCACGAGCAGGCAGGAGCTGTGCTTGTGACTCCGCGGGTGCTGACGTGCTGAGGGCGGAGACAGGGGTGACAACGGTGGCTTTAAAAAGCCCACCAGGCTCGTCATTTCCAAAATTTAAACGAGGACCTCGCCTGGATCGGCTGCAGCGAGGGCTCCTGGCAGGGAGACGAACACAGCCAACCCCTAAACCCCCCCAATAACGCGGCACAGAGCTGTTTGGTCAGAGCCGCAGGCACTGCCCCCTCCCGAGCAGGCAGGAGCTGTGCTTGTGCCACCTCAGGCGCTGACCTGCAGAGGGCGGAGCCAGAGGTGACAACGGTGGCTTTGAAAATCCCACCAGGCTCGTCATTTCCGCCATTTTAACGCGGACCTCGCGTGGATGGGCTGCAGCGAGGGCTCCTGGCAGGGAGACGAACGGAGCCAACCCCTAAACGCCCCCAAAAACGTGGCACAGAGCTGTTTGGTCAGAGCCGCAGGCACAGCTCCCTCCCGAGCAGGCAGGAGCTGTGCTTGTGCCGCTGCGGGGGCTGAAGTGCTGAGGGCGGAGCCAGGGGTGACAACAGTGGCTTTAAAAAGCCCACCAGGCTTGTCATTTCTGCCATTTAAACAAGGACCTCGCCTGGATCGGCTGCAGCGAGGGCTCCCGGCAGGGAGACGAACGGAGCCAACCCCTAAACCCCCCTATTAATGCGGCACAGAGCCCTTTGGTCAGAGCCGCAGCCCCGCCCCCCACCCGGGAAGGGAGGAGCTACTTGTGCCACCGCGGTCGTTGACATGCTGAGGGCGGAGCCAGGGGTGACAACGGTGGCTTTAAAAAGCCCACCAGGCTCGTCATTTCCGCCACTTTAAAAACATTCTCATGCGCATCGGCTGCAGCGAGGGCTCCTGGCAGGGAGATGAACGTAGCCAACCCCTAAACACCCCCAATAATGCGGCACGGAGCCGTATGGTCATAGTCGCAGACCAGACACCCCCATTAACCCCCACCCCCCATAAGGAAGGAGCTGTGCTTGTGCCACCGCGGGCACGGACATGCTGAGGGCGTAGCCAGGGACGACAACAGTGGCTTTAAAAAGCCCGCCAGGGTCGTCATTTCTGCCATTTAAACAAGGACCTCGTGAGGATCGGCTACAGCGAGGGCACTTGGCAGGGAAACTACTGAACCAACCCCTAAACCCCCCCAATAACGTGGCACAGAGCTGTTTGGTCAGAGCCGCAGGCCCGGCCCCCTCCCGAGCAGGCAGGAGCTTTGCTTGTGCTGCCGCGGGTGCTGACGTGCTGAGGGCGGAGCCAGGGGAGACAACAGTGGCTTTAAAAAGCCCACCAGGCTCGTCATTTCTGCCATTTAAACGAGGACCTCGTGAGGATCGGCTACAGCGAGGGCACTTGGCAGGGAAACTACTGAACCAACCCCTAAACCCCCACAATAACGTGGCACAGAGCTGTTTGGTCAGAGCCGCAGGCACGGCCCCCCCCCAAGGGAAGGCAGGTGCTGTGCTTGTGCTGCCGCGGGTGCTGACATGCTGAGTGCGGAGCCAGGGGAGACAACAGTGGCTTTAAAAAGCCCACCAGGCTCGTCATTTCTGCCATTTAAACGAGGACCTCGTCTGGATCGGCTGCAGCGAGGGCTCCTGGCAGGGAGAAGAACACAGCCAACCCCTAAACCCCTCCACTAACGCGGCACAGTGCTGTTTGGTCAGAGCCGCAGGCGCAGCCCCCTCCCAGGAGCAGGCAGGAGCTGTGCTTGTGCCGCCTCGGGCACTGACCTGCCTAGGGCGGAGCCTGAGGTGACAACGGTGGCTTTAAAAAGCCCTCCAGGCTCACCATTTCCGCCATTTTAAAAAGATCCTCACGGGCATCGGCTGCAGCGAGGGCTCCTGGGAGGAAGTTGAATGTAGCCAACCCCTAAATGCCCCCAATAATACGGCACAGAGTCGCAGACCAGACACCCCCATTAATCCCCACCCCCCATTAATCCCCACCCCCCATTAGGCAGGAGCTGTGCTTGTGCCACCACGGGCACTTACATGATGAGGGCGGAGCCAGGGGCGACAACAGTGGCTTTAAAAATCCCACCAGGCTCGTCATTTCTGCCATTTAAACAAGGACCTTGTGAGGATCGGCTGCAGCAAGGGCTCCTGGCAGGGAGATGAACGGAGCCAACCCCTAAACCCCCCCAGTAACGTGGTACAGACCATTTGGTCAGAGCCGCAGCCCCAGCCCCCTCCCAGGAACAGGCAGGAGCTGTGCTTGTGCCGCCGCGGTCATTGACATGCTCAGAGCGCAGCCAGAGGTGACAACAGTGGCTTTAAAAAGCCCACCAGGGTCATCATTTCCATCATTTTAACGAGGACCTCACGATGATCGGCTTTAGAGAGGGCTCCTAGCAGGGAGACGAACGGAGCCAACCACTCAGTCCGCCCAATAACGCGACACAGAGCTGTTTGGTCAGAGCCGCAGCCCCAGGCCCCTCCCCCGAGCAGGCAGGAGCGGTGCTTTTGCCTCCGCGGGTGCTGACATGCTGAGGGCGGAGCCAGGGGAGAAAACAGTGGCTTTGAAGAGCCTGCCATTTTCGTAATTTCTGCCATTTTAACGAAGACCTAACGTGGATAGGCTGCAGCGAGGGCTCCTGGCAGGGAGACGAACGGAGCCAACCCCTAAACCACCCCAGTAACGTGGCACAGAGCTGTTTGGTCAGAGCCGCAGCCCCAGCCGACTCCCTTGAGCAGTTAGGAGCTGTGCTTGTGCCTCCGCGGGCACGGACATGCTGAGGGCTGAGCCAGGGGTGACAACGGTGGCTTTAAAAAGCCCGCCAGGGTCGTCATTTCTGCCATTTAAACAAGGACCTCGTGAGGATCGGCTGCAGTGAGGGCACTTGGCAGGGAAACTACTGAACCAACCCCTAAACCCCCCCAATAACGCGGCACAGAGCTGTTTGGTCAGAGCCGCAGGCACGGCCCCACTCTGGGGAAGGAAGGAGCTGTGCTTGTGCCGCCGTGGGCGCTGACGTGCTGAGGGCGGAGCCAGGGGAGAACAGTGTCTTTAAAAAGGCCACCAGGCTCGTCATTTCCATCATTTTAACGAGGACCTCACGATGATTGGCTGCAGACAGGGCTCCTGACAGGGAGACAAACGGAGCCAACCCCTAAAGACAACCAATAATGCGGCACAGATCCGTTTCTTCAGAGCTGCAGCCCCGGCCCCCTCCCTGAGAAGGCAGGAGTTGTGCTTGTGCCGTTGCTGGCGCTGACGTGCTGAGGGAGGAGCCAGGGGTGACAACGGTGGCTTTAAAAAGCCCACCAGGCTCATCATTTCCGCCATTTTACAAAGATCCTCACCCGCATCGGCATCAGCAAGGGCTCCTGGCACGGAGATGAACGTAGTCAACCCCTAAACACCCCCAATAATGCGGCACAGAGCTGTAGGGTCAGAGTCGCTGACCAGCCCCCCCATTAACCCCCATCCCCCTTCAGACAGGAGCTGTGCTTGTGCCATCGCGGGCTCTGACATGCTGAGGGTGTTAGTGTTAGGGAGAATCGAATAGATGTTTTATTAATGTCTCTTAGGTGATGGGTCATAAAGTATAATTAAGCATTGCCAAATGTACTTACATTATCAATTAATCTATGTGTACTGGGAAGTTTAGGGAGTATATTATCAATTAATCTATGTATACTGGGAAACTTAGGGAGTATACTGAACAGTCAAATGAATCTTTGAAGGGGAGCCTTGGGAGGGAACAGGTACAACCTGACCTTGGATAAGGGCCTGGAAATGCTGAAATGAGTTGAAGCAGAACCAAGGAGCGGAGGGAGCATGCGTCGAGTGAGAAAGGTGAAAAGTTTAGCGGAGAGGAAGACTCCTTACTTCATCTGGACGACCACCTGGACGACCACCAGAGAGCACCACGCATGTGCAAAGGGGAGGGGAGCTAATTAGAATGGAATGCGAGGCTGATGTTACCACCTGTAATGAATATGTATGCCTTACGTAATGTTGAATGTATAAATAATGGCTGGGAAGTAACGGGACTCGAAGCCAGATTTGGGCACCTGCCCCGGCTTCCAGAGCTGAATAAAGCACCTTCATATAATCACTTGGTGGTTATGTGGTTGCTACGCTAACAAGGGCGGAGCCAGGGGTGACAACGGTGGCTTTAAAAAGCCCACCCGGTTAGTCATTTCTATCATTTAAGCGAGGACCTCGCGAGGATCAGCTGCAGCGAGGGCTCCTGGCAGGGAGACGAACGGAACCAACCCCTAACCCCCCCAATAACGTGGCACGGAGCCATTTGCTAAGAGCCGCAGCCACGGCCCCCCTCTCGAAGCTGGCATGAGCTGTGCTTCTGCCGCCGCACGCACTGACGTGCTGAGGGCCGAGCCAGGGGTGACAACGGTGGCTTTGAAAAGCCCACCAGGCTCGTCATTTCCATCATTTTAAGGAGGACCTCGAGTGGATCGGCTGCAGTGAGGGCTCCTGGCAGGGAGACGAACAGAGCCAACCCATAAACTCCCCCAATAATGTGGCACAGAGACTTTTGGTCAGAGCCGCAGCCCTGCCCCCCCGCCCCAGGAGGCAGGAGCTGTGCTTTTGCCGCCGCGGGCGCTGACGTGCTTAGAGCCGAGCCAGGGGTGACAACGGTGGCTTTAAAGAGCCCACCAGGCTCGTCAATTCCGCCATTTTAAGGAGGACCTTGCGCGGATGGGCTGCAGTGAGGGCTCCTGGCAGGGAGACAAACAGAGCCAACCCATAAACTCCCCCAATAATGTGGCACAGAGCCTTTTGGTCAGAGCCGCAGCCCCGTCCCCCCCCGCCCCAGGAGGCAGGAGCTGTGCTTGTGCCTCCGCAGGCGCTGACGTGTGAAGGGCGGAGTCAGGTGTGATAACAGTGGCTTTAAAAAGCCCGCCTGGCCCGTCATTTCTGCCATTTTAATGAGGACCTCAGGTGGATCGGCTGCAGCGAGGGCTCCTGGCAGGGTGACGAAGAGAGCCAACCCTTAAACACCCCCAGTAACAAGGCACAGACCTGTTTGGTCAGAGCTGTAGCCCCGACCCCTGCCCCGAGCAGGCAGGAGCTGTGCTTGTGTAACCATGGGCGCTGACGTGCTGAGGGTGAAGCCAGGGGAGACAACAGTGGCTTTAAAAAGCCCGCCTGGCCCCTCATTTCCACCATTTTATCGAGGACCTCTGATGGATCAGCTGCAGCGAGATCTCCTGGCAGAGAAACGAACCGAGCCAACCCCTAATCGCCCCCAATAACGCGGCACAGAGCCGTTTCGTCAGAACCGCAGCCCCTCCACCCTGCCCCCTGCAGCAGGCAGGAACTGTGATATTGCTGCCAAGGACGCTGATGTGCTGAGGGCAGAGCCAGGGGTGACAACGGTGGCTTTGAAAAGCCTGCTAGGCTCTTCATTTCCGGCATTTTGAACGAGGACCTCGTGCGGATCAGCTGCAGCGAGGGCTCCTGGCAGGGAGACAAACCGAGCCAACCCCTAAACACCCCCAATAACAAGGCACAGAACCGTTTGGTCAGAGCCACAGCCCCGGCACCCCAGCCAGGAGCAGGCAGGATCTGTGCTTGTGCCCCCGTGGGCGCTGACGTGCTGAGGGTGGAGCCAGGGGTGACAAGGGTGGATTTAAATGCCTGTTAGGCTCGTCATTTCCGCCATTTAAACGAGGACCTCGGGCGGATCGGCTGCAGCGAGGGCTCCTGGGAGGGAGATGACCGGAACCAACCCCTAAACACCCCCAATAATGCGGCACAGATCTTTTGCCCAGAGCCACGGCCGCGCCCTCCCGTCCCGAGCAGGCAGGAGCTGTGCTTGTGCCCCCGTGGGTGCTGATTCCTGAGGGAGGAGCCAGGGGTGACAACGGTGGCTTTAAAAAGCCCTCCAGGCTCGTTACTACCGCCATTTTTAACTAGGACATAGCGTGGATCAACTGCAGAGAGGGCTCCTGGCAGAGAGATGAAGGGAGCCAACCCCTACAAGCCCCCACTAACAGGGCACAGAGTCGTTTGGTCAGAGCCGCAGCCCCGCCCACCTGCCCTGAGTAGGCAGCACCTGTGCTTGTGCCGCCACGGACGCTGACGTGCTGAGGGCAGAGCCAAGAGTGACAAAGGTGTCTTTAAAAAGCCCGCCAGGCTCCTCATTTTGGCATTTTGAACGAGGACCTCGCGCGGATCAGCTGCAGAATGGGCTCCTGGCAGGGAGAAAAACAGAGCCACCCCCTAAGCCCCCTCAATAACACGGCACAGAGCCCTTTGATCAGAACCGCAGCCCACCCCCCCACCCCGAACAGGCAGGAGCTGTGCTTGTGCCACCCGTGGCTTCTGACGTGCTGAGGGCGGAGCCAGGGCTGACAACGGTGGGTTTAAAAAGCCCACCAGGCTCGTCATTTCCGCCATTTTAAAAAGGACCTTCTGCGGATCGGCTGCAGTGATGGCTCCTGGCAGGGAGACGAACGGAACCAACCCCTAAAAGCCCCCAATAACCTGACACATAGCCGTTTGCTCAGAGCCACAGCCCCGTGCCCTCCCCCGCCTCCCCACCCCGAGCAGGCAGGAGCTGTGCTTGTGCCGCCGCGGGCGCTGACGTGCTGAGGGCAGAGCCAGGGGTGACAACGGTGGCTTTAAAAAGCCCTCCAGGCTCGTCAATTCCACCATTTTGATAAGGACCTCGCGCGGATCAGCTGCACGGCGGGCTCCTGGCACAGAGGCGAACAAAGCCAACCCCTAAATGCCCCCAATAATGCGGCACAGAGCTGTTTGGTCAGAGCCGCAGATGCGCCCCCCCTGCCCTGAGCAGGCAGGAGCTGTGCTTGTGCCGCCGCGGGCACTGACGTGCTGAGGGCGGCGCCAGGGGTGACAACTGTGGCTTTAAAATCCCACAAGGGTCGTCATTTCTGCCATTTACATGAGGACCTCGCGTGGATCAGCTGCAGCAAGGGCTCCTGGCAGAGAGAAGAACACAGCCAACCCCTAAACGCCCCCAATAACATGGCACAGATCCATTTGGTGAGAGCCGTAGCTCCGGCCCTCTGCCCTGAGCAGGCAGGAGCTGTGCTTGTGCCCCCGCGGGCGCTGACGTGCCGAGGGCGGAGCAAGGGGTGACAACGGTGTCTTTTTAAAAAGCCTGCCAGGCTCGTCATTTCCGCCATTTTAACTAGGACCTCTCGTGCAGATTGGCTGCAGGGAGGGATCCTGGCAGGGAGACGACCGGAGTCAACCCCTAAACCCCCCCGTAACGTTGTACAGGTCCATTTGGTCAGAGCTGCAGCCCCGCCCCCCAGCAGGGGAAGGGAGGAGCTTTGCTTGTGCTGCCGCAGGCACTGACGTGCTGACGGCCGAGGCAGTGGTGACAGCAGCCCACCCCCTTGCGCTATAAAGCAGTCCCTTGGGAGCGCCGCGACCCAGGAGCGCCGCAGAGAGCACTTGCTAACAGGACCAGCTTGGCTGTTAGCACAGACAGGACGCGCTAACAGGACCGGCTTGGCAGTTAGCGCAAACAGGACGCTGTAACAGGACTGGTTGGCAGTTAGTGCAGGCAGTTTGCGTGGGGCAGTTCAGGCGGGGCACGGAGGGGTGCGCAAGGATCCTCTCCTCCCTTACCCACCTCCCTTTCTCTTCCCCTCCTCTCCTTGGAGAACTCTGCCTCGTTGCACCTAGAATTCACCATGGTGGGCACCCGTCGCAGCGGCCGGGCCGAGGTGGGAACCCAAACTGAGGAGATACCGCCTCTCTGGGCTCATGTGGGCACTCAGGTGGATCCCCTGAGGGGTGAAGTGGCAGTCCAGACAGGTGACTGCGGGGAGCTCCGGATTCTGGAGGCCCACCTGGGTCCTGAGGGAGGAGAGGGCTGTCATGGGTGCAGGTGTGCCCTGCTCAAGGAACTCCTCGAGCAGGTGGCTGGGCTGCAGCGAGAAATAGGCAGCCTGAGGGGCTCCTGGGAGTCTCTGAGGGTGACAGATAGGTGGCGTGGCTCTCTATATTAGAGAGTGTTTTGATGTTGAGGAACTTGAGGCTGGGAATGATAAGGTTGAGTCTCTATGGGTTAGGATCAGAGGGAAGGCCAACAAGGCAAGCATCCTGGTGGGGGTCTGTTATAGACCACCGAACCAGGATGAGGAGACGGATGAGGAGTTCTACAGGCAGCTGGCAGAAGCCACGAAATCGTCAGCGCTTGTTCTCGTGGGGGACTTCAACTTCCCAGACATATCCTGGAAGCACAACACAGCCCAGAGAAAGCAGTCTAGGAGGTTTCTGTAGAGTGTGGAAGATAGCTTCCTGACGCAGCTGGTTAGAGAGCCTACCAGGGGAGGTGCCCCGCTAGACCTTCTGTTCACAAACAGTGACGGAATAGTGGGAGATGTGGTGGTCGGGAGCTGTCTTGGGCAGAGTGACCACGAAATGGTAGAATTCTCTATTCTTGGCGAAGTCAGGAAGGGGACCAGTAAAACAGCTGTCTTGGATTCCGGAGGGCTGACTTTGAGCTGTTCAGGACACTGGTTGGCAGAGTCCCTTGGGAGGTGGTTCTGAAGGGCAGAGGAGTCCAGGAAGGCTGGGCACTCTTCAAGAAGGAAATCTTAATGGCTCAGGAGCGGTCTGTCCCCATGTGCCCAAAGACGAGCCGACGCTGAACTAGACTGGCCTGGCTGAACAGAGAGTTGTGGCTCGAGCTTAGGAGAAAAAGGAGGGTTTATAATCTTTGGAAAAGAGGGCGGGCTACTCAAGAGGACTATAAGGATGTTGCGAGGCTGTGCAGGGACAAAATTGGAAAGGCCAAAGCTCATCTGGAGCTCAGTCTGGCTACTGCCATTAAAGGTAACAAAAAGAGTTCTTACAAATACATCAGCACAAAAAGGAGGACAAAGCAGAATCTCCATCCTTTACTGGATGCGGGGGGAAACTTAGTTACAAGGGATGAGGAAAAGGCTGAGGTGCTTAATGCCTTCTTTGCCTCAGTCTTTAGCGGCAAGACAAGTTGTTCTCTGGATACCCAGTACTCTGAGCTGGTGGAAGGGGATGGGGAGCAGGATGTGGCCCTCACTATCCACGAGGAAATGGTTGGCGACCTGCTACAGCACTTGGATGTACGCAAGTCGATGGAACCCAATGGGATCCACCCGAGGGTACTGAGTGAACTGGTAGAGGAGCTGGCCAAGCCGCTTTCCATCATTTATCGGCAGTCCTGGCTATCAGGGGAGGTCCCAGTCGACTGGCGGCTAGCAAACGTGACGCCCATCTACAAGAAGGGTCGGAGGGTAGACCCGGGGAACTATAGGCCTGTTAGTTTGACGTCAGTGCCAGGGAAGCTCATGGAGCAGATTATCTTGAGTGTCATCATGTGGCACTTGAAGGGCAACCAGGCGATCAGGCCCAGTCAGCATGGGTTTATGAAAGGCAGGTCCTGCTTGACGAACCTGATCTCCTTCTATGACCAAGTGACGCGCTTGGTGGATGACGGAAAGGCTGTGGATGTGGTCTACCTTGACTTCAGTAAGGCTTTTGACACCGTACCCCACAGAATTCTCCTCTAAAAACTGGCTGCTCGTGGCTTGGACTGGCGTACGCTTCGTTGGGTTAAAAACTGGCTGGATAGCTGGGCCCAAAGAGTTGTGGTGAATGGAGCCAAATCCAGTTGGAGGCCGGTCACTAGTGGAGTCCCCCAGGGCTCAGTGCTGGGGCCAGTCCTCTTCAATATCTTTATCGATGACCTGGATGAGGGGATCGAGTGCACCCTCAGTAAGTTTGCAGATGACACCAAGTTAGGTGCATGTGTCAATCTGCTCGAGGGCTGGAAAGCTCTGCAGGAGGATCTGGATAGTCTGGAGCGATGGGCTGAGGTCAACTGTATGAAGTTCAACAAGGCCAAGTGCCGGGTCCTGCACCTGGGGCGTAACAACCCCAAGCAGCGCTGCAGGCTGGGAGATGAGTGGCTGGAAAGCTGCCTGGCCGAGAAGGACCTGGGAGTACTGGTTGATAGTCGGCTGAATATGAGCCAGCAGTGTGCTCAGGTGGCCAAGAAGGCCAACAGCATCCTGGCTTGTATCAGAAGCAGTGTGGCCAGCAGGTCTAGGGAAGCGATTGTCCCCCTGTACTCGGCTCTGGTGAGGCCGCACCTTGAGTACTGTGTTCAGTTTTGGGCCCCTCGCTACAAGAAGGACATGGACGTGCTCGAGCAAGTCCAGAGAAGGGCGACCAAGCTGGTGAGGGGTCTGGAGAACAAGTCTTACGAGGAGCGGCTGAGGGGGCTGGGCTTGTTTAGCCTGGAGAAGAGGAGGCTCAGGGGAGACCTCATTGCTCTCTATAGGTACCTTAAAGGAGGCTGTAGTGAGGTGGGGGTTGGTCTGTTCTCCCACGTGCCTGGTGACAGGACGAGGGGGAATGGGCTAAAGTTGCGCCAGGGGAGGTTTAGGTTGGATATTAGGAAGAACTTCTTTACCGAAAGGGTTGTTAGGCATTGGAATTGACTGCCCAGGGAGGTGGTTGAGTCACCATCCCTGGAGGTCTTTAAAAGATGTTTAGATGTTGAGCTTAGTGATATGGTTTAGTGGAGGTCTTGTTAGTGTTAGGACAGAGGTTGGACTAGATGATCTTGGAGGTCTCTTCCAACCTAGACGATTCTGTGATTCTGTGATTCTTCACGGTGAGGGTGACGGAGCACTGGAACAGGCTACCCAGGGAGGTTGTTGAGTCTCCTTCTCTGGAGATATTCATGGCCCGTCTGGATGCCTACCTGGGCAGCCTGCTCTAAGGAACCTGCTTTGGCAGGGGGGTTGGACCCGATGATCTCTCGAGGTCCCTTCCAACCCCTTCAATTCCGTGATTCTGTGACTCTTTCAGTAAACATCTGACTAACATCACCATGTAAAATAACAGAAGCAAGATATACAAAAATAAATTATATTTTTGTCTGAGTAATTTATATAGTCAAGAAAAAGTGAACCACTTTATAGTCACACAAGTCCTCCTTCAGAGTTAAAATAAAAGTAGCCCGCTTCAGTTCATCGAGTTCAACTCCTGGCTCCACACAGGTCTACCCAAAAATTCAGTCTATATGACTAAGTGCACAGTCCAAATGCTTCTTGAACTCCAGCAGACTTGGTGCCATGACTATGTCCCTGGGGAGCCTGTTCCATTGTGCGACAGCCCTCTCAGTGAAGAACCTCTTCCTGATATCCAGCCTGAACATCCCCTGTCCCAGCTTGACCCCGTTCCCATGGGTTCTATCGCTTGCCACTAAAGAGAATAGATCGATGCCTGCCCCTCCACTCCCCCTCTTGATGAAGCTGTAGACCGTGATGAGGTCTCCCCTCAGACTCCTCTTTTTCAAGCTGAACAGGCCTAATGACCTCAGCCACTCCTCATACGTCTTCCCCTCTAGGCCCTTCGCCATCTTTGTAGCCCTTCTCTGGACACTCTCCAGTAGTTTTTGTACTGTGGTGCCCAGAACTGCACACAGTACTCGAGGTGAGGCCGTACCAGCGCAGAGCAGAGCGGGACAAATACCTCCCTCAACCAGCTAGCAATGCCGCGCTTGATGCACCCCAGGATACGGTTGGCCCTCCTGGCTGCCAGGGCACACTGCTGGCTCATATTCAACTTGCTATCAACCACAACCCCCAGATCCCTCTCTGCGGAGCTGCTCTCCAGCATCTTGTTGCGCAGTCTATGTATAGCCAGGGTTGCCCCTTCCCAGGTGCAGGACCCAGTACTTGCTCTTGCTAAACTACATTGGTGATCGCCCAGGTCTCCAATCTGTCCAGATCTCTCTGAAAGGCCTTTCCACCCTCAGCAGAGCCTACAACTCCTCCAAGTTTACTGTCATCAGCAAATTTGCTCAAAACTCCTTCTAGTCCTACATCCAAATCGTTTATAAAAACATTGAAGAGGACTGGCCCTAAAACGGAGCCTTGGGGGACCCCACTAGTCACAGAATCACAGAATCACGAAATCGTCTAGGTTGGAAGAGACCTCCAAGATCACCTAGTCCAACCTCTGACCTAACACTAACAAGTCCTACACTAAACCATATCACTAAGTTCAACATCTAAACGTCTTTTAAAGACCTCCAGGGATGGTGACTCCACCACCTCCCTGGGCAGCCCGTTCCAATGCTTAATAACCCTTTCGGTAAAGAAGTACTTCCTAACATCCAACCTAAAACTCCCCTGTCACAACTTTCGCCCATTCCCCCTCGTCCTGTCACCAGGCACGTAGGAGAACAGACCAACCCCCACCTCTCTACAGCCTCCTTTAAGGTAACTGTAGAGAGCGATAAGGTCACCCCTGAGCCTCCTCTTCTCCAGGCTGAACAAGCCCAGCTCCCTCAGCCGCTCCTCGTAAGACTTGTTCTCCAGACCCCTCACCAGCTTGGTCGCCCTTCTCTGGACTTGCTCGAGCACGTCCATGTCCTTCTTGTAGCGAGGGGCCCAAAACTGAACACAGTACTCAAGGTGCGGCCTCACCAGAGCCGAGTACAGGGGCACAATCACTTCCCTAGACCTGCTGGCCACACTGTTTCTGATACAAGCCAGGATGCTGTTGGCCTTCTTGGCCACCTGGGCACACTGCTGGCTCATATTCAGCCGACTATCAACCAATACTCCCAGGTCCTTCTCGGCCAGGCAGCTTTCCAGCCACTCATCTCCCAGCCTGTAGCTCTGCTTGGGGTTGTTGCACCCCAGGTGCAGGACCCGGCAATTGGCCTTGTTGAACTTCATACAGTTGACCTCAGCCCATCGCTCCAGCCTATCCAGATCCTCCTGCAGAGCCTTCCTGCCCTCGAGCAGATCGACACACGCACTTAGCTTGGTGTCATCTGCAAACTTACTGAGGGTGCACTGGACGCCCTCATCCAGATCATCGATAAAGATATTAAAGAGGACCTCCATGTCCTTCTTGTAGTGAGGGGCCCAAAACTGAACACAGCACTCGAGGTGCGGCCTCACCAGAGCCGAGTACAGGGGGACAATCGCTTCCCTAGACCTGCTGGCCACACGGCTTCTGATACAAGCCAGGATGCTGTTGGCCTTCTTGGCCACCTGAGCACACTGCTGGCTCATATTCAGCTAACTATCAACCAGTATTCCGAGGTCCTTCTCGGCCAGGCAGCTTTCCAACCACTCATCTCCCAGCCTGCAGCGCTGCTTGGGGTTGTTGCGCCCCAGATGTAGGACCCGGCACTTGGCCTTGTTGAACTTCATACAGTTGACCTCAGCCCATCGCTCCAGACTATCCAGATCCTCCTGCAGAGCTTTCCAGCCCTCGAGCAGATTGACACATGCACCTAACTTGGTGTCATCTGCAAACTTACTGAGGGTGCACTCGATCCCCTCATCCAGGTCATCGATAAAGATATTGAAGAGGACTGGCCCCAGCACTGAGCCCTGGGGGACTCCACTAGTGACCGGCCTCCAACTGGATTTGGCTCCATTCACCACAACTCTTTGGGCCCGGCTATCCAGCCAGTTTTTAACCCAACGAAGCGTACGCCAGTCCAAGCCATGAGAAGCCAGTTTTTAGAGGAGAATTCTGTGGGGTACGGTGTCAAAAGCCTTACTGAAGTCAAGGTAGATCACATCCACAGCCTTTCCCTCATCCACTAAGTGTGTCACTTTGTCATAGAAGAAGATCAGGTTCGTCAAGCAGGACCTGCCTTTCATAAACCCATGCTGACTGGGCCTGATCGCCTGGTTGCCCTGTAAATGCCGCGTGATGACACTCAAGACAATCTGCTCCATGAGCTTCTCTGGCACTGAGGTCAAACTAGCAGGCCTATAGTTCCCCGGGTCTACGCTCCGGCCCTTCTTGTAGATGGGTGTCACATTTGCTAGCCGCCAGTCGACTGGGACCTCCCCTGATAGCCAGGACTGCCGATAAATGATGGAAAGTGGCTTGGCCAGCTCCTCCGCCAGTTCGCTCAGTACCCTCGGGTGGATCCCATCTGGCCCCATCAACGTGCGTACATCCAAGTGCTGTAGCAGGTCGCCAAGCATTTCCTCGTGGATAGTGAGGGCCACATTCTGCTCCCCATCCCCTTCCACCAACTCAGAGTACTGGGTATCCAGAGAACAACTTGTCTTGCCGCTAAAGACTGAGGCAAAGAAGGCATTAAGCACCTCAGCCTTTTCCTCATCTCTCGTCACTAAGTTTCCCCCCGCATCCAGTAAAGGATGGGGATTCTCCTTAGTCCTCCTTTTTGTGTTGATGTATTTGTAAGAACTCTTTTTGTTACCTTTAATGGCAGTAGCCAGACTGAGCTCCAGATGAGCATTGGCCTTTCTAATTATGTCCCTGCACAGCCTCGCAACATCCTTATAGTCCTCTTGAGTAGCCCGCCCTCTTTTCCAAAGATTATAAACCCTCCTTTTTCTCCTAAGCTCGAGCCACAACTCTCTGTTCAGCCAGGCCGGTCTTCCGCGCCGGCTCGTCTTTGGGCATGTGGGGACAGACCGCTCCTGAGCCATTAAGATTTCCTTCTTGAGGAGTGCCCAGCCTTCCTGGACTCCTTTGCCCTTCAGAACCTCCTCCCAAGGGACTCTGCCAACCAGTGTCCTGAACAGCTCAAAGTCAGCCCTCCAGAAGTCCAATACAGCGGTTTTACTGGTCCCCTTCCTGACTTCGCCAAGAATAGAGAATTCTACCATTTCGTGGTCACTCTGCCCAAGACAGCTCTCGACCACCACATCTCCCACCATTCCGTCACTGTTTGTGAACAGAAGGTCTAGCGGGACACCTTCCCTGGTAGGCTCTCTAACCAGCTGCATCAGGAAGCTATCTTCCACGCTCTCCAGAAACCTCCTAGACTGCTTTCTCTGGGCTGTGTTGTGCTTCCAGGATATGTCTGGGAAGTTGAAGTCCCCCACGAGAACAAGCGCTGACGATTTCGCGGCTTCTGCCAGCTGCCTGTAGAACTCCTCATCCGTCTCCTCATCCTGGTTCGGTGGTCTATAACAGACCCCCACCAGGATGCTTGCCTTGTTGGCCTTCCCTCTGATCCTAACCCATAGAGACTCAACCTTATCATTCCCAGCCTCAAGTTCCTCAACATCAAAACACTCTCTAATATAGAGAGCCACACCACCTATCTGTCACCCTCAGAGACTCCCAGGAGCTCCTCAGGCTGCCTATTTCTCGCTGCAGCCCAGCCACCTGCTCGAGGAGTTCCTTGAGCAGGGCACACCTGCACCCATGACAGCCCTCTCCTCCCTCAGATCCCAGGTGGGCCTCCAGAATCCGGAGCTCCCCGCAGTCACCTGTCTGGACTGCCACTTCACCCCTCAGGGGATCCACCTGAGTGCCCACATGAGCCCAGAGAGGCGGTATCTCCTCAGTTTGGGTTCCCACCTCGGCCCGGCCGCTGCGACGGGTGCCCACCATGGTGAATTCTAGGTGCAACGAGGCAGAGTTCTCCAAGGAGAGGAGGGGAAGAGAAAGGGAGGTGGGTAAGGGAGGAGAGGATCCTTGCGCACCCCTCCGTGCCCCGCCTGAACTGCCCCACGCAAACTGCCTGCGCTAACTGCCAACCAGTCCTGTTACAGCGTCCTGTTTGAGCTAACTGCCAAGCTGGTCCTGTTAGCGCGTCCTGTCTGTGCTAACAGCCAAGCTGGTCCTGTTAGCAAGTGCTCTCTGCGGCGCTCCTGGGTCGCGGCGCTCCCAAGGGACTGCTTTATAGCGCCCACCAGTCCGTCACTGTTTGTGAACAGAAGGTCTAGCGGGGCACCTCCCCTGGTAGGCTCTCTAACCAGCTGCGTCAGGAAGCTATCTTCCACACTCTCCAGAAACCTCTTAGACTGCTTTCTCTGGGCTGTGTTGTGCTTCCAGGATATGTCTGGGAAGTTGAAGTCCCCCACGAGAACAAGCGCTGACGATTTCGCAACTTCTGCCTTCTGACTGTCCGCCAGTGTGATGCGGCCCCATTTACCACAACTCTTTGAGCCCTGCCCGTCAGCCAATTTCTCACCCATCGTATGATGTTTTTGTTTAGCTGTAAACAGGATTCAATAAAAAATGTCTGAAGTGATGAGTGTCCTGAACAGGTGAACAAAAGGAATAAAAGACGACAAAGTTTGTTTATTCTGCTTCTTATGAAGCTTTAAATTTGCTATTAATTTGAGCCATGCATTTAAAAATAATTTCTGGTTTGAAAGAAAGTTAATATCCAGACAGGAATTAAGAAGAATACTTAGTTCTGTTGTTGCCATAAAATGGCAGTGAAATATATATATTTGAATGAGTGGATCCCTTCGCTAAACCGTAACTGGAAGCAATACAGCCAAGTTAACACTGCATTGCACCTAAGATAATCAGATGTGTGTCTGATCTTGCAGATCACTGTAGATGCCTGTCACTTCTGCTGCTGTCCCAAAAGGTCATGTCTTGAATTTTCCTTGTGCCAGTGTGTTGTAATTGTCTAAAGTAACTAGGAAAATAAAACTAATATTCACATTTTAAAGAAAATGTACAGCATTGAAGAGGCTTTCAGGGTAGGGTGTAGCTGCATTACCTGAGCATTCCCTAGGCTTCCAACCTTAGATACTATCGCACTGGGGGAACCTAGTGTGCTGACTCTAAGGAACAGTACGGAGCGTAGAGTGGAGTGGAGACACCACGGCTAGGCTCTGTGACCAGGTGGGGACTCGACTGTTCGTGTGCACACCGAGACTGATAAGCTGCACTTTTGCTACCCTGAGCCAACAACCTGTCATGTTTTGACAAATGCTGTACTCTAGTGTACTTTTGCTCATTATAATATCACTATAATACCAAAACACACCTCCATCCCAAAAGCTACCCGCCTCCAAGGTGCGACCACCCCTCACTGAGCTCTGAATTCCTTGGAGCCTATACCTTTAAACAGAGAGGGGAAAAAATTTCACCAATCATAAGATATGCTTGACTAGAGTCACTCAAGCTTCACCTAAAAGATAGAAAATAATATAAATTGGCCTAAGAGAGAGGGGGATGTCAGAGAAGATACCATCATCAGGGGAGATACCATCATGAGGGAATATACCATCACGAGGACCTCCTGACTCCTGGGATCAGTCGACGGGCTGAGCCTCTCTTTCCACCCCATTGGGATGCCTTTGGGTGAGATTTGAACACTTGTTTATACTGTGTGTCTCCGTGGAAACGTAGAAATCTCTATAGAGTCTTTGTGCCTTTTAACGTGTTAATTTCCAGGCTGCGCACCTGTGTATTTCATGCATGCTAGCTTGCTTTTGCAGACAGTAAATTATTGCCGGCAATCCAAAGAATCTGTGTACCTATTGCTGTAATAAATTGCACCTAACTGCATTGTTCCTAGCTGTGATAGTTCTCACTGAACGCAACTAGAGTGAGGGCTTGTTACGTTGCTGGTGAATTCGTGACTGTGATAGTTCAGTGGTCTGAATCCGACCAGACCCATATTGGTTAATGTGTTATTGGTGAATCTGTGATTGTGATAGTTCAGTACCCTGAATCTGATGGGACCCGTAACGGTTAATCGGCTACACCCCTTAACGCGGCAGAGAAATTGGTGTAGTCAGCAGGATTGCCATGGATAAACTTCTGCAAAAATGCAGATGTGTCCCCTTCCCAGGTGGGGAAGGAGTGGGCCCAAAAATTTTGGAAAAATCAAGAGAAAGTGGTAGAGCGCATTGAGCAGTGTCAGGCTTCACAAAAGATCGGACAACGAAAGGGTAAAGGTGCAATTTGTGCTGTGTTAGATGCCTGTTTGTCTTGTGCTCAGCAAGGAGCTAAGGAAACTGCTGCTCCCAAACTGATTTCTGATGTTGAATATACAGCTTTGAAATCAGAGAATGAGGTGTTGGAGTCATCATTGGCCTTTGAAAGGGAGATGGGAAAACATTAGAAATCAGAATGGATAAACTTTTGAATGAGAATAACAAACTTGTGAGTGAGAATAATCATCTTAAATACTGGAGAGGTTTAATCACCTGTTAAATAAAGTACAGCCTTCTGCTCCTGTGTTGTGGTTTAACCCGGCTGGCAGCTAAACACCACACAGCCGTTCGCTCACCCTCCCCCCTCCCTCTCTGGGATGGGGGAGAGAAACGGGAAAGTGAAGCCTGTGAGTTGAGATAAAGACAGTTTATTAAGACAGGAAAATAATAATAACAATAATAATAATAATAGTGATAATGGTAATAGTATTAACAATAATAATGTGTAAGAAAACAAGTGATGCACAATGCAATTGCTCACCACCCGCTGACCGATGCCCAGCCTATTCCCGAGCAGCCGCCCCCCCACCCCGGCCAGCCACCCCTATATATTGTTTAGCATGACGTCAGATGGTATGGAATACCCCTTTGGCCAGTTTGGGTCAGCTGTCCTGGGTCTGTCCCCTCCCAGCTCCTGCTGCACCCCCAGCCTGCTCGCTGGCAGGACAGAGCAAGAAGCCGAAAAGTCCTTGGCCTGGTGTAAACACTGCTCTGCAACAATTAAAACATCAGCATGTTATCAGCGCTCTTCTCATCCTAATCCAAAACATAGCACCCTACCAGCTACTATGAGCTACTTAACTCTGTCCTAACTGGAACCAGGACTGGAACCAGTGAGTGAGAATAATCATCTTAAATACTGGAGAGGTTTAATCACCTGTTAAATAAAGTACAGCCTTCTGCTCCTGTTAAGCAGGTTCGTAGATTGATGCATAGTGCAGACCCTGAAAGCTGGAATGGTGATTTTTGGTTTGACAGTGATGATGATGTCAAAGAGATTGCTGATTCTGAACCCCAATCGATTTCCTTGAGACCTTTGGTTAAAATTGAGACTACTGTTGATGATGATGATGAAATCCACACTACTGTGCGAACGATTCCATGGTCACTAGCAGAGTTGTTAAAATACAGAAAAAGTTCTCAAGGCATTCAGGAGAATCGGAAGTTGATTATGTGCGGCGAGTTTCTCTTGAAGGAGGAGATCGAATTACGTGGAGTGAGGAAGAGGCAGGAGGCTTTTGGGGACCTGGAGTATTTTTAACCACCACACCAGGAGACCATAATTACTCTATAACTGCACGGGCGGTGTACTGGGCAGGCGGTATAGATCCCCAGGAGAGAGGGGAAACGCTGGAAATTAGAGCCACAAGCTATTCTGACCTGGCTGTAGCAGTACAGAAAGCAGCCTGCATTCAGACGATATATGAAAGAGATGAATTCAGGAAATCCCTGATGTTAGCTCCTGTTGACCCAGTTCGATTAACCCCTCTCATCCGTGGACTCCCTGATTGTCTTAAGATGTTTGTAGAAAATACCCAGGATTGCATACTAGCTGCTCGTAGGGATGGTGATCATGGTTGTAGGCGAAATCTGAACTCCCCCATTCCCGCCTGGAGTGAATTTTTACGAGACATAGATAAGTATGGATGCCGAATGGGCTGGATTAGTTCATCCAGTATTAAGTCCCAAGACCACTCTCGGCGAGTCCGCCAAATCCACACTCAAAATCCCAGATACCCCAAATTCAAAGAGAGGTTCAAACCTAATAGGGAACGGGGTGAGTTGTGGCGTAAGGCCCTAGCTTTGGGTGTACCCCATCCAATCTTGCGTGGTGCCTCCTTGGAGGACCTCCATACATTAGTCCAATTTCTGGGTAAGAAAAATATTCCAGCTGGGGAGAATTGCCTAACCGGAAAACCGCCAACCCATACGGAAACTGCAACTTCTGCACTGAGCCCAATTGAGGAGGCAAAAGCTCAGCAAAAAAACTCCTGTCCCCGGGGAGGGCAGTGAGCCACCCTGCTTGACGGTTATTAGCAATTCAATGGCTCTCTAATGAACACTCTGACCCTATCATTGCCATTCCCGCTGGACCCCGAAAAATATTGGTAAATTTTCTTATTGACACCGGGGCCCAAATGTCAGTAATTACACATGAGACAGCACAAACCCTGAGCATAACACCTGGTCAACACAGGGTTAAATTCATGGGAATCGATGGTGTGGAAAAACAATGCCCCACTGCAAAAATTTCACTCTGGCTGCCAGAGGAACAAAAATTAACCAGGGTAGAAGTATTAGTCGGTGCCGCATATACTAATATTTTAGGATTTGACATACTGCGTGGTCATATGTGGAAACTCCCTGATGGAACTGTGTGGAGTTTTGCGACGCATCAAAGGGATTCAGGCACAGTGAGAATGAGTCTGTTACAAACATCTATACCTTTACCCCTCGCAAAAATCACTAATGTTAGGCAATATCCATTGCCAGCAGCAACACTTATGGGGATTGACGGGGTGGTAACAGAATTGGAAGAAAGAGGCATTATTAAAAGGACCCATTCACCTTATAATTCGCCAGCGTGGCCAGTAAAGAAACCAACCAGGCAATGGCATTTTACAGTGGATTACAGACAGTTAAATGCTAACATCACACCTTTGACTGCTGCAGTTCCAAACATGGCAGAGATAGTGAAAGCCTTCTGTGCATCTAACAGTAGCAACGGTGCTAACTGCTTCCAAATATCCCTACACATGGGAAGTCAAAGATTGTTATTTCACCCTCTTTCTAACCCTGCTGGTTGAATTCAACTGAGCATATCTTATTTCCTTTTGTGTTCATAGGAATCCTGAGTGAACTGCATGTGGACAGCTGGAGAATCACAAAATCAGCAGTTTGGATTGATAATGCTATGCTTTACCCTGACCTTGATGCAATTACAGGCCTTAAAGGAAACTTAGCTACTGTGGTTGTGCACATTCCTTTAGTAACCCCAGCTGTAGAAATTTTTCTATTAACAGTTGAATTCCTTCCTTATCTTCCTTCCTCAGGGGATACTGTTTGATTCTTATTGACTGTCGTCCTTCCTTAAGTTTGACCTTGACAGGTGGAGCGTTTTTTGCTTTCCCTGGGACATCGGTGGCCCATACCCCGGGATATACCTGGTTCGAAATTTCTTCGCTGATTCTTCCTTCTGTAGGAACACTTGCTAAAGATAAATTCATTTTTTGGATATACTGCTGATCATTTACCTCCAGACTAATCTCTCCTTTTTCAAATGTAATTGTTTCACCCAATCGTTCCAATAAATCTCTCCCCAACAGTGCTTTCATGGAGTTGGGCATGTACAGAAATCTGTGGATGCCCCATTGTTTTCCCAATTTATATCTCAAAGGTTCACAAAAATATGCCTTCTCACTTTGGCCAGTTGCCCCTTTTACCATGATATAATCATTTCCCAGGGGCATCAAGGCTTGGTTTAAGACTGAATACGTTGCCCCTGTGTCAACCAAAAATTCTACCTCCTCTTGCTTCTTCCCTAGCTTCATTATAACCAGTGGATCCGCTAGTGTGGATTCCCCAGGTCCCCCTCAGTCTTCCTTCACATGAGCCACTGTTCTTCCTTTCTGGTCGTTTTGTCCCTTCTCCTTGCATTTCCATTTTTCTGGGCATTCATTTTTCCAGCGGCAAAATCTTTTGCATATCGCACACTGGTCCCTGCCTAATCAAAACAGTCCCTGTCTAGGTTTCCTCTCTTCATCCTCTCTAACAACCGCCACCACCCTTCTTTGTCCTCGTCTATAATCCTCTATTTCTGAACACTCTCCATGCCTCATTGTCCTGGTTTCAGTTAGGACAGAGTTAATTTTCCTCCTAGTAGCTGGTAGGGTGCTATGTTTTGGATTAGGATGAGAAGAGCGCTGATAACGTGCTGATGTTTTAATTGTTGCAGAGCAGTGTTTACACTAAGCCAAGGACTTTTCAGCTTCACGCTCTGTCCTGCCAGCGAGCAGGCTAGGGGTGCAGCAGGAGCTGGGAGGGGACAGACTCAGGACAGCTGACCCAAACTGGCCAAAGGGGTATTCCATCCCATCTGACATCATGATAAACAATATATAGGGGTGGCTGGCCGGGGTGGGGGGGCCGGCTGCTCGGGGATAGGCTGGGCATCGGTCAGCGGGTGGTGAGCAATTGCATTGTGCATCACTTGTTTCGTACACATTATTATTAGTAATATTATTATTATTATTATTATTATTGTTATTATTATTTTCCTGTCTTAATAAACTGTCTTTATCTCAACTCACAGGCTTCACTTTCCCGTTTCTCTCCCCCATCCCAGAGAGGGAGGGGGGAGGGTGAGCAAACGGCTGTGTGGTGTTTAGCTGCCGGACGGGTTAAACCACAACAGTCCTTTTGGCGCCCAATGTGGGGCACGAAGGGTTGAGATATCGACAGATTTGACCAGAGTGTGTTAAACTAAAATTGGTATAAGTATTGGACCTGCTTAATAGTTGCTAGTCACGATGTTGATTGCCTTAATCTCCAGTCTGCTGTGCCTGTTTTCCACATTGGGTTTTCTAGCATGTTACTTTCTGTATGTGCTCCCTGTCGCGCTGTTTATCCTTTCCGGGCCCTGGTTTAAGATTGTTATGGTACTGTGGGGTGTAACAATGGCTTATGAAATGATGAGATTTCTGGTCATGACTCTAACCTGGTATTTGTACTCAGCACTGTCGTCGACTCTATACTTTGGAAATCATATCTCGAAAACTATTAGCAATTACACCTATTGCCTTTTTTTGTCATGGAGCCAGTCTGTGGAGGGGACAGGGGAAGATATTTTTTCCTACCTGTTCACTCTCCCTTTCTCCTTCACCACCCTATTATCCCCCAAGCTAGTTAGGATAGTTCTCCAAGATGTTGAATATCCTTGGGATACTCAGACCAGCATGTTCTTGTTGTTATTTCTCCTGAATGCGCTTCAGGTTTTGTTTAAGATTAAACAACTACTTAGGAATCTCATCCGGAGATCTGTCTTGAGGCGGGATAGTTGCGAGTGGCAGGGAGTGTGGGAGGATATGGGCAGGTTTCTAGAGCAGTGGTCACCTCCAGTGTTTTGGACATTCACCCCTGAACAACTGCAAAATCCTAAAAAGCTGGCAGAATGCTTGAAAAAAAGGTGTCATGACTCTGGCAGTTCCAAAGTGACACAAATCACTGTAGCATGCTGGGGTTTGGCCTATGCCTATCGAGCTGCAATCGATGCTACTATCAACCTAGTGACAGACCCTGCAGCCGATCCAACTCCCGCAGCCGCTCCAGCTCCTGCAGCTGCTCCAGTTCCAGCTCCTGCAGCTGTTCCAGTTCCAGCTCCTGCAGCTGTTCCAGTTCCAGCTCCTGCAGCCACTCCAGCTCCTGCAGCCACTCCAGTTCCAGCTCCTGCAGCTGCTCCAGCTCCTGCAGCAGCTCCAGTTCCAGCTCCTGCAGCTGTTCTAGTTCCAGCTCCTGCAGCCGCTCCAGCTCCTGCAGCCGCTCCAGTTCCAGCTCCTGCAGCCGCTCCAGCTCCTGCAGCTGTTCCAGTTCCAGCTCCTGCAGCCGCTCCCACTCCTGTGGCTGGGTCAGAGAAACGAGCTGTAGCAGTGCAAGTTGCCCCTGTAGACAAGGTGAAAAAATGGTATAGAGACTCAGGTCGTTTAGAACGCAGACAGTCTTCTGCTAGGTCTAGGTATAGAGAAGACGAGGCTGGGCCATCAAATGGGCAGGAGGATGAAGATGAGGATGGGGATGTCGAAAAATCAACAGTAACTACCTGAACCCTATACCAACGTGAGCTACGAGATGTGCGAAAAGATTTTGGTCGCTGCATAGGTGAGCAGCTTGTCACCTGGCTGCTCCGGTGCTGGGACACCGGAGCCAATTGTGTCGAATTAGAGGGAAGGGAAGCCAGGCGGCTGGGATCCCTTGCTAGGGACGCATGCATTGACAAAGCAATTGGAGATGGAGCACAATCTCACAGCCTCTGGAGGCGTCTCCTGTCAGCTGTGAATGAAAGGTATCCCTTCAAGGAAGAACTTGTATGTCTACCAGGCAAGTGGACCACTGTGGAGAAGGGAATTCAGTACCTGAGGGAATTAGCCATATTGGAGGTAATTTATAAGGACCTAGACGACGCACAAATATCCACAGATCCAGATGAAGTCAAGTGTACACGACCCATGTGGCGGAAGTTTGTACGGAGTGCACCATCATCATATGCCAGCTCATTGGCAATAATGGCCTGGAAAGAGGATGAGGAACCCACAGTGGATGAATTGGCTAAACAACTCCGGCAGTACAAAGGAAGTCTCTCCTCTTCCCTACAGTCCTGTGTCTCGGCTGTGGAGAAACTCTCTGAAGAGGTCCATCAACTTGAAGACAGTTTATTTTCCTCCCCACCTGTACAAAAAAGTGTCTCAGCTATTAGGGGTAAACGTTCATCCGTGCAAGGAAGACAATATGGTGGGCACACACCCCGCGCCACCCTGTGGTTTTACCTACATGACCATGGAGAGGACATGAGAAAATGGGATGGAAAATCTACTGCGACCCTAAAGGCACGGGTACGTGAGTTGCAAAAGAAAACAACTGGGAAAAAGGGGTTCTCTGAAAAGTTTGCTGCTCCAACTTCCAGCAGGCAGTCCTTTAAGCACAGAAACGAAGATTCTGACCAGGACTAGAGGGGCCCTGCCTCCAGCCAGGGGGAGGAAAGGGACAATCGAGTTTATTGGACTGTGTGGATTCGATGGCCTGGCACGTCAGACGCACAGAAGTATAAGGCTTTGGTAGACACCGGTGCACAATGTACTCTAATGCCATCAAGCTATAAAGGGCCAGAGCCCATCTGTATTTATGGTGTGACGGGGGATCCCAGCAGTTAACTGTATTGGAGGCTGAAGTGAGTCTAACCGGGAATGAGTGGCAAAAGCACCGTATTGTGACTGGCCCAGATGCTCCGTGCATCCTTGGCATAGACTATCTTAGAAGAGGATATTTCAAGGACCCAAAAGGGTTCCGGTGGGCCTTTGGCATAGCTGCCTTAGAGACAGAGGACATTAAACAGTTGTCTACCTTGCCTGGTCTCTCAGAGGACCCTTCTGTTGTGGGGTTGCTGAGGGTTGAAGAACAGCAAGTGCCGATCGCTACCACAACTGTGCACCGGCGGCAATATCGCACCAACCGAGACTCCCTGAGTCCCATCCATAAGCTAATTCGTCAACTGGAGAGCCAAGGAGTGATCAGCAAGACACATTCACCTTTTAATAGTCCCATATGGCCAGTGCGAAATTCTAATGATGAGTGGAGACTAACAGTGGACTATCGTGGCCTGAACGAAGTCACGCCACCACTGAGTGCTGCAGTGCCGGACATGCTAGAACTCCAGTATGAACTGGAATCAAAGGCAGCCAAGTGGTATGCCACAATTGATATCGCTAATGCATTTTTCTCCATCCCTCTAGCAGCACAGTGCAGGCCACAGTTTGCTTTCACTTGGAGGGGAGTCCAATATACTTGGAATCGGCTGCCCCAGGGGTGGAAACACAGCCCTACCATTTGCCATGGACTGATCCAGTCTGCGCTGGAGCAGGGGGAAGCTCCTGAACACCTGCAGTACATCGATGACATCATTGTGTGGGGTGACACTGCAGAGGAAGTTTTCGAGAAAGGGAAGAAAATAGTCCAAATCCTTCTGAAGGCCGGTTTTGCCATAAAACAAAATAAAATTAAAGGACCTGCACGAGAGATCCAGTTTTTAGGAATAAAATGGCAAGATGGACGTCGTCAAATCCCAATGGATGTGATCAACAAAATAACAGCTATGTCTCCACCAACTAGCAAAAAAGAAACACAAACTTTCCTAGGTGTCATGGGGTTTTGGAGAATGCACATTCCAAATTACAGTCTGACTGTAAACCCGCTCTACCAAATAATCCGTAAGAAGAATGCTTTTGAATGGGGCCCTGAGCAACAACAAGCCTTTGAACAAATTAAGCAGGAAATAGTTCATGCAGTAGCCCTCGGTCCAGTCCGAACAGGACCAGATGTAAAGAATGTGCTCTACACCGCAGCCGGGGAGAATGGTCCCACCTGGAGCCTCTGGCAGAAAGAACCTGGGGAAACTCGAGGTCGACCCCTGGGGTTTTGGAGTTGGGGATACAGAGGATCTGAAGCCCGCTATACTCCAACTGAAAAGGAGATCTTGGCAGCATATGAAGGAGTTCGATCTGCTTCGGAAGAGGTCGGTACTGAAGCGCAGCTCCTCCTGGCACCCCGACTGCCGGTACTAGGGTGGATGTTCAAAGGAAGGGTCCCCTCTACACATCATGCAACTGATGCTACATGGAGCAAGTGGGTTGCACTGATTACTCAGCGGGCTCGAATAGGAAACCCCAGTCGCCCAGGAATCTTGGAGGTGATTATGGACTGGCCAGAAGGCAAATACTTTGGGATATCATCAGAGGAGGAGGTGGTTCGTGCTGAAGAAGCCCCACTGTACAACAAGCTACCGGAAAATGAGAAGAAATATGCCTTGTTCACTGATGGGTCCTGTCGTATTGTGGAAAAGCATCAGAGGTGGAAAGCTGCTGTATGGAGTCCTACACGATGAGTTGCAGAAGCTGCTGAGGGAGAAGGTGAATCGAGTCAGTTTGCAGAAGTGAAAGCCATTCAGCTGGCTTTAGATATTGCTGAACGAGAAAAGTGGCCAGTTCTCTCTCTCTATACTGATTCATGGATGGTAGCAAATGCCCTGTGGGGGTGGTTACAGCAATGGAAGCAGAACAACTGGCAGCGCAGAGGCAAACCCATCTGGGCTGCTGCATTGTGGCAAGATATTGCTGCCCGGGTAGAGAACCTGGTTGTAAAGGTACGCCATGTAGATTCTCATGTGCCCAAGAATCGGGCTACTGAAGAAGATCAAAACAACCAGCAGGTGGATCAGGCTGCTAAGACTGAAGTGGCTCAGGTGGACCTGGACTGGCAACATAAGGGTGAATTATTTATAGCCCGATGGGCCCATGACACCTCAGGCCATCAAGGTAGAGATGCGACATACAGATGGGCTCGTGATCGAGGGGTGGACCTGACCATGGACACTATAGCACAAGTTATTCATGATTGTGAAACGTGCTGCAATCAAGCAAGCCAAACAGTCAAAGCCTCTTTGGTATGGAGGACGATGGCTGAAATATAAATATGGAGAGGCCTGGCAGATTGATTACATCACACTCCCTCAAACCCGCAACGGCAAGCGCCACATACTTACAATGGTGGAAGCAACCACCGGATGGCTGGAAACATATCCTGTGCCCCATGCCACCGCCCGGAACACTATCCTGGGCCTTGAAAAGCAAGTCCTATGGCGACATGGCACCCCAGAGAGAATTGAGTCAGACAATGGGACTCATTTCCGAAACAACCTTATAGACACTTGGGCCAAAGAACATGGTATTGAGTGGGTGTATCACATCCCCTATCATGCACCAGCCTCCGGGAAAGTTGAACGATACAGTGGACTGTTGAAGACTACACTCAAAGCAATGGGTTCTGGGACATTCAAAAATTGGGATACACATTTGGCAAAGGCCACCTCGTTAGTCAATACTAGGGGATCTGCCAACCGAGCTGGACCTGCCCAATCAATCCTGTTACGCACTGTAGAAGGGGATAATGTTCCTGTAGTGCACATAAGAAATATGCTAGGTAAAACAGTCTGGGCTACTCCTGCCTCAGGAAAAGGCAAACCCATTCGTGGAATTGCTTTTGCTCAGGGACCTGGATGCACTTGGTGGGTAATGCAAAAGAATGGGGAGGTCCGGTGTGTACCTCAAGGGGATTTAATACTGGGTGAGAATAGCCCATGAGTTGAATTGTAGTATGTTAATTATTATATAATACTGTATGTCATCACTACCATGACTGCTATATATCATAGATGAAAATGGTGATTAATTAGAATGTATTGGAAAGGGTGTAACCTGAGCATGACATAAATAGTATGGAATAAGGGGTGGATATATGTCCTGGTTCCAGTTAGGACAGAGTTAATTTTCCTCCTAGTAGCTGGTAGGGTGCTATGTTTTGGATTAGGATGAGAAGAGCGCTGATAACATGCTGATGTTTTAATTGTTGCAGAGCAGTGCTTACACCAAGCCAAGGACTTTTCAGCTTCTCGCTCTGTCCTGCCAGCGAGCAGTTTAGGGGTGCAGCAGGAGCTGGGAGGGGACAGACTCAGGACAGCTGACCCAAACTGGCCAAAGGGGTATTCCATCCCATCTGACATCATGCTAAACAATACATAGGGGTGGCTGGCCGGGGTGGGGGGGCCGGCTGCTCGGGGATAGGCTGGGCATCGGTCAGCGGGTGGTGAGCAATTGCATTGTGCATCACTTGTTTCGTACACATTATTATTAGTAATATTATCATTATTATTATTATTGTTATTATTATTTTCCTGTCTTAATAAACTGTCTTTATCTCAACTCACAGGCTTCACTTTCCCGTTTCTCTCCCCCATCCCAGAGAGGGAGGGGGGAGGGTGAGCGAACAGCTGTGGGGTGTTTAGCTGCTGGCCGGGTTAAACCACTACACTCATCTAGCAATACTTCCAGGTTTCTGCTTTCTGTGGGATGCAGCCTCTGAAGCTTGCGCCTAATATCACTTGTAGACTGTCCCAAAAACAAAGAGACTAACTGTTATATTCCTACCTCTGACCCAGGATCCAGTGGTGTGTTACGGCACATCACATCCTTTAGTCGATCTAAGAATTCGGATGGTGACTCAGAGGGACCTTGTTTGATTGCGTATAGTGCTGACCTATTTATGGTTTTGGGAATGGCTCTCTCCATTCCTTTTGATGTCCACCCCTGATATGCCTGTAACCTCTCCATATCTGCAGATCTATTTGCATTCCATTTTGGATCCCGAAGGGGAAAATATTCCTTAACGTCCCCTCCAGTAGCTGCATAATGTTTCTCAGCCAAATCTCCTGCAGTTTTTAAAATTAGTTGCTTCTCTGTCTCAGTCATGTAGTCTAATAATAACTGCACATCACTCCAGTCAGGATTATGCTGTTTTATAATAAACTGAAAATGTTTGGCTACACTTACCGGATCATTTCTGTAATCCTCAGCAACCCTTCTCCATGCTTCTAAATCGGTGGTGGAAAATGGTACCTTAATTAGCTTCGTCCCACCATCCGACCCTACCACCTCCCGGAGAGGTGCTTGTAAGACTGTTAGAGCCGACTTTCCTGGTACGGGAGGATACAGGGCTATCTGGGGGAGTGGAGGTTCCATCCGAGTCCGCATCCTGTTCCTGCGATCGAGAAGGAGGCTTAAGAAAATCAGTTAGATCTTGTTCTGATGCCTGGCGGACTTTATTTTAGTACATCTTTGTCCAATGCTACATGCCGAACAGCACCGCTTCAAATTACCTTTAAGTTCTTTATTATTTTCTCGCTCAAGGGCAAGTACCATAGGGTCCTGTGGTGGCACGATTCCACAGTCCCTTTGCCACTCTGGATGATTTCGGAGGGTGAAAAACATATCTGCATACGACACTTCATCCCATTTTCCTTCTCTCCTCAAAAACAACATTAATTGCAGGATAGTGTTATAGTCGATTGATCCATAGAGTGGCCATTTAGCCCCATCCTCAAGCTTATATAGTGGCCACCATTGATTGCAATACTTAATGAGAGTTCTCTTGCTTTCTGTGCTCCCAGTTCCGACAATATCCTTCCAGTGTGCCAATATGCACCCAATAGGGCTTTTCTTTAAAATGCCTTTGTTCTGAGCATTACCCATTTCCTTGATTTCCTTTTTTTTTTTAACACTCCTCCTAAATAAATTCATAAATTCGTTCTCCTCCCTTTTTCCTGGGACTCAAGCCCAAACCACCAAAGAAGTGACTCTCTCCATTCTACCACTTTGATGATCAGTCAGGCCCCCCCCTTAGATGACCAAACACCAATATACACCAATATACACGAATATATCAAAACTTCTAAACTGTTACTTAGATAATGCTCCCGCCTTCCTTTTTGTCACAGTCAAAATGTTTAAGAACAAAATAGGATTACAAGATACACCACTGGGCCCATATATTGGACACTATCAATCAACACCTAGATAAAACAGCACTTCCTTTTCAATCTGTCATGCGCTTCGTTCATCTCCGGCTGTTCCCCTCGTGGAGAATACGGAACCGCGGATCACTTGCTTTGCAGTGATGCTGCATCTCACTCACACAACACAATCACGCAATCACACAAAGAGGCCCCTTACACTTCTGATTCATAGTACAAGGATATATCACTTAGAACAATAACCAAACTTGTTTGTATCGTCTCTGGCCAAGTTCCTTGAGGACTCACTCACTTCACAACAATACTTTGTCTCAAACACATACAATACTTTGTCTCAAACACATACACTTACACAAATATTTTCAACACAAGATACCCAGACGTTTACAAATAAGACATACGGTATTACCACTCCAGTTAATATCCCTCCAGCAGCTGCAAAATATTACCTAGATAACCTTGTAACAACTGTGAGAGGCCCGCTTACCCTTCTCCTGCTTCTTTTACAGTCATGAGCAAGTTTGTCCTGGTTCCCAATACTGGGACTCAGCGGTAACCTCGGATTTGCTCGATCTACTCCCAAGATCGCTAGCGGCCGCTCCATCGGTCAGCAAATCCCCCTGACCGCTCTATCAGTCAGTCTGTAGGGTACCTTCCTCCCTTACGGGAACTATGCCGTACGCCAGACGTCTCTGTGCGGTTTACCGGCGGCCCCGGCCAAGCGCAGGTGTCCCCTACGACTTACTGCCCCCCTTTGTTAAACATACCATTTGTCCGCAGCTTCAGGAGGTCCTTGTCTGTTCCCGTGGTGAGCGGCTGGGAGTGGAGGCTCCTCCGAGGAAAATACCCGGGGCACGCCTAGGGGCGTCCGCTCCGCAGCCGATCCCACAGCCAAGCAGAGTGTCTCCTGCCTGGCTTGCCAAATTGACTTGCGGAAAACAGACTCCACAATCAGTAAGATTGTAAAGTAGGTATGTTTATTCAGCGCTGGGCAGCATGGGGGGGGGGTAGTCCCACCACAATCGTGCGCACCCACCACAGTAGTTCATCTTGTATTTATACAGAAGGGGTTATCCAGGTAAGGGATCGCCTGTACATATTCATAACCTCTCCCCGAAAGGGTGGTCTTTATTACAGTGAGTTCCAGGAAATCATTTCCATTGTCTCAGTCCTGTCCTGATTAGTTCACAATACCTATAGAAATCCCTTATCTTCCAGAGCCCTCCTGTCTCAGTCCTGTCCTGATTAGTTCACAATACCTATAGAAATCCTTTCAATCTTCCAGAGCCCTCCTGTCTCAGTCCTGATTAGTTTACAGTACCTATAGAAATCCCTTTAGCATCTATTTCTTACCTCGCAGCCCGCAAATTATTTCTCATCTAGCCTGTTCTCCCTGCTTAATATATCCTTCTGAACAGCATGCCTTCTAGAGTGATGCATGAAGAGGAAAGGAGGAAAACAGATTAAAGCAAGACTTTTCTGTGGTGTGACAACTCTGTGGTGTGTTTCCTTTTGCTTGGGGATTTTGTGCATTCAGCTCCAGCCAGCCCTCTTCTAGTCTCACTCTACTACATACTCCCACTTTCCAGTGCACGTGTGCCTAGTGGATGTTATCAGTTTTTCTGCAGATTTCAGTAATTTACTAAGTGCTTTGTGCACGTGTGGATCTTATGAAGTTTTGTGCTGGAGACTATTCACTGCCTAGCAGTTCTGCCTCTGTGTGCTATGAGATACCTAGAAGCTGGGCATCCACGCACAGCCCTGCCCCCAACAATGCTCAGCTTCCCTGCTGTGAGGAGATCCTTACCACCTGGGATCACCCAGCATGTGAAGGCTATTACTGAAGTACAGGTGATTTCTAATGCCAGCTCCTGCCTCCACTGAGCTACCTCCATTAAGCTCATTGTATGCAGTTACCAGATTTTTCAATAAAACTGTTGTTAAAAATGATCTGTGTGCAAGACAAAGTCTATTCTCATTACTAATCAAACCAAGAAGATAAGGAACTTCATAGAAGCCATAAAAAGAGACTATAAGAACCTCATAACTGAGAACTTATCAATTCCTAATTTTGATGTCCTTGGCTCTTTCTCCACACTCCCACTAATCAATCACTAAAATAGTGGTGCACAGAGGTCCCAGTAACCATTTGACCTGGTCTTATCAACTTTGCCCTCTCATGAAAGTGCTCACTTCCCTGTGATTTGTGTGGATCAATACAGCAGAAAGGTCACAAAAGCACTAAAGAGAGATGCCAATCAGAGAGACATCAAAAGAAAAAGAGTTTGACAACATCAGGATCAGTCAGGGGCTGTTCAGGAGAACTTGTCAGCTGTGATTAATGGCACATTGTGTGTTGCTGTCATTTGGAAAATACTTTAGAACTTTTTAAATCACCAAATGGAGAAATTGAGTTTAGACTGCTTTGTCATCTTGAAATTTAGTAGTCACAGGGTCCAGAGTGGGTCAGGCAAACTTTTTCTTAGCAAACAAAAGAACAGTGGTGTCATGACTGAATGAAACTCTCCTAACTGTGCCTTGGTAAGGAAAGGGGTCCAATTCACACAGCTATATGAAAGCTCTGCTTTCCACCTCTATCACTCAGTGATTAACTGGGTCATAGAAAAAGTAATATTCAAGAAGGGGTTCTCTGAAATATGAGCACATTGCTGTGAAATGGAGAGGTGACATTTCAGAAGCAGAATTATTAGTGTTGTTCCCTCTGTTCTCTCCACAGGAGACTTTTGTGCTGTGACAGTAACCTCTGCAACTTCCAACATCCTCAGAGGAACTCCTCAAGTACAGGTGAAGGTCAGAGGAAGAGCTGTACTGCTGTAAGTTGGACTGTCCATAAATCATGCAAAAGACTGTATCAGCTAGGCTAGTAGTTTTGCCCTTAGTGTAGTAGCAGCTCTCAAACTGGAAAAGTCCTCCTTTGAAAAAGGCCCAGGAAGGACTCATTACCAAGGTTCCTTTGGGAACAGAGAAAGAAAAGAAGGGGGAGAGAGAGAAGATCTATGTCAGTTCTCCAAAGCCTTTTCAGCACTCAGTCACTTAGTGTTAATTTTTTATAAGGAAGGGAGTATCCACATTTTTTGCTTGGGAAGTCTGTGCCATGGTTAACAACAGAGGCAAGCTGAAAGTATCTACTGGCACCATCCCCATGAATATGTCTTCCCACTACTCATTTAGAAGCTGTGATTTGGATCCCTTTGCTACTGGAAGACAAATGCCTGGAAAACTGAGATGCCCTTTTTGGTTAAGCTATGGTAAATTGTGTTTTGTTTTAATTGAAAGCATAAATAAATAGATTTTCCATATGAATTTGGATAAATATTTTACCTCTTCCATGCTTTCTAACTTATGAATGATGGTAAAACTACCTTCCTAATCCTTCCATACAGTTCTGTCAAACTAAGTTTTGGCACAGTGTAAATCAAATTAATAGTTACATAAATTAGTTCTTGTTTGGCCTTTGGCTGTCACTGTAGCTTGGTGTTACTTTGAATAATTTCCTGGCAGTCAAAGTAATGGCAGTATTCATATTTCTAATAACTAAGCCATATAATTTTGCAACTATAGTTGTATGCAACAGTTTCTCTTTGCTGCATTGGACAGAGACTTTAGGTTATCTGCTGTTACATCAGGTATCCATAAGTGGAGGTTTCTATAGCTATACACTTTCCCATCAATCAATTCATGCTCTGAGTGGAGCATGTAGTCTTAGATACAGGCAGAAATTGTTGACCCACATCAGAATTCCCAGGTAATCTCAATTGATCATTCTGAGTATAATCACTGCACCTGTGGTATATTCAGATCCAGTTATATGTATGTAGTTGTAAGAATTTTTATAATGCATTGTATAAAATACATTTATTCCCTATACTAAAAGTGTAATGCAACAGGGATTCTGTTGAAGATGTGAGTGGAATTATATCAGGTATGTGAGATAAATGTGAGATTAGCTGACAGTTGCATGCAGTTTAACACATTTAGTACACTAATTTAGATTTAATGTTTGTATCAGAGGACTATAACATTGGCATAGGAAATTGTTTGTCAGAAGGAGACATACATATACACAGCACTGTTCTGACTAGCCACTGATCAAAGAATTATAACAAGTTTCTTTTTAAAACGGAAGAATTATTGATGTTTTGATATTTTATCTGCATCAGTCTTTCCAACAAAACAAGAACAAAAGAGTTTTACTGGTCTACAGATTACATCCCTACTGGTAGGTTTGTCCAAGCCGTGTCACACCAGTGTACTCTGTTCAAGAAAAATGTGATTGGGACCTCTGCTTCATCCTGCCATCAGCAGTTACCACTGACAGCAAAGTAAGGCTGGTTGTTTCAGCAATTGCAGTAAGAATGAGTGGGCGGAAAATAAAAGGCTCATTTAAGCTTCAAACACATTAACTTTATTTAGTGTAGTATATTCACATTCCCTGCCATTTTAGTGACTTTCCCCCCAAAAGACAGATAGAAACTGAGAGAAAAAAAGGGTATTTAGAGGTGCCAAAATGAGATCCCTGCCATAGGGACAAAAATGAGACTTGTGTTCCCAGATGTTCCAGGGATGTTTTCTTTAGTATGTGCCATCATCCTCCCAGAGACATTCAGATTCTCCCAGGGGAACTATTAAAAGTCATACTCCACCACAGAGCATAGACCACTATTTCTCATCCGCTTCCTGATTTCAGTTTTCGACCAAAAATGTGACCAGTTATTACCTTTTGCTTTGAGTCATGTGAGAACTCAAAACCCAGGCACTGTAGGCAGTTGCCCTGATAGGCTGTCATCATACATGCTGGGATGGGTCACTGAACTTTCATGTTTAATTTGGCCCAGAACAGGAAGATGAACCTTGGGTTCATCAGATTGTTCCAGATGCTGGCAGTTACTTTGGGTGTAGATATCCTTAATTTACAGATTACCCAAATCTCTCTGACAAGACTTTGTTCTGCCTTTAAAAAAATATAGACAGAATGGCTTATGAAAAGTATCATTAAATGGATGATTTGAAGTACTGATGTAAAACCCCAGGGTAGCTCAACTAAAATTAGCTCGACCTTAAAATTAGGTTTTAGACTATAAATTTAATTATAAAACTCTGTATTTTGGTTTTTGTTTTGTTTTGTCTGAAGTCTCAAAGTTCTTGAGCAGGAGCAGACAGGACAATTTTACTTTTTGCATTTCATTAGACCTCAAAGTCCTTTGGAAAGAGGGACAATTATAGAAGGCATGATTAAAAGTGGAAGCACAGAAGTAAGGCATGGAAAGGAGAGGGGGTTATCCCAAAATCATGCAGCACAGCAGTGCTAGGGCTGGCGACAAGCCACTGGATTCAAGCCCACTCTCCTTTATTAGACTGTTTGGACTCTTTAAAATTTCCCCCTTCACCAGGTCCCATATTTGGCACTTTGAACCAGTTCTTCTGGGATTTAGTCAAAATCAGCCTCCACAGCCATTTTGATTTCATGAAGTGAAGAGCTGATAGGAACATCATCAACTCTCTAATTGAATGAAACCTCTCCATTACATAGCACAAGGATTTAGACTGAGTTCCGCAAGTGGCAAGCAAACATGGAAAATCTAAAATTTGCCCTTTCTCATGGATTTGTTTCTAAAGAAACACCATTAACACGTTGATGGCTATTTCACATCTTCTTCCCAGACTTGGCAGCTTTTGGCAGCTTCCCTTCATCAGAGCTGCTTTGTCAAGCCCGCTTGCCTTTCCTCTATGGGAAACGGGTGTTACTGACCTCTGTAAGAGCACATATGCACCCACCATCAGAGGGGCTTGACAATAATGCTACATTGCTTTGCCCACTTTCCTAGTGAGTTTAAGGTTTCAAAGGTTTCTGTTCACTGAGCTAGATCCACAGCAGGTGTAAATTTCATTCATTTCAGCGAAGCTGTAGTGGTTTGTGCCAACTGGAGATAGGTTTTCACTGAGCTTGGCGTGCAGATTTTTCCAAATAGGAAAAGCAATACTGAAAGCAAAATGAGCAAAATACTGCTTGCCCTTTTCTGCATTGGCTGTGCTTGGCTTTGTTTCATTTCACAACATCTTTCAGACCTAAATGTCATCAGCTGTGGCAAAAAAAGTCCTCCAAAATCTAAGGCTACAAATGGTTAAAACAGAGCTAATAACCATCCCTATAATCGCTGTTTCTTTTGGGTTTCATGCAATTTTAACCCTGACTGGCTGATACATAAACTAGAATAACCCATATGCAGGGAGGAAAATGTAAAAATGATTACGTTTGTGTAGTTTTCTTGGTGATGTATATTTCTGGGAAGTTAGAGCACTCTGTGCATGGAGACTACACCGGTCAATTCGTTGATCTCTAACCAGGGATCTGTATTCTCCAAACTGAATTGTCCTGCCTCGTAGGGATCCATGCCAGTTTTTCCACATGAATTGTGATGAGCCACAGATGCCTTCTTGGTTTTCATTTCTCCTCTCCACCTTGCTGTTTTGTCTGCTTCCACTGGAAAATGGAAGACTGTCTTGCAATGTATGTATGAGATCCAAATAGCACTTCATGATATGAGACACAGCTCAGAACAGAATAAGGGACACTAAATTTAGATAGATCCTTTGTGACCCTTACAGTATATTTTGTTTTGTTCCCCCCCACACACACACATGTTGCTGTAACTATAGTTATTTCATTTGCAGTTCACCGTTTGTTTTGCCTGCAGCTCTCAGATCAGCTACGACGTTCCATTCTTGACTCATTTAACCCCTGGTCTAACTTCTCTGCAGCTTTCTTCTCAATGTTTTAAGTCAGGGAATGGAGGCGAAGTGGGGGAGGGACAGGAAAATCATATAGTCTAATTTCTATAATTTTATGTTTTTACTGCTTGGAATGTATGATTCATGCACTTCCACATTTTGTCTTTTATTTTAATTTTTTTATTATTTTTTATTTCCTAGAGAAACTAGCTTTAACTATCATAAACCACTGCAGTTACGGAGGGAGCAGGGCCATGCCAGCTCCCAACATTCCAAGCCAAATCTCCATCCAATTGTTTAGATTTCTTCTCAACTGTATAAAGTTCCTAGGTAGGGTGGAGAGAGGAAAAGGGAGGCCTTTTTCTACAGCTGTCTGGGGCAAGCTTCTTTTGAAATTAAATTGCCTTTCCCAGAAGGTTGTTCCTGCCACCATCCATCATTGGACTAGTTTTATGTCATATGAGAGTGTCCTGGTTTCAGCTAGGATAGAGTTAATTTTCCTCCTAGTAGCTGGTAGGGTGCTATGTTTCGGATTAGGGTGAGAAGAATGTTGATAACACACTGATGTTTTAATTGTTGCAGAGCAGTGCTTACACTAAGACAAGGACTTTTCAGCTTCTCACACTGCCCTACCAGCGGGCAGGCTGGGGGTGCAGCAGGAGCTGGGAGGGGACAGACCCAGAACAGCTGACCCAAACTGGCCAAAGGGGTATTCCATACCATCTGACGTCATGCTAAACAATATATAGGGGTGGCTGGCCGGGGTGGGGGGGCCGGCTGCTCGGGGATATGTTGGGCATCGGTCAGCGAGTGGTGAGCAATTGCATTGTGCATCACTTGTTTCGTATACATTCTTAGCAGTAGTACTGTTATCATTATTTTTTTTTTCTGTCCTAATAAACTGTCTCTATCTCAACCCACAGGCTTCATTTTCCTGATTCTCTTCCCCCATCCCAGAGAGGGAGGGGGGAGGGTGAGAGAATGGCTATGTGGTGCTTAGCTGCCAGCCGGGTTAAACCACAACAGAGAGTAAAACATTTTCTTCCAAATTTCCAAGACAATTCCTATCTGGATCAATCTGAACTTTACTCCAAATGAACTAGGTTCTGTGACAGCTACTTTTGGGGTCTCTCAAACTTTCTGCTTATTTCCGTAAACTTCCAGCTTCTAGAAGAACTAAGTATGTTGAAAACCATCCTAAGATTTCTCTGAATCACTCATTTTAGAATTTAACCTTCTTTACTTATCACAAAAGATACTGAATCCTGAATCTTCAAGCCTGTTAGGTTTTCCTCAGTTATGCAGAGTACAGACCCAGTGAAACCTAGTGGTATGCACACTCTAATTTAGACTAGCTGAGGGATTTGCCCACAGAGTACAGTTACACTGATCAGTTTACAGCTTAGTAAAGTGTACGTGAATGAAATCTGAATGAGACCAAAGAGGATCAAAGACTTCTCAGAAGATATAGAGAGAAGAGAAGAGAAGAGAAGAGAAGAGAAGAGAAGAGAAGAGAAGAGAAGAGAAAAGAAAAGAAAAGAGAAAAGAAAAGAAAAGAAAAGAGAAAAGAAAAGAAAAGAGAAAAGAAAAGAAAAGAAAAGAAAAGAAAAGAAAAGAAAAGAAAAGAAAAGAAAAGAAAAGAAAAGAAAAGAAAAGAAAAGAAAAGAAAAGAAAAGAAAAGAAAAGAAAAGAAAAGAAAAGAAAAGAAAGAAGAAAAGATCAAGTGTCCTTTTCCTCAGGACTTCTTTGGTCCTGGCCCACTCACTTTCCAAAAAGGCATATGTTTGTTTATTTGTTTGTTTTCTTCCCTTAAGAAATGTAGGCTATGTTCACTTTCAAAGTTTTCTTCTTGCCACTTTCCCTAAGTATTCTGCATTAACATCATCACAATTTTATTCCATCGACTTCTCATTTAATATTTTATGTCAACTGTTACAAAGAAATCACCTGGTTCCATGTTTCTCCCTCCCCCCACAGACAATCATGCCCATGAACACCCTTTTTCCTTTGTTTTCTGTTCTGTGGGCTCCCAGTTGGAAGGGCACTGGACCTGCCACAGAGTATATGCTGGTATGTGCTTTGACATCATTCCATGTGGGTCTTGCCAGGTGCATTCCCCCGCTTACCACTTTAGCGGTTCCTTTTAATTCTTCCAGTGTGCGATGTTCCCTGCATTGCATTCTCCCTGGGTGGATGTTAAGGCAGAGCCCTCCTTTCTCCCAGGCTCAGCCACAGCTGTGAGCTGATAGAGCTGCCTCTCCTCTCTGCTGTGAGCTTTAATCGGATTCTAGTTTCATTATCAGAGTGATCCATTCTGGAAGATATTTCACACACCCCAAGCCCCAGGCAAGTCCTAACAACCTTTTTCAATATTCTTTTTTTTCCTCTTTTTTTTTTCTTCTTTCTTTTTGATGATGTTCTGCAGGTGCTCTAGCAAATACAAGGCTCCAAGGCCAATATCTCCCAAGACTGCTGCAGTATTTAGCTCTCAGTCAACATTCCAGGAGCCATTCTCCTTTTCATGGCCAACAGCTGGTCTTTTTCAGGAGTCATTGGCACATAGTCAGGGAACTCTGATCATATGCCTTGTAAGATGCTTAGTAGCTGACATCATTTGCCAAACGCCAGCTTTTCCTGACAGCTTTTTTCTGGTCTTTCCAGCTCCACAGATACTTGGCTGCTAGGTATAACTCCCCATCATTAAAATGTGACTTTGGGCTCCTTCATCACAAAAGTAGGTTCATGAGGATGCAAGAGAGTGTAAAAGAAAATCATCTGAAATTTTCCCTGTGATTTATGTGCAGATCATCCCCCTGAGATCTCCAATAGCTGGTATATGCTACGTTAACAGCTAGCATCATTAATGAATGCATGCTAGCTAATGAAATCGCAGTGATGAGAACTGTAACCAACGCTATCACTGCAATTATTCTCCATAATAATTAATTTACAGTTACAGGAATACATTGGGATGTGTGACTGATACAACATTTTTCTATGTGGACACCTAACATTTATTTAGTTGACCATCTTGCAAGTAATGCTTAATGTGTTTTCTTTCCTTTCCATATAATTTTGCACTAAGGAATGTCTCAGGACTTTGGTGTGGTGTGATTCATGAGTGAATGCCTCAGAAGAGAGAAGAAAACCCTAACTGCTGTTTTAAATCGTATGGCTTCTAAAACTTTACAGCCAAAGGACATCAATAGATGGTTACCTCCTGAATGTCAAGATATCACCCCAGTGATCCTGCATCAGGCCAAAAGATCTGAGCTGAACTAAGTTAAAGTCTCTGTCCTTTCACAGTTTGAATCAGCAACATTTTAGTGTTAAAAAAAAAAAAGAGTCCATTTAGTGTAGGCAGTGAAGGGTCATTATTTCAAACATGCCCTAAATTTAGTCCTCGTTGCTGTCATGACTCATCCAGCCATATTGCACTGCAGGAAGTAAAGGAAAAGCATCATTGTAATGTAAAGTAACCCCCTACTCCTCTAATATCTCTTTGGCTACATGTTTTTCCTAGCTCTTTGGCTGATAGATTCCACCAGCCGTGACTTTCTTATGTTCTTCTTGTTGTTGTTTTGCACCAAAGTATTCATCAACTCCAATACAAATAAAAAGTAGGTAACAACCAAATAGTCTTAGAGCTTCCTCTAATGAACCACTGTAGTCTAAGCACACAACAGAGACAACATGTACGAAGTACTACAAGGGAGATACACAAGAAGCAGCAAATACCTCATGCTCACTCTACAAGGCCTAACATTTAAGAAAACTCCACATGGTGGAAAGTGCTCCCCAAATCAGCACTGATAAGAACCATGGCACCCATACAGTGGCACTAAGTGCTGTGTAGAGCCTAGAAAACTCTTTATATTCATGAGTGTTTGAAAAGACCCTTATCTTAGTATGTCTAACATAGCCTTGCATTACCATAGCTCGACTTGCTGGTTCCCCAATTAATTTGGTCAACACTGTCTTGGGGATCTCTGAAAAATGCTCTGTTATATGGAAGAAGAAAGTGCCAAACTGTGAGTAGCCACCTAGATTGCAACAGATGGCCTACTTCCTCTAGATTTTGCCAGCAGACTAATTACTCTTGGCCAAAAGTAGGGAATGAATTCTTCAAAAAGTCAAATGAAGGGTTTTTTGTTTCCTTACTGGAATCGAAGTCTTGAAAGTGTTATAATTTTCCAAATGATTGTATTAAAAATGACAAAGAGAAGGAAACCATCAGGGCATAGTTGTCTTATCCTGTAATAAGGTCAGAGCAGAACCTGCTGGTACCACTCAAGAGTCAGCAGAGTCAGTGAGAAGTTGAGGTCCCCACTCCTGCACTGGGGAATGTTCTTCATCAGATATGAATTATCTAACTTTTTGTTTTTGACTCAGTAGCCAAAACTGATAATGTAGACATTGAGGCTTTCAGATGACCATTCAGGCTGCTCCATTCCTGTGCAGTTAAAAAACAATGTTCTCCAATATTTTTTAGTAGAAATATGTGAAGGAAGGACAATGGTCCAGAAATTGTTCTTGAGAACAATTACAATTGTAATTGTAACAAGTACCAAAACAAATAAAAAAAAAAGAGTACAGATTTATTATAATTTATTTTTAAAAAAAGGGGGGGGGGGTGTCTACATTCACTTGCTTTTGCCAGATTTAACCACATCAAGAAAACACTATTCACTGTTAAAGCTCTCATATAGTCCAGTGCAACTACCTAAAAAAAACATTCCTTTCCTGGAAGGAGAACCTAAGCCTTGAGCATATGTAACCTGTTCTCACTTAAATATTGCCTGAAGGTTCCTGAAGACATGAATTATGGAACAAAAGAAAAGTTAGAGTAGCAAATTCAGTCCTAACAATTCTGACATAATATCTCCTGCTGAGCTGTCACCACCTAGCAAATTCATTGCAATGTTCCTTGTTGTAATTCAGGTTAAAGTCATAGGTGCATAGCTGACTATCTTTAAATGATATGTCCTTGGTTGAACGCATTTATTTCTTAAGCAAGGCAAATCATGGTTAATCAAAATTATTTGCTTTCACCACATTAATGGAATCACAGTATCTTTTAGGATGGAAAGAACCTCAGGAGACCTCTAGTTCCTGCTCAAAGTAGGGTCAACCTTTAAGTTAGACCGGTTCATCAGGGCTTTGTTCAGTCTGATCTTGAAAACCTCCAAGAACTGAGATTGCATAAACTTTCTGAGCAACCTTTTTCAATGTCTGACAGCTCTCCTACTGAGAATTATTTTATTTATAACAAGGCAGACTCTTCCTTGTTTTAGTTTATGATCATTGTCTAATATCCATTCATCATGCATCTCCATAAAGAGCCTGGTTCCATCTTCATGATAAATTCTACTGTTTTAAAATTAGTAGTTCAGTTTGGAAAGTGCTAAATTTCTGCATAAAACATTTATTAATTTCAAAACATTTTTAATGCTTTTGTTTCAAAATGGCATATTACTATTAAACAAATGAAAAAGAAAATAAAATTGTATAGTGTGGGTGAGGTTAAACATTTTATTTAGTTAAAAAGAAAGTGTTTTTTTTTTGGTGTTGTTTTTCTATTGGCCCCTAAACTGAAAAAGTGTATATTCACAAAGTTTTAGGTAAGCTTTAAGTTTATAGTGATTTAGGAACTGCTGGTGGAAAATTGGTAGAAGTTCTTTTCTGTCAACTAAAGAAAATAATACAACCTTCAATCTACAAGAAGAGCTGTAATTTGGAAAATACGTGATAGAAATGGATTATGGTGACATTCCATTCGGATGTATGACTTCACTGTTTCTGTAAGCCTTGTCCTTTTAATATGGATTTAATAAAGTCAGGCACCACAAGGAACTCTGATCTTTTCAAATTGAAGAATGTAAAATGCTTCCATAACTGAACCTCTTAATTGCTGAACAAGGAGTAGAGCCCTTTCCTGCTTTGGATTGGAAAGTGTTTTCATTTTATGTGTGTAGTGACAGAATGTATAGACTTCATGTCTGGGTATATGGATGGAAAGTAAATTCTAACGTACTTTGAAGTTTATTATAGCAGAACTGCAGAGGTCCTTTCTTCTCTAATGCTGCAAAACTGTGTTTCCATTTCCTTGCATCCTTCCAGGATAAAGAGATATTCATTTTTTCCTACAAATGTCTGTTTAGATTATAAAATGGTCTGGAGATGATTTCTTTTTCAGAGTTGGAATTCACCAATTGAGAAAATCTAATAGAAATTACTTCCTGGCCACTCCCATAGTATAGTTATGGCACAGGAAATATAGTAGCCATTGCCTGTGGAAAATGCTGAAGCAAATGACATCATCTGGATTTCCAAGAAGTTTCTGAAAAAAAAAAAAAGACAAACATTTGTCACACTTTTGCAGGTTCATTCATAGCTAATACCTGGTGGGATCTGCAGTCAACAAAGTGGAAGGAGTGAAGTGCTTAAATTGATGGAACTTAGAACAGTTGTACCTGTTGAACAAAATAATCTTTAGGCTGGATGTGCACATAGGGATGCGGTGCAAGAAAAAGGCCTTAGTTTCCAAATGAGTTTGATGCTATGAGAAGGCAGATCATAGAATTATCATAGAAACACAAGGTTGGAAAGGACCTACAAGATCATCTAGTCCAACCGTCCTCCTATCACCAATACTACCCCCTAAGCTACTAAATCATATCTCATAGCACCTTCTCCAGGCGCTTCTTGAACACCGCGAGGGATGGTGACTCCACCACCTCCCTGGGCAGGCCGTTCCAGCGCCTGACCACTCTTTGAGAGAAAAAGTTTTTCCTGATATATAATCTAAATCTCCCCAGGTGCAACTTGTGGCCATTTCCTCGAGTCCTATCATTAGTTATCTGAGAGAAGAGGCCAACCCCCTCCTCATCACAACTTCCCTTCAGGAAGTTGTAGAGTGCAATGAGGTCTCCCCTGAGCCTCCTCTTCTCCATACTAAACAATCCCAGTTCCCTCAGCCACTCCTCATAAGACTTGTGTTCCAGACCCCTCACCAGTTTTGTTGCCCTTCTCTGGACACGCTCCAGGGCCTCGATGTCCTTCTTGTAGTGAGGGTCCCAAAACTGAACACAGTACTCGAGGTGCGGCCTCATCAGAACAGAGTACAGGGTGACAATCACCTCCCTGGTCCTGCTGGCTACACTATCTCTAATACAGGCCAGGATGCCACTGGCCTTCGTGGCCACCTGAGCACACTGCCGGCTCATGTTCAGCCGAGCATCGATCAGCACTCCCAGGTCCCTTTCCTCTTCACAGTCTTCTAGCCACTCTGCCCCAAGCCTATAGCGTTGCATGGGGTTATTGTGGCCAAAGTGCAGGACCCGGCACTTGGCCTCGTTAAACCTCATCCCATTCACCTCAGCCCAGCAGTCCAGTCTATCCAGATCCCTCTGAAGGGCCACCTCAGGCAGATCGACACTACCTCCCAACTTGGTGTCATCTGCAGACTTACTGAGGGTACACTCAATTCCCTCATCTAGGTCATCAGTAAAGATATTAAACAAGATAGGCCCCAGTACCGACCCCTGGGGGACACCACTTGTAATGGGACGCCAGCTGGACTTAACTCCATTAACCACTACTCGCTGGGCATGGCCCTCCAGCCAGTTCTTTACCCAGAGAAGAGTATATCTGTCCATGCCACAGGCATCCAGTTTCCCCAGGAGAATACTGTGGGAGACCATGTCAAAGGCTTTGCTGAAGTCTAAGTAGACTACATCAGCAGCCTTTCCCTCATCTACCAGTCTGGTCACACGATCATAGAAGGAGATGAGTTTTCACAAGCACGACCCGCCTTTTGTGAACCAGTGCTGGCTGGGCCTGAACCCCTGGATGCCACGCAAGTGCCGTGTGATCTCACCCAAGATGATTTGCTCCATAACTTTCCCTGGAACCGAGGTCAGGCTGACAGGCCTGTAGTTCCCCGGGTCCTCCTTATGGCCCTTCTTGTAGATGGGAGTCACATCGGCAAGCCTCCAATCTTCTGGGACCTCTCCACATAACCAGGAACGCTGATAGATGGTGGAAAGCGGCTTGGCGATCACCTCTGCTGGCTCCCTCAGCACCCTAGGGTGGAGCTCGTCTGGTCCCATGGACTTGTGACATTCCAGATGGAGGAGCAGGTCTCTAACTGTCTCTTCCTGGATCACAGGGGGGATTCTCTACCTGAATCACAGGGGACGTGCAGGTCAGGGAGTAAAGTACCCTGAGGATAACTGATCTGACTATTAAAGACAGATGTAAAGAAGGTGTTGAGGACCTCAGCCTTATCCTTATCCTCAGTGATCACATTCCCTGCTGTATCAAGTAAAGGATGGAAATTTTCCTTGGTTCTTCTCTTGCTGTTAATATATTTGTAAAAGGATTTATTGTTCTCTTTTACTGCAGTGGCCAATCTGAGTTAAAGCTGGGCTTTTGCCTTTCTAACTTCCTCTCAGCATACCTTAGCAACTTCCTTGTAGTCGCCCCAAGTAGCCTGTCCCTTCTTCCAGTGGATGTAGACTCTCTTTTTCTCCCGGAATCTCAACAAAAGTTTCTGGTAAAATGTTTGAGCTGATTTTGATTTAGAACAGGGATCGAGGGAATACCTCTTGCCCAGTTCCTACCATGACTGTTGGATGCTGATGCTGATTTATCTGATCCAAAAATAAAACCTTGGATACACCAAGATCACTTTGAAGATCCTCTGGTGATATTCTTTTTATGTTTCTCCTTATCATTTGCTACCATCCAGTGTTGAAGTAAGGAGACCGATCACAAGAGGTCTTTGATTTGAATCAGTTCAGCCAATATGATTTTGCTTTTCTTTGTACCATCTTCTTTCAAAAGTGCCACAAAATTCTTGAGTGCAGTGCAGTTGATGGTGTGTGATTGTACTTGGTTGTTCTCTAGGAATGTCTTTGATAATTTATGTTAGTATGACACAATATTGGACTGCAAAATTAGTAGAATGAAATAGGTTTCCATGCATTGTGTAGGCTCAAAAGCCCTAGGTGGGTGTTGTGTAGCAAAGAGAAGAGGTGTTCTCTGTGAACACCTGAGTTCAGTGTGCCCAGCACATTGCCTCTTCAGTCCCCATCCAGCTGGCTGTTGTTCTGTCCAGGTTTGTGTTTACACTGACACTGCTCCAGCAGGTGTGAGTCTGACAGGACACCAGTGCCACTGCCCAGCTGCTCTGCAGGACCCTCCTGTCTGCTGTGTGCAGCAGCCATCTGAAATGACTGAGAAACTCCATATAAGGAAGCATTTTGGTGGCTGCTGTGAAGTATAAGGGGACACTAACATTTTTGGATAAAAGGGGAAAATTTAACTCAAGTACCTTTGACTCCTGTAAGGTTTTTAATGACTCAGCTCAGCATGGCACATTTACTGCCACCTATCAGTCATCTCCCTAACTCTTTTCTAGGCTTTTACAGCATTCAGAAGCTGGTTTACCACAGTGGAAAGATCTGTAGTGTCCTTTCAGTCCCTGACCAGCATTTTGTATGACACATACCCTGTGTGCCTCCTTTTATATAAAAAAATAATAATAATTTGGGTTCCGGACAAATAAATAAACAAAACAAGCAAACCTCAAACCCTCAGTAGATCTGATTTCACTTCAGACAAGTATAATCTTCATTGAATGGCAGAGGGACTGTGGCACTGAGTCCTCAGGCAGAGTCAGTCTCAGGCAGGTGAAAGTAATATATACGTCTGACACTGATATGAACAGTACCATAAGTACCATAAGGAGGTAGAGGAAGGATGTGTGAGTGTCAGGAGCACTGCTGGGGTAACTTGGCAGACAGCCTCGGTTCCTTGTTTTTTCCTCAGACTCTTCTTCTCCCCATGGCCATTGTGAAGTGAGTCATTCACCCCCTTGACTTTTGCCACTTCACTTGTGGGTATTTAATCTTTTCACTTGTGGGTAATCTTTTCACTTGTGGGTATTTAATCTTTTTAATTTAGTCTTTCCCTAAATGCAACAAAGAAGTAAGTAGATCTAGAGGATAATCTACCCCATCCAGAAATAAATGTGGCAGAACAGCTCATGGAGATCTCTTCACTCCATTTGTTACAAAGGAAACTTCAGTGACTGCTCAGAGTGGGCAACTCACTTTCAGATGGCTGAAGTTAAGACCAACCGTAATTTCTACCCCCTGTCCACTGGTATCCCAATTAGTCAGAAGGTGAGAACAGCACAGAGGAGAATTGAGAGAATAAATATTTAAAATGAAGATAGGCATATAGATTAAGGACTATTGGTGTGGAAAAGACCTAGCTTCCCTCCCCAGTGCCTGGCTTTGGAGCAGGACATAGCATAAGTACTCTGTTATTCACATTTGCTCTATAGGGTAAGTGTATTGCTTACCGTCTCTTGTTTAAACATTACAGCCACAAAATGAGCTAATAAATTTCTGGCTGACATGCCTGACAGAGCAGTAAGTAAAAACAGGAAAGCATCTATTACATATTACCCCGAATTTATCAGCTCTCCCTTCAAAAGGGGAAATAACATAAGGCAAATTGTGGGAAGTTTTGTTTTTTTTTAATCTGCTAGAAAAATATGCCCTGTGTCCCAGTCAAAAAACAAGCTATTGTGAAGTAACCATATTATTTAAAGATACAAGTCAAGCAGGAAGAGGAAAACCAAACAATCATGGCTTGAAAATTTCCCACAAGTGCGCTCTGACAGTCAGAAGGCAGTGATGGACTTGCTGACAGAGCCTGGGCTGCAGGGCTTTTCCAAGGCCAGAGGGATGGGAAAGGGAATGAAGGGGACTCTCTTCCCTTGTAAATATTTGTCTCTGGCTATACATTTCTGCTGTTTGCTTTACTGTTGTTTTTAAAGCCAAATCAATATGTCAGCAGCTAAAATTTCATCTCATCTTCCAGCCTGAGGTCACTCCTAAACACGGAGGTGTGTCTGAGATACCACCAGTTACCAATGCAAGAAACCACAGGCAGGATTTCTTGGAGTGTGCATGCAAGTTTAATCCACACTCCTTTAAACACTTCAATCCGTGCATAACTTAAAGCAAACTAGAATTTAAAACTGAATGCCACGTAGGCCTAATGTTTGATCACTTTGAACCTGTTGTCTGGTGAAAGGGTCCGTGTGTGTTTTCACATTTGTCTGGCTTCTCTGACAAGGTGTATTGTCATGTAGAACCAGATTAATACACAGGGAGACTTTGTCGTTAAAGAAATACAAGGTGATTTCTTTTATTATAACCAGCAAGAGGGCTACATTTGCAGTACAAACAGCTACAGTGTTCTCTGAGCTCATATTCCTCTGTGTGGCACATGGCTAACTTGTAGTAACCTGGATCCTGAAACTGGGGCAATGCATTTATTTAAATCCTCAGGGAAGAAACTACTTCAAATCCAGGTGCTTAATGGCATAACCATGTGTAAACCAAAATGCACAACATACATTCATCCTGCTATTAAAGCAGCACATTAAAAGGAAAAGAATGAGGAAAGAGAGTCAGAAGAAACCTCAAGAATTTTCATCTTACTAATAATTCAAATATTGTGGATGATGTTATGTATGACCAGAATTTTACCCTTGAATTCAAGCTGACACTAAAACACTTCTTGGAGGAGAAGCTAAATTCAGCTCCTGATGTTAAGAATCCAGAATAAAACAAATGATCTAGTCCAGCACCTCCACTCTGACCCTGACTCAGGAAGAGATGTAAACACATGCTTCACTCTCCCTGGGTGCACTAAGTGCCTTTGCTGCATGCTTTCCTGCCAGCTGCTGCAGAGAAACAGACAGGCAGAAAGTCAGAAACCACAGAATAATATGCCCTGAGCAGAACTAGCTTCCCCTCAATCAGATGGGAAGAAAGCAGGTGAATTAATAGTCAAATACTGCAAGAAAACAAGGTGCATTGCTTAGACCCAAATCAAAGTGCTGGAATTCTGATATATCCCAGCCTGGTGAGACTTGCCAAAATTTTCAGTAGCACTGGAAAAAAACATGTAAGCATTTGTGCAGTTGTTAATGCTGTTCGACCCCTAGTCTTAGTGATCCAGCTGGGCTGAGCTGCTTTATATACCTGATATCTTAGATTTGGTGAAAAAAACTGCTGAAACAGATTTGATAACAAGAAATTAGCTTAAATAATGTCTCTGCACATCTGATCAGAGGTGAAGCTGTGTCCAGACTGAACAAACCTTTAGTTTCTTTTTCACTAGCTTCATTGTTTCCTTCTCTTTCTGAGGGAGGAAAAACAAGACAAAAATATTTTTTCATGGTATTTTGGCACTTCTGTTTCCTGCATGAAAACAGGCCCCCACCTTCACACCCACACATACAGTAATAGAGGAAGGAAGGACTTTGAGTTTCACTAGGAACAGAAATGCCTGTTTCTACTCTCAGGAAAAAAAATAAAAAGTTTTGAGCTACTTCATGGAAACATCTGGGTGAGAGAGAACAGGAGGTGTCAAGAGAAGTCAAAATAACAACTCATATCACATGGTTTTGATGTGGAATGTTTTTGACACATTTATCATACTTGCCATTCTGGAGGAGCAGGGTTAGATGTATGCCAGGTAAAAAAAAGCAGCAGTGAGAGCCCTCTCTTTTCAGAAAGAGGCAGCCTCACTTAATCCAAATTGCATTTCTGAGCATAGCAAATTAGCTGTAAATGCAATTTGACGGTTGTTCTAGGGAGAAAATGTGGATGGAGCAGACTGCAAGAAGAGAGAAAATAAGCAAATTGAGAAATAAAGACACAGACTAGTTATAACAGGATATGAAGAGTTCTAAAGTAAAAGTTTCCTCTCATCTTGCTAATCTTGTATAAAAGGCACTACATTTATTTTCCACCAAAACTTTCTTTGTGGCTGAACATTTTTTTTCCTACTGGCTTTGAAGCCCAACATTTTTGTGAACATTCAGAACAAAAATATGAACCAAATGTTTGAAAAACTGCAAAGTTTTCTAAACTTATTTGTATAGGAGACTATGTGGTACCTATCTCCATGATATCTAAACAGCAGCTTAGAAGCAGAAATTACAATAAATCAATAACACATGGAGAAAGAGATTTTTTCAGACATATTGTGATTAAATCAGTGGATGATATTGTAAGTAAGTGTTGTTCATCTGACTGTAATGCAGGTTTAAAAATTCTTGCAATTCTTTCTGGTTTCACAGCTGCCTTGAGAAAGAGACACGGGGTTCCTCTTTACCATGAAATATACCAAAAACAGAGCATGAGAACTAAAGCTGCCCAAATTGATAGCTGCCTTTTAGCTCTCCTTTGGACCACAGCAATTAACTTTCTCCAAGGCAATTCTGCAAGACAGAGACCTATTTCTGAGCAGCAATATGGATGTGAACCCGTCGCTGTCATATAGCCTCTGGACCAGAAATTGCTCCTTGACTTCTTTTGTTTTGCTGTAGAGACATATCAACGACTCATTCAGGTATGAATAGCTCTCAGCATCTTTATTAACTACATTTTCTTTCATGCTTTCTCTTTAGAAATACCCTTTCTGTTACCAAGAAGAAAAATGACTCCCTGTGAGCCCCCAAACAAACTGAAGGTTAACGTGGTAAAAAGGCTTAGTAAGAGCATTCCCTGAAAGGAGACACAATAGGAGGAGACAGAGAACTGAGTGAAGCTCTACTTGAACTTATGAAGTTGTACATAATCACTAATGTCAGATATGGGAACGAGGAGAGAGGGATACATAAAAGGAGACAGAAGATAAATTCAAAGCTCTGACTCCGGAAACTATTTAGCAATGAGTTTTTCTTGGGAATGTAACAAGGCCATCATTTCATGTGACGTCTATATATTTTCCATCTGGGTACTATTCTACAAAGTGTAGGACTTATTATAACTTCATTAAGCTTTATTCACTTTGTTAATACAGAATCCAGTGAAGAAGTATGTTTTTGTCCTGGTCAAAGGAGTTTAGCTGTTCTTTCTTTCATGCTCTTTTGTGAAAAATGCTTCCCATTTACTCTGCCTTTCTCACTTTTTTCTTCTACTAAAACTTGAAAAGGATAAATTTGAAAAGTGAATGGGTTTGTTTTCCTATTTATTTATTTATTTTAATTTAGTGAAGTTTAAACAAAATTCATATCAATGGGCTTTACTCTGGGGGAAAAAAAAGAAAAAAAAAGATATCTGGGATACACAAACTTGGTAAGATTCCTCTCTGCCACCTCAGGGTGTCTGCTGTGCAGGTTTTCACATCTAAATGTGTTGCCCCAGAGATGACATTTTTTTCATGCAGCCAGAGCTAGGTGTATATTTCATGAGATGTATAATGACCGTGTCCTGGGGTGCATCAAGCACGGCATCGCTAGTAGGTCAAGGGAGGTGATTGTCCCGCTCTACTCTGCGCTGGTGCGGCCTCACCTCGAGTACTGTGTGCAGTTCTGGGCACCACAGTATAAACAGGACATGAAACTGTTGGAGAGTGTCCAGAGGAGGGCTACGAAGATGGTGAAAGGCCTGGAGGGGAAGACGTACGAGGAACGGCTGAGGTCACTGGGCCTGTTCAGCCTGGAGAAGAGGAGGCTGAGGGGAGACCTCATCACAGTCTACAACTTCCTCGTAAGGGGGTGTCGAGAGGCAGGAGACCTTTTCTCCATTAACACCAGTGACAGGACCCGCGGGAACGGGGTTAAGCTGAGGCAGGGGAAATTTAGGCTCGACATCAGGAGGGGGTTCTTCACAGAGAGGGTGGTTGCACACTGGAACAGGCTCCCCAGGGAAGTGGTCACTGCACCGAGCCTGTCTGAATTTAAGAAGAGATTGGACTGTGCACTTAGTCACATGGTCTGAACTTTTGGGTAGACCTGTGCGGTATCAAGAGTTGGACTTGATGATCCTTAAGGGTCCCTTCCAACTCAGGATATTCTATGATTCTATGATTCTATGATTTTCTGATTATATCGACAATCCCTCTTCCAAGTACCAGAGTAATGTAGGAGGGATAAACCCAGAGGGTAATGCAGACAGGTGGCTTAGGCATCTGAGACTCCAGTCAGCTGAGTCTGACCTCTCTTTCTCTTATGCTTCCTTCATGAATCACAGAGGAGAGAGAAAGATCTGTGGAGTCCTATGTTTTGACTCATGCTCTGAAGACACTATTTTTTTCATTGTATGTATGGAGGTCCTGTGGTGTCTATTTCCCTACCTTTGTAGCTACTTTTTTGTGAGGTGTGGTTAGAAAGGTAGCTCTTCTTCCAGCAGGTATTTCTGGGAGGAAATCTGTAGTAGCTTTGTTCAGAGAGAGGTAAAGAACATATTTATTAATCTGAAAACTGCAGAGCAAGGACCTTTACCAGCTTTGCTTAAACATAAAGACAGTCATTCTGCTGTCAGCAGACAGGAATATTGCTGAAAGCTAGCTCATGTCACAGATGGGTTTGTGCATGGTGTAAGTATTTGGGGGTCTAAGGAACAGTGTACACCAGTGTGGTGGTTTTACTCGGGTGGGTGGCCAAGCTCCATCACAACCGCTTTCTCACTCCCCCTCCTCAAAGAGGAACGGGGAGAAAATACGATGAAAAGGGCTCAAGGGTTGAGATAAGGACGAGGAGATCATGCAGTAATTATTGTGACGGGCAAAACAGACTCAGCATAGGGAGACAGTAAGATTTATTGCCTATTACTAACAAGCTAGAGAAGTGAGAAACAAAGGAAAGAAACCAAAAGCTGTGGAGACCAAAAGCTCTCTGTGAGAGCATATATAAGATAGAGAAAAAAAAACGCTGCGCCACACAGCATCTGGGAGAGTGAGAGGAGTGAGGAACAGCCTTGCAGGCGCCAAGGTCAGTGAAGAAGGAGGGGGAGAGGTGCTCCAGGCACCGGAGCACAAGTCCCCTGCGGCCTGTGGTGAGGACCATGGTGAAGCAGTGTCCTGGTTCCAGTTAGGACAGAGTTAATTTTCCCTCATAGTAGCTGGTAGGGTGCTATGTTTTGGATTAGGATGAGAAGAGCGCTGATAACATGCTGATGTTTTAATTGTTGCAGAGCAGTGTTTACACCAGGCCAAGGACTTTTCGGCTTCTCGCTCTGTCCTGCCAGCGAGCAGGCTGGGGGTGCAGCAGGAGCTGGGAGGGGACAGACCCAGGACAGCTGACCCAAACTGGCCAAAGGGGTATTCCATACCATCTGACGTCATGCTAAACAATATATAGGGGTGGCTGGCCGGGGTGGGGGGCCGGCTGCTCGGGGATAGGCTGGGCATCGGTCAGTGGGTGGTGAGCAATTGCATTGTGCATCACTTGTTTTCTTACACATTATTATTATTAATACTATTATCATTATCACTATTATTACTATTATTGTTATTATTATATTCCTGTCTTAATAAACTGTCTTTATCTCAACTCACTGGCTTCACTTTCCCGTTTCTCTCCCCCATCCCAGAGAGGGAGGGGGGAGGGTGAGCGAACGGCTGTGTGGTGTTTAGCTGCCAGCCGGGTTAAACCACAACAAGCAGGCTGTCCCCCTGCAGCCCATGGAGTACCACGGTGGAGCAGGGTTCCACGCTGCAGCCCATGGAGGAGACCACAGTGGAGCAGGTGGGCCTGCACTGATGGAGGCTGCGGCCTGTGGAAGACCCCTGCTGGAGCAGATTCCGGGCCGGACCTGTAGCCCGTGGAGAGGAGATCATGCAGGAGCAGGTGACCTGGCAGGAGCTGCTGCCCGTGGGGGATTCAGGTTGGAGCAGTTTGCTCCTGAGGGATGGACCCCGTAGTACAGACCCATATCTGGAGCAGTTCTTGAAGAGCTGCTGCCTGTGGGAAGCCCATGCCGGATCAGTTCAGCAAGGACTGCATCCCGTGGGAGGGACCCCACAGCACAGGGGACGAGAGTGACCGAGAAGGAGCGGCGGCGAAGAAGCGTTATAGACTGACCATAACCCCCATTCCCCCGTTCCCCTGCGCCGCTCGGGGGGAGGAGGTGGAAGAGGGTGGATGGGGGGGAAGGCGTTTTTGATTTCTTTCCTTTGTTTCTCACTTCTCTAGCTTGTTAGTAATAGGCAGTAAATCTTACTGTCTCCCTATGTTGAGTGTGTTTTGCCCGTCACGATAATTACTGTGTGATCTCCTCGTCCTTATCTCAACCCTTGAGCCCTTTTCATCGTATTTTCTCCCCGTTCCTCTTTGAGGAGGGGGAGTGAGAGAGCAGTTGTGGTGGAGCTCGGCCGCCCACCCGAGTAAAACCGCCACAACCAGGGAATGAAGTGTCCAGCAGTATCTGAAATGCTCCTCTGAAACCCAAGTTCAGGTGTGCCATGTGCAGAATAGTGCTGTGTAAACTGTCATTGCAGCAAAATATTCCATCCAAAATCTCTTTTAACAGCTGCTAGAAGAGGAAACAAAGCTCTTGGACAACTCCATCTTCATAACACATAACAAAACATCAAGGGGGCATGTTTCCAGTTTCTAACTTTCAGTATGATGGTGCCTCTCAGTATCTGGGATGTAATTGAGAGGAAACAGAAGGAAAAAAATACCTTATTACACTTTAAAGTGTCCTAAAAGTATTCATTAAATAAATAGCAATGCACATTGGATTTTGGTATAGAAGGGAAAGCGGTCCCACCTGTAGCTATTTAGTTCCCAAGCTCAGTATTTGTTTTGTGGAAAATGTTGCAAATATGTATGTGTGCATGTGTTTATATAGTGCATGTATGTATAAACAGTATATTAAATAATTTAAATAAAACAATCTATATAAATATGACAAACGCATAATAATGTTATTACATTAGTAATGTTATATTGATATATTATAGATTTATAGATTTAACTCTAGCTGACTATTTTAAATTCAAAGTTGAATTGCCAAAAGATAGACCAGCAGTATCAAATGCATTTCATAATACAGAAAAACAAAAGATTCTTTCTCCTCGTGATACTTGGAATCCTTATGGCCTTCATTACTCTCAAGTGAGCAAAGAGAAAACGAACCTTTTGACCTCTCTTTCCAAAAGAATTCAAAACTGTATTTTCCAGTGAAAGAAATGCAGAGTAAATGACAAACTAAAATTTTAAAATATCGAGAAATGACAGAACCAGAATCTGGAGATATCTATTCCATCTAACAATGTGATGGAGAGCTATTTTCTCTGGGCTGTCCCTTCATGTGTCAGCTGGGTCTTCATATGGCCACCCTGTCTGAGCTCAAGGTGGCACCTGTGCTCTTTCTCACAAACTTCCTCTGCTCTCTTCTTCAAGTGTAAAATAAGCATCAGGTAGACATAAGCATTACTGTGTGTTACTCTGCTTGTAAAGGTGTTAATTACTGGGTCAACCTTAGATATTTCCAAACTGGAAGGTTCTCTTTGAGAGCAGTACTTCTGCATTTGAACACCCAGAACTCTAATTTCCTGAATCTCTTAATCATCAGCTAATGTGAGTGGTGAGTTATAGAAAGCCTTTCGGTTCACTGCTCTTCCTATAGGAATGAAACCTGTTAAGAAATAATCATTGGGATTGTTGCAAAGGGTTTTACTTTACAACCAATCTCCTTTGAGACTGGTAAATTGAAGTTTTGGGGCTCCCTGGCTGGTAGAAAGAGTAGTGAGATAATGGTAACTCTCTAGGGTGAGCTCTGTAGCTCAGGGCTAGCTGGCTCTGTTGAGGCTCCTGTTTCCAACATTTTCACGCCTTTCCAGGAGAGCTGTTTTGGGGTGTATCTCTAACATCTGTGATCTTTTCATGTTGTAGTTAGAAGTTTGCAAACTCAAACCATGTATATGCCTACCTTGGGCGATATTCTAGCCTTTAAATACGGGATGAGGCACCTGTCTCTACTTCTGTCTTTGGTTTTCGAAGTGACAAACCCCCTATAGCCCCACTGCTACTCAAATGGAAAGGTGCCCTCAAGATATTTCTATGAAGAATTGTTCCACAGAGCATCATTGTGCCTTTTTTAATCGTAACATCTGTATTAACTTAGTGAATTCTTTATCAAACATTTCCAGATATTCTTTCTTCAAAAGTGTTAGAGAGATGATCCACCTAACTTTGCTTTAGCCAACTAAGAGTGAGCTATCCTTGTTAACCTAACTGAGGTTCCAGCTGGCTTCCTGAGATGCTCAAAACATTTTGAGTAGGACTGCATACTGTTCTGGTATACATGGCCTTCCTGCTGCTAGGTCAACAAACAAACAAATAAATAAATAAATAGTGCTAAGGAGTAAAAGTAAATGTAGCTTCCTTTCTAGGGCTGAAATATAAGAGCCATTTCCTTGCTAACAGTATAAGAGACCTTTGTACCTATGAATGGGAGAGATCCCTGCCTAGAAAAAAATAAGATATGCAAATAGAGAGAAAATTCTTTTTTTTTTTCATAATTATTTGATGTTTCTATAAAACTGCTTCTTTTTAAGGAGATACTCAGCTATGCAGGGGTTAATGTCTCTTCTTGCCGCCTTCCTTTACAACTTAAAACTTAGGAACATGTGCACACTTATGTATGCAACAAACAAAGCCAAACAAGGCATTATAATCTCCTCAGGGACAGCCAACTGGGAAAGAGAAATTTAGCAGCGTACTTCTGGCTTTTTTACATAGTGTAATGCCATTAAACTCGACATCATGTAGACAATGAACATTACAACAAAATACGGATTCTGTTTATTAGCTGCCTTACTTTTTTTGAGAGGAAGCACATGTCACATTTGTTTCAGACAACTGCATCAGGGTCCCACAGCTCTGATTAAATATGTATCCTTTGTTCAGCTACATCGGAGTCAGTTTTGGCCTACATATGTGTTTCTTTAATATTTTAAATAGGAAAAAACAACAAGGAGAGAAGAAATTAACAGTTGCTGAACTTCTCCAATTACCGCTAATCACATTTACACCCTGGGGTTTGCAGAATTAGAAATCAATTGGTGGCTTTCCTTTTCTACAGCAGGCAGTAAATGTGACAATTTAGAAAAAGGACTAGAAGACATCTCAATTCAGCTTAGATACCCTTGTAAATATCCCCTAGTGAATTTATCGCTTCAGTGTTTGATGTGACATAAAGATTATACAGCATCATTTACTAAAATGATAAAGTGTTCTGTGTGATTGATACTGAAAAAACTCGTTATCATTCCTTTTTATATATAAATATATTTTCTTTCCATTGAACCTGAGGCATTTGGAAATTACATCCCAAGCAAAACTCTGCAGTGAAATCTTGCTGGAACATTTGATGGGCTACACATTTTCCTTTCAAGGTTATGAAAAATGAGCTCTGAGAAAAAGCTGTACCAAATACAATGCTCTCTGATTTGTTTTATGAAGTGGAGGACACTCCTCCCAGCATCTGATGGTGATTTAGCCATGCCAAATTGGTAAGAGAGTTACTGTCAGTGTCACTTAGTATGATCTTTAATTGAAGAGTTTCTTCTTAAATATTTAGATAAACTCAAATTGGCCATGTACATGTTTTGAGCATCATAAATGATGAACCAGCAGGGTCAAGCAGTCCAAAGCTGCTTATGATTCCTTAATCTGGGAAAAGCCTTAGCAGGAGACTGTCAAAGCACATCTTGCAATGTGTGTTTGCAAACATACATGCATTCATAAATACATGGGTGCAAAACCATGCTCCTATCCACTATTTAAATTGAAGGTGGAAAGAAATGAGATCATCTGAGCAGAAATCAGTATGTGGCGATAGAGAATAACCTTTCTAATAGTTCTTTCTATTTCTTCTACACACAAGCAGGAGATAGGAGAATAAATGAATATCTGGCAAAAGACTGGTATGGAAGAAACATGATATCTACCCAAGCTTTTTGATTTTTCAAAATAGGTCTGAAAGACCTATGTTTTCTATGGGAATATGCATTCTGAAAGGTTTTTACAAAGTTTATCTGTGTGTATACTTTTAGTCTTTACTGAAACAAGAAAACAGAGTGAAGTGAAAAATAATGGTGAGGTAAGGAGGAAGGAAAAGTTAACCAAACCTTTTTAAACTTAAGATTCAGTCAGTTCATGTTCGCACTGATGTTAAGAAAAAAAAATTAATAAAACAGACTTCTTTCTTTGTTTTCTATTACTCAACAATAAAACTTAATTGTAGAGCTTATTTTACAGCATTCCATAAATACATCAGTTGACAAAATCCGAGCTTTTGCTCAACAAATGATCTCATGAAGTATTCAGTCACTTCCATGGTTTTGGTACTATTTATGAAAATGTTCAATGAACAAGTGACATCTCCAATAAAGTAACATATATGACAGATATTACTCTGAAGTTCAAGAAACACTTTTCAACAGGAACGTTATTTTGAACTCCAATATTTTGTGATCAGTGGAAGAAAATATACAACTGACCTTTTGTCAACTCAGAGATCTCTTAAATTTAAGGGTTGATTTCAGAGAAGTAAAAATTGCATCATCAGACCTAATATTTCCTTGAATCGAGCAATTCCCTTTTTTTTCCTTCATAATACAAGATAGTGTTTTTCTGTCCTTAAGACCAAAATAAGATAGTTGAAAAATCTTCTATTTGACTTTTAAATAGTAATCGTTTAAACTGTCATTGAATGTACAAAGAAACTCTCGTATTTTTGACTACACATTGGATCAGTGATAACATTTTAATAAAATGCATAGTTACATGAACTTATTTTAATCATGCACAGAGAATAAGTAAATTTCACAGAAGCTGCTAAGCAGTTTTAATTTGATGTGACTGAAAGTTCAGAGGTTTACTCAAATCTTACATAAAATATATATTTTTTGTTTTGATCCTTATAATGTCATTTCCATATGTCTCTATATTTTATCAGTTGGTTGTCTTTTGTAGTGTCTGTGAACAAGGCATGCCATTTAAAATACAGGTGTAAACCATCTCAATTATACTAAAAGTAATACAGCTACAGAAAGAGTTGTGAATTTCTCACACAACAAATTTGAAAAGACTAATGTTTTGCAAAGTATATCTACATGTCAGCCCACGTTAGATATGTCCATGACCTATGTTCTCAAGGCACAGTCTACCTTGAAATTTTAGTGAAGCTCTGTAGATACTTTGCTTATATTTGCTGAAGGGTTCACAAACCTTTTCTAATCTTTTAGCAAATCAAAATTCAGTATGAGATTTCTTAACGTAATTTTGACTTTTTTAGAAATATACTGTTAACTGAATCTTCATGTCTGATAATGTCAAAGATATTTATTATTATTATTATTATTATTATTATTACTTTTTAACTACTAGTTCAAATCCACCTCGTCTTCATTGCACCCCCGTCTGGATTCAGTTCATCATGCCAGGTAAAACTGAGATGTTTGTTACTTGTGGCAGTTCATTATCTTGTGAATTACTCATAGGATTTGAAAAATGCTACCAGTCACCACTGGCCAGCTAGTTTACTGGCTGACTCAGCAGGATGGTATAAGGGGAATGGGAAATGCGGGCTGCGGTCAATCCCTAACACTTCATCTCCAACGCTCCTTCAGGGTCACTCTCTGCCCTTGCTCCACATGGGATCCCTCCCACAGGATGCCATCCTTCCCAAACTAATCCTGCGGGGGCTGCCCACAGGCAGCAGCTCTTCAAGAACTGCTCCAACATGGCTCCATACCACGGGGTCCATCCCCCAGGAGCAAACTGCTCCAGCACGGGTCCCCCACGGGTGGCAGCTCCCTCCGGACCCCCTGCTCCTGCATGGGCTCCTCTCCACGGGCTGCAGCTCCAGCCCGGGGCCTGCTCCTGCAGGGGCTCTCCATGGGCCACAGCCTCCTCCAGGCCACATCCACCTGCTCCACTGGGGGCTCCTCCATGGGCTGCAGCGTGGAGATCTGCTCCACCATGGGACCCATGGGCTGCAGGGGGACAGCCTGCTCCACCAGGGGCCTCTGCACAGGCCGCAGGGGAACACAGTGCCTGGAGCACTTCCTGCCCTCCTTGGGGGCAGGGTTTCACTGACCTTGGGGGCTGCAGGGCTGGTCCTCTCACATTTTCTCACTCCTCTCTCCCAGCTGCTGTGGTACAGCAGGGTTTTTTTTCACCTTTCTTAAACCTGCTCTCCCAAAGGCACAACCAACATCGATCATTGGCTCAGCTCTAGCCAGCAATGGGTCCCTTTTGGAGCTGGCTGGAGCTGGCTCTGATCTGATGTGGGGCAGCTGCTGGGCTCTGCTCACAGAGGGCACCCCTGCAAGCCCTACTTCCACCAAAACCTTGCTACATAAACCCGATACACTATCCCATTAACTATATGGAGTATTTCTTATAGGCTGGCATTCATCTTACCTACCTCTGGATTCAGGACCTAGTTGTCTAATTCAGTTTGACACGTAGGATCCTTCTGCAAAGGATCTTTCCTTCACTGAAAAAAAATACACACAAAATCTCATAGAATAATAGAATGTCTTGTGTTGGAAGGAACCTTAAAGATAATCTAGTTCCAACCCCCCTGCTCTGGGCAGGGATGCCACCCACTAGATCAGGTTGGCCAAGGCTCCATCAAACCTGGCCTTGAACACCTCCAGGGATGGGGCATCCACAACTTCTCTGGGCAACCTGTTCCAGTGCCTCACTACCCTTACAGTGAAGAATTTCTTCCTAATGTCTAATCTAAATCTACCCTTTTTTAGTTTAAGACCATTCCCCCTTGTCCTACCACTATCTACCCAAGTAAAGAGTCCCTCTCCATCCTTTTTATAAGACGCCTTTAAGTACTGAAAGGCTGCAATGAAGTCTCCCTGGAGCCTTCTGTTCTCCAGGCTGAACAGCCCCATCTTTCTCAGCCTTTCTTCATAGGAGAGGTGCTCCAGCCCTCTGATCACCTTTGCAGCCCTCCTCTGGACTCACTCTAACAGGTACACAATCATCTCACAGAGAATCTTCCTGGGATGGAATGAACTGCCCTATAAACTTGTCCAAATTAGATGAAATGAATTGATCCCATGTATGTAGAGTTGTTTGTTTTTGTTTTTTTTTGTTTGTTTTGTGTTGTTGGTGTTTTTTTTTTCCTTGCTTTTCTGTCTTTTAGGGGGCATTATTAGTATTGACTCTGGAAGCATATCCTGCATTGCATCTGAGAGCAGTGAGACATTTGGCCGTTCTTACCTAGGAATAGGAGTGCTGGAATTGGCAGCCAATTGTCAAGACAAATCCTTTGAACTCATGGTTTTGATCCTGGAAACCGGTAGAAATCTGAATGAGCTCACAGCCCCTGTGGGAGGAACACTCTTTTACAAAACTTGGGTTGATGCCATAGAGAACCATAGACATGATGACTGTGGTTTTTTAATGACCCTACTATTCTCTCAGGAGCAATATTAGTGAGTATTATGAGTCAGTGCTTTTTAGTAGTAGCTTTATTATGTATATGTGGAATTACAAGAATGAATGGTCAAAACTTTAACCTTCAGTTAACAAAACGGAGAGCTGGAGAAAAGTTTTAATCAAAAATGAACTTTTATTTATATTTTTAACCATGTTTATATCAATATTTTGATTGTGTTGTTCACAGTGAATATGTCTCTAATATTGTTTTTTTAGTTTGTGATCTCCTGTCCCTGACCAGAGCTGACATTTTGGCAAGATGTAGGAGGTTCCAGAATGGCTAATAAGTAAATCTAACTATTCTCTAGAGATATTAAACTGGCAGATTTTACAGGCACTAACTTCACACACAATCAGAGCTAGGTCACTGCATGAAGTACCAGCAATCCCTCTTTTCTCAAGTCTTCTGAGCCATGTTTTCATTATTGCGATATAAATCTCTGTCTTCCCCTTTGCAGCTTATCCTAGTACTACCTACCATCAGCAAGTGCCTGGAGGCAGAGGGTGTGTGCACTTTAGTGATGAAGTGAAGTAAAGGTATCTATATCTACACCAGTGCTAACCTTAGCAAACACATCCTCAGGGGTAAAGGAGCTCCATGAGGAGTGAGTAGATCTTGTCCCAGAACTATCTAATTGAGCAATTACAAATATATTTCAACATTTCCAGTCTAAATGTGTCCAACTTTTCTGTTTGTTCTGCTTTGAATGAGGTAGGTAGCACATTAAAATGCACAGACCATATCCCTATCATCTCATATCCTAAACAGATAGATCACATGCAGGATAACTCACTACCTTGCCCTCCTCCTTTTACCTAATCAACCTTTCCTTTTCCTCCAGAAAACTGGGAACAGATTTCTTGCTTAGCTAATTAACTCTGAAATGCTTTCTACCATCACATCTACAAGCTTGCCCCTTAAATATTACGTGCATGTTAGTGAGATAATGAGCGCAGATTTCAGATTCTCTGCATTTTCAAGGTGGAAGAACTGAGATACAGAAATGTTAAGTTATAATTTGCCTTACCTAAGTTTAAACATCTCAGAATTAGATCTCTGAGCTACTAATTTTAGGCTACCTTTATATTCACAAGGTAGCTGCAGAAGACAATTATTTGACCTACCTTATGCTGAGATTAATTATTTCCTCACTTTTATTAATTATAAAAATCTGTTGCTAGAATGTAAATACACACCTATAGTGCGTGTAGATAAAAATGTCATCAAAGCAAGTGTGTAACTGAGATGGTAGTTTATATTCCTTGAAAGCATTTCAATGTAGGCACTTTCTCATCTGAAGCATTTCTGTTACATTTTATTCACCATAATTCTTCAGGTGCAAAAGGGTACTTCTGAAATATATCTTAAATAAGATGTAGCCTAATCCACAAGGATTAAGACAAGCCAAAATTATAAAGTAGATGGGATATTTTTTAGCTATTATTATTGCTAGCCATTACAAAGGAATAGTAATGTTGCTAGGTGGCTCGCAGAAGTGGAGAAAGCCAAGTGTTTGTGTGAAGGTAGCTCCACTCTATATGAAAACACAGTAAGTGGTTTGTGATTTTTACTGTAATAGAAAGCAGTCAGAACTATGTTCTGGGAAGGAGAGAAGATGCCATGAAGAGCCTACGCCCTTATTTTAAGCTCTTTTACCTTCCAAAACTAGGGACACCATCAGCTCCCTTTTAAGAACTGACCCGGAATATTTTAATTCCCAAATTCTTCAGAGAAAGTGCTTGGGACTGGTTTTTGACACTGGCCAATATCACATCAGGGAAAACTTTAGCAGTGTACCAGTATAGATTTCAATAATGACTTGGTTTATCCTGAATTAGCAGTATTATAGAGAGGTTTCGTTATTCAATGAGAAACCAAAGTTAAAATGTATTCAGGATTTTGGAAAACATTTATTGTCTAGGCAAATTATTCTAACATCTTTTCACTTAATTTAAGCTCTTATATGTATTACATTATGTATATACATAATATATACACTATCGATAATGGTGTATTTCTTGATGATGAGGGACTGGTCACAATTGAAGTCACCTCTTTCAACACAAAACATGGTTTAAACCACATGATTTCCCTGTCATCTGTAGGCTTTCTTTAAATTCATTATTAGAATCAGGAATTAGTTATTCTGGAAGCACAGCATACCAGACTAGGTTGATCACTGATCTAGTAATGAATGAAACAACATGAAACAATAGAAAAAAAAATCAAAAAGAAACATAGCATCTGGAGAAGTGATTACTAGAAAGTGAGCAGAATATGATGGATATGATGGACCAGAAGACTACCAAAAAAAAAAAAAAAAGACAACAGAGAGATGAGACAGTAAATGGTTCAATGAAAGAGGAAAGATTAGGGAGTTTGTGAGATTAGGAAGTTAGCTATAAATACCCTTGTAGTTACCTGAATTGTTAGATTTAAAGACTAGTTTGTAGGCAAGTAAGCAGCATCGCTGATGAAAAAGAATAAAAAGAGAAGGAAGGAGTAAAATAAAGATGTGGAGAAGCCACTGACTAATCCTTGATGATAGTATTAACTGTAAATGAGAGTTCATTATTCATGCAGAGGTTAAAGACTTCAGAGATTCACAATTTTGGTTTTCTACTTAAAAGCCATTCCCCCTGGTCCTGGCACTCCACCTCCTGACAAAGAGTCCCTCCCCAGCTTTTCTGTAGACCCTTTTTAGGTACTGGAAGGCCTCTGTAAGGTCTCCCTGGAGTGTTCTCTTCTCCAGGCTGAACAACTCAAACTTTCTCAGCCTGCCCCCGCAGGACAGGTGCTCCAGCCCTCTGATAATCCTCGTGTCTGTTCTCTGGACTCGTTCTAATACTTCCATGTCCTTCTTGTGCTGGGGGCCCAGAGCTGAACACAGGGCTTCAGGTGGGGTCTCACAAGGGCAGAGTAGAGGGAAAGAATCCCTCCCTCGCCCTGCTGGCCACACTGCTTTTGGTGTAGCCCAGGATATGTTTGGCTTTCTGGGCTGCGAGAGCACATTGCCATCTTTATATATTAAAGTACACCTTCTCTGAGACTAGATGATTTTAGGTGAGTGTTCTGGTGAATGAATTACAAGATGAATATTATTTAAAAAGAAAAAAAGAGTATTTTGTGTCCTAATCCAGAAATCATTTGTTTCCTTCCATTAGCTACAGAAAGCTTAGAATTAGATCCTGGATGGAATAATTTGGCTTCCTTTGCAAGTAACTCCTGAAGAAAGAAATGAGATACAATCATGAGATCATTTGTTACAAATTATTTATCCAAACCTACTTATAATCTAATAAAACACCCTTAAATCCACACTAGATGTGTTTAGCTTTAGAAAACTTCCAAGTTTCTTTGATATTCAGTGATGAAAAAGAAAATTAAGTAGTGATGGATACCCCCTCTTTTTCCCCCCTCAGATTAGATCTCTGTTAGATAAAAATATATCCTCATTGCTTTGAATAAATAAAAGAAAACAAGGAGTTGGGAAATAGTTTGCTGAATGTGAAGCAGAGGCAAACTGTGTGTCAGATATGCATGGGTTGAAATGTGGCACAAAGGCCACCCACACTGAACCTTTAACAAAATCTTGTAATACTTACAGACATGGGTAAAGGAGCTTTGAAGCAGGCTACAGAAGAAGAAAGTATTGTTATCGAACACACTGGGGACAGGGGAAATGAGAGACAAAATGGATTGCTAAAGGTTACCTTGAGAAAACAGAAATAGGACAGTAATCAAAATCACATTTTTTTAAAAAAGGAAAAAAAAAAAGAAAGAAAGAGTGACCTCCCTTCAAGTCATTTCATATAAAATCTAACCTAGATCTGGACTGTGGAGAGTAGAGACTTGTAAGTTAGGTCCTTGGTGTCTTCACTCATTTCAACAATATATTTTCCATACATGAGCATTTGTATAGGGGTAGAAGGGGTACCCAATGGCTTCTGACTTGCTTGAAATAGCTTTCAGGCAATTGTGAAATTTTCCTTAAAAATTAATACTGGAGCTTCCAGCCCCTTTCTGCTTCCTTGTTCAAGGCTTGTGCCAGAAATCCAACTGCATTGTCCCCTTCAGAAGCAGGTGCAACAGCCCGACAATAATCCAATAAAAATCCTATTAGCTGTGTCTCCATGACGCTCCTGGTATCCATGGGACCCACAATATCTTTAATGCAGACAATAAATCCAGACCATTTCCTTCTTCAGTTGCTCCCAATATGGCTCCATTCCTAGCACTGTTCAGCTAACCTTTTATTGCCACATTTTCTCATGAATGCTGAATCACTTTCTAATCTTTACAATGAAACAAATGGAGTCCCCACTAAGTGAGACACATCAGTCAGGTTTAGTTATCCAAGCACAATTGCATCCAGGTACATTGCTGTGGATTACAACCAGCAGAGACTCAGCATTGACTGTAAAAATATCAGTTCCATGTCTGCAAAGTTTGGGGGAGGCTTTATGGCAAGTACGGTCTGATCAAAACAGCCTAGATTAACCCCAACGTGGCCAGAGCAGATAGTGCATCAGTAGGTTGAAAGGACATCTATGTGTGGTTAAAAAGTGTACAGTGAGTTAAAACAAAATGATGTGAAATTGGAGCCAGCTTAACCAAAAATATTAACAAAAGCAAGGATAATCACATGCAGGAGGTGAAAATACATCATCTTTTTGGATCTCCTCAGAGCTATGGATGCTTACAGAAATTTGCTAAATACAAGTTTACAGCTTACAGCTTTGTTAATCACAGTAGCTGAAGCCAGCCCATGAGTTATTCACTCATAAGAGACAGTGTGGTATTACTAAATGAAAGGATAATTTATTGCTTGAACCAACATCTACCAGTAGTCCAGCTACCATCTGTGCATGGCCCTGTGGCAATTCTCAAGGTAAGACTCACCTCCATTACTATCAGAAGAGCCCCAGCAAGCACCACTGAAGCACATAAGAAGCCTCAATACACCACTGGCTTTCTTAATTTCTAAGCTCACTGGCTACCTGCATGGCAGCTGTATGTCCAAGAGATGGTGGAAGGCAGAGCTTGGAAAACTTAGAGACCATTTCAGAGGCTGCTTTCACAGAGGAGCAAAGGATTATCCTTCATCCTGAAGCCCCAGTGTCTGGTGAAAGATTTGCTTGGATAAAAAGTCAAGTTGCAGCGCAGTCTTTTTCAGTCTCTTCTCATTGTATCAAAAAGTTGAAAATGATGAATTTTTAGGGAATGGATTTCAACTCTATGTTTATATGTATTACTCTGTAAAGGCAAGTTTTAATGTGTAGTTAAAAAAAATGACAAGTGGTTGTGAATGACTTAGCTAAAATACAGCAATATGCTTAGACAGGCTTTTTAAAATTCTGTGTACTTTGTTGTGATTTAGACTACTTCTTTAATTACTTTTTACGGCTGGCTGCTTAGAATTGTACATTGTTTATAGACCTATTTCCATACAGGTCTTGTCATATGATCCAGTTTTGAGGGGAACTAAATAATTTTTTGTGCTCTCATTCCAGTCCAAGCTCAACAACAGCAGCCAGCATGAGAACAAGCACCTGTCAATGAGGAGAACTTCCTCTTGGGACAGAAGTGTATTCCCCTGAGAACCTCCTTGGTATAGTAAACTATAACACTCATTATATATGGCCAGCAAAGTTGTTTCTGTGACTGCATGCACAAGAGCAGTGAAGACTTGACCTGTGAGGCTGCCTTGTCATGCTCCCTACCCTATTGTCACCTACAACAGGTGCACCTGCAGCAAGATTGTAAGCCTCCTTGAAAATAAGTGAGAGTCTGGCCTTCTGGGCTGCTCAAATCCTCTATTTGAACACATACATATGTACACAGAGCAAAGAAGATATACATTGCATCTCTGATGGAAAAAAAAGAAAACAAGTTTTCCCAGATTTTAAAAGAAAACATGGTTATTGTTGTCTGCCAAGGCCATGTGATTAAGTATAAAAGGGACTAACTTGCTGTTGTAATGAATTAAAAAAAAATGAGAGAGAGCACAAGGACTTATAAATTAAAACTTACAGGTCATTTGCACATGAGTTCAGAATTAGTCCCACATGGAAACTTTAAGTTCTGGTTCTCTACTACTCTACTAAGTTTAGCTTAATGATATACAACATTAACAGTAGCCTTTAAAGTAGCACTTAAAGCAATAGCAACTGATGGACTTGGTGCCAACTAACTAAGAGGATGTGAGGGTCCTACTTAAAGCAAAGATAATTTCTGTCCATCTTTCTCCTGTTAGAGGGTACTCTTTAGCTCTTTTTTCATCTGTAGTTGCTATTGTTTCCAGCAAAGTTTTATATGTGATTAGCTCATAACACATCCTGTGTAACTGTTGTCCTTTCAGTTTTCTTTCTTTGCTCCTTAGAGACTGCAGTCATTTCCCTGCCACCTTTGTTTTTATTGGGCTGAGTAATCCCATGAGATTTTATCTCTGCTCGTTCAGCAGTTCCTCTTTCTGAGAGCTCCCCCAGTTCCTTCCCAAGTCCTGAAGGCCTTCTCTGCATTTTGGACACAAATCACCACTCTTGATCATGGATAACCATAAGTAAACCACACTCCAAATCAAACTTTACTGACATCTTGAATTTACTGTAATCTATCTTTGTGGTGAATGGAGTCAAATCTGGTTGGAGGCCGGTTACTAGTGGAGTCCCCCAGGGCTCGGTACTGGGGCCGGTCCTCTTTAATATCTTTATCGATGATCTGGATGAGGGCGTCCAGTGCACCCTCAGTAAGTTTGCAGATGACACCAAGCTAAGTGCGTGTGTCGATCTGCTCGAGGGCAGGAAGGCTCTGCAGGAGGATCTGGATAGGCTGGAGCGATGGGCTGAGGTCAACTGTATGAAGTTCAACAAGGCCAAGTGCCGGGTCCTGCACCTGGGGCGCAACAACCCCAAGCAGAGCTACAGGCTGGGAGATGAGTGGCTGGAAAGCTGCCTGGCCGAGAAGGACCTGGGAGTATTGGTTGATAGTCGGCTGAATATGAGCCAGCAGTGTGCCCAGGTGGCCAAGAAGGCCAACAGCATCCTGGCCTGTATAAGAAGCAGTGTGGCCAGCAGGTCTAGGGAAGTGATTGTGCCCCTGTACTCGGCTCTGGTGAGGCCGCACCTTGAGTACTGTGTTCAGTTTTGGGCCCCTCGCTACAGGAAGGACATGGACGTGCTCGAGCGAGTCCAGAGAAGGGCGACCAAGCTGGTGAGGGGTCTGGAGAACAAGTCTTACGAGGAGCGGCTGAGGGAGCTGGGCTTGTTCAGCCTGGAGAAGAGGAGGCTCAGGGGTGACCTTATCGCTCTCTACAGTTACCTTAAAGGAGGCTGTAGAGAGGTGGGGGTTGGTCTGTTCTCCTACGTGCCTGGTGACAGGACGAGGGGGAATGGGCGAAAGTTGCGACAGGGGAGTTTTAGGTTGGATGTTAGGAAGTACTTCTTCACCGAAAGGGTTATTAAGCATTGGAACGGGCTGCCCAGGGAGGTGGTGGAGTCACCATCCCTGGAGGTCTTTAAAAGACGTTTAGATGTAGAGCTTAGCGATATGGTTTAGTGGAGTACTTAGTGTTAGGTCAGAGGTTGGACTCGATGATCTCGAGGTCTCTTCCAACCTAGAAATCTGTGATACTGTGATCTTTTCCAGGATTTATCACAGCTTTTTGAAAAAGGTTCTCCATCATCCTCTAGCTACGGAACATCTTAAATATATCGGGAAAGTTAACAAAAATAGAGGGATTTTTATTCAAATATAAGCTAATGGGAGGTCAGAAATGGTACCACTTATAATCTTTGCAAATAACAACAAATTGTTGGCAAAGCCTAGAAGAGAACTGAGGCGATAAGAGGCAAAGTCTCTTCCTGGCAGCCAGATGAGTAGGCTGGTTTGGCATCCTCATACTGAAAAAGGAAAGGATTTATTGTTTCTTCTTTCTTTGCTTGTGTGTTCATGATCTCTTAAAGGGGCCACTGAGTTGTTTAAGTGAGCTGTGGACATACTCACCATTCTGCTCTTTCTGCTAGGGGGTTGATAACCTTGGCTCCCAGCGGGTTGAAAGACAGTAACAGCTTAAACATTTTTCAGGTAAGATTTCCACACGTTATTCAGACCTTTTACACAAACATAGTGTTTGCTTGAGGTCTGTGCAATATGGGCCATTTTCGTGCCACCTTAGTAGTATACAGGGACTTGCATGGATTTTTATTTTTTTTTGTCCTACAGTTACTGTGTGAAGTTCTTTGAGAAACTTGAGTATTGAACTGATGTGAAATATTATTACTTATTTAACGTGCAGAATGTGCAAAAGCAAAATTTCATTCCGTTTATAGCTTCCCATCCTGCACAATGATCAGCAATACCTTAGCTGATATCTTTAACACAATGTTTAGTTAGGCACACATTTTAAAATAGATAAATAAATAAAAATGAGTTCTTTGTTTACAGACCTTTGCAAAAGCCATAAGATAATACCCAAATACCTGTTTTTGAAACTTCACATTCCCAGCTTCATCCTTTCTGATGACTTTTGAAGTTCATAACTTTTTCCTTTTCATAGCTGGTTTCTCTCAGTCCCATATTTTCCCTTCCAGGTATTCCAAAAAAGGAATATCCCCAGCAAGACGTTTCCTCAAACACCCTGCAAAATAATCTTCAATACCACTTTTTATTATTGTCCTGGTTCCAGTTAGGACAGAGTTAATTTTCCTCCTAGTAGCTGGTAGGGTGCTATGTTTTGGATTAGGATGAGAAGAGTGCTGATAACATGCTGATGTTTTAATTGTTGCAGAGCAGTGTTTACACCAGGCCAAGGACTTTTCGGCTTCTCGCTCTGTCCTGCCAGCGAGCAGGCTGGGGGTGCAGCAGGAGCTGGGAGGGGACAGACCCAGGACAGCTGACCCAAACTGGCCAAAGGGGTATTCCATACCATCTGACGTCATGCTAAACAATATATAGGGGTGGCTGGCTGGGGTGGGGGGGGCCGGCTGCTCGGGGATAGGCTGGGCATCGGTCAGCGGGTGGTAAGCAATTCCATTGTACATCACTTGTTTTCTTACACATTATTATTATTAATACTATTATCATTATCACTATTATTATTATTATTGTTATTATTATATTCCTGTCTTAATAAACTGTCTCTATCTCAACTCTCCGGCTTCACTTTCCTGTTTCTCTCCCCCATCCCAGAGAGGGAGGGGGGAGGGTGAGCAAACGGCTCTGTGGTGTTTAGCTGCCAGCCGGGTTAAACCACAACAGCCCTTTTGGCGCCCAACGTGGGGCACGAAGGGTTGAGATATCGACAAATTTGACCAGAGTGTGTTAAACTAAAATTGGTATAAGTATTGGACCTGCTTAATAGTTGCTAGTCACGATGTTGATTGCCTTAATCTCCAGTCTGCTGTTCCTGTTTTCCAAATTGAGTTTTATAGCACGTTACTTTCTGTATGTGCTCCCTGTTGCACTGTTTATCCTTTCCGGGCCCTGGTTTAAGATTGTTATGGTACTGTGCAGTGTAACAATGGCTTATGAAATGATGAAATATCTGGTCACGACTTTAACCTGGTATTTGTACTCAGCACTGACGTCGACTCTATACTTTGGAAACCATATCTCGGAAACTATTAGCAATTACACCTATTGCCTGTTTTCGTTAGGGAGCCAATCTGTGAAGGGGACAGGGGAAGACATGTTTCCCTACCTGTTCACTCTCCCTTTCTCCTTCACCACCACCCTCTTATCCCCCGAGCTAGTTACGGTGGTTCTCCGAGATGTTGAATATCCTTGGGATACTCAGACCAGCCTGCTCTTGTTGTTATGTCTCCTGAATGCGCTTCAGGTTTTGTTGAGGGTTAAACAACTACTTAGGAATCTCATCCGGAGATCTGTCTTGAGGCGGGATAGTTGCGAGTGGCAGGGAGTGTGGGAGGATATGGGCAGGTTTCTAGAGCAGTGGTCACCTCCAGTGTTTTGGACATTCACCCCTGAACAACTGCAAAATCCTAAAAAGCTGGCAGAATGCTTGAAAAAAAGGTGTCATGACTCTGGCAGTTCCAAAGTGACACAAATCACTGTAGCGTGCTGGGGTCTGGCATGTGCCTATCGAGCTGCAATTGATGCTACTAGCAACCTAGCTCCCGCTTCTGCAGCCGCTCCAGTTCCAGCTCCTGCAGCTGCTCCAGCTCCAGCTCCTGCAGCCGCTCCAGCTCCAGCTCCTGCAGCCGCCCCAGCTCCTGCAGCTGCTCCAGCTCCAGCTCCTGCAGCCGCTCCAGCTCCAGCTCCTGCAGCTGCTCCAGTTCCAGCTCCTGCAGCCGCTCCAGCTCCAGCTCCTGCAGCCGCTCCAGCCCCTGCAGCCGCTCCAGCCCCTGCAGCTGCTCCAGCTCCAGCTCCTGCAGCCACTCCAGCTCCTGCAGCCGCTCCAGCTCCAGCTCCCGCAGCCACTCCAGCCCCTGCAGCAGCTCCAGCTCCTGCAGCTGTTCCCACTCCTGTGTCTGGGTCAGAGAAATGAGCTGTAGCAGTGCAAGTTGCCCCTGTAGACAAGGTGAAAAAATGGTATAGAGGCTCAGGTCGTTTAGAACGCAGACAGTCTTCTGCTAAGTCTGGGCATAGTGAAGACGAGGCTGGGCCATCAAAGGTGCAGGAGACTGAAGATGAGGATGAGGATGTCGAAATATCAACAGTAACTACCCGGACTCTATACCAGCGTGAGCTACGAGATGTGCGAAAAGATTTTGGTCTCTGTATAGGTGAGCAGCTTGTCACCTGGCTGCTCCGGTGCTGGGACACCGGAGCCAATTATGTGGAATTAGAGGGCAAGGAAGCCAGGCGGCTGGGATCCCTTGCTAGGGACGCATGCATTGACAAAGCAATTGGAGATGGAGCACGATCTCGCAGCCTCTGGAGGCGTCTCCTGTCAGCTGTGCAGGAAAGGTATCCCTTCAAGGAAGAACTTGTATGTCTACCAGGCAAATGGACCACCATGGAGAAGGGAATTCAGTACCTGAGGGAATTGGCCGTACAGGAAGTCATTTATAAGGACCTAGACGACGCACAAACATCCGCAGATCCAGATGCAGTCCGGTGTACACTACCCATGTGGCGGAAGTTTGTACGGAGTGCACCATCATCATATGCCATCTCATTGGCAATACTAACCTGGAAAGCGGAGCAGAATCCCCCAGTGAATGACGTGGCTAAATTACTCCAGCAGTACGAAGGAAATCGCTCCTCTTCCCTACAGGCCTGTGTCTCAGCTGTGGAGAAACTCTCTGAAGAGGTCCACCAACTTAAAGAGAATTTATCTTCCCCTCCACCTGAACGAACCAGTGTCCACCAGCTAAAAGAGAATGCTTTGGAGAAACTTTCTGAAAAGATCTACCAACTTGAAGAGAGATTATTTTCCTCCCCACCTGTACAAACCAGTGTCTCAGCTATTAGGGGTAAACGTTCATCTATGCAAGGAAGACAATATGGTGGGCACACACCCCGCGCCACCCTGTTGTTTTACCTACGTGACCATGGAGAGGACATGACAAAATGGGATGGAAAATCTACTGCGACCCTAGAGGCACGGGTACGTGAATTGCAAAGGAAAACAAGTGGGAAAAAGGAGTTCTCTGAAAAGTTTGCTGCTCCAACTTCCAGCAGGCAGTCCTTTAAACACAGAAACGAAGATTCTGACCAGGACTAGAGGGGCCCTGCCTCCAGCCAGGGGGAGGAAAGGGACAATCGAGTTTATTGGACTGTGTGGATTCGATGGCCTGGCACGTCAGACGCACAGAAGTATAAGGCTTTGGTAGACACCGGTGCACAATGTACTCTAATGCCATCAAGCTATAAAGGGCCAGAGCCCATCTGTATTTATGGTGTGACGGGGGATCCCAGCAGTTAACTGTATTGGAGGCTGAAGTGAGTCTAACCGGTAATGAGTGGCAAAAGCACCGTATTGTGACTGGCCCAGATGCTCCGTGCATCCTTGGCATAGACTATCTTAGAAGAGGATATTTCAAGGACCCAAAAGGGTTCCGGTGGGCCTTTGGCATAGCTGCCTTGGAGACAGAGGACATTAAACAGTTGTCTACCTTGCCTGGTCTCTCAGAGGACCCTTCTGTTGTGGGGTTGCTGAGGGTTGAAGAACAGCAAGTGCCAATCGCTACCACAACTGTGCACCGGCGGCAATATCGCACCAACCGAGACTCCCTGAGTCCCATCCATAAGCTAATTCGTCAACTGGAGAGCCAAGGAGTGATCAGCAAGACTCATTCACCTTTTAATAGTCCTATATGGCCAGTGCAAAAGTCTAATGGTGAGTGGAGACTAACAGTGGACTATCGTGGCCTGAACGAAGTCACGCCACCACTGAGTGCTGCAGTGCCGGACATGCTAGAACTCCAGTATGAACTGGAATCAAAGGCAGCCAAGTGGTATGCCACAACTGATATCGCTAATGCATTTTTCTCCATCCCTCTAGCAGCACAGTGCAGGCCACAGTTTGCTTTCACTTGGAGGGGAGTCCAATATACTTGGAATCGGCTGCCCCAGGGGTGGAAACACAGCCCTACCATTTGCCATGGACTGATCCAGTCTGCGCTGGAGCAGGGGGAAGCTCCTGAACACCTGCAGTACATCGATGACATCATTGTGTGGGGTGACACTGCAGAAGAAGTTTTCGAGAAAGGGAAGAAAATAGTCCAAATCTTTCTGAAGGCCGGTTTTGCCATAAAACAGAATAAAGTTAAAGGACCTGCACGAGAGATCCAGTTTTTAGGAATAAAATGGCAAGATGGACGTCGTCAAATCCCAATGGATGTGATCAACAAAATAACAGCTATGTCTCCACCAGCTAGCAAAAAAGAAATAGAAACTTTCCTAGGTGTCGTGGGGTTTTGGAGAATGCATATTCCAAATTACAGTCTGATTGTAAACCCGCTCTACCAAGTAACCCGTAAGAAGAATGCTTTTGAATGGGGCCCTGAGCAACGACAAGCCTTTGAACAAATTAAGCAGGAAATAGTTCATGCAGTAGCCCTCGGTCCAGTCCGAACAGGACCAGATGTAAAGAATGTGCTCTACACTGCAGCCGGGGAGAATGGTCCCACCTGGAGCCTCTGGCAGAAAGAACCTGGGGAAACTCGAGGTCGACCCCTGGGGTTTTGGAGTTGGGGATACAGAGGATCTGAGGCCTGCTATACTCCAACTGAAAAGGAGATATTGGCAGCATATGAAGGAGTTCGATCTGCTTCGGAAGTGGTCGGTACTGAAGCGCAGCTCCTCCTGGCACCCCGACTGCCGGTACTAGGGTGGATGTTCAAAGGAAGGGTCCCCTCTACACATCATGCAACTGATGCTACATGGAGCAAGTGGGTTGCACTGATTACTCAGCGGGCTCGAATAGGAAACCCCAGTCGCCCAGGAATCTTGGAGGTGATTATGGACTGGCCAGAAGGCAAATACTTTGGGATATCACCAGAGGAGGAGGTGGTTCGTGCTGAAGAAGCCCCACTGTACAACAAGCTACCGGAAAATGAGAAGAAATATGCCTTGTTCACTGACGGGTCCTGTCGTATTGTCGGAAAGCATCGGAGATGGAAAGCTGCTGTATGGAGTCCTACACGACGAGTTGCAGAAGCTGCTGAGGGAGAAGGTGAATCGAGTCAGTTTGCAGAAGTGAAAGCCATTCAGCTGGCTTTAGATATTGCTGAACGAGAAAAGTGGCCAGTTCTCCATCTCTATACTGATTCATGGATGGTAGCAAATGCCCTGTGGGGGTGGTTACAGCAATGGAAGCAGAACAACTGGCAGCGCAGGGGCAAGCCCATCTGGGCTGCGGCATTGTGGCAAGATATTGCTGCCCGGGTAGAGAACCTGGTTGTAAAGGTACGCCATGTAGATGCTCATGTGCCCAAGAATCGGGCTACTGAAGAACATCAAAACAACCAGCAGGTGGATCAGGCTTCTAAGATTGAAGTGGCTCAGGTGGACCTGGACTGGCAACATAAAGGTGAATTATTTATAGCCCGATGGGCCCATGACACCTCAGGCCATCAAGGTAGAGATGCAACCTACAGATGGGCTCGTGATCGAGGGGTGGACCTGACCATGGACACTATAGCACAGGTTATTCATGACTGTGAAACATGTGCTGCAATCAAGCAAGCCAAACGGTCAAAACCTCTTTGGTATGGAGGACGATGGCTGAAATATAAATATGGAGAGGCCTGGCAGATTGATTACATCACACTCCCTCAAACCCGCAACGGCAAGCGCCACGTACTTACAATGGTGGAAGCAACCACCGGATGGCTGGAAACATATCCTGTGCCCCATGCCACCGCCCGGAACACTATCCTGGGCCTTGAAAAGCAAGTCTTATGGCGACATGGCACCCCAGAGAGAATTGAGTCAGACAACGGGACTCATTTCCGAAACAACCTTATAGACACTTGGGCCAAAGAACAAGGTATTGAGTGGGTGTATCACATCCCCTATCATGCACCAGCCTCTGGAAAAGTTGAACGATACAATGGACTGTTGAAGACTACACTGAAAGCAATGGGTGCTGGGGCATTCAAAAATTGGGATACACATTTGGCAAAGGCCACCTGGTTAGTCAATACCAGGGGATCTGCCAACCGAGCTGGACCTGCCCAATCAAACCTGTTACGCACTGTAGAAGGGGATAAAGTTCCTGTAGTGCACGTAAGAAACATGCTGGGTAAAACAGTCTGGGCTACTCCTGCCTCAGGAAAAGGCAAACCCATTCGTGGAATTGCTTTTGCTCAGGGACCTGGATGCACTTGGTGGGTAATGCAAAAGAATGGGGAGGTCCGGTGTGTACCTCAAGGGGATTTGATACTGGGTGAGAATAGCCCATGAGTTGAATTGTAGTATGTTAATTATTATATAATACTGTATGTCATCACTACCATGATTGCTATATATCATAGATGAAAATGGTGATTAATTAGAATGTATTGGACAGAGTGTAACCTGAGCATGACATAAATGGTATGGAATAAGGGGTGGATATCTGTCCTGGTTCCAGTTAGGACAGAGTTAAGTAGCTCATAGTAGCTGGTAGGGTGCTATGTTTTGGATTAGGATGAGAAGAGCGCTGATAACATGCTGATGTTTTAATTGTTGCAGGGCAGTGTTTACACCAGGCCAAGGACTTTTCGGCTTCTCGCTCTGTCCTGCCAGCGAGCAGGCTGGGGGTGCAGCAGGAGCTGGAAGGGGACAGACCCAGGACAGCTGACCCAAACTGGCCAAAGGGGTATTCCATACCATCTGACGTCATGCTAAACAATATATAGGGGTGGCTGGCCGGGGTGGGGGGGCCGGCTGCTCGGGAATAGGCTGGGCATCGGTCAGCGGGTGGTGAGCAATTGCATTGTGCATCACTGGTTTTCTTACACATTATTATTGTTAATACTATTATCATTATCACTATTATTATTATTATTGTTATTATTATATTCCTTATATTCCTTATATTATTATATTCCTGTCTTAATAAACTGTCTTTATCTCAACTCACCGGCTTCACTTTCCCGTTTCTCTCCCCCATCCCAGAGAGGGAGGGGGGAGGGTGAGCGAACGGCTGTGTGGTGTTTAGCTGCCAGCCGGGTTAAACCACAACACGTATAAATAAACAGCTTGGTACATGGCTATTTGGTTTGATTTATTTAAATAATAAAGAAAACTTGAGAGAAAATTAGATAAAATAGGGAGATAAAGGAAAGTGTGCCAGTTGATTTATAGTAACCAGAATTATATGATTATGCTCAACAAACATCCATATATCTAGTGCAATATGTTTCGCAAGAAGATCACTCCTAACACCCTGCTGAAGTGTCTCTGGCAGGCTGTGCTTCTCAGCCTGGATGTAGTGCTCCAGCAAATGATGACTGACATTTACATAGCACCTTTCACTTCCAGATCCCAAAGCACCTAACAGATTTTTCAAAGCGATTACAGGCTCTAGGCCAGGTTCTGCTCTCTGATGCATCAAGGCAGAGGGACGGACCCTGCCATGGTAGACTGGCTGTAACCTCAGTTACATTACTGCAACTCTACTAATTTAAGCACTTTTTATTCAAAGGTCATTTTACCAGTCTCTGAAATTCCACCACTCTTACTACCTTTCACTTCTGCATGGCAAGTACTTGAATTGTAAACAGTCCACCCGCAGATACCTTGTGGCAAAGAAACAACAGGGGTTATACTTTTGTAAGGACTTTGGGTACTTAACAGTGATCCGCTCAACAATAATCCAGCCTAAAGGATATAAAAATCATTGAGAACAACAACGGTTTATGATGGCTGGACCCTTACAATCCATGGGTCCAGTTTAATCTCAAAAGATACGGGCCTGTACTGGGTTGGGCTGGGATGTTAACTTTCCCTGCAGCAGCCCATACAGTGCTGTGCTCTGCACTTGTAGCTAGAACAGCAACGGTATCACACCAGTGTTGTGTCTGCTGCTGAGCAGTGCTGGCACAGCATCAGGACTCTCTCTAACCCTCCTAGGGGGTGGGCAAAAAGTGAGAAAGGAACATCTCCAGGACAGCTGACCTAAACCAACCAAAGGGATATTCCATACCATATGATGTCACACTCAGCAATAAAAGGTGGAAAAAGGAGGAAGAGGGGAGGAGTGGGCTCTCGTTGTGAAAACGTCTGTCCTCCCAAACACCGGCTATGTGCGTTGAGGCCCTGCTTCAAGGACGTGGTCCAGCATCGCTCATTTGTGGGAAGTAGAGAGTAATTCCTTTCCTCTGCACTTCCACACAGCCTTTACTTGTTTTGTTTTGTTTTCCCCTTTCCCCCTCCCTTTTCCCCCTTCCCTTTTTTCCCTTTAGTTAAATTGTTTAATTAATAATAATCTTTCCTTAATAATTATTTTTTCCCTTTAATTAAATCATCCTTATCTCAACCCGTGAGTTGTTCTTTCCTTTATTTCTTCCCCTCCTCTTCTAAGGAGGAGGAGTGAGAGAGCAGTTGTGGTGGTGTTCAGCTGCCTAGCACGGTAAAACCACCACAGGGCCCATAGCCCTGGAAATTGCCACATGCTGCAAATCCCCCCTGCAGCAACAGATATGAAGGTTGTCAGAATCTTGTCCAACTCTGTTTTAGTATTAATAAATATTAACACCATCTACACAGTACTTATGACTAGCGTTTCCCAGGATATATTGCACATACAATTGTGTCTTTTTTTTTTAATTGTTCATATGGCAGATACTCATTTAGAAGGTGTCTAAATCAGCTGGGAGAATTGCTCACACAGGTAATTTGAGATGCAACTACAGCATCAGATTGTGCTGCAGCATTTTTAAGCATGGAGCACATTTAGCAAGAATCTGAAAATACATCCATCAGAGAACTCCAGCGTATGGGGTTAGAAGAAGTAGATGATGATTTTGAGTGCCTGGGCTGCTATTTGTTGAAAACCTGCACAAAGAACATTGTAGAGATGAAGTTATGGGCATTACAAAACAAGAAATCCTGCTCATCCCACTGACCTTTGAAACTCATGCTCTGCTGTCTTGAACATAGCCTAATTTACTCTTTACACCTGTACCAGCACAGACTATGCTTGTTATTACTAGCAATACTGTAGTGGGTTGCCCAAAAACTGACCTTACACATTAACTAGAAACCAGAAGTGTGAGACTGGTGTCAGGCCACCTCATAAAAACAAGCATCCATCTAGCCATATAAAGATTGTATTTTAGGGAGTAAGATGCAACTAGAGATGTGAATGAGGGTACAATCATCTTACACAAGCATTTTCAAGTATCAGTGACTAGGTTCTCTGTCCTTCAACTCACTGGCTGCAACAATTCACCCACATCCTGGAGATGGATCAGTGAAATAAATCTTCCTTTGTTGTTTTCTTCCACTTAAAATGACATCTGGGTGGAAAATATATCTGATTGCTTGTGTAGGATAAAATGTACAGCATAAGAAGAGAGTGATGAATGAGACAGATCCATGTCTCTAACTGATCCAACAGAAAGGGTACCACTAGGTAGATATCCTCCAGGCTTGTTCTTGGATGGAGTATTCAGTACAAGACCTCATCAGGACTATATGAGTAAATACATGCCTGCTAATATTCCACACGTACATTAACTATTGCTAATCACCACTGCTCTGCATGTGACAGAAATTGCTGTCTTCATTACTCTGATCACCAAGAGATAAACAGTGCATCTGTAACCACACTTGCTTGCAATTGCTGAGCGCTTTCAAACAGCTGCAGCGCTAGGGCAGAATTGGCCAGCTGTGCATTTTAATCATATTGCGCACAAATCTCTTCCTTGGGAAAAAAAAAAAGGCATTAAGACCAAGAGATCAACTCCAAAGGGCAAAAGAACCTCAGCAAAGTAAGGACAGATGGCACTTAAGCCTCTTTATGTGGTTGCCTATTTACCCTCAGATGCTGCTGCTTAATAACATTGATGTAGGAATAGTTAACAGAAGCAAGTGATTAATTAGTGAGTCAAAGGCCATTTCCACTTTGTTACTTTTATTTACCCGAGATAAGATCAAATCAAATAAGAGCTCCTAGAAGGATGCGTCCAGGGGAAGCTGCTAATTCATGTACTTGGTATTCACACAGTGCTCTCAAATTCTATTAAAAAAATGTTTGGCTGAATGGAATGCAACAAGCCAAGCAATCTATTGTAAAAACAGGGGCTCCTGGCTAGCTTTCCTGGGAGCTTTTATTTTTTGAATTGGAAAGACCTTATTGAGTCTAGAGTCCCACAGCTCTAGCAAGTGAAACAAAACAGGTGTTGCCAGAACTATATGTATTATATTTGACAGAGAGGAAAGTTAGCTCAATTTCACATGAACATGTACCCAGGCATAAAATAAATTGATTCATAGCATTTGCCAACAGACAATATCCTCTATTCTATTAACATGTTCCACCCTCTTAATGAAACATTGGATTATAGGTTCTGCTCTCAGTTTTGAGGTAGATTGACTTCTAACCTTAAAAAAGTTAGCAAGCCTATCTGTAATGTAAGAGCATTTTTTCCCCTGTTCGGACTGTTTAACATTTTGGGTCAAATACCAGTTTTAACTCTGAGCAAAATGGGGCCTCGTTCCTATTAGTGCTCTAGTAAGACCTAGAAAACCCACTGAAATACTGGAATATCAATGCTTCTGCTCGCTACAGAAGTGGATCTACCTATGAATTCAAAACCTCTCCTGAATGACCAGAAAATGTTTTCTAGATGCACAGTTCTAGGGTGACTTCATATCTATGGCAAGCTAAATAGAAATCCTGGATTCAGACATGCTTGGAAATACAAATCTTCATCCAAAACCAAGTGATGTGGTTTGGGACTACCTTTAGGTTTTACAAGATTTGGGCACTGAAGGTACATGTTGCCAGAGTTAACATGGGAGGTGTGGGAAGCACTGAGGATGAGAGCAGAAGCCAGGTTCTTTCAGGCTGCGCTGCAAACCCAGCGCAGGGCTGGGTTCACCAAAGAGCTCATCAGGGTCTTGCTCTGGGCTGGTGTGCAGCTCCACATGATGTCACTCTCCAAGACAAAACATGAGGTACTGAAAAATTGGGCTGCATTACCCCACCAAGCTTTAGCCCTGCTCTGAATGAACTCAGGGTGACTGTGTTTTTTTAACTGGAAAGAGAGGCAGTTGATTGCATGCAATGCTTGGATCTTCAGAATCCTGGGCTGATAGCAGAAAGATGAATGACAGATAAGAAGAAAGCCTCCGTGGATTATTTTCTGTTTCTGTCACAGATTTGCTATTGGATATGGACAAATCCAGGAGAGGTTATCTAGCTCTCTGTGCCCCCATGTTTTATCTGGGAAAAAAATGGGTTTACCTACATGTGTTTAAATATAAAAGCGGGGGTGCTGCCACCATGGAACCCAGATAAGTTTGTCAGGCTCCAAGATCTGGGTGCAAGTCTGACCACATGACTTTCCAAACTCCAAGGGACTTATGTCCCATCACAGTTATATGGAGAAAACCACTTAGATTCACTCACATTGAGAGGTCTCAGACACTTTCTTTTTTTTTTTTTTTCTCTCTTGCAATTCACTTAGTATATGAAGACTTAAATGCTTCTAGGCATAATGGGCTTAGAGGTTAACAATATAACAAACTAAATTAAGTTCAGGATTTTGACTATACTGAGCCAGAATCCTTAGTCTAATCAAGTTGTCCTGTGGATGAGGTTTGACACTGGTGTGTCACAATAAAAGTGGCTTGAAACTAAACTTGAACCACACTCCATGAACACTTGAGAATAGTCCATGATTTTTTTGGGGTGAGCTGATAACACCCAAGCCTTTTTCGTCTACCCATTTGCTTCCAAACTGATCCAGGTTTCCTCCTCAGAGAAGACCTGACCCATTTGGCACCCAGTCTCTGCAATAACAGGACCAAGGAAGCTCTCAGCACAGCTACCATTGTTGCACAGCCTCATGCTTTTTAGCATCTGAAGAGGACTGGAAGTAATTCTAAAGGACAGCCAACAAAAGTTTAATCTGATAATTGTGATAATGTTATCAGCCTCTAATTGGCTCCACAGAAGAAAATATAATTATCACACTTAGCCCCAAGAACGCACTAGCTGTCGATAGGATGAAGTTTCCAAGAATCCCAAATGTTTGAGACAACCTTGTCAGAGGGGTGTTTGTGTGTAACACTCTGATATCAACCATTAGAAGAAGGGTAATGAAATGGAGAAAGTGGACAAGTGTCTGAGTGAAGCACAGACACTTGTCCACTTGTAAGACTCACAGTCCACAGAGCCATTCTGGCTACCCCCTCTTTCTGAGTTTTGTTTGGTAGAAAAAAAAATGCATTTAGGTTTCAGTTCCGTAAATTTCAGTAAAATCACACCAATTTACAGTTGTGGTAAACTGGTCTACATTAAACACTTGCACTGGGAGATTAGGCGAAAAAAAAAAATCTTGAGTGTGGGAGAGAGGAATCCAGCCACCTGAGAACATGTGTGTCAGGAGAGGCTTTCCAGGGTAAAGAAACATGGCCATGAGAAAGACTGATTGTGTTTTATTCTCATTTTCTACCTTGAAAGGTCATATTTGACTGATAATGACATTTTCTATCCTCCAAAGCACATGTAGGCTGGAAATGACATCACCTTGCCTGAGGGAGCTTTATAACACCTCCTTGATTTTGTGGCACTCAGCTTCACAAATTGGGAAAATTGAGTCAGATGAGGACCTACCCAACAAGAAAACATCAGGCTTTCCAGATCTACCAAGAGGTGTGACCCATGCTGGTTTTCACAGCCTCTTCCCCACCCTGCTTTCACACCAGAGGCCAGCAGAAACCATAAGACAAGAAGACAACGTGCCATTTGGACATGGAGCATCTTCCTTCATAGTGCCCCTGTTCATCACACGCAAAATGTGCTGGAGAGTGAGCTCTCCTCTCCCAGGGTGATGTATCTCCTGCAGCAATGGTAGGGTGCTATGGGTGGTACAGCTCTGCTTTTTCCATGACTTCTGGGTTTGGCAGATCTCCCAAACTGTACATTTTGCCTGCAGCTGCAGCGATGCCTCACAACACAGCAGCTCTGACTCCAAGTGATCGCAGCTGGCGCATCTCTTTGAGCTGAATTGGTTAAAGACAGAGTCAATGATAGGTTACTTCAATGCAGCTCTTAGCAAGAACTTATGGAGATTATTATGAAGGAGCTGGAAAGACATCACTGGAATCTGCTTGTGGAGCTGGCAAATGAGCAATAGCTTTCTTTGATAACTTTTAATCACTGTGTTTTCTACTTATGCAAATTGCAATAATACCTTTGACGCTTTGGATTTCTATAGCATTGAGGTTTGTGGCAGTGACATGAAGATTCAGAGCTGGATGCTCATCTGCCGCTAACTTGTTTCTACATCGAAGATATATCACATTTGGCGGTGACATACATTGATTCATGTAGTACATGTATCATCAGAACACACATTCAGAAAGAAACATACCACAATGTGCTACTTAAGGAGTCTCCATTCTAGTTTCAGCATGGTTTAGGGTTTGCTTGCACTATAAATCGCAGGTAAGACCCTTTACCATGTGCCAAAAAATGCATAAGGGCCTAATTTATCCTGCACCAAGCTTTCTGTTAGTCCTCTAACTGTCCTCTGTACAGTCCTCTGTTGTAAAAACAAAACAAAACAAAACACACAAAAAAAACACACACAAAAAAAACCAGGCAGAGCAAGCCTGTGTCTGCTTGCAATACTCCACAAAAATACAAAAATATTAATATGTGTCTACACATGTGTGATACCCAATGACTTTTAAGAGAGGGAGCTTTAGGAGCTTTATCAATCTAATTCTCACTTGGTGATACAGTAGGTTTTATATGCCTAAATTACCATGCTGATTTTGAAAAAGAGAATTAGGGCTCCTAAGATGCTTAGGCAGTCTTGAAAATGACATCAAAGATCTTTGCACAGGCACAGAGCTTGGTGGATATCATTACCTGGTAAAATGTCTTCTCATAAGACACGTGGAAATTGCCTATTTCTTCCACTCTGGCTCCATCATGAGATTAGTCCTTATATTACAGTTACCAGTGGTTTGTCCAGTTCAGCCTTCCATCGCTTTCTTTAAAAGATGATTTAATAGGCCAGGAAACCATAATGCTGTCAGTAGCTGTGGTGCTATTAGATCATACTGCCACTAATTGAGGCTTAATATGTCCCCTTGCCTAAAATAATGTATTGTGGGTAATTTTATCTTGATATTCAATCTAAACTTTCCATCTCATTACTCCCAGCCTTACCTACTCCAGCCACCCTAAATGATTACTCGGCCTGTTTTCATCTATGATAAAGATGTGGACGGTTATCATATTCCACCCCCTGCTCATCTGGCTGTAATTAGGCCAAGGTATAAAGTGAGCTGGATCACCCAGGGTCACCAGCTTGGACTAAAAGAGAAGGTCAAAAGGGGGATGGGGAGCTCTACCAAAGCAGTGTTAGTGATGAGCTGGACTGTGAATAAAAGTGAGTCCAGCATCTGTAACCCAATTTATTTTAATCTGCTCTACTCTTTTTTATGTACCTCTTTTTTTCCTAGTTATTTATACTGATATCACAGTGCATATATTCAGCACTAAGGATGCCTGTATGGCCCAAAGTTTGCAAAGTTTTGGGAAACATGATATAAATTAAAATTTTCTGTTGTGACACAAGAGTTTTCATTATTAGTAATGTTACAAGGAATGCCTACACAGTCAGATACACGAGCTCTAATTTAAGCAAAGATCTGCACCCAAATATACACTCCGAGACTTGCACTGAGCACTCAAGCAAGCTTCACAGGTCTACATCCTTGTTCCCTGGTCTGGAAACACCACTATGCAGGATATTTAATGGACCACCTCTCAGACATGGACACACATGCTGAAGTGAGCACAGTGCTGATATTTTGAGAGAGATTCATTAGATCAAACTTCAGCAAAGAAGCAGAGGTAGGACTGAGCTCACAAACAAAGTCCCCCAAAATGATGTGTGCACAATGTCAGAGCTCAGTTTCACTACTTGTGCCTAGTTCATTGTCATCTGGAGATGACCTGAAGAATCCTACCAGCTTTCTATGTGCTGTTCTAAAAGGGTAGACGTCCTGCACCATACTCTCCAGGACCCTGGAGATACCCCAGACACTCCCCAACATTTCAAAGGGCATTAGAAATCCATATGTGGGTAACTGAATCCGAACCCCTGTCACACCACATTTACAACGTACAGAGTCTGAAATCTGCCTATAAAAATCCTTTGGTTATTTTGGGCTGTTATATGTGTGCTGGCTTTTTTCCAGAATTTTAATTTCATGAGAAATTTTGAAAATACAGTTTTCTATAAGCTTAATTTTGAATCTGAGCAAATTTGAGACATCAGAATTTCTTGCTGGACAGGAAATGTATTTTCTTACCAGCTCTATCTGTTGAGTATAAAGTTACCATTGGGTATGGGAAACAAGGTACTTCTCTCTAGAAAAACAACCAAAGTTCCAGGGTGAAAATTTCAGACTAGATAAAGTGCCTTTATTGTGTTTTATGTACTGAAGGTGCTCCTGTGAGACCAAGAGTAAGTTTAAAAGGACAAGAAAAGCAGATAAAGTAAGGCTAGAAAATGGATGCAAGGCATTGGAAGAAATGACAAGCCAGAAGAAGTATCCAGAATTCAAACCAAAAAATGAGGTACTCATGGGTAACTGGTCTCCTGGGTGATGTGAAGGGCAAGCTTTGCAAATGTTTCCAACTTGCACTGCACTATTCTGCTTCTCATGATGACCCCTGCCTGAGCCTGAGGCAGCTTCAGTGTCTATCATGAAAGGGGACAAGCTGTTTACAGAGCTGCACAAAGTTGGTGGTAGTATGTGAAAAACACTATTCTGTTTTATGCAATAAACCCTTTCCATCCCCACCAGAAAGCCTTGGCCCAGTCCATGTGTGAAAGGTGCTGCCCAAAGCATGTCAGCTGTGCCTCAGGAGGAGACGTGGGGTTAGCTGCATCACAGGGTGCACAGCTGTAAAGTACCAGGCAACCAAGGACCACTTTAGTCTCACAAGCACATGAACAAGCAGCATGGGGGGCAAAAAGAGTTTCAGCAGGCTTTTCCCATGATGTGAATTTAGCAACAGCAAATTATTCAACACCTGTGGATTGGGGTTATTACCCCATCTTTGCTTCTGCTCCAAAATCTCTTCTTGCTTTTTCAAGAGGTCTTGGCCTTGGATGTTGAGTCACATCCTTGACGCCAAAATTAATTCCAACAGCTCTGCACAGAGAGGCTGAGTTCTCCCACCAGCTGTGCTATTGCTCCCATCAGGGTGACAGGCTGGGTGAAAAATGCAGGCAGCAAGAGACAGAAGAAGAGGGGTGTGAGGAAGGAGAGGAGATATTGGTACATGGCTTGGAAATCATCTGATGCCTCTGGACTGTGAACTACTGTTGAAGAAGTCAAGCACACAAGTTTTTGCATCACAGTTATGGATAAGCCATATAGGATGTAAGATAACCTGGAGGCTGGACTGCCCAGCACATACCAGATCAAGAAATAACAATGTTCGTTCTACCTTTATAACCTGCCCTTAACAGGATGGCTGCTATACCAATGGCTTTCAGCAAACAAGTGCACGTTTTCATTGTAAATGAAGATTTTTTTCTTTCTATGACTAAAGGTCAGAGCATATTCTGACAGATATGGGATTGTGAGAAACAAGGGAACAAGCAACAGATGTAGCAAAGAGCTAATTAGTAAATTGAAGATTAAAAAACCCTGGTCTGCCATATGTGGAAATGATTTCCACCACATTTCAAAACCACAATGGTGCCTTTGCAATCAATAGAGAAATACTCACAATAAAAACAATAGGAATGACTAGCAAAGTCTAATGAAAAGGTGCAAAGCCTTGAAATCCTGATCAATTCATCACTAACCTGGGACAGCCAGGAAGAGTGTCCAGGCTTAAAAAATGTCCTTTTTCTTGACGCATCTGCACTCATAGGAAATTCCACCCTTCCTCCCACAGAATCAGGCTACATGGTATCATATGTTTGTCACTTCCAGGATGGATTACTGTAACTCTGGGCATTTGATGACGAATAAGAAAACAATGTGCAGGGAACAAACCCCTTCTCCCCACTTCCTGCAGAGGTGAAGCAGCCCTGAATACATGAAGCCCATCCAGGAGTCCTTCCACTCCAGTTTGCAATCAAGCGTGTAATTCACCAAAAAACTTCAGTCAGAAAGGTTTATGTTTTCAAGTCAAAATCTCTTATTTTCCCATTCTCTAATGACCATATTTATCTAAGAATAATAAATTATAACAAAAAGAAGCACATGGAATTCAACCAAAAATGTATTTTTCCAGTGTGTCAGTATGTGGGGAAAAGTAAACAAAAAAAAAAAACAAACAACAACAAAAAAAAACTGTATAAAACTGTATAAACTCAAATAAAATACTGTAATCCCAATGTAGAATGCAAATAGTTCATTAAAACCAGATACATTAAAGAAAAACTCCCTAGGTTTGAAGTTTTTATGGTATGTACCCTTATAAAGGTCTAAATCAGAAAAAAGAATCAAGTCTTACTTTTCTTCTTGGTATGTCTGGGCTGTAAAATACCTCTTATAAAGTGTGAGGGGAAGAGCTGTTATGAAATTAAGGATATTCTGTGGCTTCAGCTGGAGATCAGAATGAAGGCTCTCAGGTCTTCACATGGACTAATTTCAGTCACCCTGTGACTGAAGAATGCAGATCGTGTATTCTTATGGCCTCCTAAGGAGAACTGCCATATATGAAAGCCACAAGTGGTGGCCAGCCATCCTGACAATGGACCCAACAGCAGATTCTGTGACTTACTAAAGAGATTTTGGAAAAATGGACCCCTATGAAAAATGATGGAGGATAGTAGTAGCCCCATCAAATGCAGCTTTAAGTTTAACCAGAAAGAAGGCTGAGCAACCAAAAGGATTGAAATGCACCAGTAAGATACCTAGAGGGCATCCACTGCTAAATTTCCACTTGCTCTTAGCTGGCCATATTATAGCAGAAAAGGGTTTTTGTCTGTTTGTTTGCTTGTTTGCTCCTGCCTGTGTCTGCCCAAGAGGTTTCAAAGCTGTCCTCTTAGATCGGGTGCTTGCTGCACTGGCCCTGTCAGTGGGTGGCAGCGGTGACAGTGGTGACCTCTCCCAGTCCCTCTGAGCCCTGTTTTTCTATGACTCAAGTGTGCTCCACACAGAGATTGCACGGAAACCACTCTGGAGCAGAACTGATGTTGGGAGCAGCTGCCAGCTTATGAGGCAGTTTGTTGGGCCGAGAGCGTGACACCACGACGCTGGAAGCATCCCCAGCTGCCGGCAGCCTTCACGGAGGTGTCGCTTCAGACATCCCCATCTCTAAGAGGGCTGAGATGAGTTTTTTTCCCCCCAGGTCCTCACTGCCTGTTACAGGCTTCCTTCTGTGCTCATTTCATGAATCAAAGTCTCTGCCCAGATAGGAGCTCTTGGCACAGGTTATAACAGGCCGTGCTCTTTGCTCTGGAGTTCACTGGTGCAATTGCTCGTGTTTTACCCAGTTCAGTGTCTGACATGCGAATTCCCCAGCTTTCTGCAACCAAGGCACAAAAAAGAAATCATGGGCGATTGCTGAGGTGTTCCTGGCCATGGAGTTTTGGACTTGAATTGCTGCAAAAACCCAAGCAGCATTTTCCTGGGCTTTTTGAGATTTGTGAACCTATTTATTGCTGGAATGTGACTTTGAGGAAGATTTCTACTGTTGGCTGCTTGGTTTGCTGGATTTTGTTTTTGTTGTTGTTATAGTTTCTTTTTTTTCCATGGGAAAGTTTTCCAGTGTTGCTGGGGAGGTTGTTTCTTGAAAGGACTGTTGTGGTAAGAAACAGCTGCAGCTGGAGTTAAGGCACCTAAAAATAATTGTAATAGAAATAAACAAATACTATCATTCTAAACACGTGACAAAATACACTTAGGATAGAACTTCTAAGGACTTGACCTTAGACTCCTGTCTTCAGCAAACTCCGTGGGCTCTGTGTGGGACTCCCCTGTCGTTTTGTGGGAGCCTCACCCTCTCCTCACCAAACTTTCAAAGGACTGAATGTTCTCCCAGCCAACCAGATACACTCTGCGTCAGGAACCCATGTTTGCATGTGCTCTGACAAATTAGCTCTTGTTAGTTCCTTTGGTCCCAGTGGGAACAGCATTAAAACATTTTATGTGACTTATACCCTGGCCCTATCCACATACCTGATTAGACAAGCACAGAGCACTTTAGGTTCTTTAAGAGACATCCACTGAATATATGAACTAACCTAAAAGCATTCTGGAGACCATACAGGCCTTAATATTAAGATTCATAGGCCAAGGTCTCATCTTTTTGATATATCTGTCCTTTTTTTAAAACATCCTTTGCCAAAAGTAAAAAAATAAAGTCATTATTCATCTAAAATACCTTCATCTCCACGAGGCTGTGAAATTAATATTGCCAGGTGCTACAGGGGCTAATAGTGGACAACAGCTTCTGGGACTGTGTTAAAATTCATGGGGTCACTCCTGAAGTAAGGTTTGATTTGGTATAAACAAGGGCTCTGCCCTGGATTTGCCAGATTTGTTGAGATGAAAAGTGTCGTGTCCATGTACAATTGTTATGAGTGATCTTATCTTAGGATTGCATTGATCATGGATCATTTGTCATGCAGACTTGTTGAAGGCACGAGACAGGTTCCGGAGACCAAGTAGACAATACCACACACATACCCAGACAACAAAGCCCATGTGATAGCCTCCCACTAAATTAACTCCTCCTATTCTTCTTCATGGAAATGGTGACAAAAGATGCACATCTCCAAGGAACATGTTTTCCACCTTGCCTGACCCATCTGACAATCATAGGACTCAAAAAGTGTCTTACAATAGGACCTTCGCATATAAAGGCCAACTTTCAAGCAGAGGTTGTAAGAAATCAGGCATGAAAGACTCAAGTGAAAGATTTCATCTGGCAGAGCAAAAATGATATAAGTGCCCACTCCTGGAACATGCACATCGTGCCTTGTGCACTCACAAGCACACATAGATACACCCCTGTTGCATACCTGAAGTATGAAAAGCTATCACATAAAATGCTGCATTTTTGTCAGCCATCCCTGTACCTTGCAAATGACTTTATATAGGAAACCAACTTTACACTGCACTAAGCTCCACCAATCCAGATGATGTTGTCATTTCCATGGTAACTAAAGTACCTCAAAGGCAAAAGAACAGATGGAGACGGAAGAAAAAATAATCTAAGGACCAAAAGTGAACATATGTAGTGCAAGAAAAAATATTAAGCTGTGGGCAGCTATTAGGTTTATCATCATTTGCAAAGGAAGACCTTGATAAACTCAGTCACGGCTCTGCGGTAAGGAGTGGCACAATCAAATCAGGCTTGTGACAATACCAATTATCCAGCAGCCCATATTCCCTCTGGCTTTCCCTTACACAAATCTCAGAAATAATTGTCCTTGCTCCCTTAGTGACTTGTTTTGGTTTAAGGACAACAGCACCCAAAACAGGCTGAAAGAATGTAACTAGTCATATGCTTGACTGCCCATTGCATGTCTCCAAGATCAAAGTCTCCAAAAGGAGGACTTCATGGCTGTCCCTCTGCCACACAGACTGCAATAGCCAGGGGAGCAAAATCAAGAAGACGGGATCTGTCGAGTGCACATATACAGCCTGCAACCGGCTATGTCCCGCTCATGTGTATTCTGGCTGGCTCCTGCACTTTGCATTTACGTGCGCTGTTATTGTGGTTTAACCCGGCCGGCAGCCAAACACCACACAGCCGTTCGCTCACCCTCCCCCCTCCCTCTCTGGGACGGGGGAGGGAAACGGTAAAGTGAAGCCTGTGAGCTGAGATAGAGACAGTTTATTAAGACAGGAAAAAAAAAACTAAAAACAATAATAATAATAGTACTACTACTAATAGTGTGTACAAAACAAGTGATGCACAATGCAATTGCTCACCACCCGCTGACCGATGCCCAGCCTATCCCTGAGCAGCCAGCCCCCCCACCCTGGCTAGCCACCCCTATATATTGTTTAGCATGATGTCAGATCGGATGGAATACCCCTTTGGCCAGTTTGGGTCAGCAGTCCTGGGTCTGTCCCCTCCCAGCTCCTGCTGCACCCCCAGCCTGCCCGCTGGCAGGACAGAGCGAGAAGCCGAAAAGTCCTTGGCCTGGTGTAAACACTGCTCTGCAACAATTAAAACATCAGCATGTTATCAGCGCTCTTCTCATCCTAATCCAAAACATAGCACCCTACCAGCTACTAGGAGGAAAATTAACTCTGTCCTAACTGAAACCAGAACATATATCCACCCCTTATTCCATACCATTTATTTCATGCTCAGGTTACACTCTTTCCAGTACATTCTAATTAATCACCATTTTCCTCTGTGGTATATAACAATCGTGGCAATGATGACATACAGTATTATATAATAATTAACATACTACAATTCAACTCATGGGCTATTCTCACCCAGTATTAAATCCCCTTGAGGTACACACCGGACCTCCCCATTCTTTTGCATTACCCACCAAGTGCATCCAGGTCCCTGAGCAAAAGCAATTCCACGAATGGGTTTGCCTTTTCCTGAGGCAGGAGTAGCCCAGACTGTTTTACCTAGCATGTTTCTTACGTGCACTACAGGAACTTTATCCCCTTCTACAGTGCGTAACAGGTTTGATTGGGCAGGTCCAGCTCGGTTGGCAGATCCCCTAGTGTTGACTAACCAGGTGGCCTTTGCCAAATGTGTATCCCAATTTTTGAATGCCCCAGCACCCATTGCTTTCAGTGTAGTCTTCAACAGTCCATTATATCGTTCAACTTTCCCGGAGGCTGGTGCATGATAGGGGATATGTGATACACCCACTCAATACCATGTTCTTTGGCCCAAGTGTCTATAAGGTTGTTTCGGAAATGAGTCCCGTTGTCTGACTCAATTCTCTCTGGGGTGCCATGTCGCCATAGGACTTGCTTTTCAAGGCCCAGGATAGTGTTCCGGGCGGTGGCATGGGGCACAGGATATGTTTCCAGCCATCCGGTGGTTGCTTCCACCATTGTAAGTACGTGGCGCTTGCCACTGCGGGTTTGAGGGAGTGTGATGTAATCAATTTGCCAGGCCTCTCCATATTTATATTTCAGCCATCGTCCTCCATACCAAAGAGGCTTTGACCGTTTGGCTTGCTTGATTGCAGCACATGTTTCACAATCATGAATAACCTGTGCTATAGTGTCCATGGTCAGGTCCACCCCTCGATCACGAGCCCATCTGTATGTTGCATCTCTACCTTGATGGCCCGAGGTGTCATGGGCCCATCGGGCTATAAATAATTCACCTTTATGTTGCCAGTCCAGGTCCACCTGAGCCACTTCAGTCTTAGCAGCCTGATCCACCTGCTGGTTGTTTTGACGTTCTTCAGTAGCCCGATTCTTGGGCACATGAGCATCTACTTGGCGTACCTTTACAACCAGGTTCTCTACCCGGGCAGCAACATCTTGCCACAATGCAGCAGCCCAGATGGGTTTGCCTCTGCGCTGCCAGTTGTTCTGCTTCCATTGCTGTAACCACCCCCACAGGGCATTTGCTACCATCCATGAATCAATATAGAGATAGAGAACTGGACACTTTTCTCGTTCAGCAATATCTAAAGCCAGCTGGATGGCTTTCACTTGTGCTAACTGACTCAATTCACCTTCTCCCTCAGCAGCTTCTGCAACTCGTCGTGTAGGACTCCATACAGCAGCATTCCACCTCCGATGCTTTTCCACAATACGACAGGACCCATCAGTGAACAGGGCATATTTCTTCTCATTTTCTGGTAGCTTGTTGTACAGTGGGGCTTCTTCAGCACGGGCCACCTCCTCCTCTGGTGATATCCCAAAGTATTTGCCTTCTGGCCAGCCCATAATCACTTCCAAGATTCCTGGGCGACTGGGGTTTCCTATTCGAGCCCGCTGAGTAATCAGTGCAACCCACTTGCTCCATGTAGCATCAGTTGCATGATGTGTAGAGAGGACCCTTCCTTTGAACATCCACCCTAGTACCGGCAGTCGGGGTGCCAGGAGGAGCTGCGCTTCAGTACCGACCACTTCCGAAGCAGATCGAACTCCTTCATATGCTGCCAAGATCTCCTTTTCAGTTGGAGTCTAGCGGGCCTCAGATCCTCTGTATCCCCGACTCCAAAACCCCAGGGGTCGACCTCGAGTTTCCCCAGGTTCTTTCTGCCAGAGGCTCCAGGTGGGACCATTCTCCCCGGCTGCAGTGTAGAGCACATTCTTTACATCTGGTCCTGTTCGGACTGGACCGAGGGCTACTGCATGAACTATTTCCTGCTTAATTTGTTCAAAGGCTTGTCATTGCTCAGGGCCCCATTCAAAAGCATTCTTCTTACGGGTTACTTGGTAGAGCGGGTTTACAATCAGACTGTAATTTGGAATATGCATTCTCCAAAACCCCACGACACCTAGGAAAGTTTCTATTTCTTTTTTGCTAGCTGGTGGAGACAGCTGTTATTTTGTTGATCACATCCATTGGGATTTGACGACGTCCATCTTGCCATTTTATTCCTAAAAACTGGATCTCTCGTGCAGGTCCTTTAACTTTATTCTGTTTTATGGCAAAACCGGCCTTCAGAAGGATTTGGACTATTTTCTTCCCTTTCTCGAAAACTTCCTCTGCTGTGTCACCCCACACAATGATGTCATCGATGTACTGCAGGTGTTCAGGAGCTTCCCCCTGCTCCAGCGCAGACTGGATCAGTCCATGGCAAATGGTAGGGCTGTGTTTCCACCCCTGGGGCAGCCGATTCCAAGTATATTGGACTCCCCTCCAAGTGAAAGCAAACTGTGGCCTGCACTGTGCTGCTAGAGGGATGGAGAAAAATGCATTAGCGATATCAATTGTGGCATACCACTTGGCTACCTTTGATTCCAGTTCATACTGGAGTTCTAGCATGTCCGGCACTGCAGCACTCAGTGGTGGTGTGACCGTTCAGGCCACGATAGTCCACTGTTAGTCTCCGCTCACCATTAGACTTTCGCACTGGCCATATGGGACTATTAAAAGGTGAATGAGTCTTGCTGATCACTCCTTGGCTCTCCAGTTGACGAATTAGCTTATGGATGGGAATCAGGGAGTCTCGGTTGGTGCGATATTGCCGCCGGTGCACAGTTGTGGTAGCGATCGGCACTTGCTGTTCTTCAACCCTCAGCAACCCCACAACAGAAGGGTCCTCTGAGAGACCGGGCAAGGTAGACAACTGTTTAATGTCCTCTGTCTCTAAGGCAGCTATGCCAAAGGCCCAGCGGAACCCTTTTGGGTCCTTGAAATATCCTCTTCTAAGATAGTCTATGCCAAGGATGCACGGAGCATCTGGGCCAGTCACAATACGGTGCTTTTGCCACTCATTTCCGGTTAGACTCACTTCAGCCTCCAATACAGCTAACTGCTGGGATCCCCCCTTCACCCCATAAATACCGATGGGCTCTGGCCCTTTATAGCTTGATGGCATTAGAGTACATTGTGCACCGGTGTCTACTAAAGCCTGAGTTGTTCATACTGCCAGAGTTGTTTAGCCACTTCATCCACTGTGGGTTCCTCATCCTCTTTCCAGGCCATTATTGCCAATGAGATGGCATATGAGGATGGTGCACTCCGTACAAACTTCCGCCACATGGGTCGTGTTCACTTGACTTCATCTGGATCTGTGGATATTTGTCCGTTGTCTAGGTCCCTATAAATCACCTCCCATATGGCTAATTCCCTCAGGTACTGGATTCCCTTCTCCATGGTGGTCCACTTGCCTGGTAGACATACAAGTTTTCCTTGAAGGGATACCTTTCCTTCACAGCTGACAGGAGACGCCTCCAGAGGCTGCGAGATCGTGCTCCATCTCCATTTGCTTTGTCAATGCCTGCGTCTCTAGCAAGGGATCCCAGCCGCCTGGCTTCCCTGCCCTCTAATTCCACACAATTGGCTCCGGTATCCCAGCACCGGAGCAGCCAGGTGACAAGCTGCTCACCTATGCAGCGACCAAAATCTTTTCGCACATCTCGTAGCTCACGCTGGTATAGGGTTCGGTTAATTACTGTTGATTTTTCGACATCCTCATCTTCATCCTCCTGCACATTTGATGGCCCAGCCTCGTCTTCTCTACACCTAGACCTAGCAGAAGACTGTCTGCGTTCTAAACGACCTGAATCTCTATACCATTTTTTCACCTTGTCTACAGGGGCAACTTGCACTGCTGCAGCTCATTTCTCTGACCCAGCCACAAGAGCTGGAGTGGCTGGAGGGGTTGGAACTGGAGCGGCTGCAGGAGCTGGAGTGGCTGCAGGAGCTGGAACTGGAGCAGTTGCAGGGGCTGGAGAGGCTGCAGGGCCTGGAACGGCTGCAGGGTCTGGAATCGCTGCAGGGACTGGAGAGGCTGTGGGAGCTGGAGGGGCTGCAGGAGCTGGAGCAGCTGCGAGAGCTGGAGCGGCTGCGGTAGCTGGAGCGGCTGCAGGGGCTGGAGCGGTTGCAGGCGCTGGAGAGGCTGCAGGGTCCATCGTAGGGGTTGGAGTGGCCGTTGGGCCTGTCACAGGACTTGGAGTGGCTGCAGAGTCTGTCACTAGGTTGATAGTAGCATCGATTGCAGCTCGATAGGCATAGGCCAGACCCCAGCACGCTACCGTGATTTCTGTCGCTTTGGAACTGCCAGAGTCATGGCACCCTTTTTTCAAGCATTCTACCAGTTTTTTAGGATTTTGCAGTTGTTCAGGGGTGAATGTCCAAAACACTGGAGGTGCCCACTGCTCTAGAAACCCGCCCAAATCCTCCCACACTCCCTGCCACTCGCAACTATCCCGCCTCAAGACAGCTCTCCGGATGAGATTCCTAAGTAGTTGTTTAACCTTAAACAAAACCTGAGCATCCCAAGGATATTCAGCATCTTGGAGAATTATCATAACTAGCTCGGAGGATAAGAGGGTGGTGAAGGAGAAAGGGGGAGTGAACAGGTAGGAAAAAATATCTTCCCCTGTCCCCTCCACAGGCTGGCTCCATGACAAAAAAAGGCAATAGGTGTAATTGTTACTAGTTTCTGAGATATGGTTTCCAAAGTATAGAGTCGACGACAGTGCTGAGTACAAATACCAGGTTAGAGTCATGACCAGAAATCTCATCATTTCATAAGCCATTGTTACACCGCACAGTACCGTAACAATCTTAAACCAGGGCCCGGAAAGGATAAACAGCGCGACAGGGAGCACATACAGAAAGTAACGTGCTATAAAACTCAATTTGGAAAACAGGCACAGCAGACTTGAGATTAAGGCAATCAACATCGTGACTAGCAACTATTAAGCAGGTCTAATACTTATACCAATTTTAGTTTAACACACTCTGGTCAGAGCTGTCATTATCTCAACCCTTCGTGCCCCATGTTGTGCGCCAAAAAGGACTGTAGTGCTTTAACCCAGCCAGCAGCGAAACACCACACAGGCATTCGCTCACCCTCCCCCCTCCCTCTCTGGGATGGGGGAGAGAAACGGGAAAGTGAAGCCTGTGAGTTGAGATAAAGACAGTTTATTAAGACAGGAAAATAATAATAACTATAATAATAATAGTACTACTACTACTAATGTGTACGAAACAAGTGATGCACAATGCAATTGCTCACCACCCGCTGACCGATGCCCAGCCTATCCCCGAGCAGCCGGCCCCCCCCACCCCGGCTAGCCCCCCCTATATATTGTTTAGCATGACGTCAGATGGTATGGAATACCCCTTTGGCCAGTTTGGGTCAGCTGTCCTGGGTCTGTCCCCTCCCAGCTCCTGCTGCACCCCTAGCCTGCTCGCTGGCAGGACAGAGCGAGAAGCTGAAAAGTCCTTGGCTTAGCGTAAGCACTGCTCTGCAACAATTAAAACATCAGCATGTTATCAGCGCTCTTCTCATCCTAATCCAAAACATAGCACCCTACCAGCTACTAGGAGGAAAATTAACTCTGTCCTAACTAGAACCAGGACAGCCGTTATATAAAGTACACGCTGGCAACTCAGCAGCAATTTGGAACATCTTTAAAATTGGGTTAATAGTTATGACACAGTCTTTGCTTGACTTCCTCTGGAATTAGTCCATCTTTGTGGATTGGTGTCAATCAGAAGGGAAACTTGCAATTTACATAGGACAATTTGTTCTGTGTCAGCTTTCTAAGACTCTGAGCAAGGCAAGTGTAGTTTGGGAACAGGAGCTGTGATAGAGAAAAAAAAAAGGAAAAAAATCTTGTATTTTTAGCTTGCTCTCACTAGAAGTTTTCTGCTCTATGTTATATAATTTATTTGAGATGCAGAGTTTTGTCAAAGTGAAAAAAGTTCAAAACGTATCCTGCTACTTAAACTCCTTGCAGCTTAAACTGGACAGAGGTGGCATAAACTCTGGAGCGAGGAAATCTTATCTGTGGGCTAGGACAGAAGAGCCTAGGGCATGAGACGTGAATTCAAGCCCTTCTGCCCAAGGCTCACACTGTGATCCGATGTAAATAATTTTCATTGTTTTTATGTCTCCCCTCCTTGTCTGAAATGCAGTCCCCTCATGTCCTGCAGACTGTGAGTATAAATGATTTTGTATGAAACCATTAGCTGCTCAGATCCTGCTATAATCAAGGGGTGAGCAAGCACCAAAGGTAGCTGCATCCTGTTCTTAAATAACTTTTTATTCTCGGTGATGTTTTACAACCCCTGCTGTTAGCCGTCATTTCACTCCCAATGAACAAGGGGACTGTGCGAGTCTGTCTCAGTCACAGATGCTGCTGTGTGAGCACAGTGCTGTGCAGCTGGAGTAAGAAATGCTTCATCAGTTAATATTTTAAATCAAAACCAAAAGAAAAAAAGGGGGGAAAATAACACAAAACCTTATTTATTTACTAAATTCTACAAGCACATGCAATGCTTTTGGTGCTGCTGATTTCTTTCTGACTTTCCTGTCCTTTCTTTTCCAAAACCTAAACATGGAGCAGCAAATCTGTGAGCTCTTTTGAGGCGAAACGCCGCAGGAACCCTTGCAGACAGATGCACAGACATCCGTCCCTGCGCCGGCAGCCAGGTGTGCGACCTGCCGGCAGGGGGCAATGCTTCATGTTTATTAAACCAAAACCACCGAAAACTGAAAAATTAAGAGGTCTGTAGGAAAGGGGGCAGGAAAAAAGATGCTGAGGTGCAAGAGGGGAGGGAGTACGACAGCAGTGGAGCAAAACCTACCCACACTCCCCACGTACCAAGCTCACGGTAGTTTTGAGTTTTTCCAGCCAGCTTGCTGATAAGGAAACTCCGCGATAAGAAAACATTGATAAATTACTTTGGTGTGGATTAAAATTTGCACCACGCATTCCCCAGAGCACGGGGAATCAATCAGCCCTCGGTTCTGTGGCCCAAGCATTTTTGCCCAGTTCTCCCTCGGGTTTAGAGTATTGATGCTCCAGGTGAGTTGGGGGCTCATCATCCAAGGCTGGCTGCCATCAGGGAATGATAACCAACAGGGAGGGAAGAGAACGCAGAATTAGATATCCTGAGGCTGTGCTATAGCCCTGGCATTCAAAAATATAATCTGCTCTCTGCTGAGGGTGCTACTACTTACTGAGGTATAGACTCGAGCATCCCACAGGCACATGGACCAGCCTAATGCCAACAGCTGCTGGGCTGGGAGAGGTGCTATCCTTGGATGAGACCCAACGCAGGTGACAGAGGTTTAACATCAGTGATTCTTACTGAACTTTGCACCCCGGCCTTGCAGGATCCCGTTCTCATCTCACATGAGCTGATGAGCCCATGTGAGGTGACAAAACACCCCGACGTATTACTTATGTTTGCACACTATTATTCAGATAGAACTTCACGCTGAAATGTAGTACACCTTGATTCTCATGTTTCCATCTTCAAAAGTGTCAGGTGTCCCACAACAAAGGTAAATAATTACACATAAAACAACACATAAAGCACCCGTGCGTCAAGTTTTGTGAAGTCCTGGAAGGAATGGAACAGATAAAATGACTTACATTTCAGATAAAGAAGGTCAATGGATAGCGAGAACTGGATGTTATCCATTGCCGACTTTGCCTGAGAGACTTCACAGAACACTAATAGCATAGAATCATAGAATCATAGAATCATAGAATATCCCGAGTTGGAAGGGACCCATAAGGATCATCAAGTCCAACTCCTGGCACCGCACAGGTCTGCCCAAAAGTTTAGACCATGTGACTAAGTGCACAGTCCAATCTCTTCTTAAATTCAGACAGGCTTGGTGCAGTGACTGCTTCCCTGGGGAGCCTGTTCCAGTGTGCAACCACCCTCTCGGTGAAGAACCTCTTCCTGATGTCCAGCCTAAACTTCCCCTGCCTCGGCTTCACACCGTTCCCACGGGTCGTGTCACTGGTGATAACAGAGAACAGGTCATCTGCCTCTCCACTCCCTCTTGCGAGGAAATTGTAGACTGCGATGAGGTCCCCCCTCAGCCTCCTCTTCTCCAGGCTGAACAGGCCCAGTGACTTCAGCCGCTCCTCATACGTCTTACCCTCTAGGCCCTTCACCATCTTCGTCGCCCTCCTCTGGACACTCTCCAACAGTTTAATGTCCTTTTTGTACCGTGGTGCCCAGAACTGCACACAGTACTCGAGGTGAGGCCGCACCAGCGCAGAGTAGAGCGGGACAATCACTTCCCTCGACCGACTAGCAATGCCGTGCTTGATGCACCCCAGGATAAGGTTGGCCCTCCTGGCTGCCAGGGCACACTGCTGGCTCATATTCAACTTGCTGTCAACCACAACCCCCAGATCCCTCTCTGCGGGGCTGCTCCCCAGCATCTCATCGCCCAGACTGTACGTATAGCCAGTGTTGCCCCGTCCCAGGTGCAGGACCCGGCACTTGATCTTCTTAAACTTCATGTGGTTGGTGATCGCCCAGCCCTCCAATCTGTCCAGATCTCTCTGCAAGGCCGTTCCACCCTCATCCGTCCACAACTCCTCCAAGTTTGGTGTCATCGGCAAATTTGCTCAAAACACCTTCTAGTCCTACATCCAAATCATTTATAAAAACATAGAAGAGGACTGGCCCTAAAATGGAGCCTTCAGGGACCCCACTAGTGACCATCCACCATCCTGATGTGGCCCCATTTACCACAACCCTTTGAGCCCTGCCCGTCAGCCAATTGCTCACCCATCGCATGATGTTTTTGTTTAGCTGTATGCTGGACATTTTGTCCAGTAGGATCCTATGGGAAACCATGTCAAAAGCTTTACTGAAATCCAAAAAGATCACATCAGCTGGTTTCCCTTGATCGACTAGATGGGTGATCTTATCATAAAAGGAAATCAAATTTGTTAGGCAGGACCTACCCCTCATGAACCCATGTTGGCTGGGACCAATGACTGCGTTGTCCCCCAGGTGTGCTTCAGGAACTTCAAGGATCATCCTCTCCATAATTTTACCAGGCACTGACGTGAGACTGACAGGCCTGTAATTGCTAGGGTCTTCTTTCTTACCCTTCTTGAAAATTGGCACAACATTTGCCAGCTTCCAGTCCAATGGGACCTCTCCAGATTCCCAAGATCGTTGAAAAATAATTGAGAGAGGTCCCAGCCAGATCTTTAAGCACCCTGGGATGAATCCCATCCGGACCCATGGACTTGTATGGATCCAGGTGGAGCAGCAAATCCTGCACACATTCAGGGTCGGTTGGGAGTTGGTCATTCCCACCGTCATGGTCCTCCAGCTCAGGGTACCCTGGGTCCCGAAGCCCATCATCAGCATTGAAGACAGAGGCGAAGAAGGCATTAAACGTCTCTGCTTTGCCTATGTCCTTGTCTGTGAGGAGACCCTCCCCATCTAGTAGCAGACCTATGTTTTCTTTGGTTCTCCTTTTTCTGTTCACATATTTAAAAAAAACCTTTTTTATTGTCTCCCACAGACATGGCCAGCTTCAACTCTAGTTGGGCTTTGGCCACACGAATTTTCTCCCTACAAACACGAACAGCATCCCTGTATTCCTTCCTCGTCACCTGACCCTCCTTCCAGCAGCCGTACACTTTCTTTTTTCGCCTAATCTCCAGTAGAAGATCCCTGATCAGCCAGGCCGGCCTTCTGCCCCGCTTGCCTGACTTCCGATATTTTGGAATCGCCTGATCTTGTGCTTTTAGGAGGCCGTGCTTAAAGATGGACCAGCACTGATGGACGCCAATGCCTTCAAAAGCAGTTTCCCAGGGGACCTTGCTGACTAGTTCCCTGAGCAGCCTGAAGTCTGCTTTCCCCATATCCAGGGCTGAAGTGTTGGTGGCAGTCTTCCTTCTGTCACCATAAATTCTAAACTCAACCACTTCATGGTCACTATGACCGAGACGGCCGCCAATTGCCACGTCTCCCACAAGACCCTCTCTGTTCTCCAGCAACAGATCAAGGAGGGCGCCTTTCCTAGTTGGCTCACTTAGCACCTGCACCAAGAAGTTATCATCTAGGTGCTTTATGAACCTCCTGGACTTGCTCGTGTCGGCCGTGTGGTGATCCCAGTTGATGTCTGGCAAGTTGAAATCCCCCATTAGGGCAAGGGGAATCGATCTCGAGGCATCTCTTAGTTCTGCAAAGAATAATTCATCAGCGTTGTCGCCCTGGCCAGGTGGTCTGTAATAGACTCCCACAATGACATCCCCTTTATTTGTTCGTCCCTTAATCCTTACCCAGAGGCTCTCAACTTTGCCATCGCCAGCTTCAAGTTCCACACAGTCCAGCCCATGCTTCACATACATTGCCACCCCGGCCACCTCGCCTACCCTGCCTGTCCCTCCTGAAGAGCCTGTAACCATCTATTGCAACACACCAGTCACAGGACTCATCCCACCAGGTTTCGCTTATGCCGATGATGTCGTAGCTGTGGGACTGGGCCAAGACTTCCAGCTCATCCATTTTATTCCTCATACTGCGCGCATTTGTGTAGAAGCACTTCAAATGCGCCTCCCTATACGCAGCACCTTGTGTAGCCGACCAAAGGACCTCACTAGGACACAGTCCCTCTGATTCTAGCACACCATCCCTTAGCTCATCACCGGCGTGCCTGGTTTTATCCCCTTCCCCCTTCGACTCTAGTTTAAAGCCCTATCTATCAGCCCTGCCAACCCCTGAGCAAAAATCCTCACCCCTCTCTGAGAGAGGCGCATCCCATCTGGTGCCAGCAGGCCTGGTGTCGCGTAGACCTTCCCGTGATCGAAAAACCCAAAGTTCTGCTGGTTGCACCAGTCCCGAAGCCACATGTTAATGTGACGAGTCTGTTTGTCAGCATCGATCCCCCCTATCGGAAGGACAGAGGCAAACACAACCTGTGCCCCTGATCCTTTAAGTAGTCGCCCCAAAGCCCTAAAGTCCCTTTTGATCGCTCTCGGACTTCTCGTTGCTACCTCATCATTACCAGCCTGAAAGACCAGTAGCGGGTAGTAGCCGGTGGGCCGTACCAGGCGAGTGACTTTCTTAGCGAAATCTCTCACCCGAGCCCCAGGGAGGCAACAGACTTCCCTGTGGGTAGGGTCCGGTCGGCATATTGGGCCCTCTGTCCCTTTCAAAAGGGAGTCCCCCATGACAATAACCCTTCTTTCTTTTTTGACAGATGATGTAGCAATGCGGGGGATAGGTTGCCTTGCCTTAGGCACCCTCTCCAACTGGGATGGGCATTCATCTACTTCGTTGTTCTGACTGTCGTGTTCTAGACCCTCATACATGTTATATAAGGGTAGATGGGAAGGTGAGGTGGGCAGGGACAGGGCTCGCCTACCGCCCCGAACAGGAACCTGCCTCCATTCCCCCCCTTGGCCTAGGTCTCCTCCTACTGCCTGGTGGGATGAGGGAACTTTTGTCTTCTGCGTAGCTGGAGACATTTGTGATATGGCAGGCTCATGAGTCTGTCTCAGAGAGGGTAGAGTACACCTCCACCAGTCAGTTTCCCTCTCTGACTCCCTGATGCTCCTGAGCCTGCTCACCTCCTCCCGAAGCTCAGCTACCTGGCTGAGCAGCTCTTCAATCTGGGCACACCTCCCACAGGCATACCCACCACTGCTGCTGTCAGATACCGACAGAAGACTCGGGCACACCCTGCAGCCCAAGACCGAGATGGCTGCGTGTTTCCCCAAGCCCTCCGTCTGAGTAGCCACATCAGTGACTGCGGCTGGAGAGGCCGCAAGAGATGCGGAGGCCATGGTTTTCTGCCTGGTTGATACCATGACCAGGTTCCTCCATGTGAGCACACTCATTTTTTCCTACAAATGGTTTCGAATCCAGTCTCAGCTAAACTGTGTAATGCATCCTCCGATTGCTGACATTATCTCAGGTCTGTGTTCCTGTGCTGGGTCCAGCTGGGATGGAGTTAACTTTCCCCGCAGCAGCCCATACAGTGCTGTGCTCTGCACTTGTAGCTAGGACAGCACTAGTATCACTCCAGTGTTGTGTCTATTGCTGCACAACACTGGCACCACATCAGGACTCCCTCCAAGCCCCCAAGAGCCAGCAGGCTGGGGGTGGGCAAGTGATGGGGAGGGGACATCACCAGGGCAGCTGACCTAAACCGACCAAAGGGATATTCCATACCATATGATGTCACACTCAGCAATAAAAAGTGGAAAAGGGGAAGGGGGGGCGGGGGCGGCTCTCATGGTGGAAGCGTCTGTCCTCCCAAACAACCGCTACGCTTATTGAGGCCCTGCTTTCTAGGATGTGACCGAACATCGCTCCTTGATGGGAGGTAGAGAGTAACTGCTTTTTTTTTTTTTTTTCTCCTCTCTGTGCTTCTGAACAGCCTTTGCTTTTTTTTTTTCCTCTTTCGTTTTTTTCCCCCTCTCCCTTTTCCCTTTAATTACATTATCCTTATCTCAAATCTTGAGCTCTCTGTGTCATATTTTCTCCCCCTTCCTCTTTGAGGAGGGGGAGTGAGAGAGCGACTGTGGTGGAACTCGGCTGCCCACCTGAGTGAAACCACCACAGTTCCCTGTTTGTGACTGGACCAATAAAATCACACAGAGCAAAGGAGGAAGATGTTTTCATATTCTCTAAAGTTTGATGGCACAGTTTTTTTGGGGAGGTGGTAAGGGGAGTGCAGTTCATACTTTAATAAAACTGAGTCTATTCTGTGTTTTTTTTTTTTTTCAGAAGAAAAAAATAAATTAATTAAAATTGTCCTTTCCTGTGGACATCCATGGGCAAAGACAATCAATTATCCCTGATCCAATTAATGTTATTCATGCCTAACTGATCAGTCCCACCAAATGCAATGGCAGACCCATCCAAGAATAGCCAACTGTGTCACATGTGGAGCACTTATCTAGAAGAAGAGGTTCAGGTATCTGCTCTGACTTGGATAGGCTGGAAATGTAAGTCATATCACACATTACCACAGGAATCTTGCCATGAAGGTGACACTGTCACTTTCTCTGCCAAGTCCATCTTGGATTGGAGCAATCTTCCTTACCACAGGTAGTCAAAGCAAAAACTTCCAGTTACACTCATTCCATAATTTCTTAGGAAAAGTCATGATTTGTACTCACCTTATGGTGGTGTTTCTTCAGCCTGATATTTTCAACTAGGAGTAGTAGGATTTGATCAGAATTATATAGGACTTTTTGTGAGAGCTGGGCTATGCACACATTGCTGTCAGACAAAGTTGGACAGACATTTACATGATTGTTATGCAAATTTATTTTCAAAGACTGTCAAGCCAGGAAGGACCATCTAGGTCATCTAGTCTGTCTCCAGCCTCTCAGGGATATCAGTGTTTCACCTTGGTTTAGGCTAAAGAATAATTTAATTCATTCAGATAAACCTTTGTTTCCAGAAAGGAATCCCTGGGCAAATCCAGAATTACTCTGGGGAAATAAAACACCTAGCCACAAAGTGGACCTCAAAGCTTTAACTGAGGTCTTTCCATTACAGTTCCTAGACAGACTTAGGGATTAGTTGGATTTACAGTGGGTAGGGGTCACTTAAAACATTTTGTAGGAAATGCTGAAGGGAGAAAGTGTCCCAGGCCAGCTCCCCTGAGAAATTAGGTGCCTATCTCTAGTCCTTTGTTACTTTGTAATTTCCTCCCCTACAAGTCATTTTCTCCCCAAAATCAAAACTATTTCTGATAGCTAAACATAATTCTTCACTGCTTGCCCTGCAAATCATTTTCTCCAGCCCTCAATCATTTTTGTGGCTCTTTTCTGTACCCTCTCCAATTTTGTCACCATATGTTTTGAAATGTGGCTGTCAGACCCATAAACAGCCTCTCAGGTTCACCCTTACCAGTGCCATACACCGCAAGTCACCTGGCTGCAGAGCCAAGGATCATATCAGCACTTTGGGATTTGACGGTCCAGCTCTGAGCTGGCACTGTGGTGTTTGTCCAGGCTGAAGTTGGTCACGTTACAGGGCTTTTGTCTGAGTTCCCAAGAAGCAGAACTAGCACCTTATTGCATTAAAATGCATTTTGTTTGCCTGAGCCAGGCGGTGCAGCTTTTTTCACCAGGCCACCCTGGAATCTTATTCTTTGCTATTTTGCCAACCATAATGTCTTCTACAAATGTCATCAGGAGTGGTTTTATATTTATTTCCAGATCACTGATGAATAGCATAGGGGAAAACTCTAGTAACACTCCTCTTCAACAATAATTCTGCATTGACAATTACTTTCAGGGAATTGTCAGTTAGGCAGTTCTTAACTCATTTTATGTCTGCTCTTGTCCTGAACCCAATTACTTTTGCCTGGCTAAAAAATATCTTCTAGAAAGTCATCCAGTCTCCAACCTGAAAATGTCATGAGATAGTGATTTTTACCAATCCTCCTACTAAATTTCTGGAATGATTAATCACTATGAACTACGTACATCTTCATAGCAATGTGATCTTCTCTCTGATTTCAACTTCTAGTTATCAGTTCCTTTTATGACTTTCTTTTAGAGTTAGATTAAATAATTCTTTATACATAGAATTCCCAAACAGACCCAGTATTTCCATTCACTTCCCATCCTAAATTATGTAGCTTTAAATTACCTCCTGCCAGACCCGGCTTCATTGACTGATGTAACATTTTTGCTAATGTGTTGTTTCTTATTCATGTTCCTGCTTCTATATTAGTTTATAAAGCCTTAAATATATACATATACATATGTATATATATATATACAAGTCTCTCTATATATAATATGCAAAATTGTAATCAGCATGAAAACTGTGATTGAAATCCACAGCATATTAGATCAACGATGCACATGAGAATCCAGGGTGGGTTTTGATGCTTATTAGTAATTAGTTTCTTTGAAGTTATTTATGAGGGAAAGAATTTCATGCACTTACAAGGTCAGAGTTACTTGTTTGCTCTGGAAAGACTGCGAAATATAATCACAATTGGAAGAGTAGTAACAAACCGATGGATGTTGAAAGAGCTACAGGAGGCAAACATTCAAAGGTTTTCAAAAGGACTCGCAAGTCTGAGCAGCCTGTGCAAAGGGCAGATCCTGGTCTTCTGCTGGTGTGTCAGCAAATGCTGCATCACTGAGCCCCGCAACTTTTGTGTGCTGCCTGATTACAGAGAAATGTTTAGTCACTGGCTTGGTAATGGGAAGGCAGCTGTGGAAAGATCTGGTAGATAAGAAAGTCTGGACTTGAACCTGAGCCTCCCATGTGGTCATCCCCCATGCTGTAATACAATGTTACTAAGCTACCAAGGTCTTCTTCTAATTGTCCTGGTTGAGAAATAGAAGACAAAATCTTTTTCTTTTGTTTTCGGATAGTAATGAGCATGGCATAGTCTTTGTCCCTATCAAAGAGATGCTGAGATAAGAATAACAATACTCAATTATCAAAATATTCGACAAGAGTAATGGTTTGGGATGCTGGGGAGTAAATATACTAGTGGAGAAACAACCAAAGAGTGTATTTATATCTACTAAAATTAGCTTTGCGCTTGGTTTCCAACCCTTGAATTTTGATTCTTGCTTGTCTTTATTCACGCAACAATGTTGAAACTCAATACCACGTCTGAGGGATTTGCAAAATAAAAGGGCAACTTTTAAAATCACTGTTATTTCTATTTTTTGACCAATTGTTCAAACAGCTGATTTTCCAATTCTTGAACAGAAAATGGAAAATACATTTACATTTCCCCCTATTTTCAACTGTCTTGGAGTATAATCTCTCATCTCTTGTGTTGCAATGAGATCCAATGAATTGCTAACCAGCGTATGTCTAAGAGTCGATGTGTGTATAGATAGGTAGATAGATATCTTCTATGTAAAATTCAGAAGTGCACTAGAGAGCTAAAAAGCTAAAACACATAAACAAAATAGTCTGCTTTAAGCAGTTAAACAAATTGTAAATAGTGTTTTTTAATCATTTGTTTTCATTTTTGAAGCACATAAAGCACTGCCAGTGTTTTACTGGGGCCTTGCAAGATACCTTTTTTCTTTTACATTAATTTACATGTCACCCAACAATTCTGCCTAACATTAATTCATACCTTGAACCTAGAAAGGCTTGTATACATATTTAACTCAATATACTATTTATATAAAAATAACAGGCTTATGGCCTTCATTATAAAACATCTGCATATCAGACACAAATAGGAAATGCATCTCAGGTCCACTGCAGGAACCAAACCGACTTTATGAATGCCATGCTGTTTTTTAAGTGAAAAGAACAAAGAAAAGTAAATTTCCTTCTGCAGATTAACCACTCAGATTGTACTAACTCCCTGACACACTGCAGAATTGGAGGGAGAGATTTTTTTAAAAAGCAGAATGTTCTAGATCTAGAAGACAAAACTATAGGTAAGAAATCCTTTGAAGTCAACCCTGTGTGCATAACAATTTATGCTCACACATCATACAGAGTGATCACTTGAAGGAATGGCTCTTTTTCTGGTTACAAAATTTAGTCCGATGGGTTTTCTCAGAGTTTGTGGTCTACAGGTAATTAGGTGTGATATTTTGGTGTTTGCAAGTCATATGTAACACAGACCTAAAAATAACTTTGGATCAATCAAAAAGTTCCTGTAACGGTTTTGAAGCTTTTTTTTTTTTCATTTTAGTTTTAGACTCCCCCATGTCTTCAAAGCAAGTGATCATTAAATAAGTCATTATCTAGATTGCTTTCCAAATTGAACTTCTCAGTTTGAAATTATTTAAATGGGGCTGCTTAAATGCATATGTATATGTATAGTCTCAAGAAGAAAAGAAAAACAAGATAAAAAGAGCAAAGGTTCAAGAGTTTTTTTTTATCCAAAACTTCTTAAATATAAACAAAACAGAATTTTCTAACAAAGGAAAATCAAAATTGATGTTGTTGTTCTTTTTCTTGTTGGAGTATTTTGGTCCAGAGTTTGATTTTCTGCATTAATTCAATCAAGCCAATTATTTCCTAATCTTGTGTGTTGGCTTCTTCCAAGGAGGAAGATAATGGTCAGTGCAGAAGATTTACCTGCCAAACGTTTTCGAAACTAAAATTCTTCAGGAAAAAAATTCTTCAGGAAAAAGAAATAAGGAAAATGTCACTCTCAGCTCTGCCAGGAAACATTGAAACTATTTCTCTTCATTGTGTTCAGACAGAAAATGACAAAACGTAGCTCCAGTTGGGTGATTTGATTTAAACAAACAAGCCTCCACTCCATGTCAAAGTGCTGATTTGAAATGACAATTCTTGTTTGGCTTCAATCAGAAATGTCAACATTTTCAGTGTGACGTTTCCGATTCAAAAGTTTTTGGGTTGCATATTTGTTTGGGATGGAAGTGGGGCTGATCTGTTGGTCATAGTTTTTTGTGTATTTTATTGATTTATTTATTTGTGTTCTGCTGTTGGTGGAGAGAAGCGGGAGGACAGGACCACAGGAGAAGGACGGACACAGCCTGTTGCCTCTAACCAACCTCATCAGTTTGGGATTTGCAGGCAGCATGGCAGAGGTGAGTCATATGGAGAGATCTAAAGGGAAAAATGGCTCAGGGTGGTTTTTATCTATGAGATTTTTCCAGAAAGCATTTTCCCAGAAAGCACAGTGGGGCTAAGGGCACATACTTATCCATTTAGTTGAGTCTCCTGAGGGGTGGTGAGGTATATGCTGGCATCTCCTGGACCATACGGAGCCCTCCTACCCAGCTGGAGCTACACTGGGACCTATGTTGTAGAAGGACATGTTGAAGGACATGTAGAAGGACTTGCAGCACATTTAAGGGGCTGTGGCATATGAATTTGCCTTCATGGCTGGTGAGGGTCAACCCAGGTAGTCCTTGCACCAGGCCCTGAATTCAGGTCACTCGGATGACGGCCTGTGGTTACCGTTTGTACCAGAGCAAAGGGGAGAAACTCTGTGTGCTTTGAGCCTCCTGAAACTCTCTGGGGCTGGGAGGCAGCAGCACCATCACTGCCAGGGATCAAATGTGCAGAGGGACCCATGCAGGGTCCTCCCAACGTCACCTCCACCTGTAAGTACACTTGCACGGCTCCATCCCACAACCCTTCCTTTTCTGGAGGTTCCTCCTTGTCACCCTCATGATTAGTCGGGCAAGCCAACAATTTACACCTGTGAGTAACGGTTTGCCAAGCTGGCAGCCCAAACCGCAGTGGCATCCAGACTGCTGGAAGAGAAAGGCTAGGAAAGCAAAAATCCAAGGGTTTGGATTTTGCACGGCTTCTGCCTTCGCATCCCCTGGCCCAGGGCACATTTTGGGCACAACTACTGATTAATACAGGGGGAGGTTTCATCCTCACCTTCACAAAGCTGTCGAGGTCTTTGCTTGCCTCCTCCAGCCCCACGTCAGGTCTGAGCAGTAGTCAGTGGACCCTAAAAATCTCCTGCCCAGGGCAAGAGCCCGCAGGGGCTGCGGTGTCACAAGGGTATGTGCAGGGGGGAGGGGGGGGGAGACTTTGGGGTGGGCTGAGCAGCTCTGAGCCCAGTCTCTCACCTTCTCTGCCTTTTCTCCCCTGCCCCCATCAGTGATGCTGTTGTGTCAGGTAGTGGCACTGTTGAGTACATTAACCCAGGGCTGAGCATTGCAGCCACACCGAGTGTGAGCGTGTGTGTTTGTGTGCCATTTATTCCCGCCCCCCCCCCCCCCCGGCAGTGCTGCAGGACTCCGGGAGCGACAGAAACCGGGGAAAGAGAGCCGAAGCCAGCAGCCCCCAGATCTGCTTAAACAAATCACTGCCCCCCGCAGGGAAGGAGAGGGAGGGAGGGGGGAACCCAGACCCAAAGACAAAATACAAGACAGAGAAAGGGAAAAAAAAATCAGCGGGGAGTAAAAAGCGGCCCCAAAAAACACCCCCTTGCCGAGCCGGGAGGTGGGGACCGGTGTGCGCCCATTAAAGACCCGGGGTGTTGGAGGGGATTCCCCCCGCCTCTCCTTTGCCCTCCCCCGGCCCAGCGCGGGGCAGTGCGGCCCTCCGGCACCAGCACCCGGGCCCGCTCTGGAAAAGAGAGCAGGAATAAAGGGAACAGCTTCCTCGCCGCCAAAAAAAAAAAAAAAAAAAAAAAAAAGAAGCCTTTTTCTCGTTTTTTTTCTCTCTCTTTTTTTTTTTTTTTCAACTCCTCGCCGGGAAAAAAGCAAAAGCGAAAACGCTTCCCCTCCCCGCGTCCCCCTGCAAGAGGCCCCAAAACAACCGGCAACAACAAACAGGCAGAAAAAAAAAAAAAAAAAGCCCCCACTCAAAAAAAAAAAAAGGAAAAGAAAAGGAAAAGCGAGAGAGACAGAGACAAGCTCCATCGATTTCAAATCCAGGATTTTATCCAGTGCATTATTTTTTTTTATTTTTTATTTTTGCTCTCCTTTTTTTTTTTTGCCTCCTTCCCCTCCTCCTCCTAACTTTCACCCCCCCCTCCTCCTTCTCCCCCTTCCCACCCCCCTTTTCCTTTCCATTTTATTTTGGATCCTGCTAAATTTAGCCAGGACTGCTCTCTGGGTGTTGCGTGTTAATTTGATTTACTCCAGGATTCCGGCTTCCAAGACGCCATTTTCCCCCCTTTCTCGCTCTCCCTCGCTCTATTTATCTATCTATCATTTGTCTAGCGAGCTCTCCAGCCGGCTGTCTGTCCGTCCATCTCCCTCTCCCCGGGTGCCTTCCCTCCTCCCCCCGCCCTCCTCCCTCTGCGCTCTGCGTGTGCTGCGCGGCCGTGCGCTCCCCTAATCTGACAGATGAACACCGCCATGGGTTTGCCGCAACACAAGCAAAAGCACCTTTGGGGGCTGTGGCGAGGGCTCGAAACCGGGATCTAAAAGAGAAGAGACAAGAAGGGGGGAAAGCCGAGAGAGAAGGAGGAGGAAGAAAGAAGAAGAAGAGGAAGCTGCTAAGAAGCCCCCGCTGCCGTTTTTTGGGGGGATGTGGGTTAGTAAAAAAAAAAAAAAAAAAAAAAAAAAAAAGGCGACAAAAACCGGGAGGCATCGAGGAAAGCTCTGTCTTGCTGATCCGGATTGCGGGAGGGTCTCATCCACTCGCTTCTTTCACCCCCCCCCCCCCCCGCCTTTTTCCTCTCCGCATGCAAAAGTTAATGTCGTCTCCTTTTATTTTCATGTTGTGACTTCGCAATGGCGCGGAAAGGGCTTTATTTATGGGGGGGCTGGGATGCCTGCGAGCCCTCTACCCCCGATCCCTTCCCTCCCCATGCTTTGTGGCTGCCGGGGGTTGCATGGGCGCGTTTTGGGGGGGTGGGGGGTGGGGTATGAGCGTGCTGCTGGGAAGGGGTTGCAATTTTTTTAGGAGCTTGCATAACGTGTCGCCCCCTTTTACCTCCCCTCCCCCCCCCAAATTTGCTAGCCTGTATGTGTTCCCCCAGCGGGGCCGCGGGGAGGTGGCAGCTCTGCGTGGGGAAAGCAGGGGGGAAGAGTCCCCCCGGCTTCGTAAATTGCAGGTTAAGTGGAGCTAGAGAGCAACTCTGTAACCTTTTTGGGATCCGTGCGTGAGTGTGAGCGGGTGGGCATGAGGGTGGGCGTGCACCCCCCCCCCCCAGGGCTCGGCGCTGCCCGCTGGGGGGGGCGCCGCTACCCCTCTGACATTGGGAAGGACGCGGCAGGAGCGGGGCTGGGGGTGTTTAGAGGTGTGGGATCCCCCGCTCGTTGCCGGACCGAGGTGTGTTGTTAATTGGGGGGGATTAGTCCCTGCGCGCCGTCCCGGGGCCCCCGGTTGGCCCCCAGTGAGCTCGGGGGGGGGGGTGGTGAGGAGCTGGGGGGGTGAGTGTGTGAATGTGGGGGGTGTGAGTGTGCAAGCGTGTGAGTGTGTGTGTCTATGTTTGCAAGTATTTGTGTGAGTTTATATGAGTATGAGTGTATGTGTGTGTTTGCGTGTATGGGTATGAGTGTGTGACTGTGAGTGGGTGTGGGGGGGGTGAGTGCGTGTGTGAATGTGTGTGTGCATGAGTGTGTGTGCGAGCGAGTATGCAAGTGTGAGTGTGTGTAAATGTGTGTGTGGGGGGGAGAGTGTGTGTCCGTGTGTGTGTGTGTATGTCTGTCTGTGTGTATGTTTGTGCGTGTGTGTGTGTGCCGGGGGGGGCACAACCCAGGCTGCAGCTGAGGGCAGCTGTTGTCAGCTCTAGCCCTGGTGCAAGGCTCCCTGCCCAGTCCTGGGCACACACACATCACACACACACACAGACGCTCTTTCACACACACATGCGTGCACACTCATGCGTACATGCACACACAGAGGCACACACTCATATACACACACTTATACATGTACACATGCTCACATGCACACACAGAAACATGCACTCACACATACTTGCACACACACTTGTGTACACACACTTGCATGCATGCACATACCCACATGCACAACTGCATGCACACACACACTCACGTACACACGCTCTCACACTCTACCCTCACACACATGCACTCACACTCACATGCACATCCACATGTACACAAATGCACACACATGCTCTCACACACACTCCCTCACATACACACGCTCTCTCACACACTCACAGACACACACACTCACACCCCTTCTCACAGTCCCCCCGCACCATGGACATGGGGAAATCAGGTCTCTGAGGCGAAGCAGTGGCTGCCTCCTGCCCTGCTCACAGGGTGCGGTGTGCAAGTGAGTGTGTGGGTGAGTGTGGGATTCGGTGAGTGTGAGTGTCCGTGTGTTCGTGCAGCACCCCAGCACCATCCGCCCCGCTGTGTTTGGCGCAGCTTGCCACTGCCTGCGCGTATTCCTGTCCCTACAAAGGCCACTGAAAGAAGGATTTCCGATTCGTTTCCGCTTCCAATAAACACCGCTGATAATCTTGGGCCTGATGCTCCAAGGGCACCTCGCCACCGGCAGTGGCCCCGGGGCTGGGGAGGATAGGGTCCCCCGGCCCCTCTGGGTCCCCGGGGCGATGCCGGGGGGTGTGACACAACGGGGTGCCCCCACCCCGGGCTGCTGCTGGGGCTGAGGTGTTGGGGCTCTGCCTGAAATGTCCGTCTGTCAGGTGTGCGAGGCGCTGAGCTGCCAGCCCTCCACTGCCAGGGAGCATATCACCAGCCCTCGGCAGCGACAGCGGCTCTCTGTGGGAACAGGACTGTTGGGGGCCATGGCCCCAAGCGGCAGCAGCCCCCGACCTGCCTGCCTCAGGCCGGGACGATTGGGGAGCATTGCCCCAAACCTGCAGAAACACAGGGGGAAAACACCTCGGGGTGCAAACCCCCACGCCAGCCTTCTGCGTGAAGGGAGACACCCATGTTTTTTTTTTTAATGTTTTTTTAATTCATTTTTGGCCATTTGCTTTTTAGCCGAAAGGAGAAAAATCCTCCAAACAATGTAGTTGTGCTTTAGCCTCTGCTCTTAGCTTGGAAGGGTTATGTAAAAGCAGAGGGGGGGAAGCAGAAACACACAGTGAATAGAGACAACTCTTCCATCTCTTATTGGCTTTTTTTTTTTTTTTATTTAACTTCTCAGACTCAAAGTTTTAATTGAAACCAGAAATCTATTGAGAAGTAACTGAGCCAAGAAAACCTCTGTTTTCTCTGCAACTAGGGATGGGGAATAAATAATTTTTTGCTGATATTATTTCAAGTTGTTTGAGCTCTTTGGTTCCTGTCAAAAAGCCCAGCATAGATTATTAACACATTATCATTTTAGGAGGATGCACTCTCTGAAATGCAATAAAATAGTGTGTTAGGTTAGTGCAGATCCATAAGCTATGCTAGTTGTTGGCAAATAAAAGAAACAGTGGCCATGATTTATTATTAATAATCGTAACTGAGCTATTTAGCTTGACTTGATACTTGCTGGGTTTCTCTACTGAGGTTTCTCAGTATCATTTTCAATAATGTACTTTGATTAAGTTGGGAACTGTTCTTTAATAACTGCTATGGCCACATGCTTAATTAACTCAAGAAGTTAAATGCTTGAAAAGGTCTGACCATCATTTTTTGGCTTCAGATGCTGCTTAATCTCCTCTTCTGGTCTGTTTTGAACCCATCCTTTGAGCTCCTTTCCCCAGCACACGTCTCTTAGGTGTAAGTGCCAGCTTACCAACAGGAGACTTGTTTTCCATTACAAGATTTGGCTAATCCCAGTTTCAGTGACTTTTTTTGCCCTCTCAGTAGGGCTCAATTGCTCACACATAATCTTTCCCTTCTGTTTTCTTTCCCCTTTGGACAACACCCTCCAGGACTGAAAAACTCTTGCCTTGTGCTTGGAGACTTGCAATTACACAGCAATTTTGACTCTTGACCCAACTAGTAGCAAGAAAAGCTATTGTCTAATGAACCACGTAAAAACAGTTCTGGGATCCAACAGATTGCTGTGCTGGAAATGAAAGCTCTCACAGTGAACTGATGACTGATTTGTTTAACCATATGCCCAGGCGTCTTTCTTGCTGCCCCTTAACTACCTATCTCTGGAGTATCTGTTACCTGTGTGTCTGCAACGATGTTGAAAAGAAGCATTAATGCCTGCCAAAATGTGCTCTGTGATGCACGGATTTAAGCCACGTTCAGAAAGTTCAGCCTGTCATTTTTGCCTACCATAACATGTGAGCATGCTGGGTTTTGAGCATTTAAGTGCTGCAATTAAACATGCGTTTGACAAGGGGAGAAGTGCCGCAAGGTTATGCACGGAGAAGAAATGGGTGGTCAGATGAAATCCACTGCAAAACCTAGCCTCAGCTGACTTGTTGCTGGGAAATCCAGGCGATTTTAGGGCATCGGCAATCCAAGGTTTAGAGCTAGTCCAAAGCCTAGCAAGAAAGGCGGGAATCTGTGGGACAACTTCAGCAGAGAAGGTTCCCAATGTTTTGGTGCAGGGCTTGTGGTTTCTACTGGGACTGGTTTTGCCGCTGTTATAGGTTCTGCTCTTGTTACTTTCTCTCTTTTCAACTTGAAAAAAAAGAAGTTTCCTTTCCTGTTATTATTGTTGAGGAAATGAAATGACTCATCCTTGTAGGAAATTGTCATCTTGATTAAAGATAGGCTTTAAAACCCCTCAACTCCAGGTTTTAGCCTGGGGGGGACTGTCAGATCTGAAAATGATTTCCAAACTTTCAAGGTTGGGATTGCTTTGCCTTCTGATATGAAATCACATTGCAAGTGTGTGTTGTTAGCACAGTTGCTTTTGAGATGTTCTCAAACCCTTAGAGATGGCTTCTTTCTCCTTCTCCCATGTAAAAGCTTCACTTGATGTGGCTTCAAAAGTTCATTGCACCTTCAGACCTGCTCAGCAATCAGGTGCTGTGAACAAGCGCAGCTCCCCCCATAGCCCCCTGGGTTCTGCGGTCATGTTTAACTGGTAGGGAGAGCAAGGCGAGGGGAATACATAGTTGGGGCTGAAAAAGGAAGGCTACATCATTCCTTAAACTGAATAAAAGCAGTCGGAGAATTTGACGTCTTGTCCTTCAGAGCTGGGGAAATGTGTGAAGGAAGTAGGGGGTGGTGATTTCTGTTTATCAGCTCTTGAGAGTGAGCAGAGTTCGGGGCTATTTTTCCCTTTTGGAGATGGATTTACTTTGCAGCACAGATTGTCCAAACACAATGATGAGCTTTTACTGTAAGCTGTGGGGCAGCTGGATATGAAAAGCAATCTTCTGACATTATTTCATTTAGGCTTTTGTTGTCTTTTATGAAACTGAGCATTTCAAAGAGTTCTCAGATTAGTCAACTCTCTCTACAAAAGGCCAAATTGAAACTCTGGACCTCAGACACCTCGGAGACAGAAAGGACTTGATCCAGGTTTGGTTTTGATCTTTCTGTCTCTAGTTTACTTCCCAGCTGGGGAACTTTGCAAGGTCCCAGACCTCTGTATCTCTATGATCTTTGACTAGTTGCCTGTCCTCTGAACCCGTGTGCTGTTGTCAGTGTGTGACGATGACCCTGTTGACTTGAGATATGAAGGGGAAAGTGATGGGGCTGAAGCACAGGTGACAAAACAGGAAGACACCAGAGAAGTACTCAGTCACTGGTGTTGCTCACGAACCAGATACTCTTGTTTAATAGCAGTGACAGTGGTGGGGCTCTTGTACGTGTGCATCCAGCACAGGGGTCTTGTGTGGAAACAAGGGCTTGTGCAAGTAATGAGGATGAGCCTGAGTTGTCTTCCCCATGCAGGGCTCACGAGTCTGATGTACTTTTCTGAAAGCAAGCTCAGTGTGTGGAAAAGCCATGCAGGAGGTGACCAATTTCTGTACAAACCTGAGGTCAAAAGGTGGTGGGGAGGCCCTGACCTGCCCTGGTGAATACAGGAGCATGGGGTGGGCAAATGCTCTGCTCTGCAGTCTGTCAGATACTGGGATGGAAATGCCTGGTGGAGAGGGGTACTGGGGTTGAGGCTAAACGCTGTGGCTGGGGAGACCCTTAGTCAGCCTCTCACTTTCTCCAAAGTAGTGGGATGCTGTTCCCATTGCTGTGCGGTCCTGAGTGGTTAAGGACCGTATGAATGCGGCAGTGAATGAGAGCAGTTTCCTCTACTCTAGTACAGTATCTCCTGTAATAGTGCTTGGGAAAGCTGTTCAGAAGAATGTGTGGTAGTCGGGCGTGGGGTAACCCAGGACTCACTTGAATACCTCAAAATTAGAGATGGGTTAAAGATCGGAAGCCTGAGGTTTTATGTTACTTTGAAATTTTTGTTAGCCTTAACCTTTAAAACTGAGAGCTACATATGTATACAATGAATCATTCTGTTCCTGTCCCAGTATTTTAGCAAATGGGGAAGCTGGTTTTAAGGTGGAAGGGAGAAAATGATGATACTCAAACCAGAGGTCAAGCTACAAGGTGTTATAAGCATGTCTTTCCTCCATACGAATCCACGTATCCTGAGTATCCTACTGATGTGATTTCTAAGACTTGGACACTGGCCTAACTTCCCTGTGTGTTTCCAGACCCAGCGTGTTCTGGAGTGATGCTGTGATCCGTACCCACCTCTCCTTGAGTCTTGCTAAATTTTTAGCTTTGGAGAATGCAATGGGGTTTCCACTGGAAACACCTCTGAAATTCTATTATTTTGCTAGAAAAGGAAATCCTTCCTGTAGTTTCTTTTTTCCTTTTCCTTTTCCTTTTTTTCTTTTTTTTCTTTTTTCTTTTTTTTTTTCCTTTTTCTCTAAAACCTTCCTATGGAGCTCTATAGTGTGGATTCAATAGTATTTTGTACAGGGAAATAATTCTCTGCTGAATTCTTCAGTTCTTTTTCAGAAGGGATCAGAGACGTGAAGCTTAACTAGGGGAGTTTAGTAAGTGTTTGAACAGGATTGTATATATGCAAAGTATTATAACAGGCATCTGGGCAAAGTGTTATTATACATGCCCATTATTCCCAAGGTTGCAAAACAATTTAAAATATTAACCCATATATTCACGTCCTTGTAACTTCCATAAACCTTCACCTAACGGGCTGAAAAATGTCATACTTTCTCTTTGCTTGATGGCAATTTTCTTCCTGAAAAGTTGAATAAATTCCCTCCAGCTGTCAGTTGTTCCTTTTTTTTTTCTTTTTTCCAGTTTATTCAGAAAAAGTGAAGAAGGGGAAACACTTTTCTCTTTTAAATTATTCTAACCATACGCTTTTAAACATGGCAACAGTCTAACCTGCTGCACTTTGAGCTGATAAATGGATATAAACATAGGGCTTGTTGAAGGCCCCTGTCTTCTTTTAGTGTGTGAGGGTAACAAAAAAAATGAAGGTCATGGCTTCTGAAGCTATGACAATTTAAAAGTGTCATTGTGGACATCCTAAAGTCAATCAAGATCTTTTAGTCTGTTGGCTTTAACAGTGAGGCACCTTCCTTACAAATCCTGCTGGATAAGTGCCATAAATGTCACTTGCTATAAGTGCTGGTTTACATTAGATCCCAATTTTGTGTCATTGAGGTAGTCACAGAAACACTGATCCTGCTCCTCCATCCTTTTATCAGAGTTGAAGACACATCTGCTCTTAAAACATCCTAACTTTCACACATGGCTTTCAGGCCAGAATATTTTGTTAAGGCCTTGCTCAGACCTTCCAGGGCCTAAAGGAAAACCTCTAACAAAAAATAATATAATATTACAATAACAATTAGCTGCAGCATAGCCCAAGGTGGGGACTGGGACCCTATGCAAACCTGCATCTGTCTCCTGGCACCCCTCTGCCACAGGAGAGTGCAGTGGTAGGGATGCCTCCCTTCAGGCCCCGAGAGTCCTAAGTGAAGGACTTGGACTGGGAGCACGGGGACCTGTAGGTCATTAGTGGAGAGAGTGGGCACCCAGAACTGAGCTGACCCCCAAATTCTGACCCCATCCTGACCCTTAATATCTTCCTGAAGTCTGTGGTGTTACAAGGGAGTAACGACCCAAAGTCCTGTCCCTGCTCAGATGGGGATTTGAGTGCTTCCTGCCTGTTTGCCTCCTTGGATGGAGCCAGACCCAGACGTGTGCAACACCTCTCAAAGAGCACAATGAAGTAGTTCAGCTGGAGAGGCCTTTGGGGCGTGCAGGTACTCAGCAGGCTCTTATCTCCCCTCTGACTCAACTTCTCCCAGCACTTCTGTAACTGTTTCCTCTTCAACCTCAATAGAGGCTACTCCTTTCCTTTGCCCACAGCAACTGCCAGCTATCTTGCCTTTATTCCTGTCTTCGGGTCTTCCACTGGCACACTCTGTCTAACGTTTACGCCTCTTGACTCCTCTGTCCTGGCACTGTGGGCTGCTCTTTGCCTTGTGCACATCTAGCCACGTCCACTTGTGTCCTGCTCTGTGTTTGCCTCCTGCAGTTCATGAGGCTCTAAGGGACTTTCTTGTTTTCCTGGCCCAGACATCCTCTTCCCTCAAAGCCAAAGGACTGATATGTTCTGTAAGGAAAGGAAGCAGTCTCAGTGCCCTCCTCTAAATACCCCAAATTATTGCTCTTCCTCTTGCATGCCCTTTATGTGCTCTGTTTTCCCACACTCCCCTCTTGATGCTGGGGATTCTTGGTACATTTTACAGCACCAAGCAAGATACCACTTCTTACTTATCACAGAAACCCACAGTGCAAGCATCCATGGACAAAATCCAACCTTCCTTATTCCTAGCCTCATCTGAAGCATGCAGAATTGGGTAACATGGGATGTGTTGTTTGTACAGCCTCTAGACTGGGCACAGGATAGATCCTGGACCAAAGCCTTTTTGGTCCTCCTTGTGCCATCACTTACAGATCTGAGGAATGGATGCTGAGCCAAGATCTGGTGCATCCCCTATCAGATGTGTTGTTTCATTTTATTTATTTCTTTGTTTTTCCTGAAGGGAGGGAAAGCTGGTGTATTTGGCACTTGTGCAAGCGAAAATGAAATAATGGAGGAGGGGAAAAAACAGAAGAGGAAGGAGTCCCGTGATACCGGCAGTAAATAAAAACAAAGCTTTTGTTAATGATTTATATAGAGGAATCATTTTCAACACATTTCAGAGAGCAGAGGGAGAAGGAGAGATTACTGCCCTACCACGATGGTGTTAGAAGGAAGCTACTGTGTCTGATGGCAACTTTCCAAGAGCAGAAGCAATCTAGGAAAGTTTGGTAACACAGATGATGGAATTGTACAGGGTTTTGCTTTCTGTGGCTGGTCTCTGTGCTAATATCCTTTCCCTAAATACCCATAAAAGTTTCAATTTGTAGCTTGGAGTGGCTTCCACTGCCTCCAGGATGGTGCACTTGGCAAGAGCTGGGTAGAACGGAGATAGCACCTGAAGTCCCCTTCTCGTGCATGTCGCCACTTTTTCTCAACAAGTTTTATGGCTCTTGTTAATGGAATAAGCTTTGTCCTTTTAGCAGCACACACTGCTGCACCCAGCAGAGTGCTCAGGATATTCTGCTGGTTAATCTCGAGAGCTACCTTGGGATATACATCATGCCGAGAGTGATAGTGCGTAGTCTGGAGGCTCAGCAACCTGGTGTTGACCCCATGTAGGCAAATCTCCTGGCTTGGCTCTTTGTGTTGTAATGAGCTGGAGCGCAGTTGGCATTTCATTCTGCTTTTTAGTGTCCTGGAGGCCTAATCTTAATAAGGGTGATGGGTAAAAATGACATGCTCTCTGACATCACTATCCCTTGATTCAGAGGTGTAAATCCAGTGAATTGAGCCCAGCTTTACAGCAGCTGTGCAGCAGCGTTGGCCTCAGAGGGCAGAAGTGGGATGAGGTTTGTCCTTCAGGGACCAGCAGTGAGCAGCAGGAGGTGTTTACAGGCCTGATGACCACACTCCCTTCCCTCACACCCAGATGTAGCTCTAGGTTGTGAGTGAGTAGATTTATAAAACCTTGGCACGGTTCTTAGGCAGGAGCTTGTAAAAGTCCTTGAGCAACATGATGGGCATCTCTCCTCCTACCGCAGATGGGTGCTTTGCTACGCTGGCTGTTGCCACAGTTGTACCTTGGGCAGTATTGCTTTTATGGGCCTCATGATTTATGGCTGTGTCAGTTGTTTAATCATTCAGTTGGCCCTCCCTTCAGCGTGGCACGATAGTTAGTTACTTACATAGAAAGGTGACTATCTGATCTAATTACGGAGTCTCAAACCTAGTTATGGAGTCAAATATGATTCCATAATCTACTCTTAATGTCTCTATGTTGAGAAGACAGATACACATGTGTAATGTGCACACTTACATACCTCTGTAATTATGGATATGCTTGGGCTCTCATTTATTTCTCTCTCTTTATCTTGAGGAGAGATGCTTGCAGCCTCATCTGGCTGTGAGAAATCTTCAGATTATCTTGTCTTTTCCCCTCCAGTGTGGCTTTTCCTGGCTCCCTTTCCTGGGTTTGGACACACTGAAACAGAACCATCAGTCAGTTTTATTCGTTCGTGCTGGTGGAGGTGCAGAGGGCTGGTAGCATTTAGACTCAGGGCAATCCAAAGGAAATGAGTGAAGATTATATTTCTGCTGCTGTTCTGGTAGCTGTCATTAATCTTTGCACCTTATTTTCATGTGGATAGACCACACCTGAGATAGCTTGCACCCTTTCAGAAATAACCCTCACATAACCAACGAGAAATCAGAGGCAGAGGTGGAAGGACTGGAACAAAAGCAGCGGATGCTATGGAGAGCAGGGGACTGCATGGAGAGCAGTCACCTTTCTTCTGTGTAACCCCCTCTGCATCAACTCGCCCCATTAATGAATCACATGCCCTAGTTAGTTAGTTGGCTTTGTAGATAATCTGTGGATTACAGGCCTTCACATATGGTCATTCTGAACACAATTATCCCTATAAGTTGAGAATCTCGTACAGTATCTGGTGTATATCCACATACATTTTATGCATGTCTATTTCCATAGATGGATAGCTTATCATATAGATGGGAGTTTTAGCAGTGTATTTAAAATTGTTATGCAGTAATGAGTCCAATTTGCCCAGTGTTGGAGATGAAGGGCAAAAAATATATCATGGAAGCACAGAATGGCTGAGGTTGGAAAGACCTTTGGAGATTGTCCAGTCTACTGTGCTGCTCAGCGCAGGGTCACCTAGGACAGGATGCTCAGGGCTGTGCTTGGTTGGGATTTGAACATCACCAGACCATCTCCAATTTTTTGATAAGAGATTGTTGTTGTTTTTTTTTCTTCTTGAAGGGGAAGTCTTTCCGCCTTGTTTCTGTACAGACTTACATGAGGCAGGTGCAAGAGAGAGGGTGTTTTCTGTGGGATCTACAGTGTGGATGGAAAATAGCTGCCACAGTCATTTCTCCAGCTCCCTGCCAAAGCTGGGTTGCTCTTGCAGAGTATCAGGGGCGCAGGAAGTAACTAAGGCTGAGGTTCAAAGATGCAATAAATCTAGCCCCAAGGCTCTGAGCAGCAGATTAAACATGCTGCTGGTGCATGATAATGATCCTGTATAAACTCATTTGCCTGGTTCAAATCTGCTAAATAAATGAATGAATAAATAAATAAATTGCGGTGGCTTAATTTTATCCCAGCAGGCTTTGTACCACATCAGACTGTGTCACCTGCCTGCACCATGCTGGCTTTATGACTCACAAGTTGTCCCCATCCTCTTTTTTACACATTACCCTTGGGTGTAATGTGGGTTGTCCGCTGACCTCTGCCCCAGAGGCAGCTGCGTTTCAGCAGTGGCATATATAATCGAGGAAGCAACCCATGAGTCTTTGGAGTGAAAGGTGATATGTCATAATTAAATATTGCTGTATAGTCTCCAGTGCTTTGTGGTGAATGGTTTTAAAATGATGGTGCATAAAGAGGCTTCCAGGATTTCTGATATTAGATTAGGGATTTTTGTAACTGTATTTTGCATGACAGAATATGAGAGCCCAAGACAACATGACAGATGTGGGGCTCCACTTCACTTTTGGTATGATGCTCTCAGACTTGTGCCTCGGTTTCCCCTTGTTTGAATGGAACCTGTTCAATAGATTTTTATTTTTTTTTTCATTTTCTTTGCAAGGCATTTTGGACTCTATAGCTAGAACAAAAGTAATCTCTGTAGCTACAGTCATACCTGAGATTAGTGTACTCTGGGATCTGGGCAACATCTTTTAAAATTGCTCTGAGCTCTCTGCTGGTGCTCATGTGTTTGAGCAAATCAACCAGAGCAGCAGCACAAAGGCTGGGCAGCTGAACCTGACTTGCTTGTGTTTGCCTAAGCAGTGGTGCCTCTGTACTTCTGTTTGCTTATTACAAACACAATTGTTACTGGGCACAAGGCAAAAGCTGTACCAAGTATTATGCCTGCTTTCATTTCATGGAAAATCCCAAACAGGTGGCTTTCTCCCCCCCCCCCCCCCCCAACTTCCAGCAAGGCAGTGGGCTCTCACTTTTTGTTTTTATCCTTAGCAAATTTTCAGTTTAATCACTTAACGGCCCTGATATCTGAATACTTACAAGTGTGAGCAGTTGCCTGAGGCAGGAGAAAGGAGTGTATTTGGAGCCCTTAATGGCAGGCATCTAGTATGACCTTAAGGGAGGTCTTCTCCTTCAGGCCTTTGCCTCTAGGAGCATGTTTGAGGTGCCCAGAGGTGCTGATAAGAGACATATGAGCAGCTAGGCTGAGCACACGGGCATTTGATTATTTCTCAGTACTTATCAGAGGAAGCATGAATTTCTCCCTAATTAAGAGCTACTGCCAACTTCTGTGAAATTTGTCATTCACCTGTGAATTATCCTCCTCAAATTTAACTTGACTGCAGGAAGCCTGCTAGTAGTAACACTTTTCTCTGGGATCTTAATTTGGTTGGTGAAGTACCTCTGCAGTTGCTTATTGAACAGGAATTGATGCTTGTGAGCCAGGGAGAGGGCAGTTTGGGTAGGTATTTAAAAGCCTCGGCAGCCCCCATCTCTTAGGTGTTTAAAATAGAGCTAGGAAGCTTGAAAAAAATCAGCATTCTTATTTCCAGGTCTGCACTTCTCCAGCAGCATTTCTGCTTTAGCTGGCAGACAAGTGTTTGTTGCCTTCCCCCTTAGTACTTATGCTTGTAGGCCAGCCCAGAGCTGGGGAGATACAGGACATGAGGAAGAGAAGCCCAGGAGACTGCAGCTGAATCAGAACCTGAGGTTTTCCCAGTGACTTCAGCAGGGGCAGTTTGGGGATTGATTTTCCCCAGTTCTGAAGCTCAGCCCCCTGTATCTTTTGGGGGAGGTGCTAGAAAAAAGCTATTGCTACTGCAGTTGAAAGCACAGGGCTGAATAACTCCTCCTACAGAGCTGCAGCATGCCCCAAGCTGAGGAAAGGGGAGGTCGGGACTTTGCCCAGGAGGTTACTTCTTCAGGAGCCTGAAGTAAGATTGCCTAATTAGTCAAAGCGCTTGTAGCCTGCCCAAACAAGAAAGATGAGTATAGTGTCCCTGAACCTGAGTCATTTAACTATTAACCCTGAAGGAGAGTAAGGAGATACCTAAAACAATGACCCGGTTAATTCAGTGTAGTGTTTGAGTGCAGGGTTCTTTGTTGTTACCTGTGGGTCTGGTGATATCATCATTTGCTGGCTCTTGGCATGACAGGAGGCCAGTATTTTAAAGCAGGACTTTAAAGCTGGCTTTAGTGTGAACCTATCTGACGCTGGTGTAATGTGGTGCCTTTATTCAGATGTTGCTGGTTTCTACTGACCCTGAGGTGCTGAGACCCCTTGGGGTAGGAGCCTGGCTTTGGATGAGGCCTCCATAAAACACTGAGCTGGGAAGGGTGTTTTGCGCACAGAGTCAGGAGCTTTATCTCATGTCCCATTTGACATAAGGTCACAAGAGGATTTGTTCTTTATGCCATAGCCCGTGGTCCTTTCTCTACACCCTTGGTGGCTGAATCCTGCTGAGGCAGATGCTCCCTGTGAGAAGCCTGCTCTTTTTTACCAGCATCGAGAGAGGTTAAAAGCCTGTGGGCAGAGGTCAGCACAGAGTGTCCATTGTACGTTTGTGCATACCAGAGCAGTAACTCCCTGGAATGCTGCACGGCTGAGCTTTTACCACCTTGTGTTTGTGTTGCAGCACAGGAGCGTGTGTACATTGTGTCCATCTCCAAGGAGATTAGCAATGTGAACTGGCACATAAATAGGATGGCCTTTTTTTTGATTGGACCGGTTGGAAGAGGAAGGTAACCCTGACTCCTGTCACTTCCATAGGCACAAAGGATAGGCAAGGTGCAAGGTCGGTCAATTAGGTGGAGCAGCTCCTTGCAACTGGGTGGCTTTAATGTACTAATTGTGTTAGTAATTAGCGAGTACCACATGGTAAACACTTAGGTTCAGAACTGTGTAGGGGCATTAACTAACCCACCCTACAATGCGTCTGAACAAGGTAGGCATTATCATCCTTTCATTGGTGGTAAAAGTGAGAGACTTGCTGACCACAGGGTGAGTCAGGGCAGGCACGTGAGAGACTGTGGCTCTGTTAGTTCTTCAAGATCACCTTAAATGAGGCCAGAGTGACAGCAGCTCTGGGAAATGAGCCTCTTCCCTATTGCCAGATGTGCATCTTAAGCATATGTTATGATTTGGTGATAGGTAGCAAGTTCTTTATTTCTCCTTTACAGTTTATTGCTACTAGAAATGGCCTGGGAAATCCCTGGTTGTTCTCAGATCTTGCCTGCAGTTGGTTAAGGGGTGGGGTTTGTCAGTGTAGCAGAGCTTATCTAGTAGGGAGCTGCTGCTGTGAGAGTAGGTCTGTGCCCCCAGCACTGACTCCTGGCAGTGCCTTCTTGTTTCCTTTTCCCTATGTTAGAAGGGATATTCTTCTGACCCACCAGGGAGCTGTTTCAGGGTAGTGAAGTAGCAGCAAATTTCTCTCTGAGATATCCTTCTGCTAACTTTTAGCCTAAAGTGGCTTGCCATGGTGGGTAGAGAGGTAGGGGATTACTTAGGGGGTTTTAAGGACAGAGTACAAAAAAACCTTCCACACCTTCAAGAATGCTCCCAGTGTAATTTTTTTTTTTTTTCTCCGAACGAAATGCTTGGTATTTGGTTTAGTCTCTTTATGCCCCTGGGTGGCATATCTTTTGCCTCAGCTGAATATTCCCAGTGTCTCCCACTAACTTTTGCCAAGACTCTATAAGCTGAGTGCTCTCAGCCAGAGGGATTTGATCTGTGGTGCTTCAAAGAAAGATCACATTGGAAAGGGTGAGAGCACAGTTCCTGCCTCAGTTGGCCCAAGCCTTTGCTACAGAGCAGTGGTACACAAGGGCACGAGGAAAATATTGACTTATTGAATTTATCTTTCCTCCATCACTCTCAGTACTTAGGTCCCTGACATGCCCTGAAAGGGACCCAGGTGGAGCCTCCTACAATGTGCAGCATCCCAGGGAGCATCTCAGGCTCCAGACAGCGTGTGCCTGGCCTGGAGAGTATTGAATAATTCATCCGAAGCAGAGTGCCCCATGCAACAGCCGGCAGCTGAGTGCGTCTCTCTTGCCTGCAAAGTGGGGAGATAGGGAGTTTGAAGCTCTTCTGCCTCGCTCGTAGGGCAACACTGTGTTTTCTGTGCTCTGATCACTGGGTTGTTGTTTAACCCGAGGCAAGTATCTGCCTCTCTCTATTTTTTTCTTAAAAAAAAAAAAAAGAACAATGACAGGGTACACTCTGAAATAAGAGGTGTTCTTAATCATCCATTTTTATCAGTTTAGTGATGCACATGGCTATAGTTCCTCAGCTTGGCTGTTCTAGGGTACCAGACCCGGCCCTCAGAAATGCTGGTTCCCGCTTTGCATCAGGGAATGCCCTTGAAATGTTGCAGGGGAAGCCCAACCGTTCTGTGTTTCAGTCATTTCCACACTTGCATTCAATACATATGCTTGTGCTAACTTCCTTTTTTCTTCTTTCTTTTGACAGTGGCAGATTTGATCTCTTCTGAGCTCCTTGCAGCCTCTGGGCGACTGGGACGTTGAACTTGGTGGACAGCTGCAATTTGTTCCCTGGGATCCTACCTGCCCTTTCTCTCCCCTTCCCCTCCTGCGCTCTCCTTCCCTCTGATAAAACTCCAGTGCATTGCGGTACTGCTATGGAGCCCAGGGAGACTTTGGGCAGCTCCCGGCAAAGGGGAGGCGAGGTGGATTTTCTGCTGGCCACTGTCACCTCCGCAAAGCCTCCACCTGCCTCTGGCTGTGCAGGAGAGACGATGCTGCCCACGGCGGGCTCAGGGAAAGGGATCCTGGTGAGCAGAAAGCAGATAGACCCCGAAGAAGAGGATGAGCTGGGTTATGGGAGAGATGTGGATTCCACTTCCAATGCAGACAGCGAGAAATGGGTGGCAGGAGATGGGCTGGAAGAGCAAGAGTTTTCCATCAAGGAAGCTAACTTCACAGAGGGGAGTTTAAAACTGAAGATCCAGACCACCAAGAGAGCTAAGAAGCCCCCAAAGAACTTGGAGAACTATATTTGCCCTCCTGAGATCAAAATCACCATCAAGCAGTCTGGGGAGCAGAAGCTTTCCAGAGCTGGGAAAAATAGCAAAGCAGCGAAGGAGGAGGACAGAGCACGCTCCAAAAAGAAGGTAAGTCCTATGCTTTCCTGTATTTCCCCTTGAACCAGATGGCAGAGGGAGAGGGTGCTTTGTGTCTGAGACACAACCTTCAGGCAATTTATGAGACCTTGTTTGGCTACAGAGGAGACAAAACCATGCTGGTATCATCCTGTGGTGCTGCAAGAGCTGCAAAGGTGATCTTGAGCTGTCCTTCAGGTGTACCAGTTCAGAAGGGATCAAAAGTTCAGCCGAGCCTCTTCTCTTTTTGTGCATAATTGAGATTTAAGATTCATCTTTACATGAATGATAAATGAAGGAGCCCACTTCTAAACTGCTTTGTGTCTGAGCACTAATGCTTGAGCCTTTTGGCTTTCAAGCTTTTATTGTTAAAAGCTTGGTTAAAGCTTTCAATTACATTTTTAAAATATAGGTATGTGCATAGAGAACAATTGAATCCATTCCTGTATACCAAGCGAATGGCTCCATTATTCTTGATTACAGCATTGTGCTAGCAACACTATAGTTATGCTTCAGAAAATACTTCCATTATAAGTCTCATTCTTCCAGATGCTTATCATTTTCTTGAAATATTCTTCTGGAGAGAATTCTTTGGTAGCTTAAGCTAGGGTAAAAATTATATTTTTCTTCTTTTTGGTGTGTGTGTGTGTGTGTGATTCAGTCAAGAAGGGGAACGGTATAAAGAAAAGATTTTCTTTATATGAGATGATTTCAGGAGAACGCTTTTTGTTTTCTTGTTGGTTTAATTTTCAGTAATGTGCCCTATACTTAGATTTTAAAAGAAATTAAATTCTGAGGCAGCACTGAGGGTGGGTGGGGGGATGAAACCTTGTGACTACTCATGTTATTTTGGGTGTAGGAGTGCTTTTTGTCCTAGGAATCAGACAAAGGAGCCTTGGTCATGTTGAGGCTTTATCACAATACAAATACTTCACTTCCGTCTCTTAAGCAACATGTAGACTTTGTGATGAGTTCAGACAGGAGTCCATGTCTGATGAAAGACTCAAATATCTCTAAAACCTGGACAAATGGATCTGGGATATAGGCTTGCACCAATCTAGAGCTCAGGGGATGACTTGGCCTCGCTGTTCAATGTAACTTTGATCCCTTGCTGTACAGAAGGTCCCCACTTCTCCTGTACCTCATACCCACGATGGGTGCTCAAAGGGCTACTTTAAGCCTGGAGGAGGCTACTTGCCAGTGGCCCTCTCAGGAGACAGTGTCCTTCACAGGCTGACCTTTACCAAAAGTCTGTTGACAACTCTAAATTGCTTTCTGAAGCAGCAACATTTCCCACTGATGTGAGGCAGAGCCCAGGGAGGTTAACGTTACTCACTGAGGGTACTTGGCTTGGAAGCTGAACTTGTGTGGGGGAGAAATCAAGGGGAATTTTTCTTAGAACCCTGGTAAATGGCATACTCCTTGCACATCAAAAATAGCACAGTGGAGTTTTGGTCCAGTAATACACCGGGAGTAGATTTTTCCCACCTACTGAGAAGGATGGGCTGCATTCTTAGCACTGAGCAGTGTCTTATTTCTATTTCCTTATCCCCCCTGAATACTTGCAGCAGCCTCAAGGGAAACAGTGGTTGTGCGAGACTCCGCTCAGAAACAGCAAAGGTGTTGCAAGCAATCCCTCTATGGCCAAGCAGGGAGAAAAAAGACTTGCTAACCACTGCGTACTGCGCATGGACTGTGAAGAACATGGGTGCTTAGAAATCAGACCTTTCATTTCTGTGTATTCCTCAGTTAGATGGCTGTGGAAGGCATGTTCATTCTTTGATGTGGCTATTCAAAAAGGTTAAATAAATAAAGCTAGCCGTAATGAAACGGGGGGGGGGGGGGGGGTAGTGTGGTGATGTTTAGGGTGAGACTTTAATTGCTGAAAGATAAGGAGTTGGAAAGAGGTGGATCACAGTCCACGTGTGGTTGCATCCAGCCCGTGCTTGTGCTGTGAGGTCCGAGCTGGCTCGTGCTATGCTCTCAGGCTGGGAGCGCTTGGGGCAGCACTGGCCTAATCTGACCATTTAAAAAATAAAAATAGAGAAAACACAGCAGGTGGATCCTCTGAGCAGATGGGGAGAGGCCCACTGCACCAGTGAATCGATTAGCATAACACCCAACGGCTGCCGCATGGCAGCTGCTGAGCTGGGGCTGGGCGGGCTGGAGGCAATGTGGCAGAGGAGTCCCCAGAAGGGATTTGGAGGACCACGGAGCTGTGATCTTGAGGGGTTTGATGCCTAGAGACCTGTACCCAGCATTCCTGGGGTGGTGAGCATCCTGTACCCCTGTAGCCAGACAGGATTTTGCATGCAGTTGGCTCTTAGCGCTTGGGTTATAGGATCAGCATCTTGCATCAAGGGGTGGTGGAAGGCACTGTACGGGAGGCAAGCTGGAAATTGGTTGGAGAAGGGCTCAAGCACTGGCAGCGTGACTGCTCTAATGGCTGCTGTGTGTCTCGTGGCAGTTACAGAGATTTTTTTGTGAAGATAGAGTTCAGAGGAAGCAGCAAGTTGCAACTCGAAATGCCCATCTGTGGGCTTTCCTGAGAGAGGAGCGTGCAGGTAGCTTCTGCAGATACTTGCAGAAATGCTGAAAGCTGCGATAGTGGTTACAATGTAATTGTCACATTTAAATGATTCTGGTGGTTTTGATCTTGCAGTCACGTGTGCTCCTCCAGAGTTAGGCTGTTTGCCTGTTGCTTTAATCAACACAAACTCCAGGGAAAAAAAAAAAGTCAAAAAACCCAACTACTTAGCAGCAGCAGGGGACAACACACTTAAACTGGTGGGGCAGGTATGCAGCTGCCATTGTTCTACTGTCCTCTGGATTTTTGCCATGAGAGTTTGGCCCTATGTATATATTTCCCTTGTACATGGGCACAGTGTCATTATTTGAGTTTATCTCCTTGCTTATGGATGGGATGCAGCTTGGATTACACTCAGCTCTCCAACGACCATGCTCATGTCTTGGGGATGGCTTGTTCTACAGTGAAACTGTCCTCTGTAAGGAGGAGCAAACTCTACTAGGACTTGAAAAATCACTTAAGCTTGCATAATAATTTCAGCCACATCTCCAGTAGTCCCCAGTGCTTTGAAACACCGCTTCAGCATTCTTGCAGGAGTTTCAATACACACAGCGCAGAGGGCAAGTAATGAAAACATGCAAGCAATTTAAGTAACAGCGTGTGGGTACGCAAAGGACTGGTAATGTCAGCAATGTAAAAAGGGGCTGTGAATTGGGGATATAGTATTTATTCAGTGGCCACTTAAGGAGGAAGAAGATACGCCTGTTCCGAAGCTTTGCACTGTTCTGCTAATTAGGCAATAGGGGCCAGAGCCTGATTTCTAAAACTGTGGTATGGGGTGCAGTGATGACTAGAAGGGGGCTCTGCAGAGCTGCGCTGCTCATGTGCTGGGGCCTGATTTTTTTTTTTCCCCTCCTTTGATTCTAGCCGCTACACTATTTAATGTACGTTTACATCTTTTAATATACTTACGTTGCTTTTCCGTGTGAGCAATTGCCCTGGGGATGTTACATGATGGTGAACGGGAGGGGAGGTGCTTGAGGAGAGGATGGGGCTGGGTGTAGTTGCCCTGGTCCTGAGCGGGATGGGAGAGCTCCAGTGCTGGGAGCCTCTGCTCCGCTGTTTTCAAGGCTTGGCTGCAACCCAAGAACTCTTGGTTTTTACATTGTGGCCTTGCTAAGTTTCACATCAGCTTTCCCCTCTTGAAGATAAGAGCAAAGGTAGCTTCCTACCCCTCTTCCAGGGCTGCTCGGTGGGTGAATTGCAGCTTGGGCTGTCCGTGCCGTTGCTTGTGCAGTGATTGCAAAGCGTGGAGGTGTTTGCAAGTGTTTGCTCTTATTTCAACTGTTCTGCACCTGGGGATGGAGTGGGCTGAACCATGGCTGCTTCTAGACTGGCAAAAGGCTCTGTTTCATTCTGGTGAGGGGGAAGCCAAGAGCCCAAAGGATAACCTGCCTGCCTGCTGTGAGCCCTGCAGGCACTGCTCTTGGTGCTGCTTTCTTCCTGCCTGCAGCAGGGTTGCTCAAGCCCAGAGCCCTTGGCATCCCTAGAAGTACCTTTTCCTTTGGATAAGGGCAAACATGCTGTCAGTTTGGAACGCCACTGAAAGCGTGGCACCAAATGCAAAGAAGCAATCCATCAGCATTCCCTGCTTGTCATGTAGTGTTTAACAAGCCCCAGATGAGTAGTGGTTCCTGGGTTTTGTTTTTATCCCCCCCCCCCCCTTCATTTGCTACCCTGTCTAGTTTTCTGTGTCTGCAAACACTTCATTTCCCACCCTCATACCTCACTCCTTTCTTTAAACATAACCTGATAAAGTTTCTTTGGAGCTTCCATCATATGTGCAATGTCCTGCTTCAGGGGATGTTAACTCATTTATTATTGAACTTTATTTTTGGAGAGCTTGGGATGGGTGAATGTATTTCGTTGCTGAGAAACAAGTGGCAGCAAGTCAGTTGGAAGTAAAGCTTCCTTGTGGGCAGTTAGAAGAAGCTCTGTCCTTGGATTTTCACAGTATCACAGATTTCTAGGTTGGAAGAGACCTCAAGATCATCGAGTCCAACCTCCGACCTAACACTAAGTACTCCACTAAACCATATCGCTAAGCTCTACATCTAAACGTCTTTTAAAGACCTCCAGGGATGGTGACTCCACCACCTCCCTGGGCAGCCCGTTCCAATGCTTAATAACCCTTTCGGTAAAGAAGTACTTCCTAACATCCCACCTAAAACTCCCCTGTTGCAACTTTCGCCCATTCCCCCTTGTCCTGTCACCAGGCATGTAGGAGAACAGACCAACCCTCACCTCTCTACAGCCTCCTTTAAGGTAACTGTAGAGAGCGATAAGGTCGCCCCTGAGCCTCCTCTTCTCCAGGCTGAACAAGCCCAGCTCCCTCAGCTGCTCCTCATAAGACTTGTTCTCCAGACCCCTCACCAGCTTGGTCGCCCTTCTCTGGACTCTCTCGAGCACGTCCATGTCCTTCCTGTAGCGAGGGGCCCAAAACTGAACACAGTACTCAAGGTGCGGCCTCACCAGAGCCGAGTACAGGGGCACAATCACTTCCCTAGACCTGCTGGCCACACTGCTTCTTATGCAGGCCAGGATGTTGTTGGCCTTCTTGGCCACCTGGGCACACTGCTGGCTCATATTCAGCTGACTATCAACCAATACTCCCAGGTCCCTCTCTGCCAGGCAGCTTTCCAGCCACTCATCTCCCAGCCTGTAGCTCTGCTTGGGGTTGTTGCGCCCCAGGTGCAGGACCCGGCACTTGGCCTTGTTGAACTTCATACAGTTGACCTCAGCCCATCGCTCCAGCCTATCCAGATCCTCCTGCAGAGCCTTCCTGCCCTCGAGCAGATCGACACACGCACTTAGCTTGGTGTCCTCTGCAAACTTACTGGGGGTGCACTCGATCCCCTCATCCAGATCATCGATAAAGATATTGAAGAGGACCAGCCCCAGTACCAAGCCCTGGGGGACACCACTAGTGACCAGCCTCCAACCAGATTTGACTCCATTCACCACAACTCTCTGGGCCCGGCTATCCAGCCAGTTTCTAACCCAGCGAAGCGTACGCCAGTCCAAGCCCCGAGCAGCCAGTTTCTTGAGGAGAATGTTGTGGGGAACTGTGTCAAAAGCCTTACTGAGGTCAAGGTAAACCACATCCACAGCCTTTCCCTCATCCACCAAGCGCGTCACTTGGTCATAGAAGGAGATCAGGTTCGTCAAGCAGGACCTGCCTTTCATAAACCCATGTTGACTGGGCCTGATCGCCTGCTTGCCCTGCAAGTGCCCCGTGATGACCCTCAAGATAATCTGCTCCATGAGCTTTCCTGGCACTGAGGTCAAACTGACAGGCCTATAGTTCCCCGGGTCTGCCCTCTGGCCCTTCTTGTAGATGGGCGTCACATTGGCTAGCCGCCAGTCAACTGGGACCTCCCCCGATAGCCAGGACTGCCAATAAATGATGGAAAGCGGCTCGGCCAGCTCCTCCGCCAGTTCTTTCAGTACCCTCGGGTGCATCCCATCCAGCCCCATCGACTTGCGCACATCCAAGCTCCGTAGCAGGTCGCCAACCATTTCCTCATGGATAGCGAAGGCCACATCCTGCTCCCCATCCCCTTCCACCAGCTCAAGGCACTGGGTATCCAGAGAACAACCGGTATTGCCCCTAAAGACTGAGGCAAAGAAGGCATTAAGCACCTCAGCCTTTTCCTCATCCTTAGTAACTAGGTTTCCCCTCGCATCCAGTAAAGGATGGAGATTCTCCTTAGTCCTCCGTTTCGCGTTGATATATTTGTAAAAGGATTTTTTGTTGTCTTTAAAGGCAGTAGCCAGATTGAGCTCCAGATGAGCTTTGGCCTTTCTAATTTTCTCCCTGCACAGCCTCGCTACATCCTTGTAGTCCTCCTCAGTGGCCCGCCCTTTTTTCCAAAGATTATAAACCCTCTTTTTTCTGCTAAGCACAAGCCGCAACTCTCTGTTGAGCCAGGCCGGTCTTCTTCCACGCTGGCTCGTCTTTGGACACGTGGGGACGGACCGCTCCTGTGCCATCACGATTTCCTTCTTGAGGAGTGCCCAGCCTTCCTGGACTCCTCTGCCCTTCAGAACCGCCTCCCAAGGGACTCTGCCAACCAGCGTCCTGAGCAGCTCAAAGTCAGCCCTCCGGAAGTCCAATACAGCAGTTTTACTGGTCCCCTTCCTGGCCTCGCCAAGAATAGAGAACTCTACCATTTCGTGATCACTCTGCCCAAGACAGTTTCCGACCACCACATCTCCCACCAGTCCTTCTCTGTTTGTGAAGAGAAGGTCTAGCGGGGCACCACCCCTGGTAGGTTCACTGACCAGCTGCGTCAGGAAGCTATCTCCCACGCTCTCCAGAAACCTCCTAGACTGCTTTCTCTGTGCCGTGTTGTGTTTCCAGGATATGTCCGGGAAGTTGAAGTCCCCCACGAGGACAAGCACCGACAATTTTGCAACTTCTGTCAGTTGCCTATAAAACTCCTCATCAGTCTCCTCATCCTGGTTCGGCGGTCTATAACAGACCCCGACCAGGAAGCTAGCCTTGCCGGCCTTCCCGCAGATTCTAACCCACAGGGATTCAACCTTATCATTCCCAGCCTGGAGTTCCACAACATCAAAAGATTCTCTAATGTAGAGAGCCACGCCACCACCCCCTCTGTTCTGCCTGTCCCTCCTGAAGAGCCGATAGCCAGGCATTGCAGCACTCCAGTCATGAGAGTGGTCCCACCACGTCTCCATGATGGCAACCAAGTCATAGCCTGCCTGCTGCACAATGGCTTCCAGCTCCTCCTGTTTGTTACCCATGCTGCGTGCATTAGTGTAGATGCACTTCAGCTGGGCCATCGCCTTCTTCCCTGGCCTAGCCATTGTTCACCCTGGCACAGCTCCAACAAGCCTTGTTTGAGCCCCGTCCCCCTTCTTACCTAGTTTAAAGCTCTCTCTATGAGCCCCGCCAGCTCCTGGCCTAGGATCCGTTTTCCCCTTGGAGATAGGGACCCGTCTGGGGCCATCAGGCCGGGTGCCGAGTAAAGCTCCCCATGGTGAAAAAACCCAAAATTTCTGTGTTGGCACCAGCCTCTGAGCCACCTATTAACCACGCGAGCTTTCCGTGTCCTCTCCGTGCCTCTCCCTTCCCCCGTAGGGATGGACGAAAACACCACCTGCACTCCCGCTCCCTCCACCAATCGTCCCAGCCCCCTATAGTCCTGTTTGATAGCCTTGAGGCTTCTCTTTTCAACATCGTCACTGCCAGCCTGGACTATCAAAAGTGGGTAATAGTCAGAGGGGCGAACCAGGTTTGGAAGCTTCCTGGTAATGTCTCTGACCCTGGCCCCAGGGAGGCAGCAGACTTCCCTATGTGTGGGGTCAGGCCGACAAATAGGGCCCTCCGTTCCCCTGAGGAGGGAGTCGCCCACAACAATCACCCTTCTTTCTTTCTTGGTGGAGGCAGTCCTGAGGCGTGGAGTCAACTTCCTCACCTCAGGCATCCTCCTGGGTAGGCTTCCTACCTCATCCTCACCCACGGGTCTCTCGAGCCCCAGGGCCTCAAACCTATTGTTCAAGGGCACCTGGGAAGGCGGCACCGGAAGGGGAGGGCATCTCCTGCGAGGTCGAGCAGGGACCTGTCTCCATTCCTCCTCAACTCGCAGGTCCCCTCCCTCTGCCCGATGGCGACAGGGCAGGGGGTCCACCCCCCTTTGGAGCGTCTCACCCTGGTCCCTCTCCCTCCGGTCCTGCAGGGAGTCGCTCCACCAGTCTATCTCCCGCTCGCACTCCCTGATATCCCTCAGCCTCTGCACCTCCTCCTTGAGCTCCGCCACCATGCGGACCAGGTCGTCCACCTGCTCGCACCTCACGCAAGCAGTCTCTCTGCCTCCCGCCGATGGCAGCAAGAGGCTCAGACACTCCCCGCATCCGGAGACCTGAACTGCCGCGTGTTTGGACGGGCAGTCGGTCTGGGTGTGCACTGACTTCCTAGAGAAAGCACCGTGCCTGGTGGAGACCATTGCAGCCCAGCTGACGGGAGAGTGCCGTTGGAGGAGTTGTCCCTATGGGCGGGTGTGAGCGCTCCGCCCTTCCTGCCCGCGCTAACTGCCTCGCTAACTGCCACGTCACTCCCTGTTTGCCGGCCCTGGTCGCCGCGCTCCTGGTCGCTCGCGCTCCCTAAGGGCTGCCTTTGAACGGCCGGGGGGAGGAGCTGTCGCTGACGCTGCTGGCTCCGCCTACGCCTCGTCCGCCTCCCTCACGAAGGCTGCCGGTGCCTGGCGGCTCCCTCACGTAGGCTCGATGCCCGAAAAATAGCCCTGCCTGTCCCGATCCCGCGCTCCGCTGCAGCACGCGTCTGCCCCGGAGCCGGTCGCCTCGGCATTTTCTTGCAATCCCCCCAGTTGCGTGCCTGCAGGTATATGCATTTTCTCCACAGGAAGCAGTTCTAGCACCTTTTCCCTTGAAATTCTTTTCCCTTGAAATTCTATTCATCCTCTTCCTTTCCTCTGCTTAGCCTCACACAGGCAACTTTCTCCTCCAGCTCCCCCTCCTTGAGGCCTCTTGTGTTGTGTTTTTTTTTTCCCCCTTTGTGCCCCTCCTTCTTCCATAAGATCATGACCACTTCCACCCCTGCTTCATTCCCCTTCTTTGCATTGCTGACTGCACATTGCACTTTCCCTCCAGGTTCTTGTGTGCATCTGCATCTCTTGCCGGATAACCCCTGTGCTGTGTTCCTCTCCCCGGTGACTTGTGTGCATGATCATCCAATTGCTCAAAGTGCATGGTTATTTTCCCTTTGCTAAGGGCATCCCTGCATGAGTCAGCTCTTCCTATTGCAAACTGAATGTGGCTTGGGGAGTTGGTGTAAGTACTTGCTCCCTGCGCTGCAAAGGGCTTAGCATGGAGGAGAAGGCACTTGTGCATCTGCTTGAAGTGCTAGGATTTGATTTTATGGCTTTTTTTTCTTTGTTTTCCAAGGGATGAAGCCCCTTTGTATTTCTGTGCTGGGTTGGTTCCCACCCTTGCGTAGGGAAACCTTGAGGCTGCTCTAAATGATGCTGGTGGCAGGTCTCTGAGGTGCACAGCAGCAGTGGGAGGTGAGGAGTAGGGGTGTGGATCTCAGCCTCTGCCCTGGTCATGGGCTAGTAGGAGAGCCCCAGAAATGCCAGCACAGTGGGGAAGTCTTCTGTGAGTTGTGTTTAGGGGAAACTGGCTTTTGAGCAGGGGAGAGACCACTTCAGAGCTGCTCTAACAGGCATGAAGCACCTGGTGGTTTTTAATCTTTCTATACAAGCATTGGGGTGCAGAGTTACACAAACTCAGCTCTTTGATCCCAGGTTTCTTTTTGGCCAGCTTCTTTCTACCATGCTGTTGAAGGCACAAATGAAACAACTGTGATTTGGTGCCCTCCCACCACAACCACCCCAGGCTCCTTCCCCAAAAGAGAGTAGGAATGAATTTCTTAGCAGAAACTTCAGAGTTTAGGAGGCCTCTTTCACCGTGAGCTGAAAACCACTCAGGTTCATCTCGGTCCTTGAAGATTCCTGAGATGCCTGGGTTAGGAACTGAGTCTTCTTGGGCCTTTGTGTAGTCAAATAGGGGAGGCTAGTCCCACACGAAGATGGTTCAGCCCTCACTGTGAAGTGTGGGAGTGCTGGATCCCAGCTCTCACTAGTCCTTCTCCAAAGCCTGTTGAAGCAGTGTCCACCTCACATCATGTCATTCATATCTTGTGACAGTAATAAAGCAGAATTTTTCTTCCAACTTGGTGTTCTGCCTGAGCCAGCCGATCCCTATCCTTCACTGTCTGTCTGTTCCCAAAGAATTGTGACTCTTTTTGCATGTAGCCAAGTATTTCTTTAAGAAGCATGCATCTGGCAGCAAAGGGATGGGTTGGGGAAATCTGAGCGACTTTTACCGCCTAACACAGAGTGCCAAATGAGGAAGAGTTGCTGTATTTGATTAGCTGCCACATGACCATGGCTTGTGGAGGCTGTCTCTGTCAAGGACCAGTTTTGTTTTGTAGCAGTCCCTCCCACGGGAGGGTTTTGCTGGCCCTCTGTGACATTTCCTTGTTCCCTTGTGCTGTGCCTCTCTCTTCAAACCATGACAAAAATGTCCCCTCTGCTGGTTTGGGGACTGAGGAGATGCTGCAGGGCTTTAGGGGGGAAGGAACAAGAACCAAAGAAGGGCAGCTGGAGGTCCCGTGCTCCCCCCATGCTGAACTGCAGGACTGGATGGGTGCTGCTCCCAGCAGCCTCATAAAGGCCTGGCCAAGTCAGTGCAAGCTGGTTGTGTTCTGAGAGCACCAGGGCCTCCAGGCTAAAAGAGATGTGCTGGAGAAGTGACATACTGGCACATGCATCCAGAGCAGTGAATCTCTGTGCTGCTTGTGTCTTCATTTGCTGAGGTTTGGGGATGCACAGGAGTGTCAGGCCTTCATGCATTCATTCATGTTCCTCCAGCATCTCCTTTTGCATGCAGTGCTCCCCTCCTCTCCTTCCAGGCATGCCTGACCACAAATACCTTCTGATTTACCTCCAGCTTTTGTCATCTTTACTCTCTTTTTCACACACATGCACACCCAGCTATTCACCCTCAGGTCAGGTCTAATCCTTCACATGCTTCATTCCCAGCTGGGCTTCTCGCTGCCCATGTCCCCCTGCATGGTCAGTGGGACTGCATGATGGGCTCATCTTGAGTCCATTTGAATGGAGAAGAGGGGCTTCACTTGATGCTCTCAGCTTTTTTTTTTTCTCTACTGTGAGCATTGAAATTAGTGAAAGCTGGTTTCTAACCACGTTCCTTTTCTGTGGCTTCTATGGTGTCTAATGATGAGTGAACTTATTGGCTATTCCCTCTTCGGGAGCCCCTCAGAGGTCCTTTTCTTCTGTCCAGATAATTTGAACAAAACTTCTTGGAATATTATATCTTAAAGATTTTTGTTAAACTTGATCAAAATTGGTCAAAATACCCTAAAAACATTGAGGAGAGGGTCATATAGTCAGGCCAAGGAGTCTGTGTCCATTTGCATACACAAAAACAGTGTGATCACATTGGACTTGTTTTCTTAGGAAACCAGTCTAAAAATATCCAGAGTAAACACGCATTGTTTTTTTTTCTTTTAACTCTGAGACTTTTCCAACTCTTGAGACTTAAAAATGATTCCATTTGATATGTGACCCCGGAGGACAAGTCCAGTTAGCTGTATTTTCATAAGAGCATTATTTTCCATTTCTTACCATGACCTCTAATGTGAATTAGACCATTGGCACTTGTTTCCTTCATCTCAGGACACGGAGTGCTATTTGTACATTGTGATTATATTTGGACTCTGGGCTGCAGGCGGTTGCTGTCAGGATAGGGATTCTCAAGCTCTGGTGTGCACTCCAGTAGCAGAATATCGCTTTTGAGTAGGCTGCTCGACCTGGGAGAAGTTCTGCTGTTTTGGGGTAATATCACCCAAAACCAACCCCCAGAGCTATGAGCTTGTAGAAAGGGCCAGCAGAAGGGCTGGGGTGGGTGTCTTACTACAGAAATGAGGTTGCCTATTTAAGATGTGGCCTGGACTATGGCTTTGTGGAAGCCAGAGTTGCTGAAGATGAGGATGTGGTCATTCAAGATGAACAGTCAATTGCAGCTGCATTTGCAGAGCTAAGTGTGTCTCTGCCAGGCTTGTTTCAAGATGATGCATCGTATTCCTCTTGTAAATCAGTCTACTATGGTGGGCCCTGTACAAAGGCAGCAGAAGAGACTGTCCTCCTGCAAGAAGCCCACAAACTCTGTGAAAATTAAAGCAGGAGAAATAAAAGCATCTTGTCTCTTAGTACAGTATGTGAGAGACTAATCAGATTAATGACTCAGTCAAGGAATCTGTCACAGGCTGGGGTAACATTTAGCCCTTCTTCATTGTACTGCGGTTGCTTAGCCATAACACAACTGAGTCTCCCAGATGGTGGTCTGATCTTGGAGTGCTGGCTTCTGGGAGCCAGTCGTCATCTTGTCACTGACATGGGGAATTTGTTTCAAAATTAACTCTCTGCATCTTTGGTAGCTTAATGATAAAAATTTATCACAAAGAAGAGTTAGGGCTTGGTGTGGAAATGGGGGGATTGAAATTTTGGGGCCTGTCTGCAGTCAGTCAATCTAGATGCTCTTAATGGTTATTTCTGGTCTCTCAACCCTAAAATGTGGTAAGAGTAAACAAGTCCTCCAGTAAATATTCCTTATCTTCTCATCAGTTTCTCATGGCTCTCTGTCTCACCTGGGTGGCGAGGTTTTTAGAGAGAGATGGTATCTTTTATTGATATCGGTGTTACAGCAACTCCATCACTGTAAACCTGGGTGGTTCACTGAGGAATTTCAGTGCTTCACAGCCTTGTAGCTTTGTGTGAGCCGCTCTTGATCCACACACTGAAAGATGAGAATCAGCCCCAAGGGGGTTTGCGGGTAATTTTCCCTTGCCCAATGCTCCTGGGAGGAATGTGGTGGCACAAGCAGCCATGCCAGAGGCCACAGCCAGCTCTCCTTGATGGCTGCTCGGCTCTGTCTGATGAGGAGAGGGCCAAGCAGTGGATGCTTAGATGTGTCACCAACGATCATGCTCTTGCTTTACTGTGGGGGCAATGCTGCTTGTTCCCAACCACGTGCTTCTGTGCAGAGATGCTTCTGTAACACGCTTGGCAAACACTTCCAAGGAGGATATGTGAGAAATGGTTTCCTCATACTTTTGATGCAGAGTCAACACTAAGTCCTAAACTTACTTGTTGTTAGTCTTCCTTGCATCCCAGTATACGCTAAAATATTGTCCTGGCTCAGGTAGCTTCACTTGATGTATTTCCAGGTGGGTAACTTACTAAAAACTCACTCTTAAGGCTAATAAAAATAGACCTGAAGCAGATATTTTCCCACTGGGGAGCAGCAACACTATCAGAGGCTTGATCAGCTGTCATTTCTGCCTCCTACCAAAATCTTTTCATCTGTAGGGAAAATCCCTAAATCGGTATCCTGTGTAGGGTGTATTAGCAGGGAGCTTGAAGGCACTTGTTTTGCCTCATCTTCTAAGGGAACTGCTGCTACTGAATTGATGATGTGCTTTACTACTTATAGCCCATGTATGTGCAGGTTAAATGGGGATAATTAATGTCTTGCCTGTTTGCTGACACTGCTTTCCCCAGTGCTCAGCTGACTCTTTCCAAAGACAGCCTCTCACTTTTCCTGGAATACTTTCCTTCAATAATTCATGTAATCATTAGGATGAATTCCCTCCAGCATTTTCTCTCATCTTAATTCCATTGCATTATTTGTAACTACATTCCTGATTTGAAGGAGGGGGGAGCCTGTTTCCTTCTGTGACTATGGCAAAACAGTCACAAGAAGAAGAGTGTGATGGGGGGGATTGATCTGTCCTTAGGTCACTGACTCGGGGCACGGGCAGGAGCTGTTATTAGTCACTCAGGGACAGCAATTGCCAACATGCTTCATGGGAATTTGGGAGGCGTGGGGCAGCTCCATGGGAGGGCAGCATGTCCTTTACTGCTCCCCATGCTTTGGTTGGCAGATGTGGCACGTGACAAAGTCATGCTTCATCCTTGGAGGCAACGCAAGGCTTGGGTGCTTGGATGAGGAGCCCTTGGTTCTGATTGGGTCACCATTTAAAATAATGGGAATTTAGCTGTTGATGTCACCTAGAAGGCAGAGAAGGTTTCAAAGAAATGGGAGGTTAGCTTGTGATGGACAGCCAAGTCCTCAGCCCGAGTGCAAGAGAGTGACTTACCCTTGTTTTTGTTTTTTTTGCATCTGCAGGTGTTCCTGTTGCTGATGTGTACATAAGATTTTGCACAGGTTTTGAGTTGTGAATCTCTTTGCAGCAAAATGAGGAAGTAGCACAGATGCTAATTACTGTCTAAATAAGCCTTTTACTATTTTATTGTGAATTTGGCTGCTGAACTTCACTTCCACCTGCTAAAACATTGGTGTGTGGGACCATCATGAAGTGCTGAAAAGGTGGGATGGAAATCTAAAAACACCCTGTTATTTTTCTGTTTATCTAGCCTGGCTTCAGCTAATAAAACTCCACATGAGCCTGTGGGGTATGGCAGCTGTGTGCTGGAGATACAAGTTGACTCAGTCCATCTTGGCCACATGGTTTAATAGGCCTCCGTGAAATCCCTGGGTCAGAGGCCATCCACCATGCCTATCTTTGTCACAACGCAGTGATGTGTATCTTGGCAGGTTTTTCTTTTTGTTCCCTTCCCAGCATGGAAAGAACCATCTGCCGGGTTGGCTTTCAGAAGAATTTTGAAAAATCCCAATTTCCCTTTGTTCCAAGAGGAGGGGAGGGTAACAGGACAGAAGGGGGAAGGAGAGCCTGACCTAAAACCAAGCCACTGTTTGCAGGGGTTTTAGAATAGCTCATATTGTGTTTCCTACTCCCCAAGTAAGGGTTGTCCTCTTTCTTCTTTTGTCTTTGATTCAATTCCCTGCCACTCTGCAAGCAAGTCAGAAGCTGCAGCTGCTGCTGTCAGCTGGGAAGGGAGTCCCCTTGTTTAAAACCTGTGTTAATCTTTGGTTAGAAAAAGCACAAGTGCTTTATGCTCCCCTTCCAGTCCCCTGTGCTTTTGCTCTCCTGCAGCTTTGCTGCCTGCCTATGGTCCTTGCACTTTGTTTGGGTAATCACTATTTTAAGCCCAGTCTCTTAGTAAATTGCAAGTACCTGGGACCATGTAGTTGCTAACAATACAAATGCGCTACCTGCCTTTCAGGTCATGTTGTGCAGCTAAGAGGTGTTATAGGGACAGACTGAGAGAGCCTGAGCGATTGACTGGGGGGGGGGGGGGGGGGGAAGTAACAGGTATAAAAGTGACTTTTATGTACGACGTGAAAATCCAGATAGCATGCTCACTAAACAGCTCCAATAAGGAGCATGGGTAGCATAAAGCTCCATAAACAAATAAACCCAAAGACTGGCCAAAGCAACCGAAGCACAGCTAGTTTTTGAGCATGAGGAAGGAGTCGGAAAGGATGTCGAGTGTGTTGTGAGGTCTGGGATAAAATTATGGGGGGGCTTTGCAAGTAAGGGGAGCAGTTTCTCTTGTGGCTGCTGACACAGATGGATAGAAATGTTTGCTCACTGGGGCTATGCTTTGTTCCCAAGGAAAAGCTGGCAGCCCGGTGGGAGAGGAATTTAAACAGTGAGGTAAGGAGAAAGGAGGATTTGGGCTCCGCCAGATGTAAACAGCCATGTAGGCAGCACCAGGAAGGTGTAATGAGTGAAAATCAGTAGTGATGGGTAAATCAGAGGCCTGAGAAGCTCAGAAAGGATGTTTATCAGTAGGTATGATGCCACAGCTTTGAAGGGTGAACATAAAGGGTGTTCTGAGGCTGAAAGGGGAGAAGAAGGGGAAAAAATGATCTTGACTGCTGCTTTTTATCAAAAATATCCTCCTATCTTTCCTATAATAACAACAGCTAAAAAACATCCATAGAGATAGGGAGAAAGGAGTTGGATGATGGATGGTAGTGCCCTACAACCATCATGTCTGAACATTGCCAAACAGCATAGGTTTTCAGTGTCTACATAAGTGTGTGTTCCATTTTGCGAGTGGAAAACTGAGGTAGAGAGAGGTGTCTTGCCCAGGGCTGCAGCAGCGCCATTCCACCTTCTGCTGCTCCAATTTCATGTGCCGACCCCTGTGGCTTGGTGCATCCATCAGGTTCCCACCACTGCCCAGCTCTCCCCAGCGATGGGGCCACAAGGACCAACTGGGTGGGTGCCCCGAGGGTCCTCCCTCTGAAATAGGGTGTCATGGGGAGGGGCTGCATCCTGGGGACAAGGGGAGGGCTGGCAGGTGGCCGAAAGCTTCTGCCACGCGAGCCCCTTCCCAGCAGATTACCCACAACCTCTGCTCCCCGTTTTGGGTAGTGGGAAGGAGCCCGCAGCCGCTGGGTGCGCCGTGCCCCCCCCCTTCTCTGCCGTGGCCCCTTGTTAATAAAGAAGTGTAATTTCCCTCCCTCCATCCTGTCTGGTGTGAGGCCATTTGTGTGCTGGAGGAGGAGGGGCAGATCTGGCACTGGGGAGGGGTGTTGGTAGTGGGGGGGGAGGGAGGGAGGGAAAGCTCTTTTGTTTGTTCAAATAATTTAGACCTCGGATGTTTTTTATTATTCTTTTTGGTTTTAAATAAATAACAATAAAACATTCTTGTTCAGCCCCTGATAAAGGTGTGCTTCTGGTACACAGAAATCTCAATAGCAGAGGGAACAAAGTGAAATGGAGAAGTGTGAATTCAAACATTTTTTAAACAAAACAACACAACAGACAATAAAAATGATTTCTACACTTTGGAGATCTCGCCTGTATGCAGTTGGTGTCTGCAACAGACTAAATCCGGAGCCCCGGGGTGGAGGCTGCGTCAATTCCTTGGGTGTTGCTGCTGTGTTTGCTTTGCGTTTGCTTTGTGCAATCAGGCCAAGGTGAAGCATAGGGGAGTTGCTGTCTTTTCCAGCTAATGATTATCCCTTTTTTCTTTATATGCACTAGCACATTGCCTTTGGAGTAGAGACTTTCTACTTGGTGTACTAGCACACCAACTTTGCTGTTGAAATAGCTCTCCTATGCCTTCTGATTCCCCATCAGTTTCATTAAACTGTTTTTTTTTTTTTTTTTAATGGGAACAAAATACTAAAGAAAAAGTAACCAACACTTTTCCTATTTCTTTAGCTTCAGTAAAATGTGCCTTTAAACCTTCCGGGGGGGGGGGCCTAAACTAAGTTGCAAGTGTCTGCTATGTGATGGGTGGGCTCTGCTACTGAAATGCTTGTGTTTCAACTGTGTGAAAGTTGTAGAAAAATGGACATGGGATAGGCAGAATTTAATTTTTTAAGATAGAGAATAGGGTAATGGTGTGAAAGAATGAATTAGTTATGGCAGATCTTATTAGTGTCCATTGTAAGCAGGGACATATGGGAACACTTGCAAAATTATTCCTTGTTTATTCAGCTTCGTAACTGAAGCAAATTTTTTTGCATGGTGTCACTTATTTGGCAACTGGAGGGGTGTGGAAGGTGTGTGTATATGTAGAGGGAAGGGGGGGAGGAGGAGGGGGGGACACTATATTGGTATTCCGTTAAAACTGATGCTTGGTGCTTTGTCAGGTTTTGGTAAGGCTTTTTGCTTTGAAAGCCATTCAGAGAGGATTGGAGCAGATGGCAGGGGAGATCCTGTTTGTGTTATTTTTGGACATTCCCATTGAAAGTCTCAGATTGTTGTCTGTTTTCCCTCCCTCCGTACTTGTGTATGTTTTTCTTCCTTCCTTTCCCCCTTCCTTCTTGAGAACGTTTTTTAAAAAGCATATATTAATAATACAGCATCCTCTGAAAGCTACGTGTGTTTCTGACATACTAAACTGTGGGTATCTTCTTACTGTCTCCCTATACTTGAAAAAAGTTGCGAGGGGGGGGGGGGCTGCCTCTTCCTGAAGCTGCATTGGTAGGGCAAGTTGGGTAGGGATGGAAAGCAAGGCTGCTGTTTTGGTGGGTTCAGCTCAATAGCAGCACTTTTTCCTGGTAGATTGGCAGCTGCATCAAGCCCAGGCAGAAAGTTTAGTTTGAGGGTCTTTGACAAAAACAACTTTAGTGACTTGCATGACATGTGCTTATGACCTCTGTGGTCTTTAAGCCCTTTTGGTGGAGAGGGCCGGTTGTAGATAGACTGGAAAACTGAACTATGCCCTGACTCTTCGTGGTGGTCTTCCCATGTCACTGGTGAGATTTGTTGGTCTTAGGCAGTGTGGAAGGCTTTTGTTCTACTATCGTCTGTGCCCAGATTGTGCTGGGAAGAGAGAACTTCATTGCCTTGCATTCCTGGTATAAGCAGTTTTCTCAAGCAGTCATTTAGCTTAATATAATACAGTTGGATATGTCTGCAGAGCTTTTCATATGGAAACCTTCACCGAAGCCCTTCACAACCTTTGTGCAGGCAATCCAGCAAAACTGAACCTGGTCCAGTCAGTTAAAGCACTTGGCTAGCCCTGGTCTATCGGTGAGGATGTGCATACACAAAGAAGATGGGAGGTCTTGGCTGGAATCAGTACTTAAAAATTCAGGTGATTCACCTGAAGCTCATCCAGATGATTAAATCACTTCAACTAAGCTGGAAATCTCATGGAAATGAGCTTTCCCATGCTCGTTCTGTCAGTGGTTATTCCTAGCTAGAAGCAGATATTTAAATCCTTAAATCTTTACATCAGCTGATATTAGTATGTTTTTGCACAGGAAGATCCTCTACAAGGATTTTAAGTTTTGGCCTAGGAAGTGCAGAAATGTGAACAAGTGAACTTCTCAGGCTTAGCTGAACTACCCTGACCCTGTAAGACAGTTCAGTTCAGGTTTTGAGTTCAGGGTGATGATTCATGTTGGGTTTTAGGTTGCTTGAACCTGTATACCCACATCCTCAATTATTTTCTGTTAACCAGTGCATGGAGGGAACCCACTTCAGACAGTCTCATTTCATTTTTAATTGAGTAAAAACTTAGAAGTCTGCCAGTTGCATCACATCTGAGTTTCAGTGCTAGCTACGCGAGAGGTCTGCATGGATGGTATGGTAGCAGGTGACCCAAGATGTGTGATGTCATTTGAAGCGCATTTCACTGGATTTTGCAGGATTTTGCTCTGTGGCACTGACTTGTATGTCTGCCTTATAAAGTTTGGCAGCTCACTCTTGCTACCCACTGCCCCAGCCTTCTTTTTGGTGGGCGGATGGTACTGCCTTCCCCTGTGCTGCGCTCGCAGTCCCCGGCAGGGCTTCCCTTTGGGGCGCTTCCAGCGATAAGGGCTTTCCTGGTCTGGCACGCTGAGAACAGAGCCAAGCTACAGCCGCAGCCTAGACAAAAGGCAAGCTAGACCTACTATTTATGTAGTTACTTAAACATGATTTAACCTAAATAATGCACACTGACTTGGCTGGGGGAGGAGAAGAGAGGGGCTTGTTTCTAATGAGCCGAGAGACAACACAATTAATTACATATGAAAGACAGATAAGACAGCAAACTGTTTACAGTAGGGAGAAACAAAATACTGATGTGAACAATTAAAGCACCCATGTGATGGAAGGGTCAGCGGTTTCTCATAGAGTGGGCAGCTGGGTACGGCCCCAGGAGAGCGGTGCAGGATGCTTGGGGGGGGCAGCAGGGCCGGCATGGGCTTTCTGGGCTGTCCGGGCTGTCCGCAGCTTTGCTGTCAAAGTTGAGCAGGCGCTTTTGAGGCTGACAGGCTGTGCTCTGGGCATTATTTTCATCACATGCGCTTTTGACAGCAGGATTGTTAGCTATTAATCTCGGTGACACACGAGATGGGGAGAAGAGCGGTCGAGGTGGGAAAAGCAGAGCAAAGGCTCTGGAGATTATTGGATACCTGCCTTGGGATGCTGTGGGCCGTGCGGAGGAGGGACGAGATAAAGGAGGCTCCCCCCCCCTTTTTTAAAATATGTTAATTATTCTCATCACCTTCTAGATGTGGAAGCACAAATCCCAGCTGCCAGTACGTAAAGGGGGTTGAATTCTTCAAGGAGCATGGTCAGAGGTTTGCACCCTCTCCCCCCCTCCCCAATTGCAGTATTGGAGCCTGTCATAAGTTATCCTTCCTTTCATCCTCCCCTCCCTGCAAGTCTGTCCCACAGTCAGCCCTTGGCTGTAAAGATTTGAAGGTAAAGGCTGATGGATTAGCCTAGGGAAGGGCCAAAGGCCAAATGAGTGGGGCTAGCAGCATGCAAAGGCCTGTGACTGAAATATTTGCTGAATGCTGACAGGCAACAGAATAGAGGCAGACAAGTGGCAAATTCCTGTTTTCTACTCTAATTGAGAAAATATTTTGAGTGGTATTCAGTCAGACTGCAAAACGAGACTCTGGGAAAGTCAGTCAGCTGGTCCATACAGGAGGGAGAGGAGGGGAGGACACTTGTCGAAACACTACTCCAGCTGAACCTGTTTCCAGAAACTTTTTGCTTATGCTTATGGAAATCCCTGGAGCCCGATGCTTGCAGTTTGCTTGGTCATTTTTCCTATGTGATTGCAATGTCAAAATACTGCTACTGTGAACTCAAAAGGTCTCCCTAGGAGAATTTGACCCCTTTCTGATTATAATTTGCTGTCACAGAAGACGTGCTTTGTAAGTCTAGCTTTTTGCATGGTTTGTACTGCTTACAATATTGGTATTAGAGGTGTCTGCATGAAAAAATCTGGGTGTTGTTGAGGATCTGGCTATCATCTGTTGGTCAGAAAGTAAACGAGTTATTTCAGTGCACAATTGTGCTGGGTCTGTCTGGGATGGAGTCACCTTTCCCTGCAGCAGCCCACACAGTGCTGTGCTCTGCACTCGTAGCTGGAACAGCACTGATATAACTCCAGTGTTGTGTCTATTGCTGCATAGTACTGGCACTGCATCAGGACTCCTGTGGTGGTTTTACTTGGGTGGGCGGCCGAGCTCCACCACAACTGCTCTCTCACTCCCCCTCCTCAAAGAGGAATTAGGGAGAAAATACGATGAAAAGGGCTCAGGGGTTGAGATAAGGACGAGGAGATCGCACAGTAATTATCGTGACGGGCAAAACAGACTCAGCATAGGGAGATAGTAAGATTTATTACCTATTACTAACAAGCTAGAGAAGTGAGAAACAAAGGAAAGAAACCAAAAGCACCCTCTTCCACCTCCTCCCCCCGAGTGGCGCAGGGGAACGGGGAATGGGGGTTATGGTCAGTCTATAACGCTTCTTTGCCGCCGCTCCTTCTCAGTTACTCTCGTCCCCTGTGCTGTGGGGTCCCTCCCACAGGATGCAGTCCTTGCTGAACTGATCCTGCGTGAGCTGCCCACAGGCAGCAGCTCTTCAAGAACTGCTCCAGATATGGGTCCGTACCACGGGGTCCATCCCTCAGGAGCAAACTGCTCCAACCTGGATCCCCCACAGGCAGCAGCTCCTGCCAGGTCACCTGCTCCTGCGTGGGCTCCTCTCCACGGGCTGCAGCTCCGGCCCGGGGCCTGCTCCGGCAGGGGTCTTCCATAGGCCGCAGCCTCCATCAGTGCAGGTCCACCTGCTCCACTGTGGTCTCCTCCACAGGCTGCAGCGTGGAACCCTGCTCCACTGTGGTACTCCATGGGCTGCAGGGGGACAGCCTGCTTCACCATGGTCCTCACCACAGGCCGCAGGGGACTTGTGCTCCGGCGCCTGGAGCACCTCTCCCCCTCCTTCTTCACTGACCTTGGCGCCTGCAAGGCTGTTTCTCACTCCTCTCACTTTCCCAGCTGCTGTGTGTGGCGCAGCATTTTTTTTTTCCCTGTCTTAAATATGCTCTCACAGAGGTGCCAAACAACATCACTTATTGGCTCAGTTCTGGTCAGCAGTGGGGCCCTTACCTAACATGGGGCAGCTTCTAGATTCTTCTCAAAGAAGCCACCCCTATGTCCCCCTGCTACCAAAACCTTGCCACGTAAACCCACTACCCCTCCCTCCAAGCTCCCAAGAGCCAGCAGGCTGGGGGGGGGGCAAGTGAGATGGGGAGGAGAGATCACCAGGGCAGCTGACCTAAACCAACCAAAGGGATATTCCATAACACATGATGTCACACTCAGCAATAAAAAGGGGGGCTCTTGTGGGGGAGGAGGTTGTCCTCCCAAACAACCCCATTATGTGTTTTGAGGCCCTGCTTCCCAGGACGTGGCTGAACATTGCTCGTTGATGGGAAGTAAAGAATAACTTTTTTTTTCCTTTCTTTCTGTGCTTCCGCGTGGCCTTGCTCTTTTTGTTTTTATTTTCTTCTCCCCATTCCCTTTCCCTTTAATTAAAGCATTCTGATCTCAGACTTTGAGCTCTTTGTGTTGTATTTTCTCCCCCTTCCTCTTTGAGGAGAGGGGAGTGAGGGAGCGGTTGTGGTGGAACTCGGCTGCCCACCTGAGTAAAACCACCACCACAATGTGGATGAGATCTAATTGTGTCAGTAAAACATGACAATCATTTAACCCTTGAATACATCCATTCCATGTAGACATTATTCAAGTCAGAAAAATGAAACATTCTTCAATAACTTTCTCAATATGAAATGAGATTACCCAGGCAGAAAGGGATTGGGAGCAGCGTTTGTCCTCAGGGGTAGCCCAAGGTTGAAGCAAAGGGACTTCATGGTGACTGTACCCCTCAGTTCTGTTTCTCGTGTTGGTAAGGCTGGTGGCATCAGTTTCAGCTGTTGCTTATACAGTCATAAAGTCAAAGCTGGTGCTGATGGAGATGCACTCACTTGCTTTTTGCCACTAGTGGTGAGGGACCCTGTAGCAGTGCTTGCATGATGCCTGCACATGGGCACAGTCATCATAGTCATTGTGAAAGCGTGGCACAGCCAGCACGTTGCTCTGCAGCAGGAAACTGAGTACAAGCGAAGAGAGAAATTTTGTTTGGTGCGTCACAGATCAGCTGCACCAACTCCTGCTTCAGCTCAGCACTGCAGTCTCTCTTGCTTGCTCTCAGACATGGGAGGCTTTGGTGGCACTTGGGAGAAAGGAATTCTATCCAGGTGTGGCCTGATTTGACCAAAGGTACCCCATTGGCATTTCACACCCTGACATCTTTCTCCAAGGGGCGATTTAATCACTCATCCCCTCTGCCCTAAGCCTTCTGCCTCACCATTACCCAAATGCTCCTGCTAAACCTGATGATGTCCTGAGAAGGTTTCAATTAACATAATTTCCTTTTACTTAGCTTTTACTTAGAAATCTGTGGTTAGTTAAGGAGATGAGCAGAAGGGAAAGATGTAGAAAGAAGTTCTTTGAGCCAAAAAGCAGCATGAGGGTCAGCAGAGTTTACATTTCTTTCTATATACTTATGCCATAAAACTCAGAGATGGGCTTTTAAATTTATTTTTTTTGAAAATGCCATAGCTGCTAATACAAGCTGCAGCTGAGGAAGATTTTGGCAGGGCTGTATCCTATTTGTGGCCAGCAAGTTATGTTGCATTTGGTCCCTCAAAGGCTTATGCTCCTTAAAGATACCCAAGAGAAATTCGTAAGCTTTTTTTTTATAGTCAGTATGGGCTTGGTTACAGATGTTAATATTCATCAACAGGTCCAAAACTTGTCTGTTGTTAAGCAAATGGAAAGAAAGCTTTCCTTGCTTTATGGATCATCTTCAAATGGGGGTATGCTGAGGTCTGATTCCCTTCTACTGGCTTTGCCTTACACCTGGAGTGTGGATGACCTGGTTGGAGTAATATTGCTGCTCCCGGGACAAGTCAAGGAACATTTCCAGCTTGCACAGCCACAAAGTGGCTGGAGTGTTGGATGTTCAGCATTGCAGTCCTGTGTCTTGTTTTGGGAGTCCTTTATTAGGAGCCTTGTGATGGGAGTAGGCAGCATGTTCACCACCTCATGGTAGAGAAACTGAGGCACTAAAAAGCCTCTCTTTATATAAATCTCTGTATCAACAAGAGCTGAAAGTGAAACCCCAGCTCATTCAGTTACCCAGCCATCCTCTTGCCTTTAAATCGTGGGTCTGTCTTCACCTTCCTGTACCCCTCTTGGTTGCTGCCCGGGTTGCACAAGTGAGAACAAAGTGATACTTGTTTGCCTCGTCCAAAGAGCTCACTCTAGCAGGTGATTGTCTTGCCTGCTTTTTCAGTCCCAAAACAAAGTGCTGAAAGTGTTGTCCTGTGAAAACATCCTGTATATTCTCCTGGGACTGAATTTTGCTTTCTGAGTGCAAGTGGCACTGAAAGGAAAAGAGGTCAAAATTGCAGGATACAGGGAATAATTCCTAGGTGCTGAAATTAGGAGAAATGTGAGCACTCCTCTGTGCTCCTCATGGAGTAGGGAGCAAGAGAGCTTTAATATCTCTAGTTGCAATTGCTAAAGAGCAGGGGAAAAAAAATGAGCAGGAAGATGAAAAGTCAATCAAAATTAGCTAACAACAAAAAAAACAGCTTTTTTTTTTTTGTGCACGCTGCATTATATTTGCATGAAGGTGTGGATCTTAAACTCCAAAGGGATCTCAAAGTCCATGTGCATCCAGTATGCAAACCATAAAACCAAAAACATATGGGTTTTGTGCTTAAATTGAAAATATTAAGCCATTAAAGTTCCTGTTTTGATTTCCTTCTCTGCAAATCAGGGATATGACAGCACAGGTCATCTTCTATGAAAAAGGAGGTAGTTTCTAAGATCTACAATCACTTTGAACACTGAAGTGATGTCTTGTTTCATTTTGTTTGTATTTCTCTAGTTTTGACTAGAAACTAGAGCGGACCAAAGGATCTTGAGTCAGCGATGCTTTTGGTTTTTGTTTGAATTTGAGGACCCAAAATAAAAGAAGGGGGGGGGAGGGAAACAGGAAATACAAATTGAAACTAAAAAGGAGACTTGAAGAAGCCCAAGACAAATGGAAAGTCTGAGCTTTGCTGGGGTGCCTTCAGCTGTGACGATATGAAGCTCGAGCTAAACCCGGTGTGGAGAACTGTACTTCATGCAGCAGAAACAGAAGAGCCTTCCTCAGGGGAATGGTAAGTCTGCTCCCCATCAAAGGTTTTGGTTTCTAAAATGACACCCATAATATCAATATCTTTTCTTAGAGTTTTTTGTGTGGAGAGCCAGACCACTCTGGAAATCAGTCTCAGGGGAAAGTGAGGCTCAGAGCTTTAACCTGAGTTTCCAGAGGCTATTTGTACAGTATATTGTTGTTTCAAAAAGCTTAAATTTCACAATTTACAGGCAGGTGCTATTATCCAGGGTCTTTTACCCAGTCACTCAGGATTTTGTGTTGAGAAGAACCAGCTTCTGACCAGAAGTTTTAAAACTCACCCAGTTCACACAGGAAATCTTAGTTTTTTCCCTTTGTTCTACATGGTTTCTGGTTCTCAGTGGTTCATTTCTTAGGAGGAGGTTAACAAATTCTTCTGCCAGACCCATGATATGGAGTTTCAGTAAAGAAGTGACCAAAAACAAGTTTGGGTAAACGTCTTGTTTGGGTGTTTGTAACCTGACTCAGCAGCTCAGACCTCGATTTTTATCTTTTCAAATGAGTGGGTGGGTGGGAGGAACAGGTGATAACAGTTCAAAGAAGTAGAGTTTCTAACATCTGGGGCCAAAAGGAGGGATGGTGTTTTACAGTAAGGGATATGTACTGTGATATTAATTCAGTTGCTTTGCCCATTTCTGTAGCTTTTTGCAGCTAGAGTAGTGGCTTATCCATTCCTGTTTCCTACAGGACGTTTATTTGGGATATTTTAGAAATTGTAAATATGCTTTATCCTCCCCCCGTGGTATTTGTTACATGTGAGGCAAATATGATGGAAGAGTGTAGGTGAATATCACACATTAAAAATAGAGTGAAGTAACATGGGCGCGGCAATTGAAGGAAAGGAAAAGTTTGAAGTTCGGTTGGGAAGATCTCCCCCAGACTTTGAATGAAAGAAGTCATCTGTCATCCCTGTCTTCCCAAAAAAAGTAGAATTTTTTTTTACAAAAAATGAAAAGTGCAGAAATCAGAGCATTTTTCAGGCATCGGACATCCACAGGAAAATCTACATTGCTTTCAGAAATTTCATATGAAAATAAAGTGGCTTTTTTTTTTTTTGGCTAGATCTGAGTGAGCATAGGGTATTTTTTTTATTTTTTTTAACCAACAGCACTGGAAACCCAGTCCAAACAGAAGATTTATAAGGGTTTGGATTCCTCTGGTGGGTTTGACTCGGGCCTTTGAAGCCTGGGGCAGGCCCAAGGGGCAGGCCTAACCATAATGGCTGCCCCCCACCCCCCCCAGGGATTCAGGGACTTTTAGCCGTGATTGGTCTCTGTTGCCACAAGCTAGGCTGACTGCTGGCCTTCTGTGCGCACTTGCCACTGACTTGCCTATAACTGCCCTAATTCTGGTAGTTTTAGGTCTGGCTCTTGTAGAGATATGAGGCAAAAGTCCTGTGGCTTTTCTTGCCGTTCACTGCTGGAATAGAGGCTCAGGTCCTGGCTGGCCACTTCTCACGTTGGATTTGCAGCCTACTGCAACTCAAAGCCTTGTTTATTTATTTTTCCCTCTGAATTTCCAAACTGGATGCTGGAGCAGCTGTTACAAGGATTTGAGGTAGGACAAAGGGCCTTCAAACTGCCTAAGGGAGTAAAATGAGATCTGCTGGCTCAGGTGAGTGCTGCTGCCAAGCCCCAGTGCCTGGGGGCATGGTGGCAGTCAGGTGGGACTCACAGGGCAGAGGGACTCGGTTCTTCAGGCTGCTCTCACATCTTTCATGCAATGTACTGGCCATGTGGTTGGGCTTCCTTGGCCAGCCAGACACACCAGTTCATGAACATTTCAGTTCACTGTTGTTATTAACTGGGGAATTCTGATTTAATGGTATATTGGACAGATTGTGCTTGACACCATTCTCCTTTCCTTCCATGCTGTTTTCACAGAATAATGTGAGATGATCTTTGGCAAGTCCCCTTTTGTTTAAAAGAAAATCCAGTGGAGGAATCAGATTAATTGCTGGCTCCGTGCGCTTTTCTGTTCACTGAAACATCTTCCCACTCTATAGTAAAATCAAATGTAAAGACTTTGGAACTTGACCTGGTGGCAGGTGCCAACTCTTGGGAATACGAATGTTCAGCTGTAGGAGGAATTTCTGTTGCAGCCACACTGTGGAAGCAATTAGGTAGAGGATGCATTAAGGTACAAGGGAATGAGTCCACAGAGGTGCTTCGTGGTGAGGTCATAAACCACAGGAGCAGCATGTGGATCAGCTGGTGATGTCAGCCGAAACCTGCAGCGGAATTTGTCTCTGGGGTGGGAGAGGACTTCTCTGACTGTTGTTGCCGCTGCTTTTAACGGATTGGTTCCCAAAGCTGAAGGCCCTGCTGTGGAGTGGCTGCAGCAGTGTTAAAGACGGAAACGTTGCTGTGTTTCAGTTTTAGGCAATCTTCTGCTTTCTATTTCCACTATCACAAAGCATTTTGCATTCACAAAACATCTTTTCCTTTTTAAAAGCTGCAAGTAGGCTTCTTGGATGAGGAAAGAATCATTTTGTATTAGTAGGAACCACAAACGCAATTGCTGGAAAAATCAATGTAGCCTTTGCTTTGGAGCACCTGGTGCCACACTATGCATGTTACCTACATACATGTGCAGATGAAGTAGAAAAATGAGCAGCCTAAGACAGGCTCTTTTTGTTCAATAGTTGCAGGCAGAGGAATGATCACAGATGGAAAAAAATCACCCTGCTCAGCTGTAGAGTCAGGCTGCAATGTGAAAATGTAAGCATGAATCAGAAGGTACCATCAGCAGGCAGGAGCATCTCTCCTCCTCTGTGGAGGACTCAGGTGTAGGCACGCTGCTAATGGAAGGGCTCTTTCCCTGATGGTTTCTGCAGTGACACCTTTCCTTCTGGGAAGCACCTGGGGCTTCTCTGTGCCTGCACGCAAACCCTGCTGCCTCAGGAAGAGGAGGTCTGCTCTTCCTCCCCAGCTGCCTCTCCCCGGAGGGGTTTCCCCACCATGATCTCATGGAGCAATAATGGTAATTATCATCATCTCATGGCTCAGTGGTGCCTGCCTTTAGATGAACCAAGCATATGGCTTTTGATACCTATCTCAGTGAGAGGCACATGTTTTTGCACACACGCTTCTCTACTACCCGCAGTTTGCACTCTGCAGACAAACACAAGCTGAATTCTGCTTCTGTTTCTTGTAGGTAAATATACATGCAACTGGGTAAAAGGACTGGAATGCAATTAAATTCCTTATCACCACATGCACCAGCCTTTTCAAGTGTAAGCAATGTGTCATTGCAAATTAAGAAAAAATAGCAGTAAAAGGGGTTGAAAATGCAGTTTTCTTACTCCCTTTTCAGAAAATAGCTTTGCAGTTTTCATTTTTTTAAATTATTTTCTGAGTTAAATTTTGTCCTTTTTAATCTCGAGGTTGTCATTTCTGCTTGGAAAACATGAAATTTCTGCTATTCCCACAGCTTTGCTTTCTCCCCAGCCTGGCACAAATCTTTGATGGTTGGCCATGCAGTTTCTTGAGCTTCCCTCTTTACTTTTTCCTTCTAAAATAATCTCTGCACTCAACAATTTGTAAGGTTTGAAACTTGTGCGTGTTTAGGAAAGCAATGAAAGCAATGCAGAAATAACTGGGTGTTTCAGGATCATTTTGATTTTTCTTTTTTGGTATCTCTTTTTTCTTCTGATTTTGATACTGGTATGTATCAAAACCAGGGCAGACCTGCAACTCCCCCCACACCCAGTTACATCCTTGCTTATCTGCTTGTGTTGATGTATTGAAAGAAAAAAAAAAAGTGATTTGGAGAGTTAAGGAAAGCCTCAGCACAATTGTATTCTGCAGGTGGTTTTTTTTTGTATTTTTTCTTCTTCTCCAGCCTGGGTCTGGAGAGAAGCTCTCCATTTGCCTCCTCTGGCTGGGGTTTCTCAGTGGGAAGCTCCTTGCTGGAGCGCGGTGCCTCCTTGCCAGGGGAGCAGCACACGAGCTGATCCCTCTGAACAGGTTAAATAAACAGGAGTGTGTTTGGGTTAATTGTCGCTGGTTCTGCTGCTCTCCATTACTGATCTATCTGGGAGTCTGGCCAAGGAGCAGATGTGAGAGACAGTATCATCACCTCCCTCCTTGTCCTCATTGTGTCTGGCTTTATCCCTCTTCTTCTTCCCCCCCTACACGTTATTTTTTTTTCCTCCTCCCCCCTCCCCCCCCCCCCCCCCCGGCTGAGCAAATAGGCCAGATGGCAGCGAGGGGAACAGACAACAAGTGAGCCGTGGCATATGGGCAGCCTGTTTAATTTCAGCTCCTGTTGGGAAGTCGCTTGCAGGGAGATGAATTATAAAAGCAGGAGAGGAGGAGTAGGAGGGGAGGAGCAGGTGGAAGGGGTGACCCTTTTGGGGATGAAGCAGCCCAGCTGAGGGAGTTGGGGTGCAGAGGACTTGAAGCCCTGGCCACATTCCTGATACAAAGCCGTAAATTAGCTGTTTCTGTGTTAGCTTGTCTAGGAAGTCTTTTCAGCTGCAGACAGGGAGGAAAGATGGAGATGTCTGTCCTTAAACGAGGAGGAGGAGGTGGGTCCGATTTCCACCTCACTGCCCTCCCGCAGGCAAGCTCACTGCTGCTGGGAGGTGGGACAGGGAGAAGTCCTCCCAGCTGCAGGAGAGGAATCACATTGCCCATGGTGGTTTTTCTTTGTGCATCTGTTTGTGTAGGCATGCAGGAGTGTGCATGCATCTGCAGGTGCATCGTGCTCATACATTGCTGATGGCAGATCACTGTGGACTTCTTTGGGGGAAAAGGCATTGCTCTGTAGGTTTTGTTACAAAACCAAGTAAATTGACACAAAACAAAATGAAAGGCAGCTTAGTAGTGATGTATTTTACAGTTGTTCACTTTCCCTTCTCTTTTGGTGTTTGTTTACTCCTGTTTTACTTTTGGAATTCAAAATGTTAGCTATGAACTTCTTGCTGTCTGTTCACACAGGTCATGCACTTTGGGTTTTGCTGAGGGACACCACAGTGGGCCTTGCCCTGAATGTATCTTAGTGATTTAGGGACAAAATTAGACTTAATTGAACTAAATTGTGTTTGTGTGAGGCTTACTGGCTTCATTTTGATGAATTGTGAGTTTTGGAGATGGGCTGAGGGTGGTTGATTTTTCTTAGTTTTTATAAATGTGTTAATTTTGCATCAAAAGCGCATTGAGATGTAGTTGCCAAATGTGTTTGGGAACTCCAAGTTTTATTCCTGTTGATGTTCAGTGAAGTTTGGGGTTCCTTGGTACCTGCTTCCATCTCTGAAAACTGTCCTGTCAACATCCTGAGTGGTGGAGTGGGACCCTGGCTCTGCATGCCCATGGATGGGATTCAGCTGTGAGCTCCATGCTCGCCCTTGGTGGGGTTGGAAACCTCTACAAACCAATTAGGTCTGGAAATATCAAGCCCTGTTGGCAGAATACAGACAGCCCTGGACCATGGTTGTGCTCCACGTCTGCACAAAGAACTTTTTATATGACATCAGTTCTGCAGAGAAGTTTTTATTCACTGGAGAGTCTGCAGAGAAATGATTAAGCATTGCCAAATTGGTGGAGCAGAATTTTAACTTCTAGCTTAGGCATTCCTCCACTGATTAGTTGTAACATGAATAGAAACACCAGCCTATGATTTATTAGTGAAATATTTAAGATAGATTGTTAAATTATTCAAATAGCAGAGTTTAAAGTAGGTAGGGAAGACAAAAAGAAATCATCCAAATAAGAGCTTGGCTTACCTGAATTTGAAGAATTTATATTTGCGCTCACTGGATAGCTGAAACCAAAAGGGCTATTTCAATGAGAAGAAAAACACATTTGAAAATGAAAGACTTCAGCATTTTCCCACCATCAAACTTAACCTTGAATCTTTCACCATCTGATCCCTGCAGACTCTGTTCCTTTGGCATTGCTACAAATTGCTGCAGCCCTCCATCATTTCCGGCCTCTCAACTACCACATCTTTGGGCACCTGTGGTGGTTTCACTCAGGTGGGCAGCCGAGTTCCACCACGGCCGCTCTCTCACTCCCCCTCCTCAAAGAGGAAGGGGGAGAAAATATGATACAGAGAGCCCAAGGTTTGAGATAAGGATGATTTAATTAAAGGGAAAAGGGAGAGGGGGGGAAAAAAAAAAAAGAAAGAGGAAAAAAAATAGCAAAGGCTGTGCAGAAGCACAGAGGAGAAAAAAAAGCAGTTACTCTCTACTTCTCATCAATGAGCGATGTTTGGCCATGTCTTGGGAAGCAGGGCCTCAATACGCGTAGCGGTTGTTCAGGAGGACAGACACTTCCACCACGAGAGCCGCCCCCCCTTCCCCTTCCCCACCTTTTATTGATGAGTGTGACACCATATGGTATGGAATATCCCTGTGGTCGGTTTAGGTCAGCTGCCCTGGCAGCAATGTGCCAGCATTGTGCAGCAATAGACACAACACTGGAGTGATACCAGTGCTGTTCCAGCTACAAGTGCAGAGCACAGCACTGTGTGGGCTGCTGCGGGGAAAGTTAACTCCATCCCAGCTGGACCCAGCACAGTACCTGCCCAAGCTGGCTGCAGTTTTCCTCTTTATATGAGTGATAATGGAGAGGCTTTTTGTTTTGCTGTTAAAACAGGTGGGGACCTCTCCGGTCTTCCTGCATGGGGTTTGAAGGGGTTTGAATATCACCTCATCTTGTCTTAGTGTTTTTTTTGTTGTTGTTGTTGTTTTTTGTGGAGCCTTAGTACTAAGTTCTCCATCTTTTGAGGAAAAAAATCTGTTGAAATCAGGTCCTAGGGAATGTTTATTGTTTTCAGTTTCTGTACACCTAAGTTTCTTCAGATCTGATAGAGATTACTAGCTCCTACAACCGTATCTATTCTCAATGAGATCAGTGTGACACTTTAAAAGCAAAATTGATTGGACTTCGACACTTCTTCAGTGAAAACACATGGGAAATATGCATCAAAATCCATAGACAGCTTTGAAAAATTCAGCCCTTTCTCTTCATCTACTCCCATTTCAGCACAAAAAAGGAGTGTTTTTCAAGTCTGACCTCCTAATGCAAGTGCTCTGTCTTGGGCTCTGCAGCTGAGGAGGAGAAAACTTGCAAGGTCTGACTCTTTCAAATATGTGGCAGCTGAAAAGAAGATAATTAGGACAGGGAAATCCAAACAGTATTTTTGCAAATGGTATTTATCCTTTTCTCTTTTTGTGTCTGTGTCTATATTCTACATCTCCACCTGCCTTCAAAGGGAAGCTGATAAAAAGGATTTGCTTGGCCTTTTTGTTGCTGGTGCCACATGCATGGGGCAAGGGTGCCGGTTGTATGTGGTGCTGCGAGACAGATGTTGCAGGTGAAATTACCCTAGAGGGGCCAATGCCTTCCAGAGGGGGCAGCTCATGGGACTGAGGTCCTTCTTTTATCTATTTCTGTACTTTGGGGCTTTGCTGTGATGTGGGACCAGGTCCTTTACGGCTCCTAAGTGCGTGCAAGTGTTTATGGAGCAATCAACTCTGTCCGCAGTGGCAACCATCTGTAATTCTTCAGCCTTTTGTAGTAGATTGTGTGTGAGAGCTGAAAGCATGGCCAGGAGGGAAGGGGGATTACTCAGATGGGAAAGGCCAGACTTTTTTTTTTTTCCTGGGAAAGAGCCTGCCTGTGTTCTTTTATGCTTTTCAGGCTCAAGGCTGAGCGCGAGCGTACATATGTGCGAGGGCGTGCGTGCGTCTGTGTCCATACAGTTGCTCAAGTGGGAAAAAACCATGTTTGTGGTTCACACAGGAGGAATTCATGATGAAGACAACAGTGCTAAGCAGAAAGGCACATCTTGATCTCTCGAAAGTGAGGGGCACGCTCGCACATACAGGCACACATACTGGCTGGTTTCTGCATAATATGTGCAAAGCGCTGCCCTTTAATGAATGTAACCTATGGCGGCTGGGATGCAGCCGGCCAGACCCCACCATTAATAAACTAGGAACATTCTTCTCCTTTTTAGTCCCTTTCAGTGCCAGCCCTGCGGTTTGATCTCCCTTGAATGCTGCTCCCCCTCATTTGGGACTCCAATTCTGAGAAGATTTGGTGCGTTGTTTGAGGTCACGGGATGTCAGATTGATTTCGAAGCTTTTGTATTGACTCCAGGCTCCTGAATGAAGCTGTCACGTGTGTCTGTGGTTGGCTAGCAGGCTGTCCGGCTGCAAGCTGTGCCTTCCTTTGTCGTTTAGGCCTCATTGAGCTGAGGGAAGAGGCTCATTTCAGGGTGATTTACCACCACCCAAACACCAGCTGTCTGTTGTACTGCTGCTTGCCTCCACATTGGATTCAGTTCCCATTTCCCTCTGTTCCCCACTTTTGCTCTCCCACTCTACTGCGTTCCTCTGTGGGCTCTTGGGCATGGTTTCCTCAAGACTTTTCATCACACTTACAGAACAGCATAAAAACCTTAAACGCTGAATATGTTGTTCTTTTCAATGTCACTTATGCATTGCATTATGCACTTATGCACTGCTTTTTTTTTTTTAAGGGTTCACCATTGTGGTGCTATATGCATTTTCTTCTTGGTTAAAGAGTGAACTATGGCTCTAGAAAAAATAAAATTGCCATGTCCCCCAGGGCTTGTTACTTAATAGGCAAAAGCAGTGCAAAACAGCAGTGATTTCAATTTATAAATAGCTATGAAGCTCAGCAGCACCACCGCAGGATGCATTGCATGCCCTACCTTGTGCAGGGTGACAGCAAAGGTGGTGTCCTGGTTTCAGTTAGGACAGAGTTAATTTTCCCTCATAGTAGCTGGTAGGGTGCTATGTTTTGGATTAGGGTGAGAAGAGCGCTGATAACATGCTGATGTTTTAATTGTTGCAGAGCAGTGCTTACACCAAGCCAAGGACTTTTCAGCTTCTCACTCTGTCCTGCCAGTGAGGAGGCTGGGGGTACAGCAGGAGCTGGGAGGGGACAGACCCAGGACAGCTGACCCAAACTGGCCAAAGGGGTATTCCATACCATCTGACGTCATGCTGAACAATGCTCTGAAACACAGAGAGGGTGGTTGCACACTGGAACAGGCTCCCCAGGGAAGTGGTCACTGCACCAAGCCTGTCTGAATTTAAGAAGAGATTGGACTGTGCACTTAGTCACATGGTCTAAACTTTTGGGTAGACCTGTGCGGTATCAAGAGTTGGACTTGATGATCCTTAAGGGTCCCTTCCAACTCAGGATATTCTATGATTCTATGATTCTAATATATAGGGGTGGCTAGCCGGGGTGGGGGGGCCGGCTGCTTGGGGATAGGCTGGGCATCGGTCAACGGGTGGTGAGCAATTGCATTGTGCATCACTTGTTTCGTACACATTATTATTAGTAATACTATTATTATTATTATTGTTGTTATTTTTCCTGTCTTAATAAACTGTCTTTATCTCAACTCACAGGCTTCACTTTCCCGTTTCTCTCCCCCATCCCAGAGAGGGAGGGGGGAGGGTGAGCGAACGGCTGTGTGGTGTTTAGCTGCCAGCCGGGTTAAACCACAACAGGTGGCCACAAAAGCTCTCTCCTGGGCTGAAAATGCTGGGATATTTGGATGGATGGGGAAGGAGTCAGAAGGATGGTGTCACCTCCCTTACATACTTGTCATCCCTGAGCAGGCATGACAATCGTTGTGGGCACGTGGGTATCATGGGAAAGATGTGTTGGTGGCGCAAGGCAGGAGAAGAAAAACAGCACAGAGGCTGTGAAGTGCTGCTGAGCACATCTCTACCAAGAGCTCTCAGAAAAGTGCTTCTCTGCAAAGAGCAAGGCTGTTGCAGCAGGAGGATAAAAAGAAAGCCCACGTTGGAAGCTTTGTCCTTCCACAGGTTTCCAGGGCCCAAGTCTCAGTGACCCTTGCTGTACATCCTGTTTTCATCTGAGGGATGTTCTGAGGGCATTGCAAAGCTGGAGAGATGGAGAAGCCCCAACCCCATGTCATTCCAGGGAAGCGTGAGGCATGGCTGTGTGTGTGCCTGGCCCTGGCTGGTGAGGCAGGAGCAGAGCTGTGGGCATTTAAAAGTGATGCTGTGTGCGCCGGACCTTGGTGGCTGCTGGCACCGTCCTCCTTCTGGAAGGATTTGCAGCTTTGTTGCTCAGAGGTCTTTGGAGGTGCAAGAGAAGGGCTGCACTAGTGCCTTGGGAGTGAGGCTGTTGCCAGTATTTTCAGTGGCCATTGCTCAAATGCAGCGAAATCTGACGTGAACCAAGTAGGTAGAGTCCCGATAGTTGTAAAGCCCAGGCAGGCTTGCTGGTGGCTGCAAGGCGAGTGACATGGTGCTGCTGATCTGGGCCCACCCGTCTGGTCACAGACTTGGGAGAGTGGGAGGACAACCCTAATGCAGCTTGCTGAACCTTGGGATGTGTAAAACCTGCTTTGTGTGACTTTGTCACCTCTCAGAAGGGTCGGCTTTGGGTGCTCGTGTTGTGGGGCTTGGAGCATGTGAGCTGGGTGCTTGCCACCAAGTGAAACCAAGCTCATTGTGTCTGACTCCTTTAAATGAGGCTGGCAGCGCTGGGGAGCTGTGTGCGCTCCGGGGCCGCTGGTATGAAACGAGTTGTGACTGGCCCTCGTTTCACTTCTGGGTGATGCAGTTCGGTGTGTCTTGACCACAGGCTGTTAAAACTGGTGACAGATCAGTTCCTGTCATTCGTGACACTGAGATAATTAACCCTATTATTATTATTATTATTTCCCCCCCCCCCTTTTTTTCCCCTGCAAACTTTGGCTAACTGTTGGAGCCCGTGGTGCGAGGAGGATGGTGAAGCCAGCAGGTCTCCCCATGGCAGGGCTATCACATATGGGGTATGACAGGACCCGTGTGCTCTCCTCTTCTGTGCTCACCCATCAGTCTTTTTGCTCCTTGCCTTGAGAAGGGGATGTCTGATTAAAAAGTGGGAGCCAGCAGAAGCCAAAGCGAGCTCCTCCTCTAGAAATCATTGTGCCTACCTGCTTCTAAGCCACAGCATCGCATTAAGAGCAAGCAGCAGAGGAACACGGAGTAACAATACATCTGTGAGCTTTCAAGATCATTGTGCTCCTCCCCAGTCCTGTTATTAAAAGGCCGTGGAACATGGGAATGATGCTCCATAAATTAAGAGCAAATGTCTGTAGCACCTGGTGAGATGAAGCTCTTTTCCCTCCCCTGCAAGCATCAGGAGCGCAGGGCTGTGCTGCTGGACAGAGCAGGGAGGGATATATTAGGAGGCAACAACCACAGCAGGATAGCCCCAGTGAGGTGTTTTAATTTCTTAACAAACTCCTTGTGCACTAGAAACTATAAAATAATACACAAATAAACAAAAACTCGCTGACCCTTAGCACCCTGGAGGGCTCTGTTTCAGACTGCTGAATAAAAGCTGAAGTTGCATATGCATGTTTGATGTAACACAAGGCGCGTGCTGCAGAAAGCATGATTTCTTCTAATCTGGTTCCAGACAGAAGCATCCAAACAGAAGCCCCTTTCCCGATCCCCACTGAACTGTCTGGTGTATGCGAGGAAACCCCTGAATGACAAGGCCTCCATCTGCTCTTAAATGGAGTTGTGACTGGCTGCAAATGTCCATATGCTTTTTTTGTTGTTGTTGTTGCCTTTCAACTTAGTTGCCTAACGTTAGGCACCTATCCCCAAATTAAGCATCTGTTCATAAAAGGCTTTCCTAAAAAGGTGGAGGTAGTAACTAACTCAGGTGATGCCCATTAAGAGAGGTGCATCTGCAGATGGGGAAGGAGATGGGATTATTCAGCCAGCGTGGTGGTTTTTGATTGCTTTTTTAGGGACTGGAAAAGCCCCTGCATTCTTGTATTGTCAAGGAAAAAAAAATAAATCTAAACGCACTGTCAAGTTTTGGGTTAATATTCCCCCTAAGGTCTTGATTGTCTAAGTGATTGTGATCAGCATCTTGCAATTTCTCTCTGTTAAATAAAGCTGGTGATACTTCCAACCTTATAGAAAAACATTGGTTTGCCATGAAATTGGGCTGGATGGGTGTGTATCCCAGGAGCCAGAGAAGGGTCTAAAAATGGGACTTTTTCTTTGTGTTATGTTATAAAAAGGGCTAGAGAATCTTTTCCTGTGTAGTGACTTTGCAGTGGGTACTAGGACAAGGTGACTAACAGCTAGTGATGTATGGATCCAGTGCCTAAACACAGGTATGTGCTTTGCTGTAGGCACCCTGAGGTATCCTGCCCATCTATCAGCTGTCTTTCAGGAAAAGTGTGGGTCTCCCTTAGGTCCTGTTGTCTCTAACAAGTCTCTAACTTGTCTCAGATACTCCAGGTGTCTAAAAAGGCTCCTTTGCTTAGACAAAAGAGTCTCTCCCTGTACCTTGGCTTCCCATTTCTAATGTAATAATTTAATACAATTGCTTTAAATTTTACTTTGTTTCTTTCTTGAGAACACTTTTAGAATTTGAGATGCTTCGTACTGAATCACCGAAGGAGTAGGCACAGCCTTTTCTGTGTCGTATTTTTTGGGAAGAGGAGGAAGGATAACTTTTGCATATCATCTGGTCTTCCTGGAGCTTATGGGATACTGAGGTCACTGAGTGAGAGACCCCACCACACCTGGCCCTCCCAAGGTGTCCTGAAGTTTATCTGCCTGTTTGTAATTCCTGCCACTGAGGGTCAGCTCTCTGCTGTGCCCTGACTTTGAGCAATGGCTGCAATTTCTTCTAATCATGCCCTTTCCCTTCCTCATCATTTAGGGCAGAACGCTTCCACTTGGCTAAACTCATTAACCACTTTAATGTTGTGGTCTTCTTTTCCATATAAATTCATCCTGATGAAATCTTGCGATTCTCCCTCTGTTGCCCAGCAGATGCTGAGAGTGTTTATTTTTCAGCTGCAGACAGCAAAAGTTGGGGGGGGGGGGGGAAGGTGATGTCTTGGTGCATGTCTGTGAGAAAGTGTGTAAATATGATGGGTTTATGGGGACTCAATTGGCTGTGTTATTGTTTGAGCTCAAGCGGCATTGTGTCCAAACCTAGAATCCCAGCCCCTTTCTGCCATGGGGATTTATCAAGTTTTATCAGGTCCTGATAAGCCCCAAAAAACCTTTGGTGAAGATCTAAAGTGATCCAAATGATCACTAGAAAAGAACCAGGGTATCGTGAGGACCCCGCTGCTCAGACCGTGCTCAATCAACCTGATGGGTTGGCAGTGAAAAGGAGTTGGCTGGACTCCGCTTATTTCCCAAACTGCTGGCTGTAGGCAAAGGGAGGCTTAGGGGATTCTGTTTCTCTGGAGATCTCTCCTGGACAAAGCACAGTACGGATGTTGTGGATGCAGATGGAAATGTTGCGGGTGGGTTGTTGAATTCATGGCAAGTATTTGCTGGTGGTTATATGGACCAGTTGCCCAAATGTGGGTAAATTATACCTGTAGGTCTTCATTTTGCCAAATCTAGCTACACTAGAAGCAAATTAGCACTGTCTGAGGAACATGAATGCTGGTATATGAGCTTTGCCTCAAGCCATTCCAGTTTGGCAGTTGTGCTTCCTGAACATGATTGATTTGTTCCTGTTCATGTATGTTTATGATAACATACATAACATTGGGCTAAAATAACCTGTTCCTTTTCAGCCTGGTTTGTGCATATTCCCACTACGTTCTTCTACACACCTTGGTTTCCTTCTGCCCCTGTGTGACTTCCCTGATGCAGTGATTGGGGAAGTCTCCTTAGCAGCTTGGGAGCTACTGTTTCATGGAAGGGGATCTCCCAGCAGTGCAGGATGAGTCTGCAGATTTCCCTAATGCCCTTTCTTGCCATGCTTTTCATCATAAAGCATCTTGTTCTTCGGTTGTTCAGATTGCGGTGATATTTTTCTTGCCTTCTCTCTTGTAGGGAAAAGTCATCAGAGATGTGAAACTGCTCATGAGTTGTGGTTGCAGAAAAGGGAAAAATGCTCAAGTGAAAGACTCGGATCAGGTCAGTCAATCTGTACTTTAACTAGTAGAGAATAAAAGAATATGTTAATATTTGATTGATTTGAACTGTGCTATTGCATATTGGGGTTTCTGGATGCAAATGGAATCTCTGGCATGGTTGACAATGATACGACGTTAATGTTTTTGCATTTGTTATTTGTAGGAAAAAACTTTTGAGCAAGATCAGGGTTTCATTGCACTAGGAGCTGTGAATGCCCTAGTCTGACTTATTCCCATCTGGTTTGTTTATTCATGAATTCTATTTCTTTATAATGATACACTCCAGGCAATGCCTTTCTTAAACACTGTTGCACTTCCTTGCTGGCTAAATGCACGCAACCTTTGGTCTCAAACTGTAGCTGCCTGGATGTGTGATTGTTACAGAGAACGTGCTAGAGAAACGTGCCATTTGTTGCATGCTTTTGTTCCAAAGTGACACCATCAAAAGAACATTCCTTATTGAGGTTATTCACGATAGACATGTAAAAACTTGTTCACAAACTGAAAACTGATGGCTAGGTTTCAATATTCATTACTTGGCCCCTTATTCTAAAATTGGTCTAATTGATGTCAGTGGGGCAACTTGCAGGGACCAGCCATTGGAAGCGAGGTGGGCTGCGCTCTGGATGACAGCCAACTGATGGGCTCTTCTGACTGGTTTGCATGTCTTCAGGCCAGCTGAGTTTTGTCCCAGTCAAAGTTTTTGGTGGCTATTGCCTTCTGGCTTTGTAACTAAAGAGAGGTTTGAATCCAGAGATCATTTGTTCCGAAGATGATACAAAAAGTGGTTTGAGCAGAAGCATTTTATAAATACTGTCATCCAATATTCAGTGTGGTAGAGGGAAGCAGCTGATCTCAAATATCAGGTAACTGGTGGTGGGGTCTCTGGTGCAGCTTGTGAACAACTGTGACCAGGTATAGACCTGAAGCAAATTCGGTGTCCACAAAGCCCCAGGAGCTTCAGATAATTTGTCAGTGGGAAAAAGGCTGAGCTGTTATGAGGGAAAATGTTTCATTTTCAACATGCATGTTCTTCAACCCTAATTAATAATGGTGTTCCTGAGCCTCGTTTTGTTAATACCTAAGAAGATCTGAGAATTGATCTGTCTATCCTGTGGTGGGCTGTTTTGTGAGGAATGCTGGACACACTTATAAATGCTTTGGAAGACTGAGTCTTTTTTTTTTTAGTAGTATTTTTAAATAATGAATTCATTGTCATGCGCCATACTATCAGTTCACCATCGAGACAAGGATTCATATGAGTTTTCTTTAAAGCATAGCTTCTCACTCTCACAAATACAAGCTTAATATTCTCATGTTGAAGTTCTAATACATAAGAAGAAAATTAATTTAGAAATGAAACACTTTCACCAATTTTACTCTTTTGCATTCTGATGTACACTGGTTGAATCACTCTTGATTTACAACAGGGCTAGATTAGTTTCAAACCTCTTGCAGTGGAGATTAAAAATGAGAAGGGAACATCTTGATTGCAGGAGAGGTTTACAAAACACCGTCTCTAACAAATCCTGAGCATAGGACCTCATTGACCACAATAATTTAATTATAGAGCATACAATAGTTTTTTGAAGGGAGAAATAATCTCAGCCTCATAAATGTTTTGTGGGACAGTAATGAATTCTTCTTTGCATTTGGTTAATTTCTGAAATCTAACTTCAGATGCTTAATGACGTGTTGTCCACCTCAGTAACTTTAGTAACTTTTTTTTTTTTTGCTACATCAGCATAAACTATTGAGCAAACGCTTGATGCAGAGGCTGCAAAGTGCATCTGTCATGGCTCTGGCAGAATGCTGCCAGGACTTTAGGGGACAGGAGGTGTGTGGATGGGGAGGAAGTTTGTACAGGAGGGTGGGTGGCAGCGTGGAACATTTGTCTGTGAATGTGGGACCTCAGCTCAGCTTATAAATTATCCCCTGGGCCTTGTAGGTAAACACAGACTTCTATGGTGACATTGGCTGGGAAAGGCAAACACTTGCTGACGATTGTAGGCTAATCTTTCAGGGCACTAATTGCCAGAAAATCAAGGAAGCCTTATTTTAGGAACAGATTGTTTCACTTTGTGAAGGGGAAAAACACTACACTGGATTTAGTTTTGTTTGCTGAGGTCTTTCCCTCCCTTCCCACAGTCTCAGATTTTAAAGATTTACCTTCATAATTGTTGATGGGATCTTTTTCTTTTCTTTATTACTCTTTTTTTTTTTGTCTTGCTTTGTGTTTTCTCTTAAGGCCATTGCAACTTTATGTGAAAATGCAACTTAATTTTCATTTTCTTGAATGTAAACATAAACAGGTGTGTGGTTTTTATACCATGAGCTATATAAAGGATTGGGACTAGCCACCTACATTCTGGCTGAAGCTTTGGAGAGTTCTATTGCTGATGATTTCATTTACTGCTATTTCTCCAATGTGCCTCTGGAAGGTAAGACACCTTAAACTCCTTGACTTGGGGTCTGCATCCCTGGGCCTGACATCCAAAAGCACCTATCTGTATGGTGGTTTCCAGGGTGCCAGTCACCAGTGAGTATATCCCGACCCTGTCATCGCAGAGGGCAGAAGCCCAAACAGGCTCACATGGGGTTGGGATTTCCCAACAGTCACAAGGAGCTCAGCTCTCAAGTTGGATTTTCACCAGAGCAGGAGAGGGACCAGTGGTCTAAGTTGTGGCATAATGATGACATAGACACCAGGGTTCTTTTAGGGTCAGTAATTGCTACTACTTTATTGATGACATAACTTCAACTCTCTCTTATCGAGGGCATAACTTCATCTTCCTTATTGAGGACAGGCTCCCTTCTTGTACCATTCGCCCCACAGCAGTACCTTTCCACTAACTATTCATTGGTCAACAACTTTGCCCGGCAACAGCAAACACCCAGCAACTTCCATGTCTTAATGGCTGGAGAACTAGCCACCCCAGACAAGAAGGTGTCACCTGAATCACCCTTCTTTGTTCCCTCTCAACTCTTTACATTCCTGATGGCCTCATCGTTAAGAGTCTGATGTTATCACCAACCATGGGGCTTTTCGACCCCCATGGCCACACTCCCACACTAAGTTGCATGGCCTCCCAGTCCAAATGAAACCCTACAAGCAGAGGTGAAAAGCTAAGCAGTGTAATATAATTACCACAAAACCTTTGGTAACCTCCAAGGGAATACAGCTGAGCACACTAAAGCACTGGATTCCCATCCTCCATCTTCCTTCTGTGCCGTGGATGGTCTTGATGAAGCATTGGGTTGGTGGAGTGGGATGACTGAGAGAAGTCCCAAAATAAGGCTACCTCTTGGCAGCAAACCCCCCGTGTCCTTGGCTGCCATTGGCACCGCTTCCAGTTGTCTGTGTGTTTTGTGGGAGTGAAATTCATCCATGCTCCAAGGCCCAGAACCAAGTCTCTGCACCACAGACATCCTACTGTAATTGTAAGGTTCATATATGCTCTTCAGAGTGATTATTAGTCCCAGTAATTTATGCCTCCCCATAAATTATTATACTGTTGCTTATTATTTGAGGTGTGTTGTTGCATAAGAATGGCAATCCTGGACTAGCTTTTCTTTGTGCTAAACAGTATATTAACATAAAGCAGGAAAAATGGTTCCTGGGGAATGATTTTGGCTGTGTCACTTCTGTACTTTCTAAGGAAAGCAAAACATCATTTAAGAACAGGGAAAACTGTGTGGGATGACAAATAGCATGTGTATTAAGGGTACACACAAGGCTGAGAACCAGAAGTAGCAAAGAGCTCCATATTCTCAACACATGCAGCTTTGCCTTTGTGGGGTTTACTTTTATTTATTTTTCCCTGCTTCTCCCAAATTGTAGGCAGCTCATCAGTGTTTAACTGCTCTTATCCTTTGATTTTTTTTTTTTTTTCTTTTTTGCTTAACTTTTCTGGTGGCTTGTGTGAGTTCAAGTGTTACTGAAAGCTTGGGTCCTCCTTGTCTTTCTGTGTGTGTGTTTTTGGTTTTAATATGACAAATGCATGTCTCCTCTGGAAACAGTATCCATGCTGCAAAATAATTATTTAGTGAATGATGGATCCAGTTCGTGTTGGCAAGGATCAGATTAATCATTATTAATCGTGACCCCTCTGACAGTAACCACATCTCTTGCCCAAATGCTGTTCTGTATTAAGAAGTAATGTCTGTTAGGGGATGGTTGGGCCTCTGTTCTCACTGCACCAGCACGGGGCTCAGGACTGCTGGCAGGGGGCAGAGGAACTCAGTTCAAAATCAAAAATAGCTGCATCCGGCCCACACTCCAGAAATGAAATAGGCAGCTTTCCCTGGGGGCTTCTTTGCCTCATCTGAGTGTCCTCCTTTCCTTCAAAGCTTCCTGAGAGTTTACCTCCTTCCAAAGGTTGAATTCAGTGCTGGGGATGAAATAATCTCTCTGGTGTTTTTTTATTTTATTTTATTTGCCTGCTCTGATTTTTGTTGTTGTTTTTGGTTTTGAATTTGGGTAGATCTCAGCGCAACCTAAAGCATGTGGAGGCCAGATCCTTGCGGTCTATTACCAAGGATAAGATTTTAATGTCTAAACTAGTGGCCGCAGCAGGTTTCAGCTCTGGGACGCTGCTCATCCCAAACAGTCCACAAAACAGCCACCTTTTTGAGGATTTCTGGATTCTTTGAAGAAACAGTGCGCTGTTGAGGTGTGTGGTCAGGTTCATGTTGGACGCAAAGCTGTGAGAAGTTCAGATACATATATCCATCCTTACTGCTCGTGACACCAGAGATCTGCTCTGTCAGATATACGACAGTAATTTAATTCATGTTTATTCTGGCTTTCCTAGCACTACAAGTTCTTTTTAGTAAGGTAAGGCACTGCTGTGAGTGGCTGTCATCAGAATTTCAGTAAAAGGACAATGATTGAAATATTGTATTGAAACTAATCATCTTCCCAACCCCCACACCCCCAAATTCGTCTTACTTCTTAAATCCAGGACAAAACCCTTTAGAAGAGAGCAGGGAAAGAACATTCTTTGTCTGTCTAGCTCTTTGGTACCTGGAGGGTAGCAGTAGGAACTTGGAGCAAACCTGCCACACTCTTTTGATCTCTGCCAAAGTTGTTGTGGGAGTAACATTGTTTAATGGCTGAAGGAATTTATTGAAGAATTAAAGTAACAGCAAAGACAAAGGGTCCAATGCAAAATTATCTGGTAAACTGCTGTCAAATTTTACGTGCTCAGGGCTACTGGTAATTTCCCATCTTAAAAAACGGGGGAGGGGAAGCTCAAGGGGAGGAAAGGAGGGTAAAAAGTACATAAATAAACCTACCTCTTTAAATAGCTAACTGGCCTGGCCTAAACTGTGTTGGAGCTAAGTTCCTTTGGCAGATGGCGCTGCCAAGTCTGCTGAGGGTGTAGCAGAGGGCTGAGACCAGGTTTGGGGAATCTGCCTTAGCTTCAGTGGCTCTGCCTTGCATTCATCCACTTGTCAGCAAGAAATGCGCTGAAGCACGAAACGAGGGAGTGCAAAGGCTCCCACCGCCACGCTCCATCCGAGCAAGTCTGGATCACACCCCCATGGTTAATGTTTCTCTCCACTAAAAGGAATAAGAGCAATAAAAATAAATGAAAGCATTGGCTAACAGTTGGAAATACACAGGTGGAAGAAAGAAGGAGAGAACTGGGGGAGTGAAGGTAAGCCTGTATCTCCTGCTCTGAGTTAATGTCAGAGATTTAATCTCTGCTTGAAAAATCATTGGATTCTGCATGGGTTATAAAAAGAAGAAAAAAAAAAAACGAAGTAAAATACAAAGAGAGAGGACATTAATTGTCTGAGGTGTCTGGGCAGTAAAGCACCCTTAAAAATATTTCATTTATTGAATGAAGCAGGCTAGGTGATCCTATAAGGAACCTAGGACTATAGGAAACTTTCCAAGATCATCCAATCCTTTGAGATCTCAGGCAACTTCCACATTATATCACTGATTAACACATCCATTTTGGCACTGGTTAAAATGCAATTATCAGAAGTAATACTCGTAGCTCTGTCATTACACTCATCCCACCATTAGTCTTTTACTTTCCAAAATACTGACATAATCACTGCATCTTGTTCCTGCCACTGGATTAGGTCTTCTTACCCCTAATGATGTGAGTGTTGGTCTCAGCCAGGTGGGCTGACTTTGCTTTTCCATTCACCCATCACAATTCTCTTGTTACTGGCCGTGCTGTAGGGAGGAAACAGGCCCACTCGGTGAACCAAAATGCTGGAGAAAATTTACTCAGATATATTTTTTTAACTGATAATTTCTTCCTCTTAGTGGCATCTGACCTGAAACGAGAGGTATTTGAATGAGAGACTCACCACCTCTGATTTCTCTGGACCTTCTAGATTTCCAGAGCAGTTGCGCTTTGGTAATCGCTGGATCTAGTGCTAAGCACCTGCATTCCTGGTGGCTGTGGAAGTTTTTTGCTTTCATTCATCTGTTGTGTGGAGTGAAAGTAGTTGTGAAATGGAAGTTGGATGGTTAAATCCCCATTCTTCAAATTTATGTAGGTTTTGAAGGGATAGTGTTATAAAAGAAACTTCCTAAATGTCAGCCTCTGAACAAAAGAGGTTATGGGTGTCCTTTACAAGTTCAGCCGTAATAGGCTTGTGTTGCAGCGGGTTATACCTCCCTCCATACAATGCCATTGGTAAGCTGACATTTCTAATGACCTTTTATAATCACCTATTTCCTTTTCTCACTCACTTTATGAATAGTCTTGTACTTAGTTCAAGAGTTTTCTACTTCATGGTCTTCTCTTACAGTTCATGTTCATTTCAAACTGGGTTGGGCTTCCTGTAAAGCGTAGCACAGTGTAGCCTGAAGTTCAATAGAGCCTTTCCTTTCTACAGGAAAGGAGGGGGGAGGACCAAAAAACGCGTAGTGCCCTTTTGCAAGAAAGGCTTCAGAAATGGCAGACAGCAAATTGCTTTTTTTCCTTCTGAGGCAGTTCTGAATGCATGCTCTAACACAGTGTCCAGCCCCTGCTCGAGATGTAAAACTTAGGGCTCTGACCTTCTCTAGTGAGTACTGACCCCATGGCACTTTCCTGCCTGAGCTGGAGTATGAGAGTCCTGGCGCTGAGGTTTTGTCCAGGTTCTAATTCAAGAAATGTGTTTGCCAACTTGACCTGACCCTGCGCCTTCGGTGGGATACATTATTCTTTGCTTCCTGCCTTCAATTGCTGTGTACTGCCACCTTGCATTGATGGGTCCTTTGTTCCAGCTCGGAGGTAGGGGCGGTTCAGTGGTGGCTGAAGGGAAGCTATGCAGTTCTGAAAAGCAATTTGAAAGCCCTCTGAATGGAAAGTGCTTCACATGTGAAAAAATTAGTGTTATCAATTGCTATCATCAGACTCAAATCCTGAAATGTGAAAGGGTCGTTTATACTTGTCAAACACAAACATGGAGTGTGCTAAAAGAGAACTAAAGCCGCCAAAGAAAACGCTGTCTCCATGTAATTTCAGGCTTGCAATCCAAGGGAGCATTAATAACTGTTTTGTTGCCTTCATTGATCTCTCTGTACGGATGGAGATAGAGAGAGTTGGAAGTGAGAGGCTGCACTGCTGAACCTCTCCAAGTGGTCCCATCCCTCCTGGTAGAAGCTAAGAGGAGATGCAATCAGGGCAGGGAACACAGGCAGGTGAATTGGAAGAAGGTGCAAGTGAAGGTTTGGGCCGATCCGTTTGATTACAGTTGACTCAGGACTATCTTTCCACATCACTCTCTGTCACCCTGCTTGCATTTACTGCCTTTCCCACTCCATTTTGTTTCCATTTCCCCTTAGTGGATGCCAACGTGTGAAGACACCATGGCAGGGTCAGTGTCAGTCAGCCACCTTTAGGATGACAGCTGCCATGTGAATCCATATCTCATCTCCTTGGAGGTTCATGCAAGCTGAACGGCCTGCACAGAGCTGCTGAGAGCTGTGAGGCTGAGGTGCAAGGAAAGTGCAAAGGCTTCGCGGAGGGTGGCAGATGGAGAGAAAGACCTGCTCATTGCTTAGGGCATTATGCTGGCAGCTTTGTGGAGCACTTCACGCTCATTGTGGTGTGGGTGCAAAATGCTACCCGAGCAGAATGGTGGCAGTTTGCACCCCCCTTTTTACTCTCATTGTACCAGATTCAATGTCAAGACAAGATGAAACTGAGGTCCTAAATCTCAGCAGATCACCTCTCTGAAATTGTATCTAGTATGGTGGTTCTGCATTCAGCAAATATCCAGTCCTGACATCAGTTATTCGCACAAAACTTGTTCACTTGAGTTTTCTAGCATCTCATGTGAGGGCTATTCCAGATTTTCTCATGGGAGCCCATTCTGCTATTGAGTTGACCATACTGATAGAAACATTCTTTGTGTTGCTCCATCTAAACAGCCTTTTGTTTGTTATGTCCTTCTACTTTTTGTTATATCCCATTTAGTGAGTTTCTTGTTTGAGCGTACACATCTGGATTGGCGAGAGACAGCAGCAGCCTAAGGTGTATATATACAACTTGGGTTTAAAGTTTCATTATGTAGGTCAAAAGCAGTTTTGAAAACAATACCTTCTAGAAGCCACTCAGAAAACTGTCAAATAAAGCTATAACCAAAGCGGTCTTCGTAGATGGGGTGGTTTTACTCGGGTGGGCGGCCGAGCTCCACCACAACCGCTCTCTCACACCCCCTCCTCAAAGAGGAACGGGGAGAAAATACGATGAAAAAGACTCAAGAGTTGAGATAAGGACAAGGAGATCACACAGTAATTATCACGATGGGCAAAACAGACTCAGCATAGGGAGATAGTAAGATTTATTGCCTATTACTAACAAGCTAGAGAAGTGAGAAACAAAGGAAAGAAACCAAAAGCACCTTCCCCCCCATCCACCCTCTTCCACCTCCTCCCCCCGGGCAGCGCAGGGGAATGGGGGAATGGGGGTTATGGTCAGTCTATAGCGCTTCTTCGCTGCCGCTCCTTCTCAGTCACTCTCGTCCCCTGTGCTGTGGGGTCCCTCCCACAGGATGCAGTCCTTGCTGAACTGATCCTGCGTGGGCTGCCCACAGGCAGCAGCTCTTCAAGAACTGCTCCAGATATGGGTCCGTACCACGGGGTCTATCCCTCAGGAGCAAACTGCTCCAACCTGGATCCCCCACGGGCAGCAGCTCCTGCCAGGTCACCTGCTCCTGCGTGGGCTCCTCTCCACGGGCTACAGGTCCGGCCCGGAATCTGCTCCGGCAGGGGTCTTCTACAGGCCACAGCCTCCATCAGTGCAGGTCCACCTGCTCCACCGTGGTCTCCTCCATGGGTTGCAGCGTGGAACCCTGCTCCATGGGCTGCAGGGGGACAGCCTGCTTCACCATGGTCCTCACCACAGGCCGCAGGGGACTTGTGCTCCGGTGCCTGGAGCACCTCTCCCCCTTCATCTTCACTGACCTTGGTGCCTGCAAGGCTGTTCCTCAGTCCTCTCACTCTCCCAGCAGCGTTTTTTTTCCCCTGTCTTAAATATGCTCTCACAGAGGCGCAAAACACCATCACTTATTGGCTCAGCTCTGATGACTAGTGCGGCCCTTACCAAACATGGGGCAGCTTCTAGATTCTTCTCACAGAAGTCACCCCTATGGCCCCCTGCTACCAAAACCTTGCCACGTAAACCCACTACAGTAGAAGAAGAAAAAAATCTCTTGTGCAGGGGAGAAATCACTCAAGCTATACTTTGAACGTTTTTTACAGCAGGTGGGAGAAGTGGTTCGGTGTCTATTGAGTCAGCTTACCCTTCAGAGATGCTGCTCCAGTCCCATCATCTACCACAGATAGACATGATTTAATTCCCTCCAGACCTCAGCTCTCTTTGTAAAGCAGGGAAAGCAGGACAGGAACCCTTTACGTTAAAGACTGAGTACTCAGATATTACAGTGACATAGGCCTTACCTGAGATAGGTTAGCACCAGCTTGAAATATAGCATGGTTCCTAATAGCATCAGAACAGAGGGATGTCTTATTCTTCTTTTTTAGTGTTGTATCTTTAGAAGAACCAGAAACAAATCTGATCCGAAGTACAAGGGGGAAAAAGCCATATGATTCGCTGTATGAGTAAATTCCACTGCAACTGGTTTCAGCTTGGAGAATGTATTCACAACTGGGCTATATAAACCCTCAAAACCAAGACGACATTGCTAGAGCAGTGTAATTAGATTGTTCTGCTGTGGCTCATGGGCACACTTTAAGTGTCATCAGTTTAGTCTACAACTGGAGGCTGTTAAGTGCAAAACCATTTTAGCAACTGCATTTTACATGCAGGAATGATCATGGATTTGCTTTTATTGGGAAAAGGAGAGGAAAATGAAAAACCACAGGAAACCACACTGTCCTTCCACAAGTAGTTTAGTATTTTTGGAGGGCAGCTGAATCAGTCTGTGTCCTGGTTCCAGTTAGGACAGAGTTAATTTTCCCTCATAGTAGCTGGTAGGGTGCTATGTTTTGGATTAGGATGAGAAGAGCGCTGATAACATGCTGATGTTTTAATTGCTGCAGAGCAGTGCTTGCACCAAGCCAAGGACTTTTCGGCTTCTCGCTCTGTCCTGCCAGCGAGCAGGCTGGGGGTGCAGCAGGAGCTGGGAGGGGACAGACCCAGGACAGCTGACCCAAACTGGCCAAAGGGGTATTCCATACCATCTGAGGTCATGCTAAACAATATATAGGGGTGGCTGGCCGGGGTGGGGGGCCGGCTGCTCGGGAATAGGCTGGGCATCGGTCAGCGGGTGGTGAGCAATTGCATTGTGCATCACTTGTTTCTTACACATTATTATTATTAATACTATTATCATTATTATTTTTATTATTGTTATTATTATATTCCTGTCTTAATAAACTGTCTTTATCTCAACTCACAGGCTTCACTTTCCCGTTTCTCTCCCCCATCCCAGAGAGGGAGGGGGGAGGGTGAGCGAACGGCTGTGTGGTGTTTAGCTGCCAGCCGGGTTAAACCACAACAGTCTGGCAGCTGAGTATTGGTGTATGCGACCAGGAAATCGGCTCTCATTCTCCAACGCTGATCTGTTCTACAAACTTAGCTAAGTTATTTCACCTTACTTTTCCCTCTTAGTCTTATCTGCTTGAGGATGTGAGTTGTTTGTCAGGGAAGTTATTTCACTCTGTTGTTGCAATGGGTTAGCTTCTACCTACGAGACACTGATACCGAGCAAGGGACAAGCTATGTGGGACAAGGCCTCGTTTTTTGTCCCACGAAGGATACCCGTTGTGAATATTTTGGTAGTCGATGCCAAGCTCTTTATAAAGAGCTCAAAGTATTTTGGAACTGAGTGGGAAATGCTTGCCTGACCCCAAAAGTTGGGGTCAGGAAAGGTGATAAAATTAACTGTCCCAACCGAACAGCCTTCTCAACGTGCCCTGGGCTGTCTGATCATTTACCTGCTATGGAGCAGCCATAGGAAAACATGATGTTGAGGTGGTGTTAAAAGTCTCCATTTGGATACAGGTACTAGGGAGCGGAGGCTCTGAGTTGAACCATAGCTATGTTCACATGAGGTCGGTTGAAATCTCTCTCTCAACACTCTCCCTAGAGGTCAGTGGTTGTACTTGGAAGACAAGGGAATGATTCCTGATGAATAACAGCCCGCAGAAACTTTTATATTCTCTTTTTATTATTGTCAAATCATGCTGAAGAGGCTGCAGTGTGACAGAACTCTCAAACTTCATTTTCAAAAAGCTGCTAGGATGAAGACAAGGCATTTCAAAATCAATACTGAAGCTTGTATTCCAAAGAGAAAATGGGAGAGTCATTATAAGCTGCTTTGCTTTTCATCTCTAATTCCCCATATTCATAATTTAAGCCCTGTCATTTGGATTTATCCTCTGTGGCCTGCAGTGATACCAGGAAAAGTCCTCCTTTTTAGTTCCGTGGCAAGAAAATAACAACACTGCAGGGTAGGATCATATCTCCACAGAAGTTTAGGGCTTAAATGCTTTATGTTGGGCACCAGATTCTACTGTGTTCTCCCCCTCCCGTTTGTTCCCCTCCTCTCTCCTCTGCTGTTATACATCAATCATCCGCTTTCCTAGAGGCTAGAATACAAGCAATGTAATCCCAGAGTGAAAGGATACTGATAGAGCCAATCCTGCACACAATTACTGCTCTGTCCTCCTAGATGCCATCGCTAGTCTAACAACAGGCTTTTGCTGATGGCTGTGTTTCAGCTAGGCTGAAGAAAGCAATGGGGACGGTAATCTAAAAACCCAGCTCTGCGATCGTTAGGTGATGTGTTGTATCTCCATCCACTTCTCTTTTAGGTGGCTTCCTAAATTTCTCTTTCGTTTATTACTTCTCGCTTTGTATTCTCATGGCACATGCAGCATCACAAATGCAGTTTCCTCAAACAGCAGTATTTTTAATTGTGACCTGGAAATGAACCTCAGACCTGACTCAGCCAACCCAGCTGAACTTTTCGTAACACATAAAGGATTGGTGTTGAATTTACTAATGGGCTTGGAAATGAGAAGGGCTTCCTGTATAGGCTGTTGTTGTTGTTGGAAAAAATACCCCAGGGTCAAATGCTATTCTGTTAGGTGGCCTTAGAGGAGGTGGCATTACTCACCTCCAGAAAACTCCCGCAGCAGTATAAGCAGAAGCTGATGCACAGCAGTTGACTTCTGGCAAGCCGAGGCAGCGACAGCTTGTTCCAGCAGCACCGTCTCCCTGCTTCCATCTTTATTGAGCTGGACTTGAGAACACATGATATTCTGCTGGCAAGTTCAGGAACGAACTTTGCTGGGAACCCAGTACTTTCTCTCATCTGCTATGTCCTTATTAAACACCACCACTACTTCTCTAACTCCCCTCTGGACTTTGAATTATGCTGCAGTGAACGTAGCATACGTAAGAGCTTAAGGTCTCTCCCACTTGGGTGGTCCCATTAAGAAGACCAGGTTTGCCTTCTTGGCTGCAGAGCCATTCCAAACATTGCTGCTATTTTTCTTCCTCCACAATTTCTCACCTGCCTTTTTTTTTTTTCCTCCTATGCCCAATCTGTTAATACATGTTTTAACCAGTTAACTTTGGAACTGAAATATTAACTGCACAGGAGGCAGCTATTCTGAAGGTTCATAAAATATGTATCAGAGCTGGGAATATAAAATGCTCCCATTTTGTAGCAGACAAAATGGATAAAGTGCTGAGTGAAAATTGAGAGGGACCCAACTTAAACCTTTGAAAATCACTGCCAGTTCCAACGTGCTGTATTTATTTTGACTCGGGAGGCTCAATCTGGTCCAGATGAGGTCATTTGGTGGGGAGCACGTGTCCCCGCAGGGCCAGGAGGGAGGGAAGCCTGTGGGATGCTTCGGCTCCGAGGTGCTGAGCCACCAGGGAGCGGTGGTGGGAGCAGGCAGGGCTGGCAGCCCATCGAAGTGTTGATCCTGGCATCGGAGCATGGCGTTGGGGTGGAGGTGTTGTAATGTTTAAGTTTGTTTCTTTTGAGGCAGGCGGGACAGTGTGGCTTTTGTATCCTCAGCTGCTTGCTGGGTAGGGTGAGTGGAGGCAATGCTCGATGTGCTCCAGGAATTTGGGGATGGGGGAATATGCTTTGACGGGGTGCCTGCAGTTACTTTTATGTGATTCCACAGGGCAGAGAGCCAATTTCATCTGCAGGGCTTTCAGCTTGCCGTCTTTAACCCTTGCCCTCTCAGCACCTGATAACCTGCTCAGCACTTTCTTTTCCCCTCCCTCCACTCCTGCATCTTCTCTTGCTCGTCTTGTCAACAAAATTAATAGCTTGGCCATTTGTCTCAAAGAAACTTCACTTTCCTCTCCTGGAGCTCCATCTCCGCCGCTTGCTGCTGCATCCCAGCAGGTGGGGAAGGCTCCTGCACCCTCCGCAAGCAGCCCCCGTCCTTCCCGCTCCCCCCTCCCGCCTCCCTGCCAGCAGCATGTTTGCCAACACTTTGCACGAGGAAGCTGCCTCTATAAAAATAAACCATGCTGAAATCTGACAGACAGAAACCACACCAACCTCACACTTTATTATTGGTAATGGCAACCTATTTCATTTCCATTTGCAAACAGTAACCTGCATATGTTCCTCACCATGCGGCCCTTATCCCTGCACCGTTTTCTGCACAGCTTCAGGTTCTCTGTGCCCGTTGCTCGGTCTGCTTTGGGGTTTGCTTGCTTTGAGCCACAGATACCCTGGGCTGAGGGGGAGATGCCTGCTTCGCAATTAGAGTATGGAAAAAGCCTGTTAAGTCACTGACTTAATTGCCTGGCGCTCACTGCCAGCACAAGGTTGCCATCTGCAATGGGCCTGATCTTTTCTCTGACTAGCTTCACTTTTTTTGCCCCTCAGCCTGCTTTTAAAGCTGATTTGCACCAGAGAGACAGACCCACGTTTCCTTTTCTTATCTCCAAAGAGCACTGCCCCATGGGCACTGCTGGGAGCCAGCTGGCCATGGGTGCTCCTGCACCCTGAATGCTGCCTGGGCTGAGGCTTTTAGGCAGACTTGCAAGTCTCTATTAGGATTTTTTCATGTCTCTGATCAAAAAAAAAAAAAAAAGAAAAAAAAAGGAAGGCGGTGCAGGGGCAGAGGTATAAGCAAGAAAGCTTTTGAGCAGGTGAGTGCTGTATTGCTGCCCATGGTGCCCCTGTGGAGCTGCCCAGGTCCTGATCCCATCACAGGTGTTGATGGAGTCCTTGGCTGGGTCCTGGAAGGGGCTGCAACCATGGGGGACCCCACAAGGGCTGGAGGAGGGGGCACACACACAAGGCCGAGGAGGAGCTGCCTTTATTGACTTTCACTCGATTTACTGGAGCAATTGAGTTTGTCAGTGAAAGGCAAAACGGGCTCAATCAGCTGTCACACTGAGACACTCCTGTCACTACTGTCAGTAGCTTCGAGTTTCTGATCCTTTCTCAGACTAGCTCTGCGCCAGAACATCAACTGAAAAACTATTTGGGGCATGGGGAGGGGAGAAAGTCGAAGCAGTTACCTAGGAATCAGTTTACAGACTTCAAAGTGCTACCAGGTTTATTCTGATGGCGCAGAGCAGCAACGCGCCTGGAGTGTAATTTAACCTCCTCTTCATCCCCAAGTTCACTCTGGAGCGGGAGGCAGGGATGGGAGAGGACTAGAGGCATCTCTGCCCATGCACCCAAATGGCATGCAAATGGCTTTCCTCCTCTGGAAGAGCTGCACTTTGACTTGATGGAATAAGTTGCTTTTCTTAGCTTAGCTTTTATCCTGAAGGACTCTTCTGCCTTTATGTTGGTGTGGAAATGAAGCCGTTTCTGGGGGCATTGGGGCACAAAAGGCAACACCCCCAAAAGGAAAAGAGCGGGGGGGGGGGGTCTGGTCAGCCTATGCAAGCAGTGCTGAGCCCCAAGTATGCTTTTTTTATATATCAAGGCACGAGTTTGTGGCCTATTGAGGTCTTTCAAGACCTTTTCCTTGAATTTTGGTTGGATCTAGAACAGCCCTTCTCAAGAATGTTTCTGTCAGGAGGGATGTCAATATGAATCCCTCTATTTATGGGGAAGAATAACCCATCAGGAGACTTAAAAAAACAAAACAAACAAACAAAAAAAAGCCACACAAAACCACACAAAACAAAAACTTCAAGAATTTAAATCTCTTTCCTCTGTTCCAGACGAAACAGTTTATGGCAAGGTGAACTCACCCATTTACACAGAAACCAAGAGGTTAATGTTAATCCTATTAGGAAAATAATCTACCACCAAAAATATAATAACGGTAGGAGAAGGAATCCTTTTGAGGCAAATTCACAGAGTAATTCCTGGGAATTTACTATATTCTTCTTGGGGTTGAGATGTTAAATATTTTGATATCAATACGTGAATTATAAAGATTGCTATTTTCCTTCCCCTTTCACAAAGAAACTAAGCACAGGAAAGCCATGCTCTGCCTCGCTTTCACCAGCATAGTTGCTGCGGGGCTGTTAGCTTTGGAAGTTTTTGACCAATGCTGTCTCACAGTGGGGCAGTGTCAGTGGGGAGGATTGCTGGGCAGAGCACTAATCTTAAAATTGCATTAAAGGAAAAAGTGTAGGTTTTTATTTTTTTCCCATTGCGTGATTCCATTTTTTAGGTTGCTTTTGAGCTTGAAGTATCAAAAGGTTCATCTCTTCCTCCTTCAAAATCGTCGCTAGCCTTCCTAAGTTGCAGCTGCAACTATATTTCACTGCTGAGCAATATGTAAGCAACTCCCTGCCCCGAACAAACCATACCTTCCCTCCTCCTTAATCGCTCAAAAAGAGGACTGTATAAGTGATCTTTAATAACAAAGGTAACCCTGTTTGAGTCTCCTAGTGACATAAATATGAAAGGGCATGGAAAATTATGGGAAAAGCAACAGTAAGGAGGGGGGAAAAAAAAGCACACTGTCTTTATAGAGCATTTCAAAGCAAACGCTGGATACATACCTTCCTTTGAACCTTTCCTTAGATTAGTGGTATAGGCAGCTGCTGTGCTTGGATTACACATTACGGGGTAGGGTCTGCCTCGCGAGCAAGGTAGGGGTGTGCGTGCGTGCATATGCGTGTGTTATCCAACCTATCAGCCAAAGGTCTGCAATGCTAGTTTTAGCTCTTTCTGTGTTTTCATAGTTTCCAAGGGGGTAGTGGTTGTTTGTGGGCTTTATGTTCACTGGGTGACAGGAAACCTAAGAGCTTTTAGTGAATTCAGATATCCTCAGGATGCAAGGTGTGAATCTCCAGCCATTTGTGTTTAAAGGCTTTCATTAAAGCTGAGAAAAGAGGAAGAAAATATCTTGTTGCTTTCTAGCTGCAGATGAATGAAAGGTTTGCAGCCTGTGGGCCCCTCCAGGACAGCAGAGATACCTATAAAGGGAGAAACTGGGGGAGAGATAAAAAGATAAAATAATAATTATTATTAAATACACTGCTCGGGTTGGAATTGGTCTTTATTTTACTGAGCGCCAGCTGCCCTTGCTAAGACCCTGATGGAGCAGAGCGTGTCCCCATCCCCAGGACAGGCTTTGGTGGAGGGGGAATGGCTCTAACGAAGGCACAGAAGCTGCTCTAATGACTCCAGCTAATTGCATCTACCCCAGCAGAACGGGATGTGGCCAGGGGATGCGCTCACCTCTTCCATGCTTGACCTCCCTTGATGGGCAGCAAGATGGATGACTGGCACTGTGGGGTGTAGGGAGATGGGTGTGTGGCACTTGGGGTCCCCGCAGGAAGGGTTTGGGGTCACCACGCTGAGGCTGGGGGGAGCTGGCCCTGTGCTGCCTCGTGGGGTGCAGCAGGATGGTTCAGCTCCTGGTCTGACACTTGCTCCTCGGGGCAGGTCCTTCCCTCCAATCGCGTGTTTGCGCGGTGCCTCAGTACAGATGCAGGGGTAATATAAATAATAAGGTTAAAAGTTGCTTTTCTTGAGGGGAGGTGAAAAGGGAGCGGAAATGGGGCTGCTACTCAGCTTCCCGGCTTTTCCTGGAGTCAAAAAGAGAGCGCAAAGGGTATTGCAGGATATGTCAGAGTATTTAGTCTTGAAGCATTGGCCATCCTGTTTTTATTTCCCTGCAGATATATTTCAAAGAAAGTGTTTAGATGAAGCTGATGACCTTGCTTATAGCCGAATTGCCTGTCACTTCCCAGGAGAAGTCCCCGATGCCATTGGTTGGGCTGGGCTCAAGGTTCCTTGGCTGCATGTCTGCCTCTCACCACGTTCATGCCAGAGGAGGGTGGTTTTCAGTGTATCGCTAAAACCACGCTGCTCTTTATCGTTTGGGGAGGTGATTCCGACTTTTTCTTCTTGTTTTGTTTAATCCATATGTAGTGAGTTTATGTGGCAAGGTTTTGGTAGCAGGGGGACATAGGGGTGGCTTCTGTGAGAAGAATCTAGAAGCTGCCCCATGTTTGGTAAGGGCCCCACTCCTGACCAGAGCTGAGCCAATAAGTGATGTTGTTTTGCACCTCTGTGAGAGCATATTTAAGACAGGGAAAAAAAACTCTGCACCACACACAGCAGCTGGGAGAGTGAGAGGAGTGAGGAACAGCCTTGCAGGCACCAAGGTCAGTGAAGAAGGAGGGGGAGAGGTGCTCCAGGCACCGGAGCAGAAGTCCCCTGCGGCCTGTGGTGAGGACCATGGTGAAGCAGGCTGTCCCCCTGCAGCCCATGGAATACCATGGTGGAGTAGGGTTCTACGCTGCAGCCCGTGGAGGAGACCACGGTGGAGCAGGTGGACCTGCACCGACGGAGGCTGCGGCCTATGGAAGACCCCTGCCGGAGCAGATTCCGGGCCGGACCTGCAGCCTGTGGAGAGGAGCCCACGCAGGAGCAGGTGACCTGGCAGGAGCTGCTGCCCGTGGGGGATTCAGGTTGGAGCAGTTTGCTCCTGAGGGATAGACCCCGTGGTACGGACCCATATCTGGAGCAGTTCTTGAAGAGCTGCTGCCTGTGGGAAGCCCACGCAGGATCAGTTCAGCAAGGACTGCATCCCGTGGGAGGGACCCCACAGCACAGGGGACGAGAGTGACCGAGAAGGAGCGGCGGCGAAGAAGCGCTATAGACTGACCATAACCCCCATTCCCCATTCCCCTGCGCTGCCCGGGGGGAGGAGGTGGAAGAGGGTGGATGGGGGGGAAGGTGCTTTTGGTTTCTTTCCTTTGTTTCTCACTTCTCTAGCTTGTTAGTAATAGGTAATAAATCTTACTATCTCCCTATGCTGAGTCTGTTTTGCCCATCGTGATAATTACTGTGTGATCTCCTTGTCCTTATCTCAACTCTTGAGTCCTTTTCATCGTATTTTCTCCCTAATTCCTCTTTGAGGAGGGGGAGTGAGAGAGCAGTTGTGGTGGAGCTCGGCCGCCCACCCGAGTAAAACCATCACACCATACTGTGCCCAAGCCATTCTGATTGCACCAGCATCTACCAGCCCTTAAAAGGGACAGGAAGCTCTGAGATGAAGCTGCCTTTCCACGAACAGAAAGATCACAGAGAGAAAATGAACATGTGGGGAAGGCATCAAACGAGCTGCAACATGAGTATGTCAGTGGAGATGAAGGCTTTGCCTTCCTGTGTTGTGGATTTCACAGACTGTCCCAGGTCTCAGTGAAGTACTGCTAGATATGCATTTAGGTTTCCCTTTCTTTTCCAGAGCTTTTGTGTAATGAGGAGAACAGGCTTTCAGATGAATTTTCTTGGAGAGTGAATTGCCCATTTGTCTTTTGTCAGATGTTGGCAATTCATTAACAATTATTTGCCAGAGAAGTGAATCCCTAGCCCCATGGGTAGGTCTGATGATTCCGGAGATGTTCAGTGGCTGAATAGCAGCCAATCAGTATTGCATTGCTTGTGCTTCGACTTCAGCCGTGATGTGCTCTCTGATGCTGTGTGCACACCACCTGCTAACACATAATTCTGGGAGTTAGAGAGAGGTAAATTACTGTTTCTAAGTCTTCAGCTCCTCCAATACTCATCTCCTGTGTTTCTTCAAGACCTACTACAGTGGCATCTCAGCTTAACTAGGGCCCTTAAGTTTCTTCCTTAATAGTAATGACATAATTTATTTCATGCTCATTTTCATTTTACCTCATCTGCCCAAGATTATTAGACAGATTGTTCCCTGCTTACATCAAGTCTTTCCTGGCCCACTGAAAATCATGTGGGAGCTTTCTTAATCTCCTGCCTTGCCAGGTCACCCTGGAGCTTGTCTCTCACTCAGTTCTCTCATCTGAAAACGGGGGTGGTGTAACTTTTTAATGTCAGAAACTGGTGCCAGGAGACATGCAATTCTGGCGACAGATTATAGTTATTCCAATAATTCAGGCTGTAAAACTATTGAAAATAAAGTTTGCATCTACATCTGGATATGTTTACATGTCTACATGAGTGTGACTGTAAGATGTAAGACTAAAGACAAATTAATTTAGATCATTCTCTTAAATAGCAAAGTTGGTCTTGAATTTTTTAATGAGTGCTTTCTCTCCAGTTAGAATTTCCTTCTCCCAATATTGTATTTGCTGTTATGACAAGGATGCTCACAGCATAGCTTAAAGAAAGATCACATCTCATACTGGAGAGTCCCATTTACCTCTAAAGCATCATTCTCAGCTGTTCCCTATTGTACAGTGCACTTTTCTTCCTCTCTCACTTCCCTTCTTCGCTTCATCTCAGGCAACAGTAGCAACCTGTCCTTCTGCATCAGCTGTCATTTACCCAGTAATGAAAAAGGTGGTGGAGAACAGTTTTCATTTAGTCTCCACAGACTCAGTATGCAGCAATGAAAAGCTTTCAGTCTTGCCATGCCAAGGTTCCCAACTTTGCCAATTCATTTCAGTTTGCTCGAGGATCAACATTTGAACCTTTACCTCCTACCTATGTTATCCACTTAGCATTTAGCTGGATCCAGGAGTGGAAGGACAGCTGGTTTGCATGAGCTAAGTTTTGCTTTGGGACTGACATAGCCAGCTCTTCTGATTTTTAAGAGTGATATGATGTGAAGTGTGCTGTGTTTTCTTTTTTATTCCTCTTTTTTTCCTTTAAGTGTCTGCAGCAGCATCAGTGAGTGATGGGACTGAAATTGTAAACTTGAAGCTCAGAAGGCACATACATAGGATCTCTTTTGTACCATGTTGAAGCTAATTCAGTGTTTTTAAGGAGCTGGGCCCACAGTCTTCAAATGTTTTGACTTTAGCAGTATTAGCAATTCCAATGATAACTGTGCTGATAGTGGCTCACGTATAGGTATGATCTTTAATCTTAAAGTGGGTGTGATTCACCACCAAGGAACTCGCACTTCCATGTTGGCCGCTCCAGCACACTTGCCTTGTAAAATATGGATCCTCTTTGCAATTCTGTGTGAGGTTTATTGGCCCATTCCTCTGCCTCCTGACAGCACTCCCAAGACTGGAGGTCGAAAATGAAACTACAAAAACTTTTATGCTGATTCTGATGGTCCCACCTACTCTTTTGCATTACATACAAATAGGGGGGTTACACCCTGTGACTGCTTTTTCCCATAAAATGAGACGATTATATTTTTGAACATATTTTTATGTTCTAAAATAGCTGTAAGAAATGAATACTAAGCTCTACAATGCTATGTGCAGTAGTAAAGACACTGGGTTTTTAAAATGTTTTCATTCAGTGGCTCCAAAACTACTTAATTGGTTTAAAAATCAGGCTGAAGTTTGAACTGATGGAAAACAGAAAGGTCTTTCAGGTTGCTTGCTGGCTTCTGAAATGCTAAAAAAGACTGGAGTTGTGTTTTAAAGATTTTATCTGCAGCAGCAAGGCTGGCAAAATATCACTTGACACAGGCAGTGGGAGTGTAGGAACAATAAATTGAAAAATCGCGGGGAAATTTGAGGTTTCCCCGATCTTCTGGTGACCTCTGTAGCAGGAGGAGAGCCAGCAAGAGGAGGCAGCAGGGACGGGGGAGAAGGTGGTTGGGTTGTTTCTTCATGCTTGGAAGACGTGTGTGACTGTAGGACCGCTGTGCTTTCGTGCCACTCGAGCTGCCTCTCCGTCACCATCTTTTATCGGGAGGATGTTTGCATAGTGAGAGACAGCCTCTTCATGGAAAGTCAGCTGAGCATTTCTGCACAGTCAGACGACTCGACTCTTTTTTTTCCCCCGCTCTGAAGAACCTTTTGCCCATATTTTCTTATTTTTATTTTCTTCTGAAGGCTGAGAAATGCCTCTGGAATGCATTTGCTTGCTCTTCTTTCGCAGGCCAGCTCTCCCAGTGATATATTAATTAGCTGGAGCACTGCACACTAACAAGCAACTGCAGGCTGATCTCGTTAAACATTAATGCTTAACTAGAAAAGCAAGAGCTGTTAGAGATACACCACTCAATGTCATCTATGTCCGAATGTAAAAGAAGTCAGGGGCTGAGCTACTGGCGTGCTCGTGTTCCCAGAGGCAGCAAGAAAGGCCAGGTAGAGCCAATCCTTTTTACAGCGCCGGCTGGAAACACCTCAATGCAGATGGGTTTCCATGCTTCTCCGATTGCCTTCAGCATCAGTCCCAGCCCTTCCCCAGCCCCCCTCAAGGAGTCGGACCTGCAAACTCTCTTTTTTCAGCCTTTTTTCATGCCTTGTTTTTAGTGGCTAGGTCTGGAAACCAGCACGCGTCTGCTCCTTACCTGCTCTTTAACCATGAGCAGTTGGTAAGGCCGATGTTTTCAGACATGAACGTTTCAAGCCGTGTAGTTACACCCAATGGAGTCATCCAAATTAGTGTTTGTCTTGATTATTATGGGCTTTGGTGGATATTTTAGGCAAGCCCTTTTGAATATATTGACCTTATCACCACTTTGCTTCAGCTGACCCTTGGAGGAACTTGTTAGGACAGCTCTTTAGATTATGAGGCTTGACTGTTACTAGCAAAAATACCTCAACTACCTCACAAGAAAGTTTCAGAGCGTTTATTTATTTGTTAACCCACTGGAGACATCGGTGATGAATGTGGATGGAGCCCTGGAAGCCCCGCTTCTACTTCTCTTCAGGCGAGTGCAGATACAGCCTGGCTTTGCATGAGCAGTCGCTGATAGCACTTCTACCCTTTCATTTGCATGGGCAAAAAGGGATTTTATATGTGCCATCTTAACTGTTCATGCAAATCAAGCACGGAGTTTTGCATGAGTATTTATGCCCCTCTCTACAAAGAGGTGCCTGGCGTATCGTGGGATCCCTTTCAGTTCCGTTGCAGACCTACCAGCCTTCTAATTTACTTTCTGCCTTCAGCTTCTCCCCACTATAATAACATAGTCACAGCAGCCAGTACTTTTCCTTACTCTCCAGCTGTTTGCATTATGCAATCTGATTGCAATTGAAAATTCATTAATCATTTCCTATCATGGTTAATATTTACCCCGTTTGCTACTGTGCAGCCAGGGTGATGGGAAGGGTGGGTGCAGGGAAGTGAAAGATACAGTCAGAGAAGTACAAAATGTATGGGAACACCACGTCTTCAGAAACACTGTTTTTTTTCCCTTGTTTTTTTTTTTTTTTTTCCTTTAAGACAAATGTTTCCATGGTGCTGCCCCTAGCAGTTCTCTAGGGCTTGTCTTGATTTTCCAAAGTCAAGTGCTCCTTTTTTTTGTCCTCAAGGCAACCTCAGTCTACAGAAGTTTTTTTCCCATGCCTTATCCAGACACTGAGCACTGCCTTTTGCTGCCTGGGGAAATGAAAGCGAAAGGGTTACTGCTGCCCAGTTGGGATTTTGTTGGTGTTGTTGGGGATTTTTTTGGACTCCTAGCATGATGCTTCTTCAGACTGTGTTTAAAAGCCACTGGGCTTGATTTCCCTCCTAATGGCATTGAGACTGGAACTGAAGCTGCCTCTACTGCCTAGTCATCTTCCTGCCCGGGTCTTCAGACATTATGTCACTTGCTTGGGGTGGCTCGCTGACTCCAGCCGGTGTCCCCGGGGGATGGAAACCAGGTTCCCTTCCCTGTGGCAGCAGTGCCCACATTTAAAAAGCTGCAGTGCTGAGCCATGACTGCATTAGTTCTGTTACATTAGAACAGAAGCAAAGAGCTTAATTTAATTCGCTGGCCTGTATGCTGACACCTGAGGGCCACTAATTCACTGTCACGTATTCGCAGTGAGACCAGGCTCTTTAGTGCTCAGATAGTCTTCTTCACAATGTATTGTTTTTTTCCAAGAGCAGAGTCTTGCAAGGCGAATGTTGTTCATTTCCTGGGAGTGGAGAAAGACCCTTGCAAGGGTCACCACAGGTCAGGATGATTCACTTTTGCCAGGGTCCACACGGGATGGAAGATCTCATGTCTCTTTTTTCTTCTAAAATATATGAATTGATCCATGCTTTCATTTTATGATTAGCAGCATCAATAAAAAAGTTGTTTCATAGTGGCATATGATTGGCCATAAAACATTTACCCACCACAAGCTCTGTTTGGAGATAATTCAAGGGCCTTGAGCCTATCAGATGCTTCATCCCACTCTGTCTCTGCAAGTGCTAGGATCAAGTCCTGTAGTAGCATTTGCTATGCTGTAACTTCCAAGAAGCAAACCTTGCCTATGTTGTTTGTGCATGAAGACCTATTAGGCTAAATTAATCCCTAGGATAAACGTACAGACTTCAACAGAATGTTATCAGGGATAAATTAGGCCTATTGATTTTTAATGAGGCTCTTACCTGAATAAAGAAAATAGTTTCTCTTCTGTTGTATTGTTCTTCTACTGCAACCATCACCATAAGCACCTGCTTTGCCCCTGAATTTTTAAACCTGAAAATTGTGGACTTCTAAAAGGATTAGAAAAGATACTCCTTTTTCTTTGTCAAATTTTGGTCAGTGCCATTACACAGTGAGATATATTTCCCAGAATTTCCACATCTCCAAACATCCTTTTTGGAAAAAAAAAAAACAACCAAACAAACAAACAAAAAAAAAAACCAAAACACAAATGGTCTGCCAGAAAAAAATACAGTTTTTCTCTGTTTTAAGGCTGATCTCTTTCCCCAGAGAATATCTGCATCACAAGGGGTTTTCTCCATGCTAATGAATTTCTAAAGAATCATTTTGAGGAGTTTGAATTGATTTGGTTTTCTGAGCTGATCTAGCTGAGATAATCTGCACCTTGCAGTTTCATGCCAAGGGTTTCCAGCATCACCCCATCCTCTGAGCCCTCAGGTGGGTCATGTGGAGTTATTCTGCATCCCCAGGAGACTTGTCCATGGATCAGATGGCTGGTGGCATGGCTCTTGAGGAAACAGCAGTGTGAAGTGATGACTTCTGTGCTGTTCCTGGGAGGGCAGGAAACTGCTCATCCCAGGTATGGAGAAGCACAGGCAGGTATCATCACTGGAGATGGCTTTTCTCCATCATATCTGTGCTCCTTGGGGTCATGGGGGTAGAGGGAAAGGCAAGCCCCTCTGGTGCCTCCTTACCCAGGTGCAAGTCTCAAACAAGTCTCAAAGAGCAATGCTTGCGAGTGTTTTGTCTCCATCTCTTTGTAAAGAGCAACCAGCACTTTTGGGAGATGAATTCTGGGGCTTTCAGTGTGACCTGTGATGTTTAGGTAGTGCTTGATTTCAGCCTGGCTTCCACAGGGTGCTGTTCCACCAGCCACTGCCCCAGGTGAGCTTTGGGCCTGTAGAGATGAGACTGTTTCTGCAGCTCATTGATGGTGTTCAAAACCAAGCGTGACCTGCTGTGCCGCAGCACTGCGGTGTCATACATGGTTGCAGGGGGTACACGTGGCTGTCACTTCATCCATCCTGCTGTTCATGTTCAGCACCGCATGGTTAAGGAAACTTTGCCATTAAACTCCTGAGCTCTCTGAATGAACCAAAGCCTGGCTAATTTGCATCCTTTACAGTGTTTGATTTTAATTTTTATATTTAGAAATTAAGAAACATCCTTTAAAACCATTAGATAGCTATCAGTTGGTAATAGGCTTTAGCTGGTTGGCTTGGCATTAATCACCGGTCTAAATGGCAATGTGTACAGACTTCTGAGTCATCGTTTTGTGTTTCTGAATGCACCTTACCATTGGAAGAAACGTTTGTATTTATCCAGAAATGCTAACAGAAGCTCTCTGTGCCCTTCTAGCACATGCAGTAGAGGTCAGGGGACTGAATACAGGCAATGCTAACTCCAGGTGTAAACCTGAACATTTCTTGAAGCCTGTTTCTAGTAAAAGACTCCGTTTGTTTGTTAGCTTTAAAGTATTTTTGCTATTTTGGATTTTTACTTTGGAAAAGCAATCAATCAAATAGGAATATTCATGTGGTGCATTGTGAAAGTCATTAAGCAATACGAAACACAAGACGTATACTTCTTACAGGCTTAAGTGTCATATTTGCAATGTGATTCTTCTTTTTTCTACGCACGTCTTTCTTCCCAGAAAATTCTACAAAACCCTCCACTGACTGCCACCAGCAACAGAGATAAGGAATGCTCCAGTGCAGAAACATACCCTAAAAAGAGAAAGGCCAGTATTTCCTTGCAGTGAAGCTTAAGGCCTTTAAACTCACCCTTGGACAAGAAGAATCAACGTCTCCTTTAAAAATGCCTTGGTGTTATATAGCAGACCATTCAGCTATGCTAACAGCCATATATTTTCTATTCAAAACTGTTCCTCTTTGTATATAAACACGTGGAGGTTTTGTAGCTGTATATGTCCACATTTTTGACATGCATAGGTGGAGCTCACATAGGAAAGCCTATTCAGGAGTTGGTACCAGCTGCCCTAATGGGATACTACTGACTTTAGTTATATCAGGGACTAAATATAGATTGGACAGCAATGTACACAGGGCTGCGTCTGACAGCCAGGACAGAATGTGCTGCTCAACAGACAGATGCTGGACTCTGCTTTTGCTCCTTTTAGGTCAGGGAGCTCTCTCGTGCTCTTTTGCCCTCCTGTCCCCTTGCAAGCATCTCCGCTAGCAGAAATCCTGCCACCGGCCTCCGTGGGCTGTGGATCCAGCCCATGGGAGATGTGGGGCTGGTCTGGACACAGGTCTTCTGCCAGTGCCTGTCGACGTAGCTGCCCCCAGCTCAGTGGTGGTGTGCTGATTTATACCCAGTGAGGGGCTGATTGCTGGGAGGCATATCAGTACTTCAGGTATTTTGCTGCTGGTCTTCTCCATTGACCCTTCCTCTCCCTCAGTCCTTTAAAGTTTCTTACGTGCAGTTTAAAGTTTGAGACAGGAGAAGGAAGGATGCGTTTTAGCTGCTTTCCCTCCAAGTTGCATACAAGCAAAGGAGAAAAATCAGGAGCGTGGACACCTGGAGAGATCTGCACAGAAGCCATCTGCGGAGGTCATGGTGAAAAAGAGGGGACCAAAGCACAGCTGCTACCCAAAGTACCAGTGTGTATTGCTGCTCACCCCACCAGAGCCATGCTTTTGAAGACAAAATTTGCATTTCCAGCAGCGTTCTTCAGAGGTCCCTTTCCAGCCTGGACCAAAAAGAGATGGTCCACGTGCGCCTTGTTGTCTGTGTCCTCAACAGGAGGGTCCGTCCCTCTTCTCACTTTCATGGAGAAGGAGCAGTCACCTCTGAGACTTTTTCTCAGTTCTCCAGGGCTGGACAAGCATTTTGTGAGAGCTCCGCACAGAATGGAGCCTGTTCTTGTTATTGTTCTGAAAGAGGATGAAGCCTTCCAAGGTAATTGGATTTGAATCTTTTTTTTTTTTTTCCTTCCTCTTCCCAGCCTTGACTGCTATCTTTAAGCCAGGAGAGCACTAGTGTTGAAAGGGATGTGCTCATCCTGACAGGCTCTGCCGAGAAGTGTAGCAGGGTTACAGTGCATCTCAGTGCAGAGACGTTAAGGAACTCTGAAGACTTGGCAAGCCGCGAGGATGCCAAAGGCAATGCCCAAGGTGCCCAGAAGTTCAGACAGCCTTTTATTTTCCTCCCTGGGAAGGAAAGCCCAAGGCTCTTGTATCATTGGAAGTGACAGTTTTGAAGTGAAGCAGACTTGATAGTCCAAACGCACCATATTTGTGATTCTTTGGGAGAAAGGAGAGTGCATATCCCCTTGTAGCTGTGTGCTTCTGTGGATTTCAGTCTAGTCTTTAGCAAATGTGCAGAGCCAGGACCTGTGCGGTGTCCCAAATGATTTATGTATGCACAAACCATTAAGGCAGACCTTCTTCCTTTTTCAATGCTACCTTTCTCCAGAACACAAGCTATGGAATGTCATCTAGTCATATGTGCAGTGGTTAAGAGGAAACAATATTTTTTTTATGAAAAATGTCCATTTAAAGATTTTGAGGTCATAATGAGTCCTCCAGCATCACAAGGCAGAGAATGGTCCCAGTACTAGTTCTCTGTTTGCTTTCTTCTTTGTCATCTGTAATAGATTTAGAATATTTTACCTTCGCTTTCTCTCTTACTTCTCATCCTTCCACATTCACTGAGCACATAACCAAACAAACCATGGCTGTGTAGGAAAGGACTGTCCGTGTTATTCCATTTGGTGTTTTCTAGTTTCCAGCCCTTTCATGATGCTTTGAGCATTACAGATTAGGTATTTTTGACACCCGCTTCTCATTGCTTACAGAGTAAAGTGCACATTCCCTTCCCCTTCAGTCTTTGGACAATCATTTTTGGTTCAGAGTATGAGGAGTAATGCAGAATGAGTACATTGTCCTCTTAGATTTATAGTCCAGGAGACAGGTCACAACTCTTAGCCACTCTAAAAATGATCTATACTTCAGGGCTCTGGGGGACAAATATGAAATATATATCCTAGTGTGTCTCAAATCAAACTGGGATGCAAATGCAGTGCAGACCCGAGCCAATCATTAAGCAATGGTGTTGCACCATGCCTCAGGGAGGGCAGGATCGGGAGGGACATCGTCTCTTGGAAACTGATTCAGCACCGACAGTGGGAATTGATGGTTCCAAGTCCCAGTGCCCCGGCTGGTCCTGTTGGGGACATCTCACCTCTCTCTGCTGGCTTTTATAAGAGCAGGGAGATGTGGTGCTCCTCCAGTGGTGTTACTCTCAGTGTTATTTCAGCGCCACAGAGCAGGACTGGGAGCTTGTCCATGCAAGGCACTATGCCACCCACCACCCTGCTGCCAGCTTGGACCTCCAGCTGAGCCTCCAAGTGAAGCCGCTTCGCAGCTTGACCTGGGAGTTTTCAGATCTGCTCAGTCAGCTGTGGCGAGGCACGCTTTGAACCACCAAACGTGGAGTTTGAGCTGTTCGGTTCAGAGGCAAAATGCAGCTTTCCTCCTCTTCCAGGAGCTGAAGGCAGGCTGTGGGAAGCCCTGCTGGGATCCTGTATTCAGGCTGCTGGGGAGAGCGAGCCCTGTGCCTCTCCATGCTGTGCCGGGGGGACCTTTCAGCACTGTGACCCGTCAGCAAGTCCTCTGAGGCCTGAAAGCACCAACAGGTATCAGACATAGGGTACTGAACATCTTCACCTCCTGCTGAAATCATTTGGCTCTTGCAAACCTGAGCCCCATCAGGACCAACCCTCACATGCCCCAGCCCCATATTTTGTGGGAGGACACTGATAACCTCTAGATTGGACCTATTCTTCCTCCTGGAAGCAGGGAAAACACAAGTTATACATGGAATTGGAGGAAACGAGGTGAAAAGTTTGAATTTGTTACTAGATACAGAGTGATTTTTGCTTACTTTTGTCAGGTGTCCTGAGACATGAGAAAGTATTACAAAGAGTCCTTTCCTTGCAGAAGTTGTGCTTATCCTGTGATCTGTATTTCTTTCCCCATCTCTCTAATGTTGCTCTTAACATCCTATTATCAAAGGGCTTCAAAAGAGACCAGCGGAGCTCAGCTCCCGTATTCCCTTGAATTTCAGTGAAAGGATTACATTTGGGTTTTTAGGAATTGCCAGAGAAGGTTTAAGGCAGAAAAAAATCACTGAGGATTTTTTTTCCAGCCTTCTAAGGTTTTTTTTCTGTACCCGTGGAGTGACATTTTCAGAAGTGCTCGGCATTGCTACTACAGAAGGAAACAGCAGAGCTCCCGTGTCGCCTGGCTGTGGGAGCAGGACACTACTGAATATCCTGCTCTTTTCTTCCTCTTCCCAAACCTAACCCTTGGGCAAGATTATCTAACAGATACTTCTTAACTTGCATCAACACCCTTCACCACAGCGATGACTGGGTATAAAGCTCCTAGTTACACCCTCCACTATTCCCAGCACCACACACAAACTTTTTCTTTTTTCCTCTCCTGTATCCTTTCACCCCAACTCCCCTGGCACCAGGCCATGTACACATTTGGAAAGAAAAACAGAGCAAAGAGCTGGCTAAAACCCATGCTGTAAGAAAAGGAGACAGGAAGGGGCTTGAACAGGGGCCCCTAAGTGATGCTGATGTCACCAGGATGCTCTTGTGGTTCAGTTCTGACTGTTCTCCTTTGCTTCATCTTCTCTTTGTCTTCTCTTCCCACTGATCCCTTTCTCAGATAACCCCAGTGTTAAACTAGGCTGAATGGGACCAAGACATCAGGGAATAGTGTAAGATTTACAGCTATCGTGGTGTTCATCCTACTTACATGCTGCATCTCAGCCCTTCCTCATGCCTACTCCAGCCTTTCAAAGTCCGCGCTGTAAGATGCTCTGCAAATCTTTATTGCACCTTGCTCAAAAGGACGTTTCAGTGCCTTTAGGCAGCTGTGTAATAAGAAAAGCATTAGTAAAAATTATGTTCTTACTGTTTTCTTGTGGGTTGCTTTGCAGATTATGTACTGAAAATCATTCACTGACAACTGCAAAACCTTTGCAGTTCACCAGGGCTTTCCCAGTCCTCAGCACCGGACATCCTTCTGGGACATATCTAGAGCTGGAGTGAGCTGGTGTGCCCACTCTATGGAAATATCTGTGGCCTGTGGCCTGATGTAATACTAATTTTGAGATGTTCCAGATGCCCCTTAATGGTTAGAGCACCCTTAATGTTCTGCAGCTGCTCTGTTTTGGAATAGCTCTTGTTGCTGAATTTCTTCATGAATAAAAGCAAGGGCACTTGTCTGATGCACAGGGAGAAACCAAATATTGTGAGTGAAAGCATGAAAAGGAAGAGATTGTGAATCATGGTCCACTTCTACTTTTTTTCAGTATGTTTCAGTATGTTTTTTTCTTTCCTATGTGCCCAGTTGCTGTCTTTTTAAAGCTATCGATGCTAGCATTCATTCAGTGCTCGGAATTAAATAACCACAGCGACCCTCCCCACCAAAACTCTCTGCAGCATTGTGTTCCCACTTGGAGATGTGTGGGCTGTGGGTACACAGCCTTTGTGTTTGTTTGCCATCATTTCCACTTCCCACGTTTGACTTTCTCCAGAGAAAGCCTGGTGCCAGGATTTCTGCTGGCTGAATGAAGCAAGGGTGAAGTTCTGGCCTGATGGAAGTTGATGGCAAAGCTCCCAGAGCCGAGCAGGAGCGCGGGATGTGATTTGGAGTACGGGGAGGATGTGCACAAAGCGATCACACAGAGCAATGTAATTGCGGCCATTCAGTGGATGCTAAAGTTAGAGATCAACAGGCTAGCAGCTATAAATAGCAGAGATTTCTGCTGATTCCTATTTCTGTTATTTTAACTGCTATTGGAAATCAATGCCATTCCTGCCTTTCAGGATAGGTAAAAGCCCACTGCCTGCTCTCCTGGCACACAACTCGGGCATTTTGTTATCTTGGAATAAAAATGATCCTCCTAACTGAGCTCTTGTGTTGGCGTGCTTAATATTTTCCCCACGTCCGTGCAAAGCCTTTTAACATGTTAATGGATTTGTTTGCTTGTCAAGGAAAATTTTGCCCCCTGCAATGACAGCTTCAAACTCGCACTGCAAAAGGGCAGGGAGGCAGGAGCTCTGTGGCCAGGCACAACACGCGGCTCTCGACAGCCAGGGCTCCAGGCTCGAGTCGGGTGCTGTGCCACTCTGATCCACGGTGCTGGTTTAATCATGTTAATGCGCTGTCTAATTATGGTAAACACTGCATATTATTCAAATTAAAAATGTATATTGCCATTCACATAGGCTGCGGATGTTTTGATGCATTAGTGTTTTCTAAGCTGAATGCCCTCTGGTAGGCACCAGGGGCTGTGTATCACTCTGTTAGCTAAAATGGGAGATGAGTGATCACAGGCAGTGGCCATCTGACTTGGAAAGTGTTTAACTTGGCACACTGGTGGGAGACAATTCCCGCTTTCCCCAAAATTGTCCTTGCCTGGGGGCACCTCCAGAGGTGGATGCCCAGCCCTTAGGTGGGCTTCCCTAGAAGCAAGGGGCTGCTGCTGTAGCTGAAAGCAACCCAGCCCCTCTTATAGTGCTGGCGGACCTGCAATTATATATCAAGGATGCCTAATTAGACACAGAAGTTTCAGAGATGAGCCCAAGCTGGAAAGCATTTCCCTAAATCGAGATCTGTGTTTCCATTTTGTGGGGGATTGTTGGGATCGTATCCTGATATGCTGGATCCAATGACAGCATCAATAAACTAACTTGTAATTTTGTGATCTTGTCAATGATAAGAAAGGAAATGAACGCGATATATAATAATCATAGTAATACTGTCATATTGCCTCTCTGTGCTATCAGATATATAGTGTGTCTTCTCTTGTAGGAGTAGGATCATGTTCAAACAATTCCATATGACTATATACAGTAAAAAGATTTGCTTGGATATTTCAGCACATGCAACATTTCTATACCGTAGCTGTGGGTTACAGAGGAAACTACTGGGTGGTGTGAAATCATAATAGTACTTTACAGAGTTTAACAAGTGGACAGTCCAGGAAAGGCCAAACAGCAGACAGCATATCAGTAAACAGCTGGATTTCGCTGGCAGATGGGGTTTTGTGTGTTTGGAAATGGGTGACTTGCATGCACTTGGCTCCACAGTTATGTAATTGGGCCCATAAAATCCTCTCTTTTTCATTTTATTGGGCATTTATAGTTTCCTTTGAGGAGGTTTCTTTTTTTTTTCTCTCTTTTTTTTTTCCCCTCTGGGATGGAAGAGTAGATGCTTATACTTATATTTAGTGCGCTCTATTATCCCTTTGATTGCCTCCCCATGCTTCGTTCACTATGGTTCGAGCTGGAAAATTACAGGGGAAAGGACTTCAGTGTCTTGGGATTTAATTCTTTTAGGGAACAGAAGGAGTTCCTTGAGACAAATTATACTACATTTCAACTGTCCCAGGTCATTTGTTTGTTTGTTTTTCCCCATTTGATTTGTTTCAGCTTCTGGGAATGGTTCCCAGTCACCATCCTCTCATAGAGCTGGGCTAGGCAGGAGGAGCTGGAGAAAGGATTTCCAGACATCCTAATGAATTCTGAATTTTAGCTCAGCAATTATCCTCTTCTGGTTTTGAAATGGTTTGGAACTGAGTATTTTGTATAGGTGAAAAGGAGGAAATGGTTGGTCTCTGGGGAAATGCAGATCATAAGCATACGTAGGTGGTGATACATAAAATGTCTGTAGGTGCTGGTTTGTGTACAAAGAGCTTCAGGAAGAGAGGAAGGAGAAAGCTCTCTGGTTTTACATGATCATTTGTCATAGATAATCAAGGTCAGAGCAGATAGCTCACAAGTAGCTTGTTGGCTGCTGTGTTTATATCCTGCTTGAATTTTAAAGATACTGAATGCATTGATAAATCAATTATTTGGTCATACTTTACAAATCTGTTTCAATGCCTAGATCGCTCACTGATAGCAGTTCTGCTAATCCGGCTGAATCCGTGCTGGATGCTTTGAAGTAATTATATCAAGTATTCTTACATTAGGATGTCTTAAGAAGTGATGTGGAAAAAGGGCTCAGAAGAGAGAAGAAACTTAGGATTAAGTGGCACGAGTGTTGTACCGGGTAATACTTCTGAGACAAGAAGAAGACAAAAGCTGCTGCCCAAGCAAATAAATGAAGCTCACGCTTAAGACAGACTTTGTGCAGAGCAGAGAGAATCAAGTTGCTGGAGTTGTACCTTGAGTGCTTCTTGAGATGCATGAGATACAGTACCACAGAGGTTATATCATAAAGGAAGGGCATCAGATCATCTGCTCCAGGCTGGGCTGTATGAGGCTGCTCCCTTTGCTGCAGTTCCCTGGGGAAGGGAAAGCAATCCTGCTTGCTGTTTCATGCACCTTGTTGGAGCCCTGCTCCCCTGAATTGCATCCAGATCCCCAGCACTTTGGAAACAACATGACTTCAGAGATATTTTTAGCCCCCTAGCTGGAAAAGGGCATCTGAAGCGCACAGATGCTCTCCCTGATGCCCTGGCAAAAGCTCTGCACGCGAAGTGCTTTGTGCTCGCTGGAGGAGAAGTTCCCGCTGCTGCCAGTGGAAGGGGGCTCTCGCTGACCCTCCTTGCACCTCAAAATACCCTTTTATATTTGGGAAACAGGACTGTGGGATTGTGGGAGCCCTTTTGCTCCCCTTCTTGACAAATAATGACTAACCAGCCACCAAAGGGAGCCGGGGGGCGCTGGCAGGGCATCCCTCTCCATCACCATGACGTTTGGCCACTTCTGTCTCCCTCAGCCCCTTCCCAGCCCTCCTTTTCCTCCATCCTGCACCCGCGGTCAGTTCGTGCTGTGTGGTTGGGGTTCTCCAGAGCTGTGCTCAGCTTTCTTCTGCCCAGGGACTTCTGGCCATTATGAGGGCAGACAAGAAGCAGTGCCCGTGCTGTGGGGCAGTGGGGAGCAGCTCTTTGTTCTCCAAAGACCCGGCCAAGGAGGCCAGGCTGTAAATTTCACCCATCTCCTTATAGCAAGGGTCTGGACGCTCAGTCACACTTGAGTGCCTGGTGGAGTGCCAAGGTCCTGTTTGATAATGTAATACTTATTGCAATAGATTTGGCTAAGAGATATTCATTACCGTGTAAACAGGACTTGAAGGAGGCAGGTCCCCCCCTTACCCCCACTGCTGTCTCGAGGTACTAGGTGGCTTAAGTCACCTGGGGACCAGCACTGCAGGAGGCACCTGGACACCAGCACAGACCCCAAAATGCCAAGTGCCTTTGGTTGCCACCAAGTTTTCGAGAAGTAGGGGTGTAGGCACTGCACCTGCAGGGACAACCGTTGTGCTGCAAAAATGCCTTTGGGGGAAGAAAAAGGGAGAAGTAGGACCAAACAGGAGGTGGGAAATGGGGCAGCCACCCATGGCAGCTATGCCTGGCTTCTTCCACCAGGCTGTTCAGGGTTGTGTCCTGCTCTGGAAGGAAGCAAACTCCTTAAAATGGAGACACTGAGGGGTGTGGATGGTATGACGGGTATGCACAATACCCAGGCCTGTGGGCATGAAAACTAGGGGAAAAATATGCCTGTAAAGATGAACCTGAAATGCCAATCAAACAGGAGGAACAGGGAGTGCAGGTAAATCCACGTATCCTGCTTTGGCCTTGACCCAAAACCAAATGTTATATCCAAACCCCTCACTCTTATGGTATGGTGGTGGATAAAAAACAGAAATGCGACATTTATGGCCATAAAAACTGTTTGGTAGCACCCTATGGTGCTTGAGGAGCAGAAGGACAGCAGCCCTGGAGATAGGCAGTAGGTGAGGATGTCAGTGCCACCTTGCTCTGGTTGGGTTTCTGCAGCACCCACTGGTCCCTCAGAAAGAAAGAAAGAAAAAAAAAAAAGAAAAGCAGGAAATGAATCACTTGCAATTACTTGCATGGATGGCAAAAAAAAAAAAAAAGAGAAATTCACTGCAGAGAATTAATGGGGAGAAAAAGAAGTGATCAAAGAGCAGCGAGGCATATATGGGATATATGGGGAGAGGATAAACAAGTCTGGCAAAGCCAATGTGGACAGAGAGTGGGGTGATGGAGTGGGAGGGATGCACATTACCTCCCAGTGCATCTCTGCCTCCATCTCTGATGGGGCAGACAGGACCTGCTGCAGCTGTGGGTTCCCTGTGAGTGGTGAGGGGACTCTGCAGAGTCCCTGGAGCAAGAGATGGAGGGGGACAGGCACCCCGTTTTCCTCCCATCTGGACGGGACACCACATCCAAGGCTTTGCCGCGTGCGCATGGGCAGCCCACACCGAGAGCAACGCCTCTTAGTGCAGAAAAAGCATCAGCACAAGAACCCCTCCAGACAATGCCTCGGTCTCTGGGAATAATATATGGTGTTTTTACAACCTCTCGGAGGCCTGTTCCTGGGTAGATGGTGAAAGGCAATACCTCAGGACCACTGGGTTACAGGAGGTTGTAAAATTGCTCCTCCCCATATACATATATTTTTGACAATGCTTTGCTTTCACCGAGGAGTGTTTCCTCTTTTTTTTTTTTATTGCTGTTGCAATCAGTCTGTCTTTTTTTTTCCCCCTCCCCATCCTCCCCTTTTCACTTTGACCTACCAAACTGTAAGTCTTATTTCGAGCTGATGGGGACGCATTAAAGGACTGGCTGGGCCTCCAATTTAAGGGAATTGATGATCTTTGGGGCTTCCTCTCTTGTGGGTCAAATGATAATGTTGCCCTTCAGGTTAAATTCATATGTTACATGGGGAAAACCAGGAGCTTTCGCTGAACTCGGGGCCAGTGGGACACAGACCAACTTTGGTCATAAACAGTTATTTAGAAGCTGGTTTGGAAGAGGATGATGCAGGGATGCATAATCTTTCATCTGTCTCTTTTTATCACATTTTTTCTTCTAACTTTCTGTGCCGTCCTTCAGGCAGACGTTTTCTGTTTGCCTTCTGAGAACTTTTAGATGAAAATCAGGGTCCTAAAATAGATGTAGATATAGATATATATAGGTATTGATAAATACAGAAGTTGTTGTAGATATAGATACGGATATAAATAAAGATATAGCTGTGGATATTCATATTCATTTTAGTGTATCTCATACCATGCATGCAACCAGAAGCCAAAGGCATGAAGTTTAAGAGGCTTGGAATCTCATCTCTTGGCATAGCAGAGCAAGGCCTACAGATGATGCCATGCTACTAATTATTAAGATTTTCTGCCTTCCATGTTTGTTATAGTTCCCTTTCTGCCTCATCATGCTCTTGTCATGTTAACCCACCTTCCAACACACTACTATCTTGGCTTTCCTTTGCTTCACAGCTCTGCTGCCACATATCAATGACCAATTATGTTTTGTTCAAAAGTATCTCAAGCAACTCAATAAATGGGAAGAAATGCCTATACCTCCCACTGCCCCCTCTTTTTTCTGTTTTGCATTCTCTGTGGAATCATAAACAAATCATTGGTAATGGCCATTTATTACTCCCTGCACCCATGACAAATGAGACTGACATTATGGCTCCTTAGCCACTAGTGGTTGCAAAATGGTTTAAAACCTACTGGGTCCATTCACAGCAAAGCTTGAAGTCATTTTTATGGGCATAGATTTTGATAAATACATCCTTACATCCTGTTCCCCCCCCTTTTTTTTTTTCCTGGGGGTGATTCCGATGATTCCAACAAGTTAAAAAATCAGAAATTTTGGCTCCTAAACACAAAGAAAGATTGTACGTATGACTGGAGCACAAGGAGAGGAAGGAGAACTGACCCCAGGGTGTTTACAGTCACTTCTCCACCTTCATTCACCAGTGGCTCAAAGAAGCCCTTACACATATACACCATTGACAGAGCGTGGTACTCAGGTTTGCTCTTGGGATACCGAAATAAGAAAGCTGCATCCTCAAAGAACAGCACTTAATCACAGGGGTGATGCCCCTCACCTTTGGCACAATTGGAGGCTAATGAAGCCCTATACATTTTTGAAACTCTGCCAGCTGTCCCTGCAGAGCATCCCCTAGCATGGTGGCTGCAGGCTCGGGCAGCTCCTCCTGCCCCATGTGTGTGGAGCAGAGCAATGGCAACGGGATTTGGGTGACCATGACAGTCCTAACGGGATGGGGTGTGTTGTGCAGGAGAGATGGCATCAGCCAGGGGACAGAGGGCTGATCTCAAGTGATACTTCGGGTGAATTTGCATCTGAACCTAAGTCAAGGATGAGGACTGATCTGCATGCTTGGTTAAAAAGCAGACACCTCTCCCAGACCTGTGCACAAGGCTCAGGCCACGTCTCTGTCATCCAAGAAAACACTGAATTGGCTGGGTTTTATTGCAGGGGTAGCCAGGCTCAGTCCCTGAAACAGTGCCTGTCTGCAGGAGAACAAGAGAACTTTGACAGATACCACGGATTGGGGATGCTCCCCCTCTCCCAGCACAACACGTGGAGTCACCATTCAGCAGTCACCCACTCAGGGATGAATTCCTCTCCTTGGCATGCTCTTACCTCGTGTTTTGTGGTATGAAATCAACAAGTGCCATATAACAAATGCAGAGGGGAAAAAAGATCAAGTGATTGTCAGTTGATGCCATGCTGCGTTTTGAGACGGGACACAAGCAGTTCTGCATCTTGGATATTTTCAGGAACTTGAAGATAATGTCCTCACCAAGGCTAGCCTCAGGCTCCTGAGTGATCTTTGGGGAACTCAGAAATCAGGGGCCTACTGTTTTCTCTCAAAACAGTTGAGTTTGCTAGTCGTTGCATGGTCGGGCTTCAGGTACCAATGAATTACTTGTGAAGGTCATGTTGGATTTGTGGGACAACATCAGCACTTACCTCCAAGGGAAGCAAGCCTTCTGTTGGGAAATTTATTTGAAAAATGGTTTATTATTGCTATTATTTTCCTGGGATGTGTCATTTGGTGATGCCGGGTGTGTGCCGGGCTGGTGGCCTGGGTGTTAGTGTTGGATATTTCACCTCTGGTAATTACCAGCTTTGCATTAGGAGACCTTGAGTATGGACGCATCTGACAAGGAAATACATCTGAAATCTCCCAGTAGCACTTGATAGTTGTTTCAAATAAATAAATGAGGACTTATCTCCCCCGGACCCTGATGAGGTAGTCAGCAGCTTGCAGCAGATAGATTGATACTTACCCAGAAACGTCAAGTGTCCTCCAGGCCCAGGAGAGGGAGATCACTTACTGCAGGGCCCCTGAGAGTTTAAAGAGCTAAGAAGGAATAAATATTCAACACAGAGTTTTCCAAGGTAGTATTGACATGATGGTCTTTTGCCTCAATTTAAAAATAAATAAATAAATAAATAAAATCATTTTGCAGATTATTCTGTTTTGTTTTCATCTTATTAAGGTTTAAATGTAACTTCTTTTAAATGCCAGTGACTTGTTTATGTTACTTTGAGTTATCATGTCATGGAAACTTCCCTTTCATTTTCAGGCAGAGCCTCAAAACTCAGTATCTTGATTAATAAAATATGAAGTGTTTATGCTATCTGTTTTTCCTGTTTTGAAAGAACAATTTTCTGTTCCTGAGAAGACAGGTAGCATTGCTGAGAGGAGGAGATTTTTTTTCCTCCCTGTGCTGGCCTAGGGGATAAGATGCGTGGACCGAAATCTCAGCCCTGCCAGAGACTTTCTGGGTGGTGCTGGCTGGATTCAAATGGCATGGCCTTGCGTATCCCCAAGTCATGTCACATCTGAGACAGTCACTCCAGGTCTTTCCTAGACAGCTCTCTGGAGATGGTGCTTTGGTGGCTATAGATGGAGCCTGGGACCAGCAGACATTTGGATGTCTAAGTTTGATAACATTAATCCTTGTCTTCAAAAGTTGGTTCTTCTCCAAACTCCTCTTAAATGGGGGTAACAGCCCTTCCTTTTCACCTTTTCACCCAGTCTTCTCTAACTTCCTCAGGGCTTCTCCATCTCATCATATTGTTTGGTTTGGACCTGTCCTAATCAAGGGCTTTTGCTAGCCGATCCCTCCCCCCCCCCTTCAACCCTTTGCAGACTCCCCTGCCCTTCCCTCCCCTTCCCTTTTATTTATTTAAGTTGTGAAAAGAACCAAAGGGGGTCCCCAGCATCCCACTGTCTAGGAGAGCTGCTTTCCCTACGGGGCTGCAGATGCTGTGCAGAAAGGACTCAAGAAGGCAGTGGCGAGGTGAGGCGAGCGTTATCTCAACACTCAGAGTGTTAAACTTTTAAACTGAGTTTAACGCTCAGAGTGTTAAAAGAGAAGAGGGAGCAAGAAAAAGAGGGAGAGCGAAGGCGGAGAGCGGAGGGGGGGCAGAGAGCCTGAGCTGAATCGGAGGAATTTCCTCCCCCCTGTTGCCGGAGGGAGGTTTTTTGGACATCTGCCCAGACACATGCTGAGTTAAAGAAGCGGGATAAATTCTGGAAGAATGAATGGGGCGAGAGGAGGGGTCTGGAGGACGGAGGGGAGCGTGGGCTATGGGGGGCCATTGCAGCCAGGCAGACAAAGGAGGTCTGTGGGGGGAGACCTTAACGGCACCGTGTGTGTGTGTGTGTGTGCTTGTCTTTTTGCTTCTTTCTCCTGCCATACATTTCAACCACTGGCTCCTTATCGCATAGCAGCGAGGCCTCTCCGTTGGGCTGCGCCAGGCAGCTTGTCATCTCCTGAATCTTCCTCTGTATTGCCCCGAAGAGGCAGGTACCCGAGCGGATGGAAGTTGTAACCAGGCAGGGTGCATCAGGGCTGGTAAACACGTTTTGAACAGCGAGGGCGAGACAATTGTTTGAGCAAAACTCATTGTGGGCTCTTTCCATCTCACGTCTCCAGGCAAGGTTGCGTGACCCTCTGAAAGATTCATTGAGGCAGGCAATTTCTGAGCATGATTCAGAGTGTATATGGGCAAAATTGTGTGGTCAGCTTGAATAACCCAGACAAAAGGTCAGATAAACTGCTCTGTCTGCAACAGACCTGGGATGTACAGGTCACTCTCTGGATGGCTTGTTCCTGCGGCTTCTCAGCCCCCGTGGTTTCAGGATGTCAGTCCCTCGGCTCTTTCAGTTAGGCTCCTCATCCAATTGATCCCTATCCCTGCTGGAATACAGATGTGGGCTAGGACTCATTCAGACGACAAGGCCACCAGCAAAATTGGGCCAGCAGCAAGCCTTGTTCAGAAGAGAGAAGCAGCAGCTGGATACGGGTAGCAGTAACCCCTTCCTCACGCTCCCTTCAGCCAAAGAAGTTTGATTCATCCTCTCAGTCTCTGCTGGCCTTAAGAGCTATGCATCTGTGAATTACTCTGAATTTGCTAAAGGGCCTGTGTAGCATCTTATGCACCTCAGGTAAATCTCCACAAGGTGCCTCTGTGAATGTCTTTCCCAAACCCAGTGGCTCTGGTTATGAGTTCAGTTTCTTGAAGCTTACCTGAAAGTGAATCACACTTGAAGCAGGTTCTTGCAGCGTTTCTATGGATGAACTTTCCTCCTTTCACGTAATAGCAAGGACATCCATTTATGCCAGTACAATACACAGATTTCTTAAATGATACGTCTTTGGCAAATGTGCTGACTGATTAACTCACTGAAAGTCCACATTATCTGGAGGCTGATTCTGGCTAGATCCAAAACTGAAGTTTAATCAGCTGTGATGGCTCCACTCAGTGTTTAATCACCTCACTCTTCATCACATTGTCTTTTGGTCCAAAAAATGCCTCAGTCGTCTGCTACCAAAGTTTCCCTGCAAGTTTCAAGTTGTCTTTTTTAAAGGCAGTGGCTACTACAAGCCTGCTTAAAGTTAGAAATTTTCTCCTGAGATTTTAGTGAGAAGAAGACCCAAAAGTATGTTTGGTCCATTTGTTGTAATCGTTGTCATCGTCACTCACTCACAGTAACTAAAAATATTTTTTGTTGCTACAAAGCATAGTTAAATCAGTCTGCTGGAAATGGAGGGTATCCTTCCTCCCATCTCAAGAAACAAATAAACAGAGGTATACCCAGAGCAGTTTAAAATATAACATTTTGATTGCATGGAACAAACACTGGTTTAATTCTTTCCTGAGTAAGTTGCTCTAACCCCTAAACTAAGCTGGAAGGAGCTAATCTTGAAAAGGAAAGGTGAACAAAGCGGGTTCAAGTCTGTAATAATCATTATCATTATTTTGCATTGGGATGCAGTGGCCTAAAAAGAAGTAGTGGAAGACAATAGTTGTTTTGACTGCATCTAACCTCTGCTGAGGCTTGCACAGGTGTACTGATTCAGTTGTTTCATTCATCTTCAGCATAACAACCCTTGTTTGGTAACAAAAGATTCAATTAGGCGTTCAAATCAGTTCATGTTTTGCACCACTGAAATGCAGTTGAGCTTCAAAATAAAAAATCCAAACTTTAAAAACAAATCACCAGTTATGGTGCTAATGGGAATCTTTATCAGGAGAAGCACATTGGATGTGCAGATCCAGATAAGCCAGACATTGGCCAGATGTTGGTGGATAATATTTAAGAAGGCCAAAAGTATGTCTTTTAAGTGTTGTAAACTGGAATAGCTGTAGGAAATGCTGCTTCTGTTCCTAGCAAACTGGGACAGTTATGGCCAATCGAGTCCAAGAGCTGGACTAGAAAACCTGGGAGACCTGTGAGTCAAAGGAACAGGTAAAAGACTTAAGAGGATGAAGGCTGAGGCTCTGAAAAGTTCCAACTCAAACTGTTCCCCCAAGGCAAATCTGTCCTCCATTTCTCCTAACCATCATCACAAGGGAGCTTTTAGGACCGTTAGCTTCACTTCCATAGAGGTTATGAAGATTGTTCTATCAGGTTTTTCCAGTTTTATTATTTTTGTGGGTAAAATCATGATTCTGCGACTATGAAAATCAGGTTGGTGGGGGACAATTTGTATTAGAACACAGGGATATGCACATCAGGGTTATTAACGGAGCATCCCTCCTTGGTGCTGTGCTTGTCAGTCTGTGTAAAAGGGAGACTCAGACTCTGGTTCCCCCTGCTGCCTCACTCCCAATGAACAAGATTTTAAAATTTGGGTTTGCTTCTATTTTGAATGGACATGAGAAAAGACCTGCTCCCTTGATATTGGAGCTATTGAAGTGGGAAGTTGGTAAGCACCTTGCTGTTGCTTGCCCAGCTGTGCTGTGCCACCTGCTATGGACCTGGAAGAGGATTTCAGCCTCCAGGCTTTCTGGCTACGTCCCTTTTGTACAGCCCTGGCTTTATATTTTTCTCAATATTATAAATATAAGTGGGAAGAATGAGGAGAGCATTCGGAAAAGGCACCTTATCTTTAAAAATTCACTTCTTTTAGCCATCTGATGTCAAACTTTTAAAGCACACAGTAGTGTTTTTCACAGGTACTGCTTGGAGGGCTGGTCTATATAGACCAGTACACATTTTGTGCCAGGGCAGCACTCCCCGCTTTTATCAATGTAGTATAACTACAGTAAGTCATGTAATATCTGGCTTGTGCACAGTTCTGCTAATTAGGATGCCTGTAAAGATATTTTTTCCCATTCTCACATAACTGCACTCTAGAAGCCTGTTTACCCTGCTATAATTCTATCCATGTAGTAAGAGCAGTGCAGCTTCTGCATGGTGACTAATTCTTATCTACATAAGTTTAAGACAAAGACAACTGGTTAGTGTCCCGAGGCCATGCTAGCTTGCCCAGTGTGTTGTTTGTATGGTGCCAGGGTGGTCAGTGAGTCAAGCCACTAAGTACATTATTGTGTGTGTGGAAGGGAGTAGAGACCCAGATTGCATCTGTCTAAGGTTTATGAATTCATCTACAGCTCTATGCAATGCCTATGTGGGATTGAGTGGCCCCTAGCACTGAAATTTGGTCACCCCATCAGAGCATTGACCAAACGTACCTCCTCTGTTGGAGGTGGAGGATACCGGTCCTTGACCAGAGGTGAGTGTTTCCAAACCAGAATGGAGCTATAATTATAAAGGAGGGCATATGATCAATTTTCTTTCCACATATTCAGATGGGATGCTTTTGTTTCGCAAAGTTGGTATTCAGCTCTATCTAAATAAATATGTTGGCCCATTCCCAGAAGGAAGGGATCAAATTTTATACGCATCGCTGCTAGCTCTTTTCCCGATGATGACTGGCTCAAGAGCTGAGCCCTAACCCCATGTTTACTAGCTACTACTGATACTTAGCTTAGGTATTGAGCGTAAAGAGTGGGCCAGCTTATTTAAGCAGCCAGGAGGCTGACCTGCCTGCACAGAGACTGGGGCTGACAGTGTCCTTTGTCAAGCTTCTATTACAACAGTGCTGGCAAAGCCACCATTGTGTTTGGCGCTTGTTGGTTTCTGGTTTGCTCAGCTGTGCTGCACACTGAAATGAAAAACATCTGGTTGACTCACACACTCTGTTTAGACTGGTTACACAAAAGCATGATGTTATGCAACCCAGACCTGCTATCCCATTTCTCCCTCTTCTGAAGCATTTCATATTTTGCTTTTAATCACATCGGACAGATGGCTGGATGTCTTCCAGGTGCTATTGCTCAGATGGTGAGCCTTGTGCTTGACCTGTCAGCACAGGTCAGCCTGCCACCACCTCATTGTGTTGCAAGAACGCCTTGTGTCTTTTTTTCCCTCTGTACCCATGAAGCTGAGCAGTGCTAACTTGTGCCAGGAGACCAGCTGTGGAAGATAGTGAAGTTCCTTTCTGAAACACAGTGAGCTAGTTCAGGCAGTGTGTTTAGCTCACACACTTCTTGGGCTTTTCCCGTTTGACTGCAGGCTTCCCAGCAGGCAGGACACAGCTGATAACCCCTGTCCCCCAGCTTCAGAGCAGCCTGTCTTTCCCTCGACGCCTGTGTGAGACGATCCACCTGGGGGAAACATTGCGGCAGAAGGAGTTCAGCACAGGATTTCTGGCTGCTTTACTCCTATCCTCCTCTTTGGTGTGCTTTTGGTAAATCGCACAGGTGTGCATCTTCATTGGGCTGTCTTTTCAGCTCTGAAGTGAGCAGGTTTTTCTGAGCAGGATGATTGTGAACAGCTCAACAGTGGAAAATGCCAGCGCTGGCCACTTGCTTCCCACCAGGCTCATGGATGTTGAAAATCAAGTTTAGTAGCTCAAGCTCTCTAAGTTCAGCTTTTAATTAAAATACATAATTTAATGTTAGAGACCTCATTCTCCAAGAAGGGTACCATTATAAATGCCCACATCCGACCTGGACTGCTGAAATTGGCATATTGCCTCTATTACATTAAAGATAGCAAAACCAAACTGACTTATCATTGTAATGCCAAGCAGACACTGTCTTCATCCCAGATATAAAAAAATGAAACAATGCTCATTGGATTTGACTTATTTTGTATGTAATCTGATGCAACAGCATAGCGTGACTGTAGGAAGGGCTGTTGAATGCAAGCCTACACACTCATGTCAAATTGTGCAAGGCTGTCCGCAGGGAGCCAACTGGGAACTGTGCACGATGGACTGGCGTAAACTCCTCCTCTGGATGCTCCTACAAATTACTGCCACTGCCTACATGGATTACGTGGTATCTGATCAGGATTCCTCCTCTTTTACGTATGTATGTGTGTGTTTCTGTGTTTGTGTCTGCACATGTGCACGTATAAAGAGCACTTAATATATAGAAGAGAGGTTAATGAAGAAAACTAATTAGTGCTTGTTTTCTCAGGAGCTCATGCTGATTTTCTCTACTGCTCAGTTCATGCCCCCTTTATAAGGATTTCCTTTTATCCTGTGGTAGACTTTGCTACAGTCCTGAGCTTCACCAGCTGAGATGGAGGAATGGCTCCTCTAATTTGCTTAGAAGTAGTCCAGTCTTTGGAGTCTGGATCGCTCTGGTTCATATCTTAATAACTTTCATGCCTTCACATGGATCTTTTAAAATGTACCCCTGGATCGTCCTCCCATGGCTAGCAGCTTCCATGATGCACTTGGATAGACAGAGAAAACCTCCCAACCCAAGCCTCAAGGACTTCTTTGGTCCAGGAGAGGAACCTGGGGTTAGCTCTGAGGTGCATGCACACACACGGGCACACACCGCTTGATTCACTATTTCTCATGCCTCCCTTTCACCTATTAATGTCCTTTGAAGGATCATCTTACCTTGCCAGTGGAAATATATGAGCTTGCTCTGTGATATACTGTAACTGTAACAGCAGATCATACAATTTTCCCCCAAAGGCTTGTTGCAGACTATGTCGAGTCATTTGTATTTATGACAGCTTGGGGGTAATTTAGTGCAACCTCACTTTGATAAAAGCCATTTAGAGCTCATAAATATGGGTGACACACTGCCTTCTTGGCTCAGATTTTAAACGGAGAGATGCATTTGCAATACCATTGAGCTTTTGTTGTTTGGGGGTAAGAAAGGTAAGAAGTGGAAGCAAACAGGAAATGGAAGGAGGGCGGGAAACACAAAAGGGTGATGAAGAAATGAAGGATGCTGCCATGTTTAGAGCCTCTCCAGCTTGAAACGTGCCCTCCTCTCTGCATCTCGTGGGCATCTCCTTGGGACAACCTCCACTGGCAGGAGAGGGCTCTGTGCAGAGAAACCTCCCTGAGGCCATGAGAAGACACACAGTAGTGGAAAGCTCCATCTGCTCTACAAGGCATTTATCTCCTCTTTTCAAAGTGTGATTAAATCATACCCACATTGCAATACGTTATCGATATTGCTGGCTTGGGAAACTTCCCCAGCCTCCCCCAGCACCCCAGCTCCTGCCTGTGAGGGGCAATAATTTTTTGGAGATGTCTTCATGGCCTTTCTCATTGATACTGGGGGAGAGGGCAACGGCTCGCCAGTGACCCCAGCCAGCCTCCAGCTAAGAGCAGCACAGCATCATCCTTAAACTCTTGACCACAATCTCCCAGCTCTGCCGTGCAGTCCTTAGACAATGTACACGCTTTCCACTTGCAGCAGTTTTTTTTTGCCAGAATTCATTTATTTTGCTCTTGATGGAAGCAAGTAGGAAGATTGTTCTTGGAAAATTATAATTTTTTCATAATTTGTAATGCCTAAAGGAACCTGAGCATCGCAGCCCACTGAATTTCACAGGGAGATGAATGTCTTCGTTTTAACTATGAAACAAATGAAGAAGTTCAAATGAAGAAGTGTTGTTCGTGTTTGTAGTCACTGGGAGAGTCAGGACATGAGCCCAGGTGGGTGTCTGACCATCAATCCACTTCCTTCTCTTAAGCAACCAGTGTTGATCCATATGAATGGCTGGGAACTGTGCTGGGGAATGTATCTAGCATGTTCAAGTCTTTAATGGCATAATTATTGATTGCAGGGAGATGAGGACTGGGATACTTAGTTTTGTGTTGGCAGCTATTCTGCTCATGGACTTGATGTTCAGGGGTATGGGCTATCAAATTAAACTAATCAAGCAAGGACTTAATAGCATCTGCCTGTAGCACCAATACAGATCTTTTTCAGAGTTTTACAAGTGCAAAAGCTTTTAGGTCGTGATTTAGAAGTTTGAATGTCACTTGTGAAAGTTACCTCCCAAATCTGTACAGCAAAGGCATTTTAGCATATACCTGTATGTTTGAAACAGTTAAAAGATTTAAGCTAATCACTTTTTAAGCACTTAATCTTTTTTGGAGTGTTCTTTATAAATTATCATGATTTTATTGAACATTATTATTAGTTTTGAGGTCAAACAGGATAAAGCTATCACAACATCGGGCAAAACAAATCTTGCCTGCCTTTCAAGACATTCCCGCGACGCGATGCTGGATACGCGTGGACAAATGCTGTACCCAACGATTAAATCTTACACTTCAAATAACCAGTTTACCAGTCTGACATTTTTTATTGATGTCCTCTGAGATGGACAGTGTTTATGCGTTGCACTGTTGGTTTGGTGCTCACAGCAGCAAACCCAACACTTTCTTTGTGACCCTTTCTACTGAAAATCGTTCATCTCCCGACCTGATCAGGCTTTGCACGTCCTTGCAGAGGCTTCAGAGGAGCACTGCGCACAGCAGAGGACCTCTGCCACCCAGGCACGGCCATGGAGAAGGGGCTGAGCTCAGAGAAAAGCTTTGAAGCCGCAGCCCCAGGTCTTCTCCATCAGCCTCAGCTGGTCCATGCCTGCACCCCTCTGTGCTGCCTTCGGGGCTCCCACCCAGTGCCTAGGCAAGCGAAGCCAAAGGAATTAAAAGGCAGAGTGCTTTTCATTAAGCAAATGAAAATAAACTCACAGTCCCTGCCCCGAAGACTGTACACTGTAATCAATGGCAGCATTAATGGGGAACTTCAGTGCACTCAGAGGAACAGTAAAACATGCCTGATGGGACCCCAAAGACAACCAGTAAACTACTTGGCTTCGGTTTCATTAGCCATTAGAGCAGGCTAATGGCACTTACCTTACCCCACCAGAGATTAGGTAGTCATCACTAGCACAGTACTCTGGATGAATATATAAAAAAAGGAGCATCCCAAAGGAGCATCCCATCCCTCCCATTCTTGTCTTCTGCTTGCAGCAGGTGAGGAGGTGGCCCAAGGCAGTGGGACAGCAGCAGCCCTGCCTTTCACGTGTTGCGTCCAGGTCTGGTTTGGATCCCAAGCAAGCACTGTTGGAGATGGCAGCCAAGATTTGGCGCTGCACAGAGAGCACTGCGCTGCTCAAAGCCCGCTCCGCAGCCTGTGCCACGGGACCCGTCTGCGGCTGGCACATGTGGGGCATGGAGCGGGTTGGACACCGCTGCGCAGGGAGGTTTGTGCAGCACCTCTCTGCACCATGCCTGGCTGGGGCTGCTGCCATTTATCTTTACATGCAGTTTTATTAAAATTAGGTCCTAGAGCAAACAGACTTTGCCACGTGGTTTTTTTTTCATTAAATGGGCTGATTTGGTCTCTTCTGACTCGAAAAGCCAATCAACAAGCCCTCTGAATCTTTGATCCATTTTTCTGCTTAGCTGTTCTCTAAAGGCTCAATTTCCTCTCCTGTCATGCTTTAGAGAGGGGGAAAATACACAGACTAGTCCCCAAGTTATAATACAATTATTTGGTGCAAGGGATTTTTTTTTTCCACTTGAATAAATTAGTTATTAATTAAAGCTTTTTGATGTAGTGCGAAAGGAGTTATATTTGATACCAACAGCTGTATGCTGTTTGATTTATAGTCCTTTGGGATGTTGTTGGTTACAGCGATCCGTTCCTCCCCCTTCCCCCACAAAACACACACACAATTCAAAGACCATTAAGCTCGTACTGTGTTTTCAATTAGAAGGAGAATCTTTTGTTGTTGTTGTTGTTTTCACTTTTCCATCTCTTGCTTTAAAGTTGCAGTGGGAACAGAGGAACAGCATTCCCCTACCGTGGAGGCTTCCCCAAGGGTGAAGTCCAGCAGCAGTGCAGACATCGGCGACACCGCTGGGGTAAAGGCTCTGCTGGGGGCTGGTCCTAAATGTGCTTCCTTGGCTTAGCACGGTGCTTCTGGAGCAATAGGCATTCCCAGAGGATTTTCTCCAGTCTCCAGTTGAAGCAGGCTAAGCTGCTGCTGTGAGAACTGAGCCTAATTTCCAGGTAACACATAAAGTATTTGGAAGCTGCATGATGGGTTTGGGTTGAAGTATCACCATGATCTTCAACCTGGGCAGGACTGGAGACTCGGGCAGGGAAGAGGATGAGATAAAGGACCTTCAGTTCAATATCTAGTTGGAATTATAGAGAACACAACAGAAAATGGTGGTGGAAGAGGTGAATTATTTCTTTCTTCTAACCCTCTACAAAGAGTAGCTCAAATATGAAGTGCCTTTGGTGCTCTTACTGATCTGACAGAGTTGCCTATTGCTAGTTTCCCAGAAATTCCTCATCCCACCTGCTCAGCTGTGACTGTCTCGCCGAGACAGTGAGGCTTCATGGCAGGAGGACGTGGCATCTGAAAGGCTACCCAGAGGCTTCTTCTCTCCCATCCCTCACCAGCAAGGAGGAGAGTGGGCTCGGAAGAGCACTGGTGGCTTTTGGCTCCTTAACATGGTATCATGTGCTGGTTAAAGAGGAGCTTTTCTGTACATGGTGCTGTTTTCAGTCAATTCCCAGCATGGTGTGCATTAGCTGTAATGGAAGTGGCTGGGCAGAAAGCGTGTTTCTTCACCTTGATTTGCAGTTGGGTTCCTGCGCCTGGGAAGTGGCAGTGGGATTTTCAGTGCTGTGGACTAACACGTAGGGCACCTGTTACAGACGATCCAAGCTCCACTGAGCAAGGTAACGCAGCCAGCTTCCCATTAGGAGGAGAGAGAAAGCCCTGCTTCTCCAAAAATCCCTATCCCAGGCAAGGCTGTCCTACTGCTGCCATTTAATTTGTTTTAATCTAATGGGGGGGGGGGGGGAGTGGGTCTTAATTGCCTTCTACTCCAGGCTCAAGAGGAAAACCCGCTTCGGGACAAATTAATGCAATCAAAATCTGCAGGCTGTGAGGCTGCTGGAAGAGTTCCCTGTTTGTGAGCAAACACACACACACAGATTTCTAGGTTGGAAGAGACCTCAAGATCATCGAGTCCAACCTCTGACCTAACACTAAGTACTCCACTAAACCATATCGCTAAGCTCTACATCTAAACGTCTTTTAAAGACCTCCAGGGATGGTGACTCCACCACCTCCCTGGGCAGCCCGTTCCAATGCTTAATAACCCTTTCGGTAAAGAAGTACTTCCTAACATCCAACCTAAAACTCCCCTGTCGCAACTTTCGCCCATTCCCCCTCGTCCTGTCACCAGGCACGTAGGAGAACAGACCAACCCCCACCTCTCTACAGCCTCCTTTAAGGTAACTGTAGAGAGCGATAAGGTCGCCCCTGAGCCTCCTCTTCTCCAGGCTGAACAAGCCCAGCTCCCTCAGCCGCTCCTCGTAAGACTTGTTCTCCAGACCCCTCACCAGCTTGGTCGCCCTTCTCTGGACTCGCTCGAGCACGTCCATGTCCTTCCTGTAGCGAGGGGCCCAAAACTGAACACAGTACTCAAGGTGCGGCCTCACCAGAGCCGAGTACAGGGGCACAATCACTTCCCTAGACCTGCTGGCCACACTGCTTCTTATACAGGCCAGGATGCTGTTGGCCTTCTTGGCCACCTGGGCACACTGCTGGCTCATATTCAGCCGACTATCAACCAATACTCCCAGGTCCCTCTCTGCCAGGCAGCTTTCCAGCCACTCATCTCCCAGCCTGTAGCTCTGCTTGGGGTTGTTGCGCCCCAGGTGCAGGACCCGGCACTTGGCCTTGTTGAACTTCATACAGTTGACCTCAGCCCATCGCTCCAGCCTATCCAGATCCTCCTGCAGAGCCTTCCTGCCCTCGAGCAGATCGACACACGCACTTAGCTTGGTGTCCTCTGCAAACTTACTGAGGGTGCACTGGACGCCCTCATCCAGATCATCGATAAAGATATTAAAGAGGACTGGCCCCAGCACTGAGCCCTGGGGGACTCCACTAGTGACCGGCCTCCAACCAGATTTGACTCCATTCACCACAACTCTCTGGGCCCGGCTATCCAGCCAGTTTCTAACCCAGCGAAGCGTACGCCAGTCCAAGCCATGAGCATCCAGTTTCTTGAGGAGAATGTTGTGGGGAACTGTGTCAAAAGCCTTACTGAGGTCAAGGTAGACCACATCCACAGCCTTCCCCTCATCCACCAAGCGCGTCACTTGGTCATAGAAGGAGATCAGGTTCGTCAAGCAGGACCTGCCTTTCATAAACCCATGTTGACTGGGCCTGATCGCCTGCTTGCCCTGCAAGTGCCGCGTGATGACCCTCAAGATAATCTGCTCCATGAGCTTTCCTGGCACTGAGGTCAAACTAACAGGCCTATAGTTCCCCGGGTCTGCCCTCTGGCCCTTCTTATAGATGGGCGTCACATTGGCTAGCCGCCAGTCAACTGGGACCTCCCCCGATAGCCAGGACTGCCGATAAATGATGGAAAGCGGCTCGGCCAGCTCCTCCGCCAGTTCGCTCAGTACCCTAAACAAGTGCAGGTTTCCCAGCTTTCAAGGATGGAAGAGGCATTCCTGAAAGACGGTAGCTGGAGGCGTGTGCTTTCAGTGAACAAGAAGAGTAGGGAGGCTTCCTCCTGTTCCCTGCCTACCCCAGGCAGCCCGGCTGTCACAGTGGCCACGAATCCTTTCCCTAACTGAGGAGTCCGAGTCAGGGCTGAAGGAAGGGGCTGTATGATGGCGGAGAGCAGCCCTGCTGGAGACGGGTGGCCAGAGAGGAGCAGAGCTACCTATGCCACATCACCAGGGAAGGGCTTATTTGCTCTCACTGCAGCAGAGCTGTATCCTTCCTCTGCTCCTCCTGCTATTTATTTATTCAGAAAAATAGCATTACTTTTCCCTTCTTGTTACCTCTGCTGTAGTGACGGGGGCCAGCAACACCTGCCTACATAACCCAGCTTCGGGATTGCCACATTTATCATGTTTTTGAGAATCCTTTTTTTGCTTTGCACACAGTGCTCTGTATGGTTGCACATTCATGGACTTTCTGGGGGGGGGGGTTAGGCCACTGAGATTGGCAGGAGTGTTGGGGGAATGCCCACCCATCTCAGCGTGATGGTAAATACCTTCCAGTTTTAGTATTATTTAGCTTGTTCCAACAACCTGTTCTAGGAAGGACTTATTTATCTAAGGATCAGTTTAATGTTTTTGTTCTCAGGACTGTAGAAAATGCATTTTCTGAGTTGCTGAGGGACTTTCTATTTGCTCTATATGTTTGTTGTTTTAGTCGGTCCTACAGAAGTACAATATTTTCAGCTTCATAAACGGAATTGATAGCAGAATACAAAAAGAGAGATTGTTCATGAGGAGTTTTATTTATTTTCCCTTAACATTTAGTTATTTTTCAGTTTCTGGTTATTTTCTGTTTTACCTCTTTGGGTTTAGTTGAAGAGGGGAAAATACATGGTTATCAAATAAGGAAATTAGAATTTTGCATATATGGAAGAAAATACATGTTTTCAGTTGTCTGCATGTTGCCTTCTTGCTAGAAACCAGGATGGATATCTTATGGATGTCTCCATTTGCCTTACTTCTGCATTACTAATTGAGGACTTTGAACCAAGACTGTCTTGACTTTAGCTAGCAGAAAGAAGTAGGCATTCAGGAGCAGGAATAACATCTCTGCCAAGCACTCAGACAAGCTATGCTGAGCTTGCCCTTGCGTGACACTCTGGTGGTGCTTCATACAAGTTCGCAGCAAGGTGCTATATTCTTCTGAGCTAGCTGAAGAGGTGATACTATTAGACTGTTGATACCAAGCAGCCAGCCTAAAATATTGGCTGCTGAATTATTCAGACATTTGGAGAGCGTGGAGAGAATAAAAAAGTATGTTAGCTGTGCACGTTTCTGCAGGTATATGGACGCATCCAAAGTTATGGGTGAAAAACAGAAAACCAGAGTGAGGGGAGTGAAGGAAAAGCGATAAGGGAGAGTACAAATGTGGACACTGAAGAGGGCAAACCAGCAGCACACAGTGACAGGGAGGTGAAGGAGGGAGCCAGAGAGGAGCGACTCAGGGCCATGTCTGGGTGTCAGAGTTATCGTACAGGGATGGGGAGGAAGAAGCAACATGGTGAGAACTGAGCCAAACTGTGCGCAGAGCTATGAGATGAATTTACTTGGGGAGAAACAGAAAGTGTCAGTGTTATTTGTCCTTCTCCTGAATAAACTGCAGGAGCAGTTAGTAGGGTGTGTATGGCAGGGCAGTGGCAGTGACTCTCATGTGTGGGTTATTTAAACTTTCCCAGTTTGGGAGACCACCTTGTTTTCTTGCCTATGAAGACAAGTGTTTTTACGTTCCTAATGTTTTCCATTATTAAAGGTTCTCATGACGTTTTTATTTTTTTATTTTTTAAACAAAGCTGTAATATCTCCATTGTTTGAAAAGGAGCCTTTGAATTTTGGCAGGAACAAAAGCTCTGCAGCTGTAGACATGCCTTTCCCTTCTCCCATGAAACTCCCCTCCGTTCTGGCTGAGTTATGAGCTGTTCAAGATTCCCGTTCCCCATTTCTCACTTATGTTTTTCAGGAAAATGCTGGCAGCGGCTCAGAATAATAACTGAACACGAATCTTCTACAGATCTGGGCCCACGTTGCTGCCAAAGCAAAAATAGCAAAGGCTGCATGGAGAACTCCCCGGGGTCTCACGGGGCAGGTGTAGCAGCTTGGCCAAGGGAGGAGGACAGGAGGAGGGCTGGCTCGGCCTCACCTCACCACATCCACATCACCAACACCTGGCCCACGTGTGCCCCTTGTGGCACTGCTGTGGAGAAGGGCACACCCGCTCCCAGTTGCTAAAAGGAGAGAAAACCCATCTCCATGGCATCCTCCCCTCTCATCAGGGTCTAACCCCTCACAGTCTCCCACCAGCAGCCATTGTAGCACTGCGAGCCAAAGGACTGCATCTCTCCAGTGATCCCTGATGCAGGAAAGGATGTCAGCACTTTTGGACCCAAATTAATTTCAGGGCAGAAGATAAAGAGCAAAGCTCTTGGGCTGCTGAATTGGCCAGCTGGAAATGAGGAAGCCGGGTTGATTGGCTTGTTGTCCCTGTTCATCATGCAGCGTCACTGCCAGAGAGACACCCAGTCAAACAGAAAGAAGTTTTCACAAATAATAGCTGTAAAGCTGGAAAATTTCTATTTTTCCTGTTGCTTGCAGTCCAAACATCTTTCTTATTGCAGTGATCAATGTAATAAACACACAGGAAGTATGTATATCTATACACACGTTAGATAACATACATCTGGATGGCCATGTAAGCATCACCGTATGGGATGTAAGCGTGTGTTGTGGTTTAACCTGGCCGGCAGCTAAGCACCACGCAGCCGTTTGCTCACCCTCCCCCCTCCCTCTCTGGGATGGGGGAGAGAAACGGGAAAGTGAAGCCTGTGAGTTGAGATAAAGACAGTTTATTAAGACAGGAAAAATAACAACAATAATAATAATAATAGTATTGCTAATAATAATAATAATAGTATTACTAATAATAATGTGTAAGAAACAAGTGATGCACAATGCAATTGCTCACCACCCGCTGACCGATGCCCAGCCTATTCCCGAGCAGCCGGCCCCCCCACCCCGGCCAGCCACCCCTATATATTGTTTAGCATGACGTCAGATGGTATGGAATACCCCTTTGGCCAGTTTGGGTCAGCTGTCCTGGGTCTGTCCCCTCCCAGCTCCTGCTGCACCCCCAGCCTGCTCGCTGGCAGGACAGAGCGAGAAGCCGAAAAGTCCTTGGCTTGGTGTAAGCACTGCCCTGCAGCAATTAAAACATCGGAGTGTTATCAACACTCTTCTCATCCTAATCCAAAACATAGCACCCTACCAGCTACTAGGAGGAAAATTAACTCTGTCCTAACTGGAACCAGGACAGCGTGTTTAGACGTAGAGAAATGCAGATTACATTTTGCAGTGCAGCGCACCTCAGCAGCAGAACCTAGCCCTTTTTAGAGCTGAATCTAATCAAAACGCATTTTGGTTGACAAACACACGAGCAAACTCTATGTTTACATGCGTGCACACAGAGCTGAGTACGTCGGTGATGCTCGTGTAGTGCCAGTGGCTGTGCGCCGCTGCATTTTCCCATCTAGAAGTGCTTTATTTCCTTCTGAATAGCCAGGAGACTCCCTCCCCAGAGCTGGGGGCTCCATTTCTGACAATGCACAATCGTGTTGCTCGTTGGAGTGCCTGTCATTAAGCAATGTGCTGATTATTCTGTGTGGTGGGTTTACATGGCAAGGTTTTGGTAGCAGGGGGACATAGGGGTGGCTTCTGTGAGAGGAATCTAGAAGCTGCCCCATGTTTGGTAAGGGCCCCACTGCTGACCAGAGCTGAGCCAATAAGTGATGTTGTTTTGCACCTCTGTGAGAGCATATTTAAGACAGGGAAAAAAAATGCTGCGCCACACACAGCAGCTGGGAGAGTGAGAGGAGTGAGGAACAGCCTTGCAGGCACCAAGGTCAGTGAAGAAGGAGGGGGAGAGGTGCTCCAGGCGCCGGAGCAGAAGTCCCCTGCGGCCTGTGGTGAGGACCGTGGTGAAGCAGGCTGTCCCCCTGCATGGAGTATCACCCTGCATGGAGTACCACGGTACACCATGAACTACTACGGTGGAGCAGGGTTCCATGCTGTAGCCGGTGGAGGAGACCACGGTGGAGCAGGTGGACCTGCACCGACGGAGGCTGCGGCCTATGGAAGACCCCGGCCGGAGCAGATTCCGGGCCGGACCTGTAGCCTGTGGAGAGGAGCCCACGCAGGAGCAGGTGACCTGGCAGGAGCTGCTGCCCGTGGGGGATCCAGGTTGGAGCAGTTTGCTCCTGAAGGATGGACCCCGTGGTATGGACCCATATCTGGAGCAGTTCTTGAAGAGCTGCTGCCTGTGGGAAGCCCACGCAGGATCAGTTCAGCAAGGACTGCATCCCGTGGGAGGGACCCCACAGCACAGGGGACGAGAGTGACCGAGAAGGAGCGGCGGCGAAGAAGCGTTATAGACTGACCATAACCCCCATTCCCCATTCCCCTGCGCTGCCCGGGGGGAGGAGGTGGAAGAGGGTGGATGGGGGGGAAGGTGCTTTTGGTTTCTTTCCTTTGTTTCTCACTTCTCTAGCTTGTTAGTAATGAGCAATAAATCTTACTATCTCCCTATGCCGAGTCTGTTTTTCCGGTCACGATAATTACTGTGTGATCTCCTTGTCCTTATCTCAACCCTTGAGCCCTTTGTGTCGTATTTTCTCCCCCTCCTCAAAGAGGAAGGGGGAGTGAGAGAGCAGCTGTGGTGGAACTCGGCTGCCTACCCGAGTAAAACCACCACATTCTGGCAGCTCCGCTACACAAGTCCCCACGGACAGAGTCAGACATGGAGAGAACTGAATTTCACCAAGGATCTGGCTAAAGGTTGTTACATGCAGTGGACAGCTGTGTCTAGTCAAATCGAAACTATTGCTCCAATTGTTACCAACAGAATAGCTGATAGCTCTGTTGTCAGTTCATTTACACTTGCATCCTGTTACAAATTAAACTGAAATTGTGGCGCGCTGAAGGAGTGTAAAGTAGGTTTTCTGCCAAGTGACAATTCCTTATATCACCAATTTCCAAGTGCGGCCATTATAGGTCATTGCTGGGGGAGTTGTAATTTCCAGCAGGGAAGATTTAGGACCCTGATTTTCTGCCATGGGCAAAATTCCCATCAGCACCTGCTCTCATCTTCTAATCCCATAGGTTGAAAAGGAAATGCAAAGCTCTGGTAACTGTCTTCTCAGCTCTGCTCTCAAAGAATAATATAAAATACAGAGTTGTTCCTTCACTTCTCCCATTTTCCAAGTTATTTTTTTTTATTTTTTTTTTCTCAATCACAATATATAAATTCAGACAGGAGGAAAACTACGAAGTGACTTGATTATGGACTCCTCCGTATGGAAGAGGATGGTAGGGCACAGCAGCAAGAGCAGCTCAGCAGCAGCGCTTGTAGCCGGTGTTCATCACAGCCAAGTGCAGCATCTTCCCCTGACCCCACACCTAAGCCTCTCCATCAGCAGACCAGAAAATACCTTCTGGGCAGAAATACAGCCTCTCCCAGGATCCTCAATGGGTCCTAGCAACTAAGCTGAAAGCCTGGGACTTGACCACATTTGGAATAAACTTGCCCAAAACCATCAATGCTAATTAGCTTGTGTTATGAATGGATTAAGTGAGACACCAGCTGCAACGGGGCATTTTGATTTGGGTTGCGGCTCGGTAATTAGATGCACATAAGCTGGCTGGGGAGCTGTCAGTCAGCAAGCAGCAACTTCCTTGGCAGTGGTAGGAAGAAGAGCTTTTCTGTGTCCCATCATCTGTTCTACTGTGAACCTTTGGGTGATGTACCAGTGATCAAACACAGCATTCAGCATGAACTGAAATCCTCCCTTGAGCTACAGCTGTGCAACTCAGTGACTTCAGAACTTAGGTCCTAGAGCAGCTGAGCAATGGTATTTTATTTATAGTGCAAAGTGCTCCTCGTCTGGTGGCTGTTAATGTTAACACCATTCTTCCCTTTGATTTGTGCCAGCCTTTCTCCCTGTTTTTTTAAAACACATTGGTGTTTGGAATGGAGTTTGGGGGAAAATGTGTTTGGTGTTGTCATAAAATTGCCCAGAACAGTACTTATTAAAGAAGAGTATTCAAAATTGAAATTATATGGGGGTGAACATGTACAACTCTGCTGGCGTGGACCTCTATGGTGGCAGGTGCCCGTGCCACCTGGCATCCAGCTGGGAAGGTGAGCTCCCTGCCTAGCCAGTGGAGTGAAATAGGTAACTCCAGTGAGATCTACCTATTTCAGGCATCATCAGTGTTAGGAGGAGAGAAAACCCTATAGGGAGTCTCTGGTGGTTGGCTTGGATGAAGGTGTCTGCTTTTTAGACCTCTATTTTTAATAGATGAGTCGAGAGGTAAATCTTGCTTTTCCTCCCAAATCTGGAGCTTGAATGAGAATAAAATAATCAGGCAGCAACTTTATTTAAAGCAGATGTAAAGGGGATGAGTGTTATAAAGAGACCCGTGGAAGTGGCTTTCAGTTCTGGAGCAGACGAGGAGGTAGACAGCAAAAGAGTTTTAGCTTTATAGGCTTTCCTAATTAGCATCTGCAGCTGAGGAAATAACGTAAGACATTTTCCACAATATTCATTAGCTGCTGGGTTTTTATAACCTTGATTGGACTTTGTACACTTTCTCCCACCATCCCGTCGTGTTTACTCTTGACATATATTCCAGCAAACATGTTTTTGGGCCGGAGTGTTTGTGGAGGCTGCGAATTCTGTAGAATATTCCTGAATAGTGCCTTTAATATTCCCGCTGGAAACCTGCTTCTAGGGATTGTAATGTCCCTCTGTTCAGGAGACAAACATCGCCACTGTGTCGAACAGATATTTAATAGCTCATGAACTGGGAAGAGATCAAGTAAAGTATTTAGACAGGAATTTCAAATACGTATTTTTAGGCAAATAGCAATCATCTGCTAACAGTTCACAAATCTCTGAATATGTCAAATGCCTGTCTCTTCTGCAGTGCCCCATTTCTGGGATTTAAGTTCACCAGCAAATTTTGAAAGCAAACCCAACAGTTTATTTGTTATTCTCCTCAGTTTCTCTCTGTGAAGAAAAGATTATTTATTTTTAAATCTGTTCTGCTTAGAATAGCTTCCATAACATTGTTTCTTATTGACTCATCTCTAAATAAGAGACTCTTGCTCTTGACTCCTGCTTAGATGAATGATTTCTAAGGCTTTTCTTTTTGTGACAGTGTTGAATTGGTTGATGTTTGTATTAAGCTTTCCTAAGTGCACTATTAAATGGGCAAAACTTCAACAATAAACAGGCTGACTGGCTCAGTGATAAATTGAAGAGAAGGGGAGATGTGTATTTTTAGACAGAAGAATCATCATGGAAATTGTCTGATTGCCATGCAGTTGGAGAAAGCTATGTGGAAATATGCTTCAAATAGGTACAAGACATTAGCTGTTCTTAAATCAATGAGACTGTGCTTTGGAAAAAAAAAATCAACAACAACAGCAAAAACTTGTGTGGTCAATGCCTATCTTGCCCTAAGGCTTGCCTAGGATCTAAGCATTCCTTGTAGTTTTAGAAGCAAAACCTTCAGGTTTACTTTAAAGAGCTCTTAAGTTCTCTTTGTCATTGTGACTCGTGAGCAGGATTGAACATTTTACCTTTCCTCTACACGAGAAAAAGATAAGGACGATTAAAAAGGCAAATAAAACTAAAGGACCCCTCATGGACCTTTGTGTTGTTTTGTCCAGGATTGGTGATATTATTAAAAAATGAGTCAAGACAAGCGCATTCCCAATTTTCCCTCCTTTTCAGAGGGAAATCATATTTTGTAGAGGATCTTATTTGTGAGTGGTTATTTCGAGTGAAAATGGATGGCATCTCTGTTCTGTTTCTGTCAGTGAGCAAGCGGGACTGAAGTCCTCTGCATGGGGACAAGCTCAACCCTCTGGGTTTCCAGCCTGCCACAAAGCAGTGCACACCGGCAGACCCAAGAGATAATTACCAGCTTTGCAAATTGCCAGACACGTCCCCACACCCAAGGACGTGTGTATTTGAGCTGTGTATTTGAGCTGAAAGCGCAGGGAAGCGGTGGGTCGGGGTCCAGAGCCTGTTCCCAGCTCTGCCACTGCCCGGCTCCAACCTGCGGCAAAGCTGCACCTCTTCCCTGATCTGCACGAGGGAGATAGCAGTATCGGTCTCGCAGGGGGTGCTAAGAAGCTTAGTTCATTAGTGTTTACAAAGTGTTTCTAGATCCTCAGATGGAAAGTTCTATAAACAGGCAAAGTATTACTAATTGCCAGCTTACACTAACTACTAAAGGGAAAACAAGGATGGCTGGAGGAAGGAAGACATGAAATTTGTGATGAGATGCATCAGTTTAGTGTCTTTAAGTTAAACAGTTTAGCGGTCTGACTTCCCATTGCCATCATCTTAAAAATCTCCAGTCGTTTCTATTGGTGCAATATTTGACCTCCAGTTTACTTTGGGGAAAATCAAGGCACATCTGAGTCTGAGAATCAGGCCTCCTATGCTAAAGAATAAATCATAGGCCTAATTTGGGTGACCTTTCCTGAATTTACACCATGAGGTTGCACTGATGTAAATGGAATGAATTCTGGTTTGCAGAACATGACATCGGTGATTCTGTTCAGGCTTTACAGCAAAATGCATCAGAAAAACAATTTTGCACATCTTTACAGCTGAGAAGCACACCATGATACTAATGTACTAATGTTCAGAGCATTTCAGAGCATATGGGTAGGGTTTTTTTGTTTATCTGGTTTGGTTTCATGGTTTTTGTCCTCTTCATTCAGCTCTGGCAGGGAACAACAGAGACCGGCTTATTCAGTCCTTTCCCCTTTCTGAGTTTCCTGCAATACCACAGCAATGTCGTGCTTGGGTTCCCAGTTAACTTTTTGTTGGCATTTTGGGAGGCATCAGGAATCAAAATAAGTTGTGTAACTTCTGTTGTTTGTATTTATATATATTTTGTTATTTGTATGCATTTTTCTGTAAAGCCTGATCCCGTAGGACCAAGGTCTGTGATAGGTTCCTTTAGAAAATAAGGACATGGAAAGGGAGACCCTTAGTTAGTGCTCTTCACTCTTTAAAATACACCTTTTATTTTATTTTTTCACAGTGTTAAAAAAAGTAAATAAATAGTAGTGGGTAGCCATTTCCCAGTCATCCTCCAAAGGGTGAAATCCTCATCTGGTATAAATTGGCATCGCTCTATTCTAATCAGGGCAATGCCATTAATTCGCTCCAGCTGAGGCTCCAGCCCTAGAATGCCAGCAAGGGGAGTGAGTTTTGCACAGGATGGGTTTTCAGTCTGGGTGGAAGGTTTTGCTGTGTAACTTAGCTATGTGTCTAGGCTCAGTGCTGTGGGAAACTGTCTATTTGACATCTGTGGCATACGCAGCAAAAGCTTTGGCAGTTAGAGTTAATGCCTTTTGAATTTGCAGGTTGTTTACTTTCATCTTGAATGTGGATTTGCTTTCAGCCTCAATGGGAAATCTAACATAAGAAGTAATAGGACCGGCCATCTGTCCAAAAGGGTATGAGAATTCCTGTTTTTGAAAACCAGTAATGGAGATCAGGGACACCATGTGTGTAATCTCTAGCAAATTATTGGTATGCTCCTTAGATTTCCAACCTGGGACCCAATCCCTCGGGAACAGAGTGAGGAAGGGCAGGTTTAGGAGATCAGATCTGTAAAAGGAACATGGTCAGCATCCCTTTCCAGTGGTCGCTTCTACAAACAAGCACTGTTACAGCCCTTTCTTCCTCTGCTCTGATTTACAGCCCATTTTGGTGCATAAACTGTGCACCTACAGAGCGGTCTGCTCAATTGTCGCTGAACCCTGGGGTCTCATGAGAGCAGTAAACAGCACGAGTGAATGGGAACCCTGATCCCTCGCCAACGTTTCCTACAAGGAAATATCAGTCTCTGTGTTAGTAACAGGCAGAGAAAAGGGTAATGACTAGACAGATTGGGTCACTTTTTCAAAAAAGCTTAGGGCCGGATTTCTCAACTCTTGAGAGGGTCCAGATTTTTTTACTTTCTTTCCTTCAAGACAAAAGTTAAACCCATCCCTTCCTCCCACCAGCTAAACTAAGAAGCGAAAGAGGAGCCAACCTTTGACAAAAAACGATCAACATCCTGCCACTCTTAGCAGGACGTGATGAATGGATTTTGCAAAGAGATCAGCACGCAGCATGTAACAGAGCTGCTCCCGATCCACATGAATGGGAACTTGGGCCTCCCCTGTCTCTCTTGGTCGCCCACAAGAAGTGCCAAAACTGCAGTGAGAAGATACTCAGATGGTATGCACTGTGCTGAATGGAAGGCCAAGCCTCTGCTTTGGAAGGCTGCGTGGTATAAACTGTTGGTCACATCTCCTCTGACTTTGTCCATTTCTGCTGACTTGGATTGTTATCCTGATTTGTATAATCTAAAGACCCGAGTCTTGGTCTCCAAACCACTTGGCTGAAAACCATGGCTTGAGTAATTAATAAATAATAGGAAAGACAGAAAAAGAAAAAGACTACAAGAAACCATTTAGCAAGAACATCACCTGGTCTTCAGTAGACGTTCATTCTTTGCTATACATGCAGTGAATGGGTGTGCTTTTATCCTTCCCAGAGTGAATAGTCCAGGGACATAGGATAGCTGGCAACATCCTTAAAAGCACATTGGCCTGATTCTGATCTGCCTTACACATTGAGCAACATTAGTTGAGATATCCTGATGTAAATCCAGCCAAAGATTAAAACCAGCCCTGCAACAACGAGAGGGCTTAAGCAAAACATACGGCTTTCATCCCAACAGCACCATCCCTGGGCTATTTTACCTCAATTACACTCTGATTTAAGAAAACTGGAGAGCACCGTATCATGTTCAAACTGTTTTCTTTCTTCCTTCTCTGTCAAATTACGGCCACTGCAGATCTGATGAGTTTTGAGATTGGTTGGGGAAATAAGACTCTTCAAAGTCCTTATTTTGTTTATTGATTCAATAGTATTTACAGACTAATAACCACACAAGGCTAACAGGCACATTTGAATTGGGAATGCTATAATCTTGAACGTTATCTGTGGCCAGAATAGCCAGTTTACAGATAAGTAAGTACTCTACTTCAGGGAAACCAAGGCTTGTAGTTCTCTTAGGGAAGCCAGCTTGTTTTATTGCCAGCTTTCAGGCAGTCTTCTATTCCTTAAAGTTTTCCATGGAATCACAGGATCATTTTTCCTTATTTCCCTCATTTGTGTGCAGTCATGAGAACCAGGATGGCCTGAAATTAAATAAGTGCAGTTCAACCAAAGTCAAAGACTTTGCAGTTTTTGGTTTTGCTTGGAACCAGAAGCAGAAGAGTCAAAACACTGCATAAAAGAAGGAAAAAAAAAAAAAAGCTGTTTTCATTGTATTTTTGGCATGAGCGACTGGTCTGAGAGATACTAGAAATCATTCAAGAAAGGTCTGTTCTTAAGACATTTCCAGTCCTGCTCTGAAGCCTGAGGGCTTTAGATAAGCATCTTCATGTGGGGATCCTTATCCAAAACAAACCACCGAACCTTTTGTAGTTCACCCATCGCTAATAGTGATTCCCCCCCCCCATGCATGTCTCCCCCCCCCACCCGTGCGCTTGCACACGCACAAAAGTTCTTCAAGGCATCCTAAAAGTGGATGCTTTTCCTTGCCCGTAACATTTTCATTGCCTCTCCAGCGAGATCATCGCCTTGGCAGGAGAAAGAAGAAAGCAATTGTTGTGGTTTAACCCGGCTGGCAGCTAAACACCACACAGCCGTTCACTCACCCTCCCCCCTCCCTCTCTGGGATGGGGGAGAGAATCAAGAAAATGAAGCCTGTGGGTTGAGATAGAGACAGTTTATTAGGACAGAAAAGAAGGGAAAATAATAATAATAATGATAATAGTACTATTAATAATGTGTACGAAACAAGTGATGCACAATGCAATTGCTCACCACTCACTGACTGATGCCCAGCCTATCCCCGAGCAGCCGGCCCCCCCACCCCGGCCAGCCACCCCTATATATTGTTTAGCATGACGTCAGATGGTATGGAATACCCCTTTGGCCAGTTTGGGTCAGCTGTCCTGGGTCTGTCCCCTCCCAGCTCCTGCTGCACCCCCAGCCTGCTCGCTGGCAGGACAGAGCGAGAAGCTGAAAAGTCCTTGGCCTGGTGTAAGCACTGCTCTGCAACTATTAAAACATCAGTGTGATATCAACATTATTCTCATCCTAAATCCAAAACATAGCACCCTACCAGCTACTAGGAGGAAAATTAACTCCATCCTAGCTGAAACCAGGACAGCAATGAAGTGCCCCATGATGTCCGAAGGATTTCCTGTCCTCAACCTAACAGCACACGTCAGTGTCGCTTTCTCCCCCTTCTCCTTTGTCTCATCTCTGCATTTTGCAGGATTTTTTTTTTTCTCTTTCTCAGCCTGGAAAAAACAACATCCCCCTCTCCCTGGCAGCATGAGTGACAGAGGCAGAGAAATCAGCACAGTGTCAGCAAGAGTTTAGCTCCGCAGCTGGGACCTGAACTTTCCGCAGCAGAGCACAGCACTGGGTCACTGCACTAAAGCAAGCCAGATTGATACAAAGTGCTTGCTCACTCTGGGAAGGAAAACATCAGAAGCCAGTTAATAAAAATGCTTAGACACCGTCTACTGTGAGCTTACAGCAGCAATGGCCCCCAGTTTATCCTGGAAAAGATCACCACAGAGTGTATGTTTACTGTCTTAACCCCCAAAGTGACACAGTATTTGGATGCTATCTGTGCACGGAGTGTGTAACGTAGGTCAGTGTAGATTTTAGAGCTGTTGAAACTGGAGATGGAGTGTGTGGACTCGACATGCTGCATGCCGTGTGAAGTTTTCAGCTCTGAAGACCCGAATTATCATGTCTGCCAATAGTTAATGTGCCTAGAAAGAAGATGCTAAAATATTCTTTCCCACTCCAGTTTGCAGCTGAGAACTTGTTAGTCTGTAATATCTTTTATTTATAGTGTCTTTCCACTCAAAGGATCGGAAAGTGCCTCTGTTTGGGAGTCCCTTCAACGAGCTACAGATACCTCCAGGCAGGGATGCTTCTCTGTGGTGGCCTCTGACTGAGGTTCCAGGGTCTCCTTCACCATGGAGGCACATGAGGGACTCATCTGCCTTGCCAGACACCAGCACCGGGTCCTCAGAGCCAGAGGGAAAGGCAGACACCCACCCTAAGCCCAAGGAATAGCAGAGAGAGAAAATCATCCAGTGAGTTTGCTGGCAGAGGACTTAGATTGACGATAGCTCTGTTTGGAAGTAGATGTTGGGATGAGCTATTGCCAGTGCTGGGTGATATCCTTGTGCAAAGGCCTCAGACAGCGAAGCCACAGCTCAGAAGGCGGCATTTGGTGGCCTTATTTGGGCAGCGCTCCATCCAACCCAGCAAACACCAGCCATGCTGGAGAAAGCTCCAACGACCCTGTGCAGGGGACATGGCCCAGTGGTGGAGATGCTCCTAAGGGCATGGGGACGGGCTCTAAGTGTGCACCCCAGCTTCCAAGGAGCCATTTCTGATGTGCCTCAGTGGACAAGGGAGCCCAGCCAAGCTCATCAAAAGCCCCCCAACATCACTGACTGCTCACGGGGCCGTACCCTGAATCACAGAATCACAGAATCATCTAGGTCGGAAGAGACCTCCAAGATCATCTAGTCCAACCTCTGACCTAACACTAACAAGTCCTCCACTAAACCATACCACTAAGCTCTACATCTAAACATCTTTTAAAGACCTCCAGGGATGGTGACTCAACCACTTCCCTGGGCAGCCCATTCCAATGCCTAACAACCCTTTCAGTAAAGAAGTTTTTCCTAATATCCAACCTAAACCTCCCCTGGCGCAACTTTAGCCCATTTCCCCTTGTCCTGTCACTGGGCACGTGGGAGACTCTGCTCCGGGTCTCCAGCCTGGCTTGCAGCTTGATGTGCTCATGCCATTGCTTTTGCTGTGCTGAAATCCTCAGTGCATCTTCTCCCCTCCCTGCAGCATCAGTAACATCATTACTGTGATTTTTCTCCCTAAATCTCTTGTTCCTCCAGGCACCAGACAAGGTGCCTTTACACCACATTATCCCTATCATGTGTTTCAAACTCTGGTTTAACTGGAGTCACGTTGCTGGCTAAAAGTTGGCTCTCTTGGGACCTTTCCCATGGGGAAAACACATTTTTCTCCCCCAACCAAACCTCCCCCATGGAGAGGGACCGGCACTTTCTCATCCTGGCACGTGTGAGGGTTTCTCTGCCTGCTTTCAGGGCATCTCTCCCTCCCTCTTTCTTCCTTGGAGAAGAGCATACATATGTTGTTTGTACATATGGGGTTTTCTCCCCCCTCCCTCTTGGTCCATTGAGTGTTGCATCATGTTTCACTCCTGTTGCTGCTTCTTCCACGCGTGCTGCTTCGGATTTGTGGGTGGGAGCGGGAGGGAGCCCCTCCAGTGGGCACGCTAAGAGGGAAAAAGAATTAAAAAAGAAAGAGAAAAAAAAAGGGGGGGGGAGATAAATATTTGGGAGGAGGGGGGTTAAGAGCAGAGAAAAACAAATTGAAGCTGGTGCCAGGCTGGAACCAGCAGCTGGTTACCAGGATAGCAGGCTGGGAAGAAGTTAGTGGAAGAGCTCTGTGCCATGTTTGGGTTGCTTAAAAAAATACACCCTCCCTCCCTTCCTATGCCGTCTTTGTTTCTCACCCGCCCTGTGAGCATGAGGAGGGATTCGGCTGCCAAAGGCGGGCTTTCAGGAAATTTGTATTTAAAGCGATGTTGAGGGATGCAGACGGAGAATGTCCACTGATGCGAATGTAGGTGTGCACGTGAGCGCCCGGGGTCCCGCTGGCTCACAGACACCCAGGGGGGCTGGGGGTGCACAGGGAAGCTGCTGTTGCAGCTGTGAAGAGATGCCAGGGCATTGGCAAGCATGGCACGACTGTTTATTTTTTTTTCCAATGGAAGAGGTGGTAGGGCTGGGGTGGAGGAGAAAGGGGGGGGGGGAAGGTTGCAACACTTGGCTGGAAAAATTTAGAGTACAAAGGAGAGAGCGATGAAAAGGGTGGCAGAAAGGGGGAAGGGGGCTACTAACTGGCTGCTGTGGGAATAGGTTTTGGTTTGCTGAGTGGGGCCGGTTGGGAGCGGGCTGGGGATGCGGGGTGATGCCAGGGGGGCCTGGGGAGGCAGGCGGCGACAGAGCAGAGCGCCTTGTTTTCGTCCTTTCTCTCCTCCTCCCTCCGCTGGGCGCTCAGAGGAGAAAAGACAAAAAGCTGAACCAGTGCCAAGAAGGAGCTGCAGTGACTCGAAACCAGTGCTCTATGCCGCACTAATATTTCCAAGCAGGGCTGCTCTTGAGAGCGGCAAAACGTGCCGGGAATGAGAATGGCTGTGGCGCGGGGCTACCAGCCAGCTTCAGGAGCCTTCTCTTTCCTCCTTTTCCTTTTAAACGCGACTCTCTTCCTTCCCTGTCCACCCTCAGCAGGATTTAGGGATCCTTGTCCTTGGCTTTGCACAGGTCCAGGTACAGCAGGGGGGTGGCAGGGAGCTGGGCAGTCCCCGGCACCCCCAGCAGCACTGCCCCTGGGCACAGCATGGCAAGTACCGGGCAGAAATGCTGGGATTTCCCTTCATTTCCAGCCTGGGTGTGTGCATTATCAAGCTCTTGAGTACAGGATTATAAGTGGGTAACCGAGAACGAGGAATGAATCCCCTCCTGCCCACCTCTCCTGCAATCCCTATGTAGAGGGATTTTTAATTTTCATGTATTTTTCCTAGCAAGGAAGAGAAGACTTGATTCCCCGGGAGTTTTCTGATTGTTTTCCTGTTGCCACTCCTTCCCCTCCTCCTCACTGTCCTCCTCCTCTCGCAGTACCCATAAGGCTGCTCTCGCTGCTCTGTATCATGTTGCAAGGTTACTTGTAGGACATGCGAAGCTATGCAAGGTGCAGCATCGCCTGCGTCGCTGCTCCCCGGTGCTTCTCATTTGCCAAGGGACGAGGCAGCTTCCAGGCTGCCTGATGCAGGCGCCTGGCTCTGCTGGGCCCCCGCTTCATGCTATTGAGGGGTTTCTGGTGCAAAAAACCCTTCCTGCAAGTCTGCCTGGGCAGAAAAAAAAAAAAGTAATAATCATATGGGGCTGAAACTTTGACAGCAATTTGTAAGGTTGGTTGATTCACAGGGGCCGGGCTGGAGTTTTGCTGTGACTTTTGTCTGAAAGAAAACGTTTTGCCCTCTGGCTCCCCTCTTCCCTTCATTCACAAGTTAGGGAAAGGTACATGCAAATAGCATTTTTTGGGAGGGATGTTGTTTTTTTTAATATTTTTTAACCATTTTAAAATTGTTACCAGCATGAGCATTCTTGCAGGAGCCCAGTATTTGAAACTGAACACAAAGATCTGTCTTCCCACCGTACATTTCTTTCTGGCTCATGCTGGGATTTGGATCTGACGTTTCAGGTTGGCTTTGCAGAAATCGGAGACTGGGGAAAGAGAAACCCCTGCCTTCGGGTTTGAAAACAGGTCCAGATCCTGTTTTACCAGCAGCTGCATCACTGACACAGCCAGAAGGTCAAGTTCAAGGAGGATTTTCCAAAGCATGGGCAGAGGCTCATTAGTTTGCCACATCTCAGGAGCTTGGGGGTGGTTAGCTTGGCCCAGTTCATGGTCCCAGGTGTGGGATGATCCCCGTGACCTCTCCCTCACCTGAAAATCCTGCCCTAATACTTATCCAAACCACTTCAAACCTCACATTTGTTTTTGGACACGTAAGCTTGGTTTTGGAGCACCTGATTCTGCTCAGATAATGCCTTTTGGAAACAGTGTGATAAATGGAGGGGAACGTGGTGTGACTTAAAGTTGTTATCCAGCCCGCTCTCCTCATGCTCCTCTTCTCCAGGCTCAGTCCCAAACTAACACTGCTAGGATGGGCACTCATTTCTGGGGCGACACTCACCGGTGCTGTAGGGAGCAGGACTTCTGCAGTGATGGGTCTCTCTCCATTCTTCCTCCCAGCTGTGCTTTGACCTTGGCTGACCTTGGTTGCTGCAGCCTGGTCTCGAGCAAAGGAGATGCCGTTGCCTCTTCTTGCTCTTTGCTCTTTGGCACAAGTGAGGGGTTTGCAGTGCTTGGCCAGGAAGCATTGGAGTGGGTGAAAAAAACGTGGCAAGTCAGCATACCTTCCACCAGATCCCACCTGGTCTTAGTGAATAAAGTACACACATGAAAATAAGTGTTTGGGTATGCAGACATGGGCTTGCTGTTTGCTTTTCAGTTGCCTCTTCAGACTCAATGACATGAGCCTTGTAGTTAAGCTACCTTCCTCACCAAGGGTACATACTATGCAGATCTTGCCTGAATTTCCCTTGCTGATGGTTCTGGCTGGTGCTCTTTCCTCTTTCCTCTTTCCTCTTTCCTCTTTCCTCTTTCCTCTTTCTCTGGTCACAGCCCCCTCTTTTTAACCTGAGATCCCTCACCATGGGATGCCAACCTGCAAAAGCAAATGGCAGCAGTGAGGATTAAAGCCCACATCAAATTGAGCAAAGGAGACCCTGGCAGCTTTCCTAAGCCTTATGCACCTGCACAAAGTATGGCTTACACTTCTAGATGTGCAACAGCTTGTATTTCCTACCCAGTTACACCTCTTAATACTCCACTTAACAAATAACAATTACCTAACAGATTTATTGACAGGATCTCAAATGTATGGACAAAACATTAATGTAGACCATGTGCAGAAAGTAACATTGTATTGCGTGTTATTCGGGAAGGTAAACTGAGGACAGCAAATGAAGAGACCTTCCTAAAGCTTTATATTTCAGAACACAGATTTCTTCTATTTCTTCAGTGTCTTGACAGTGCTCTGGAGTAAGGGAACTTTCGTAAGGGAGCTTGTCCATCTTGGGGCAGAAATGTTTCTACTACCAAATGGTCCAGGTAAACCATCTGGCCATAGCCTCCCACTGAGTGTTGCAATGCAGTGACAATGCAGCTGAATGTCTTAGTCTTTATTCCTCCCTGTATCAGAGGTGTCTCTGGATGTATTTCCCTGAAACATATCTCATGAATCTCCAGTTGCTTACTTCAAACCTCTTTTCCTTATAACACTTTATACTGAAACTTTGCTTGCTTGGAGTTGTTATGAGATGCCTTGCATCTGGAAGGGTTAATCCAGAGGACTCTTCCAAGGCTGTCTTGCACCCCTTCTCCCCACACCTTCCCCACTCCCAGTCTTATTTTTTTTGGACTGGTAGCCTCGCATTTCCGTAATCTAAATGTGCAAATGCTTTGCAGTCATGGTCCAGTAGCTGGATTAATCTCAGACCCCTGGAGTGGCAGATGGCTGATTTGTTGCTGATTCCAGTTACAGAGAATTGTGCCACCTATTATCTTTGCACAGGCTGCCACTTAAAAGGGTGCCTTGGGCAAAATCAGTGAAAAGCAAAGCAAACGCTCTCTGGTCTGCATTACCACAGGTGAAAATGTGAAATATTTCACCTTCGTGTGAAGGGCTTGAGAGGTAGACAAAGAGGGGAGAGGAGGCGTGAGGGGGAGAAGGGAAGATCTCATTTTTGTACCGGAACCGTGGAAGCACAGGGCAGAGTGGGTTTGCCACAGTCATGATGTTGAATCACAGCCACTTATCCTGTTTTAAATGGTTTTGCAATGTGGTAATCATTGGCTTTGGCTCCCTGCTTTAACTCTTAAACAAAGCAGATGGGTTGGCATCATGGGACACCGTCCTGCTCTTCCCAAGCCTCCCCAAAGCGGGCTGTCCTAGGGATCCGTGGCTCCGCTCCCAGCCATCACGGCTTGGGACGCACCCCGTAGCTGCAAGGCAAAGCTGAGATGGCCCCACGTTGCCGCTGTGTTTCCCTGGGCTACCCAGAGGAGAAATCTGCCCATCTGCATGGGTTAAGGAGAAGCCTGGGGGACCTTCCAGAACCGAGCAGGGATGAGGCAGCCGGGGGTGAACCCCAGCACCATGTGCTCAGGGGGTGGTGGGCACACAGAAAGATGTAATGAATTGGAAAAGAGCAAAACTTTGGATACTTTTGACCATTTTCCACACGGTCATGCCCACAGTGAAGATTCTCTCTTTTCTCTTTGCTCTGGGAAATGCCACAGAGCCAGATGAAGACTTTGGGAAGAGAGTGTGGGTTCCCTGTGCAGAGTCCAGTGACGAAATCTGTGAACAAGGTAAGAGCAAGGGGTTGTGGCTGTGAAGGGTTTTCTTGCTTCCTTTTCCCCTTCCAAACCCGTTATCGAAGCGTTAGACATGAAATGTAGGATGTGTGTAGCACAGGAACTGATATTCCAAGTGCTAAGTGAAAGAGCCTAAAAAGATCAAGCTAAATAGGGCTTCTTTTTAATGCATTCCATTATGGTGGTTTGGGTTTTAGAACAGTTTGTATTGTATCCAAATGATCTACATGTGAATAATTGTTACCAGCCTCCTGACACCAGGACCTAATTAGGAAGTAAGAGCCTTAAATAGGCCATTTGCATAGTGAGCTTCCGTATGTCTCCTTGTGCAATTTATTTGCTTCACTCCATTGAGATATAATGAGAATGAAACTCCTCGAACTGCCTTTGACTCTGAGGCTCTCTTCTTCATCTCCTCTGCAGTTAGAGCCCACTATTAAGAAGATAATATCTATTTCCCTTTGTTCAGAAAGAAAAGAGACTGTACTGCTACCCTTATTCCAGATCGGCCAAGTTTTTCTATTTCCCAGTTTCCAATGGAAATAGAACGAGAAACAGCCAAACAACCCACACACAGCCTGTGAAAAATGTAATGCTGTCAGAGAAAGCACGAGGAAGGTTAGGACAGGCTGATCTCGAAGGCATACTATCCACCATAACTAGGGCTCCTAAAAACCTGATGAGGACTAATGTCCTTGTTTTTTCAGCCCATGTACAGGTCCCATTTAAAGAGCTCTAAGCTGGTTCTGTTTGGATTTCTTCCTTCTAGGATGTTATCAAGGGGGAAAGGTTGGTTCAAGGCTGCTTGAGTTTTGTCCTAGTTTTGAATATTCAGCTCAGTCTGGAACAACACACATTCTGGGGCCCTCTGCTCACATAATTTTGCCAAGTGTGTTCATTAAATATAGTTTCAGAAGATATCCTTTATTTCCAAACTCCTCTTACATGCATGACTCCACCCCATCCTTCATTCTATTACTCTCATCATCCTGAAGTTAGCAAAACTTAAGCATATGATGGAGTGCCATTTTCCATAGGGATGAACTTTAATGACTGCTCAAAGTGTTGTCTTCTTCTCTGCTCTGCTCTGCTCTGCTCTCCTCGCCTCATCAGGATCTTATTTCATTTCCCGGTGTAAGTCAGTTCCATGTGCAATGATTTTGTTTATGATAATTCAGTTGCATGTTCCCTTCCAACAACTGCCGTTGCCTTCCAGAAGGGAGGTTAGTGTTGGTCCCCTTATAGTGATAATTATAATCAGACCTGTCATCCTTCACACAGTCTACGCTTATCACTTGCATTTAGGAGGATTTTTCCTGAAGCCTATTACCAGTGCAGCTTCTTAGGGAAAAGTAGTCATGACTTTTCAGCTAATCTTTGATGGCTCTCAGGTTTGAAAGCACAGAGAGGAGCAAAATGACTGCCAGTTGCAGTTAAAGGCACTGTCTGTCCATCGGGGTGTAAAGCTCTGCATCTGGAGAGCAGGGATAGGCAGACAGTCTGGGGAGCACAGCATTTTAACGCGGCTGTGACAACTCTTCACGTGTGCGGGAGACACAAGGCAGTGCTTTTTCCAACTGCAGCACTCCCCCCCCCCCCCCCCCCCCCCCCCCCCCGAGCTCTGCAAACCTGCCAGACAAGGGTTCCGGGTGGCAGGCGGTGCTTGGCAGTGGCACCTTCTCTCCGCGCTGTTTCGGGCACCGATCTGTGGTTCTGCCCGTGTCAAGCCGCTTGGCCGCGGATGGCCAGAGGAGCGGCTGCCGTCTGCGGCGCGGGCTGGAGGTGATGGACAGCATCCAGGGATGGGCTCAACAAGGGACTGACGGACCCGCTGCCACCTGCATGCGGCACTGCGGCTGTGACCGACTGGCCAGTGCCACGGTGGGAAGTCTCTCGGTGTTTTCTCTATCCCAGGACGTATAGAAAATTGCTCACCCTAGTGTTTTTCACTGGGAGAGACATCCCACCACTTAGTAGAATCCCCCTCATTTTCACTTCATTACTCCCGTTGATATGCTAACAACCTCTCTCTTTGGCTTTTGCTTTTTGCTAACTTAAAAAAGCAATGTGACAGTTTATAGCATTTCGTTAGTCTAAATGAGTGATGTATTTTTCAGTCCCTCCTGTGTTGTCACCATGCTCTTCTTTATGTTCTCAGAGAGCTGGGCTCCCTTGGTCATGGCAGGAGTTGAAGATGGTCTGTGCTTTATAGCTTTTGTAGCAGAGGAAATGGTGGGACAGTGGGAACTTGTGTTCTCTGCAGCTATGTATTGACAGCGTGCAGGGATATGATTTGCCTTTGTTTTATTTAAATTTACTGGCAACTCGAGATTCATTTATCAGGTGTCACTCCCTGAAGGAAGATAAATACCACATAGCAAAGACTTCATCTATTATACAAACAGATTTGAGGCTTTGCTATTGCATTTCCCTGCCTGCTGTAAGGAGTAAAAATGCCTTTGGCTGAACAGACAGAGAGATACTTAGCGGTAACATCTTATGACCTTTTGATCAGCTGAGATCTCAAGCCATATTAGTGGACAGATTATGATGTGATGGAAAGAGGGCCAGGAATAGCCTTTTTATCGTGAGACCCTTCCTGTGAATATCCTTCTTTGTTATATTCAAGTGTTTAATCACCGGGGCCAGGACCATAATTTGAAAACAGGGGAGTGAAATATTGGAACAGGTGATCCAAACACACTCGAGTTTGCCAACTCCAGTTGGATATTACAGCTTACAGTTTCTCCCTAATATTCTCCTACCCTCCTGTTTCTATCAAGCGTGGGTGGCGTTGCAACATTTGCTGTCACTAATAACCCCATTTTGGCAGAAAAATCTACACAAAATGGACCCTGAGTCCTTGGACTGCAAGGAGCTGCAGTCCCCAAATCCAAGGGATGCACATTGTGAATACGGATATCTGACACTGAAGGGAAGCATTCACATGGAAATGTCTCCCTGTCATTTCTGAGATAATAACAGCAATGCTTAAACCTATTTCAACCCTATTTAGAAAAAAAATGTAGGTTTTAAAAATGTATAGCCCTGCTAGTGTTTTTATTTTCATGGAACCAGAGACAAATGAGAATAACTTTTACATCAGTCTTGCCTACTTCCTGCTCAGGATTTCTCCTTAAACTTTGTGGTAAGTTTAAATTAGCCTTCTTTTTATCTTAATGGCCAATATTAATATTCAGCGTCCTGGATAATTGCGCATGAAGAAGAATGCTCATTCCCTGCTGACTCTGCACATCGGGAATGGTTGTGCCCAAGTTTGATCTGGCTGCCAAGGCCACTTCTGGTGAGGAAGGACAGGCGCTGGTGAAGTCCGAATGTTTTCTGGTCTACGTGAGTCGTGCACAGGTAGCCCCTGCTGGTTATGGAGTCTGCAGCATAGCCCTGCACATGCTAGAGTGGGGATGTCTGAGTTGTGCAAGTGTTGTTTCTTCTTGAGCTGAACGATCTGCTCGTTTCCCCAAAGGGAGGGAGAAGGGCTGGCAGCGCAAGAATCTTGAGCTACTCTCAGCGTAGTGGGGATGCTGAGGCACCAGGTCTGGAGAACAATAGCTGCCACAGCCCTAAGGAAACTCTTTGAAAATGAGAAGGTTATGGAGGTGGAGGAAATGCACAGCAGGACACCGTCTCCTCTTATCTCCCCCAGCCTCTTCAATCAGGTGCCTGCTGGGCTTCCCACTCCTCCTGCCTTTAGCACTAGATCATAGGATCATAAGGCATTATCTGCTGGCATTAACTCATCCACCATCCTCCTGGCATTATAGCTCCCCGAGTCAGGGAGCCGCAGCGAAACATGGATACTGTGAGCCCACATTGGGCTTTGAACCGCAGCTGCCAGGGCTGCAGAGGTGTCCAAGCAGGAACTGCGAGGAGGCACCAGCTGCCTGACACCACTCTCTACCACCTTTCCTATGGGCGTTGCAGAAGGTGGGTGCAACACCAAAAAAGTGCTGCTGCTGAAATACAGCTGGACAAGTATACATGGACAATAATACATATAAATATATGGACATAATACAATAAATACATCGATGAGTTCTAGAGCACCGCAAGCAAAGCTGTTCGAAGAGGTGGGTTCCTCGGAAAGGCACCCATCTGAGAGTAGCAGCTTCTGCTGGTAGCTTGGAAACCTTGCCACCAAGAAGGCTTTGTGGTGTGCGTGGTGATGAAGGTGTAGGTATGAAATGCTTCCACCTTCTAGTGCTTGGGTTCCTGTGAGGAGCAGGAGCTTGTCCAGGCTTGGGTCACACCGTACCAAGATCTTCTCTCTTGGTGTGGGATTGGCTTAGTGCCACTGGGTCTTCTGCCAGATGGCCCCTGTCCCGATATACTCAGTTCTTCTCAAGGCGAGCTCTTGTGTTCAGCTTCTCGTAGCTCAGAGGGACCCATGGAAACAGGCTCACTGGGCTTCAGGTCAGCACAGAAGCTCATAGAGAACATCTTACGGTCCTCCAGAGTAGTACGGTTAAAGCATATGGTAACATCTGGAGGTGGGATGCTTTGTTGGGGGCATGCGATTTAAAGCGACAAGCGTTGAAGATGTAGTGCCAGGCAGATGACAGTGGTGTGGGATGAGAAAAAGAGGACAGCGGTTTGTTTCTGGAGTTAAGCTGCCTGTGTATTTGGCATTTGGCATTTTAAACATAGAACATCTGGTTCCTTACAATTATTAGATACCAGTGATCTCTAGTATCTCACTGAGTAGGAGTGGTATCATGAACCAACAAAGGTTATTGTTATAACCAAATTTAGAGCCATACACCTCCCTTCACCTTACTGGAAAGTGGTGATCTTGGGCAGGAGAAGGGGAAGAAGGACATTTATGTCATACCAGTGCCTTAGGCTGCATCTGTCTTAAGCAAACGAAGTGGCGTCTGGGAATGTTGCTGGGCACGGGAATGAATATATGTGGGTATACTCAAACTACTAGACCTTGGCATGCTTTTGGTCCATGACAACTAGCAAACTCTTAAATCATTCCTAAGCATGGATCAGGGCTCATCCCAGTGAGCTGTTTGCATTTAGCTGCTGTGTTAAGGAAGCTAAGACATGGCTGTGACCAGAGATATGAACTGTTGTGTGCCAGCTGGCTGCGGTGTCTAGGAATCTTTCTGGGCACATTTAACTTGCTAGTGGCTGAAGAGGCTCAGACCCAACTGAGAAAGTGGACTCCATCATCCTAAACTCCATTTGTCAGCAGCAGGAGAGAGAAGGGAGCCACCATCAGGGGCTGATTCAGCCTCCTGTGGTCCTGACCTCTCCAAACTGTAGGCAGAGGCTGAGGCTGCTGAGCCTACAGGGCTCAACACGCTGACAGAGGAGAAAAGTCCATACTGGCCCCATAAAGGCTATAGTACAGGCGCATGTCCTGCTGTCTCTCTGAGCTCAGAGAAGTTTTAAGTCATTGAGTTTTCTTTCCTGAAACATCAAGGGCCATTTTCCTTCACAGGAAGTTTCCTTCTCCTTCACCATGTGGAGGCTCCTTTTTCAATAGGTTCCAGCCACGAGACTGGTGTTCTGTATAATTTCATTTTAATGGTTTGGTGGCTGATAGTTAAATGTGTCCATAGTAGACAATTGTCTTAGACAAAAAGCTCATTGCCAGTTGGCTTAGATATAATAAAATAGCTCATGGAAGGATATGGCGTTATGTCTTTTAAGTATAAAACTCTTTGTTTGATAAAGAAAGTTCTGTTTCAAGCTATACAAACATATGGATGGATTTTTTCACACTGAACCAGAAACCTAGATGAAGAAATAACTTTGGCTTGACTACTGCAACCAGAGTATAATGTGTCATTATCTTTTCTTTCATTGAAATCTGTTCATTCACAAGATGGTCTGATACAATAAATGGAAATGTTTTGTTTAAACATATCGAACAAAACATTTTCCCTTCAAGAACACTTGCCAAGGCGATCTGCTCCGGGGCAGACGCGTTCTGCAGTGGAGCGGGGGATCAGGACAGGCAGGGCTTTTTTTCCGACATCGAGGCCGCTCGAGGGAGCCGCCAGGACCCGGCAGCCCCCGCGAGGGAGGCGGACGAGGCGTAGGCGGAGCCAGCAGCGCCCCCTCCCCGGCCGTTCAAAAGCAGCCCCTAGGGAGCGCGGGCGACCGGGAGCGCGGCGAACAGGGTGTGGTGCGTCAGGAGGGCGGGGTGGGGCAGTTCGCACAGGCAGGGCGAGCAGGGAGGGCCCCTCGCCGGTCTTTTGCAGCGGTCTTTCCCTTCGGTACCTGTAACCTGCCTGCGAGGAACCTGGCCATGGTATCAGCCAGGCAGAAAACCATGGCCTCCGCATCTCTTGCGGCCTCTCCAGCCGCAGTCACCGATGTGGCTACTCAGACGGAGGGCTCGGGGAAACATACAGCCGTCCAGGTCTTGGGCTGCAGGGTGTGCCCGAGTCTTCTGTCGGTATCCGACAGCAGCAGCGAGGGGTATGCCTGTGGGAGGTGTGCCCAGATTGAAGAGCTGCTCAGCCAGGTAGCTGAGCTTCGGGAGGAGGTGAGCAGGCTCAGGAGCTTCAGGGAGTGAGAGAGGGAAACTGACTGGTGGAGGTGTACTCTACCCTCTCTGAGACAGACTCATGAGCCTGCCATAGCACAAATGTCTCCTGCTACGCAGAAGACAAAAGTTCCCTCATCCCGCCAGGCAGCAGGAGGGGACCTAAGCCAAGCGGGGGAATGGAGGCAGGTTCCTATTCGGGGCGGTAGGCGAGCCCTGTCCCTGCCCACCTCACCTTCCCATCTACCCTTATATAACAGGTGCGAAGCTCTAGAACATGACAACCAGAACAATGAAGCAGGCAAAAACCTGTCCCGGTTGGAGAGGGTGCCTAAGGCAAGGTCCCCTACCCCCCACATTGCTATATCAGCTCTCAAAAAAGAAAGAAGGGTTATTGTCGTGGGGGACTCCCTTTTGAAAGGGACAGAGGGCCCAATATGCCGACCGGACCTACCCACAGGGAAGTCTGTTGCCTCCCTGGGGCTCGAGTGACAGACTTCGCTAGGAAAGTCACTCACCTGGTACGGCCCACCGACTACTACCCGCTACTGGTCTTTCAGGCTGGTAATGACGAGGTAGCAACGAGAAGTCCGAGAGCGATCAAAAGGGACTTTAGGGCTTTGGGGCGACTACTTAAAGGATCAGGGGCACAGGTGGTGTTTGCCTCTGTCCTTCCGATAGGGGGGATCGAAGCTGACAAGCAGACTCGTCATATTAACACGTGGCTTCGGGACTGGTGCAACTGGCAGAATTTCGTGTTTTTCGATCACGGGAAGGTTTATGTGACCCCGGGCCTGCTGGCACCAGATGGGATGTGCCTCTCTCAGAGAGGGATAAGGATTTTTGCTCAGGGGTTGGCAGGGCTGATAGATAGGGCTTTAAACTAGAGTCGAAGGGGGAAGGGGATAAAACCAGGCATGCCGGTGATGAGCTAAGGGATGGTGTGCTAGAATCAGAGGGACTGTGTGCTAGTGAGGTCCTTTGGTCGGCTACACAAGGTGCTGCGTATAGGGAGGCGCATTTGAAGTGCTTCTACACAAATGCACGCAGTATGAGGAATAAAATGGATGAGCTGGAAGTCTTGGCCCAGTCCCACAGCTACGACATCATTGGCATAAGCGAAACCTGGTAGGATGAGTCCTGTGGCTGGTGTGTTGCAATAGATGGTTACAGGCTCTTCAGGAGGGACAGGCAGGGTAGGCGAGGTGGCGGGGTGGTGATGTATGTGAAGCATGGGCTGGACTGTGTGGAACTTGAAGCTGGCGATGGCAAAGTTGAGAGCCTCTGGGTAAGGATTAAGGGACGAACAAATAAAGGGGATGTCATTGTGGGAGTCTATTACAGACCACCTGGCCAGGGCGACAACGCTGATGAATTATTCTTTGCAGAACTAAGAGATGCCTCGAGATCGACTCCCCTCGTCTTAATGGGGGATTTTAACTTGCCAGACGTCAACTGGGATCACCACACGGCCGACACGAGCAAGTCCAGGAGGTTCATAAAGAACCTCGATGATAACTTCTTGGTGCAGGTGCTAAGTGAGCCAACTAGGAAAGGCGCCCTCCTTGATCTGTTGCTGGAGAACAGAGAGGGTCTTGTGGGAGACGTGGCAATTGGCGGCCGTCTCAGTCCCAGTGACCATGAAGTGGTTGAGTTTAGAATTTATGGTGACAGAAGGAAAACAGCCACCAAAACTTCAGCCCTGGATGTGGGGAAAGCAGACTTCAGGCTGCTCAGGGAATTAGTCAGCAAGGTCCCCTGGGAAACTGCTTTTGAAGGCATTGGTGTCCATCTGTGCTGGTCCATCTTTAAGCACTGCCTCCTAAAAGCTCAAGATCAGGCGATTCCAAAATATCGGAAGTCAGGCAAGCGGGGCAGAAAGCCGGCCTGGCTGACCAGGGATCTTCTACTGGAGCTAAGGCGAAAAAAGAAAGTGTACGGCTGCTGGAAGGAGGGTCAGGTGACGAGGAAGGAATACAGGGATGCTGTTCGTGTTTGTAGGGAGAAAATTCGTGTGGCCAAAGCCCAGCTAGAGTTGAAGCTGGCCATGTCTGTGGGAGACAATAAAAAAGGTTTTTTTAGATATGTGAACAGAAAAAGGAGAACCAAAGAAAACATAGGTCCGCTACTAGATGGGGAGGGTCTCCTCACAGACAAGGACATAGGCAAAGCAGAGACGTTTAATGCCTTCTTCGCCTCTGTCTTCAACGCTGATGATGGGCGTCGGGACCCAGGGTACCCTGAGCTGGAGGACCATGACGGTGGGAATGACCAACTCCCAACCGACCCTGAATGTGTGCGGGATTTGCTGCTCCACCTGGATCCATACAGGACCTATTCTCTGTTATCACCGGTAACAGGACCCATGGGAATGGTGTGAAGCCGAGGCAGGGGAAGTTTAGGCTGGACATCAGGAAGAGGTTCTTCACCGAGAGGGTGGTCGCACACTGGAACAGGCTCCCCAGGGAAGTGGTCACTGCACCAAGCCTGTCTGAATTTAAGAAGAGATTGAACTGTGCACTTAGTCACATGGTCTAAACTTTTTGGCAGACCTGTGCGGTGCCAGAAGTTGGACTTGATGATCCTTATGGGTCCCTTCCAGCTCGGGATATTCTATGATTCTATGATTCTATGATACCTCAAGTGTTTGGTCACAGTGGGGATGAAGTTATTGATTGAATCTGGCACTTATTTGGAAACGTGACCTTAATCTGCAGGTGTCAGCAACGAACATATTTTCCCCAAGTGTTTCAGCAAGTCAGATAAGAAAATTATTTTTTTTGACATGTTAAAGATATTCCTTTTTAGACAAAGAAAGTGATATCCCAGCTGTATTACTGAAACCCAGTGCCCTGTGTTGCTTGTTAACAGCTCCACATTTACTGTTTCAGTGTCCCAGTTTGCTATCAAGTATCAATGCACCGCTACATACCAAATAATCAATAGTTCTGTCAGTTGAGTATGCCCTGGAAATATAATATTACTGTTAATATCGATCCACGCAGCAGAAATCAAGGCATCAACCTCTGCAGTCATTACTTGCTAGCACCCTTGGTTTTTGTTTGCAGAGCAGCCAGGTTGAAAATCGTGACAGCTGCTCCCTCCTTCCGTGCCTAATAGCTAACACGAATGTGAGCACGAGCGTGTCAGCACACACGACCTGCAGATATGGTGCATGGGGTTTCATTTCAGCCTTCTGTGGATGTTGGGTGCAGCAAAGCAGCTGTTGGCAAAATCCAGAGGCATCGGCCCTGGTATCGGCTGGGAGGAAGGAGAAGCGGTGCTCTGCGCTGCCGCCTGCGCTCACACACACCCCTGCGGGTTTGGTGCGCCATGCCCTATCTCTAGCAGCTTCACAATGCAGTCGTGAATGAAAGTTTGGCAGATTGATTTTATGATTGTCAGTCTTCCTAGAACCAGACCAGAATTTCATTAACTTAAGACAGAAGCATCATTTCCTATAAGCTCTTTCCAGATTTTACTAGATCCAGATAAATTAAATCAGTATTTTATCTGTATGCCACCAAAATTAGTTGGCACGGTGATCCCCACACAGGAATAATATTGTTCTAGTCCCTTTTATTTAAGCAGGAACTGCATTTTGATACTGATAGCATTTCTTCATGAGGAGCTCTGCGTGAACTACAGGAGTGCTGGGGAAGGAGAAACCCAGATGTGAGCAGGGCATAACCTCAGTGAGGCTCAGCAAGGAGATGTAGGCATTTGGAAGAGGGGTATGGCTCCACCAAGCCGTAATTCTCCTGAGGAATCAGCTAATGAGAGCAGGAGGAGCCCACCCTACGTCAGGAGCAGCAGCAGCCACCTGGCCCCAACATGGACCTGTCCAAGTCTCGGTGACTCTGCTAACGCGGCTTCCTCTGCTCAGCTGTCCCTGGGAGGCCTGAGAAGCAGGAAGCAATGTGGGGGGACATCACAACTGGTGGCCATCTTCCTCCCCTCTGGAGGAGGTATGTGCACCACAGGACGTCCAGCTCGAGTTTTTTTTACGTTGCCTGCTTGGTTCTGTCTTGCGGGTGACATTTACCACGTCATCAGAGGTCCCCTTGTTCCCAAGTTATCAGCCTTATCCTCCATCCAAGAGCTTCAGGTTATCTCCTGTACGGCAAGCTATTTAGCACCTGGGAGATGAGGCTCAAGACAGTGCCTTGGGAAGTTTATGTGAGGAGCAAGAGATGCATATTTTATCTTTCTGGGAGGAATCAAGGTCAGGTTTGGTGTTCTCAGAGCAGTCTGAGCTGCAGATGAGACACAATGCAATGCTCTCCATCTACTGGAGTTTCCTAAAACCCATTTTCATATCAAAAATTAAATTTCTGCACTTGTTCAGATAGGGAAGAAACAGCAATTCAGACCCTCAGCCAGCTGGAAGTGGTGTGACTTACAGCTCATGACTGCTACTGTGCAATACATGGAGTCAGAGAGGAGGTCGTCATCAGCTGTGGCTGTGTGCTGTCAAAAATAATAAAAAAAGAGGCAATGCCATCGCTGCACACTCTTCAAAACATTTTTTCTCTTCCAGCAGCATCGCCTCTTCTCTATACAGCCTCAGCAGCTTGCTTCAGTTGTTGAAACTGAAACCACAAATGATGTCATTATATCTTTTTTTCATTGGAAGGTGAATGAGTGGCCATTTCTGCCCTTATCTCCTCTTGTAGATAAAATGCCCCAAAATGCCATCATTGAAGTTCAGAGGTCATCGGTGACTTTAAAATCCTCTCCAATTGCCTTGGATCAAAACCAAATGAAATAAAAATCAATGTGTGAGTCAAGAGGCCAAGACACCAAAATGATGTGTCCAACACAAGCAGCTTGCTGGTTTCAGAGCATTTCTGGCAGCCATCTGCTTGTTTGAATTTGAGGATGTGACGCTTTTAAAAGTCAGAGAAGAAACACATGCTAGACCACAGTCTTCAGATATTTTGCTTGATAACAGGATTCTCTTTTTTGTGTCCATTTTCTTGCAGCCTCAAGAATGTCCTGTTTTGCAATCATACTGTCAGCAGGTGTTCATGGTCCTGAAGCACCACGTTGTGTAATTCCCTAATTTCAAAAAAATAAACATGCTTTTTGAAGCCTCAAAACATTATCTCCTCATCCCTCTTCATGAATGAGCATCAAAACAGTGTGTTATTATAACTCAATAGCCCCTCATTTATTTACATAGATAACGATTGGCCCTTTTTAGCTAAAAAGATACTTTTTTTTTTTCTTTTTTTTTTTCTTCACACTACTCCTATTTCAACTCTGTGGTCTCAGCCTAGTCCTGTGGAAAAAAGAAACTGATGTTTTTATGGATGGTGTTAACTGAGACACTGGTAACCGAATCACATTTAAGAGCTAAATTCCCCTTTTATTCTTGAAGGTGGTTGGGATCAAAGCACCACGAGGCTGGGGCTGGAGGGAGAAACTTGAACTCACAGTGCATCCTTCCTGTGAACAAATAGACATCATATATCTTCTCACTACCAATGTGACCCCTTTAATCAGCAGCATGTCCACAGCTAAGAAGACGATATTGTGGTAGTCCATTAAAATCCCTGCCACAGTCAGAGCATCAAAAAGCAAATGTGAGATTGTTCCTGGCCCAAAGACTGCATGACATTAAAAGTTTAAGATGGAAGTGGATGTATGGGCAGGCAGGCAGCAGTGGGAAAAGGCTTTTGGGTGCCTCTCGACGCAGCCAGCTGTGGCCAGCTGTTACGGGGCTGTCTGCATCGCGCTGGGAGAGGTTTGGAAGAGGGCTGGAGGCTGTGTAATGAGAGCCTTTCCTCTGCAGGAGAGACAGCCTTGGAGAGGAGATGAAGGTACATTAGCAGAAGTTGTTTACCCTCTTACTTGGCAATTGCATAGGGAAAACATTCTTTCTGGATTATTATTTTTTAATATATATGAATAAAGCATTCATAAAGTAATGAAAGCTACATTTTCAACGATTATAATGACTCCATTAAATTCTGGACATTTACCACATCACAATGTTTATCTGCAAGTCAATATTTCCCCGTGCTTAATAAAAGGGAACAGCAGGAGGACCACAGCAAATTTAAGCCACTTCTAGCACTCAGTGTCAGGATTTTAATGGCACCCACATTACCTTGGCTTCTTTTTATATCTTCATCTTGCTTTATGTGACAATACTTAGTTTTTATGTCATGCTTTTCGCACATAAATCTCAGGGTTTCACGAGGCAGAGCGGGACACTATACCCATTTTAGAGAACTGAAAAAGCACTCGGTGAGGTGACTTCATTGTGGCCACAGAGCAGGTCAAAAATCACTGCTGGGAGGAGACCCCGATCTTCTTAAATCCTGTCCCAGGAGTGCACTGCATCTCCAATAGCAGGCTTTACCTGCTTGTAGACAGCCTCAAGTCAGGGTGTGAATCAAAATCTTGCACTAAAGCGGGGTAAAAGGAGTGGGCATCATCCCATTGGCTTCTTGGGGCCCTGGGTTGCAGCCAAATAATCTTCCCTGACAGAGTCAAGCACAGGATTGAAAACAGCATGAGAAAAATCACTTTGGTAGAGAAATAGTGCGAGGCTACCTGTGGTTTTCTTCCATTTTTATAATTGGCCGTCACCTGTTGGCGCTTTGTGGAGGGATTTTCTGTAAGTCCTGTTTGTCACAGAGAAGGGAAGAGATGATCTTCCCTGCCTTGAACTTGCCTCTTTGTCATCTTCTGGTCTCAAATGTGCTTTGAAAGCAGCTTGGGTTCAGTCTTCTCCTCCTGAAGCTTTGTGGGATTCACCAGACCCCTTGTTGGGGTTCACTCCCCTTGTTGGGGTCTGGTGGTGGCAGTGACATGGGAGGCACCAAGGCATGAGGAAAAACGCTGTAATTCCCCATGAAAGCTTATTGTGACACTAGATCACCCGTAATGAGCCAGCTGTTTGGGGTGGAAAGGCACCCACTTGCTTAAAAGGATCCTTTTCCCCAACCTTGTGTTTCTGTGGGGGTCCTAAAAGCTTCAGAGCAGGGGCTTGATCCTGAAGACATCTTCCTGGTCTCCAGATCAGGAACCTGTGGTGTTCCTAAATTGCCCTTCTGTGCTACAGATGGCCGTGCTGGCCTTACCGCAGACTTTGAGGGACCGCACGTCCTTCCAGCCATGCAGTGGTTCAAAATCGTCTTTGGCCATCTCACATCTCACGCCAGAGCATTTTCAAAGGAGTTTTTTGTTTTGTTTTGTTTTTTCCTTCAGGGAAGACAAGAAGGCTGGTGTCTGGCAGCTCCAGAAATCTCTGCAAACCAGGCTGCCAAATGCCCTCTCCCTTCAGCATCGGGAGTCTCCGAGAGAGGAGCTGCCTTTGATTTGCAGTGATGGAGGATATGACGGATGAGCCTCTCTGGGCTCCCTCCTCCTTGGAAATAAGCTGTAAATCTAAACGCATCGTATCCCAGTGAAATCAGCCGATGAATGAATCAGTCAGGTGGGCTCAGAAATCTTCCTGCTGCTTCCAGGGAGCGGGCATACTCAGAAATGACTCCCTGGTAACTGTGGAGCTGTCCTTCCACGTGGCTGCAGAGCAACTGCCACTGCGGTTTTCCCCATTAAGGCAGCCTGTGGTTATGCAGCTCCTAAAAGGGTAGAGGAGGGAAGTGGGCAAGAGCATCCTTCCTCAGCATCGCTTAGAGCATGGTGCTTGTACAACGTGCCTGCAGAATGAAGCAGCCGGAGCATTCCTAGTGCTAAATCCCACTGTGGTCTGCCCACACCAGCCTGACTCCTCTGCGAGGCTGCTGATTCTCTGGAAGGGCTCAAATCAGACAATGAGGATGCTTGGACCAAAGGGTCTAGCAGGTTGAGGGAAATACATTTCCTGAGCAAACACATTCAGCCATTATTAATTTTTGATCAAATAATCCGAGAAATATGCCAGAGGGTGCTCACATGAGCACGTGTCTGCGAGAGGGTAAATTTACCTGCACGGTGAGTAAAACCTTGCAATTTTCATCCCTGCATTTAACTCACAGTATTTTCACGGAATCACAGAATCACAGAATTGAAGGGGTTGGAAGGGACCTCGAAAGATCATTGGGTCCAACCCCCCTGCCAAAGCAGATTCCTTAGAGCAGGCTGCCCAGGTAGGCGTCCAGACGGGCCTTGAATATCTCCAGAGAAGGAGACTCCACAACCTCCCTGGGCAGCCTGTTCCAGTGCTCCGTCATCCTCACTGTGAAGAAGTTCTTTCTCATGTTGGTGTGGAACTTCCTGTGCTCTATCTTGTGGCCATTACCCCTTGTCCTGTCCCCACAAACCACTGAAAAGAGGTTGGCCAAATCCCTGTCTCCCACACCTCAGGTATTTATACACATTAATGAGATCCCCTCTAAGTCTTCTTTTCTCAAGGCTGAAGAGACCTAGGTCTCTCAGCCTTTCTTCACAGGGAAGATGCTTCAGGCCCCGTATCATCTTTGTGGCCCTCCGCTGGACTCTTTCCAGAAGATCCCTGTCTTTTTGTACCGGGGAGCCCAGAACCGGACACAGTACTCCAGGTGAGGCCTGACCAGGGCAGAGTAGAGGGGGAGGATCACCTCCCTTGACCTGCTGGCCACGCTCCTTTTAATGCACGCCAGGATCCCATTGGCCTTCTTGGCCATGAGGGCACACTGCTGGCTCATGGTCAACCTGTCGTCCACCAGGACCCCCAGGTCCTTCTCCTCAGAGCTCCTCTCCAGCAGGTCATCCCCCAGCCTGTACTGATACGTCCGGTTGTTCCTTCCCAGGTGCAGGACTCTACACTTGCTCTTCTTAAACTTCATCTGGTTTCTTCCTGCCCATCTCTCCAGCCGGTCCAGGTCTCGCTGAATGGCAGCACAGCCTTCTGGCGTGTCGGCCACTCCTCCCAGCTTTGTGTCATCGGCGTACTTGCTGAGGGCAGACACTATTCCCTCATCAAGGTCATCGATGAAGATGTTGAACAAGACCGGACCCAGCACAGACCCCTGGGGAACACCACTAGTCACAGGTCTCTCTGTGCCGCCGATCACCTCCCTCTGAGCTCGGCCAGTCAGCCAGTTCTCAACCCACCTTACTGTCCACTCCTCTATCCCACACTTTCTCAGCTTTGCTATCAGGATGTCATGGGAGACAGTATCGAAAGCCCTGCTAAAGTCAAGGTAGATGACATCCACTGCTCTCTCCCCATCTACCCAGCTGGTGATGCCATCATAGAAGGCAACAGGGTTGGTCGAGCACGACTTCCCCTTGGTGAATCCATGCTGACTACTCCTCATAACATTCTTCTCTTCCAATTGGATGGCATCCAGAACAAGCTGTTCCAACACCTTTCCAGGGACGGAGGTGAGGCTGACTGGCCTGTAGTTTCCCGGATCCTCCTTCTTGCCCTTCCTGAAGACCGGAGTGACATTGGCTATCCTCCAGTCCTCAGGCACCTCTCCTGTTCTCCAAGACCTTTCAAAGATGATAGAGAGCGGTTTGGCGATCACCTCTGCCAACTCCCTTAGCACATGCGGATGCATACCATCGGGGCCCATGGATTTGTGTGCGTTGATCCTACTCAGACACTCCCGAACAACTCCCTCGTCAACCAGGTGGAAGCCCTCCATTTCCCAGACCCTTTCTCCTCCCGCTAGGGTCGAGGAGTCCCGGGAGGGAGTCCTTGAAGCAAAGACCGAAGCAAAGAAAGCATTCAGTATCTCCGCCTTCTCGGCATCTCCCGTTACCAGGACACACCCCCTCGTTCAGCAAAGGACCCACATTATCCTTAGTCTTCCTTTTACTGTTTACATACTTAATAAAACCCTTCTTATTATCTTTTATCTCTTTTGCAAGCCTCATCTCTAGGTGGGCTTTAGCCTTCCTCGTTGCGTCCCTGCAGGCCCTGACAACACTTCTATACTCCTCCCAAGAGGGCAGGCCCTTTTTCCACATTTCATAGACCTTCCTCTTCCTTTTGATCTTATCGATGAGCTCCTTGCTCATCCATGCAGGTTTCCTGCCCCCCCCTTCCCCGATTTCCTACTCTTCGGGATGCACCAATCCTGAGCTTGGAAGAAGTGCTGTTTAAATGTTGCCCAGCTCTCACAGGCACTCTTGCCTTCTAGCAACCTAGCCCATGAGATACTCCCAAGCAGGTCCCGGAAGAGGTCAAAGTTGGCTCTCCGGAAGTCCAGGGTAGCAATCCTACTTTTTGCCTTACTTCTTCCACCAAGTACCATCTTGAACTCCACCATCTCATGGTCGCTGCATCCCAAGCTGCCCCCAACCTTCACATCCCTAACAAGCCCATCCCTGTTGGTAAGGACAAGGTCCAGAAGCACCCCCCACCTCTTCGGCTCCTCCACCACCTGCATCAGGAAATTGTCTTCAACGCATTGTAGGAACCATTTGGACTGCGCGTGCCTGGCCGACTTGCTTTCCCAACAGATGTCTAGATAATTGAAGTCCCCCATGAGAACCAGCACCCGTGATCATGAGGCTACTACCAGCTGCTTGTAGAAGGCCTCATCGACCTCCTCCTCCTGATCTGGTGACCTGTAGTACACCCCCACAACAGTGCCCCCCATACCAGCCCGCCCCTTAGTTCTCACCCACAAGCTCTCCACTTGTCCTTCACTCTCCCCTAGGTGGAGCTGCATACACTCCCTCACATAACTGCTCCGTCACACAATTGCTCCCTCACAGAAAGGGCAACCCTGCCCCCTCGCTTCCCCAGCCTGTCTTTCCTAAAAAGGACATAGCCCTCCATGACAGCGTTCCAGTCATGCGAGCTGTCCCACCACGTCTCTGTGATCGCAACAAGATCGTGGCCCTGCGACTGAACACAGATCTCGAGCTCATCCTGTTTATTTCTCATGCTTCGCGCATTGGTATACAGGCACTTTAGGGAAGCAGCAGGTGCAGTTACCCCTGGAGGGATGCAAGAAGAAGATTCCGGACAGGGTATCGGGATCATTACCTTCTCTGAGGAGCCCTCGGACAATCCTGTGGGACAACTCAGAGGTTTTTCCCTAGTATCTTCAACAGTGACAGCAGTGACAACTTCTCCCAGCCCTTCTCTGTCACTTTTAGCTCCCCTCCCTTCTCCCGTCAGACCTAGTTTAAAGCCCTGGTAATCAGCCCAGAGAGCTTGCTCCCCAACACACTTGTGCCCCACTTGCTGAGTTGGAGTCGATCAGCAGCCCACATACCCGGCTTCTCAAAGGACTGCCCAAGATCAAAATACCCAAAGCCTTGGTCCAGACACCACCCCCTCAGCCAGTCATTCACCTGTCCCGTTCTCCTCCTTCTCTCTGGGTCCCGGTCACCCATCGGGAGGACAGAGGAGAACACTACCTGCACCCCCGATCCCTTCAACATCCTTCCCAGGGATGCAAAGTCCTTTTTAATATTCCTCATTTTTCTAGTTGCAGCTTCCCGGGATCCAACCTGAATGACAACAAGAGGACAGTAGTCCTCCGGTTTAATGAGCTGTGGCAGAGCCTTCCTAATGTCTCTGACACGTGCCCCAGGAAGACAGCACACCTCTCTGGATAGGTTATCTGGGCGACAAATGGGAGCCTCAGTGCGCCTCAGCAAGGAGTCTCCGATCACCAAGACTCTCCGCCCTTTTTTTGTGGCACTGGTTGTGATGCAGTGCCCCATCCAGCCCCGATCCCTGTGCTCAGTACTTCCCCCAGTCTTGACACGCTTCTCAGGGTTGCTTCCCGGGTTCGGACTACTGTCCAGACCCTCAACCTCTTCCTTTTCCTGCCTGAGAGCCTCAAATCTATTACCCAGGGACACCGTGGGGGTTGGTGGCACCGTGGGTGTCGGGGGCAAATGTCTCTTTCTGCTTCGAGCTGAGATGAGGATCCAGCCCCTTTTCTCTTGTGAGCGGTCAAGCCCTCTGTCCTGCATGTGATCAGCTGGGTCAGCTTCTTTCCCTTGTAGGGACTTAGGAGGGGGCTGCTGGGCATCAGCAGGGGCAGGTTGACACCTCCTATCTGTCACCCTCAGAGACTCCCAGGAGCCCCTCAGGCTGCTGATTTCTTGCTGCAGCCCAGCCACCTGCTCGAGGAGTTCCTTGAGCAGGGCACACCTGCACCCATGACAGCCCTCTCCTCCCTCAGGACCCAGGTGGGTCTCCAGAATCCGGAGCTCCCAACAGTCACCTGTCTGGACTGCCACTTCCCCCCATCAGGGGATCCACCTGAGTGCCCACATGAGTCCAGAGAGGCAGCATCTCCTCCATTTGGGTTGCCGCCTCGGACTGGCCGCTGCGACGGGTGCCCACCATGGTGAATTCTACGTGCAATGAGGCAGAGTTCCCCGAGGAGAGGAGGGGAAGAGAAAGGGAGGTGGGAAAGGGAGGAAAGGATCCTCCTCGCGCTCCTCCCTGCCCCTCCTGAACTGCCCCACGCAAACTGCCTGCGCCAACTGCCAAGCCGGTCCTGTTAGCGCGTCATGTTTGCGGCGCTCCTCCTCATTTTAGGTGCTGCAAGCCTAGAGCTGTTTGGTAGTGCTAGAGCTGAGCTGAGGAGGAACTGGGGTGAAGAAGAAGCTGAAATGACTCAGCTCCCCATGTCAGATTTGTTTCTTCCATGCATTTCTCCCCCATTGCTCAGTTCGTGCAAAGCTGCGTCCCCTCCTCTCTGGCAGGTGGACAGAGCCAGGGAAGAGCATCCCAAAGTTTCTGTCTGTAGATAGTTACCTGATGCACTCCAGAAGGAAAAAAAAAAGAGCAATCGGCTACATGAGAACCAAGCAAATTAAATGTCTGAGCAGTGTTTCAAAAGCAAACATGGGCAGCATCAGAAATTTTCCATCAGCTGTAATTACTTTGCCAATTGCTGATTCCACCGTGATTTGTTTAGTGCAGCCATCCTTCAGCCTCTTGCCTGGTCTGATAGGCTTTGTTTATGCTGACTATTCATTTGCAGCGCTTCTTTCTCTGGTTTTCTCATGCTTTTCCTTTCCCCTGGGCCCAGGCAAAGCCCTGAATCGTCCTTCTGCCCATGTTCGTTGTCAGCCAGGGCAGGCATCGCTGAGGGGTGATGAGTTTTTGGGGGAGCAAGAGATGCTGCTGCTGTTCCCAGCTACTTGGTGAGTGCAGAGATGACCTTCCTCACCCCCCTCTGCCACCACCTTTAAAAACCAGAAAATCCTCCCAAGAAGCAAAGCAGCTTGTCAGGGAGTGGGCAGCTGGAGTCTTCTGGGGGCAGTGGCTCTGGGGCTGTCACTTGTTTCAGGGAGAGACCTCGTGTCTCTCCAGAGGGCAAAGGCACATGAGCACACACATGTCTGCACGTGAAGTGAGTCTCCCTGGAAAGTTAGCGAGAGCTTTTCATTACTGTTTATATTCAAGGCCATGGAAATTAATGGGTGTCTCCATAGCCACTTTGCACAAGAGTTGTGATTCTTCTCCTGCTAATTGGGGAAGAGAGCTAATCAGGGACATTTAAGGAGTGCATCTGCCTAACTGACAAGTTCGATGTGAACCACTGTGATACCTACCAGGGATTTCAGAAGCTGCTTGAATTCCCTTCCCTGACTCAGGCCAGGGATGTGGAGGGCTGGATGACATTTTCTCCTGTCCCCCTGCCTGAGATGCCAAAGGGTGCCTTCATCTGCCAGGTGCAGAACATCTTCACCTGCAATTTTCCTCCTCCCTCTGCATCACTAGCTCCTTGGTGATGGTGCATTTTTCGCGTACCATTCTTTCTCCCAGTTGCTTCATGTGGTTTTGTCTGGCCACAAGGAGAGGAGGTGGCCTGTGCTTGTGCCTCTTGGCTTGCCTTCACAGCCAGCTCCCGCGTGCAGGTGCCTGGAGAGCACCACCAGCAAGGAGAAAGAACAAAGCCACAATAGCACCGTCCCCAGAGACAAAGGCTATGGAGGATTTAAGCCCGATGAACAGCAGGTTGATCACTCAGGGCTTTGTTGTGCACCTGGTTTTACCTTGGTCTTTCCGTGCCAGGCATCTGGGGAGATAAAGCGAGCCCATCCTCACTGGGGTGCAGCAGGACTTGTTTCCAGCCATCCCCAGGGGGACGTGAAGGAGTTCCCAGAAATGTGAGCTGATTCACAAGGTATCAGATAGAGGTGAGGCTATCAGCTCTCTTTGTTTGTACCCTACTATCGGTTTCAGCTTTGCAGATGGTAAACATGCAGGTGACACACACTGCTTCCCACAACCCTCCTCGTCAGGAGGAGTTGTAAAAGATCCTCTGGACATGTTTTCAGCCCTCACAGTTCGTACCGGCCACAAATAGACACAAAGCAGATGAGCTACTGGCTCACGTCAGAGAAATGTGGCAAAGGGAGTTTGTGAGTGACCCAACTAGTAACCCTAAACTAGGAAAATTAAAGTAGAGGTAAGCTTCAGAAGGGATGTGGGTCCTTTTTCCAGCAGTGTCACTGCTGTGGACCTCATTCCCCATTGCCTGGCAGTTTATGTTGTCCTCCAAACTGCGAGTGGGTCTGAAAGCTCCCCTTACAGAATCCAGTAGTAATATTTTTCATCCACTTTACATTCACTGCAGCACAGCTGCCACAGCCACCAGCTGCAAAATATTTTTTTCCAAGTCACAAACCTACTCCGTGATCAGGTTAAAAATAGATGAGAACAGCTCCTACCTCCCGTCTTACCTGCAGGACAGCCTCCCATTCAAAGATGGCTTATGTATGAATATTTGTGGAACCATCAGTAAGCTCGTACCATATTCAATTAACCTTCAACTAAACCAAACATTTTTAATGTCTTGGGGATACCCAAAGATTTTTCTTGTCAGAAAGCAGGCAAATCAAGCTCAGTTAAGATTGGCCCCAATATCTTTAGCCTTTTTCTTTATCTCACCCCATCTTGTATAAAGTTACTGAGCACTACTGCGGGATCATTACGTACCTAATTTTGCGTGTGTGCGCTGCGATCCCATAATTCATCTGGAGATTTAAAATGCCAAAGGGATCACAGGGCTCAGGGCGGCTCTGTGGTTATGGCTGGCTTGGTGTTTATTTTAGGGAAGGAGAGGTTATGTCACTGCACTGGGGAGCTGCCTGTGGAGCCCCATCGCTTCGTGCCCTGCATCCGAGGTTGGAGGTGGGCACCGGCTGGCCAGCCAGGCAGGTCTGTCTGTTGCTGCCTAACCTGGCTTTTTTGTGGGGACATCTGATGGAAAACAGTAGTGGTCAGCAAAGGAAATAAAGGCAAGTTTGTCATCGGTCTCATTAGGGAGACTTCACTGTTGGGTTACTAAGTAAAATCCAGTGGGTTTCCCTCTGGGTACATTTTCCATCGTAGCAAAGGGGAAGACAAGCAGTGGTATTAGTGCAGGTCTCACGCTGAGCACTGCAGACTTTACTTATGTCAAACCCATGGGGACTTTGAAGACTTGCTTCTTCTTTGGTCCAAAACTGCAGAATACAGTTTTGCATAAAAAAACAGGGGAAATACCAGCTGATAAGGTGGGAGACTGCCCAATTCAGAGAATGAACAACGAGAAGATGTGCTGCCTAGCTCCGGCTACTGCCTTGTAGACATTTCTGCATGTTTATATCCCCATCCATGAAATGGGAACATTGCTAATTCTCTATCTTGCAGAGAGTTAAGAAGCTAAATTAATTACTGTTTGTGAAGCTAATTGGGATTCCCAGATGGGCACTGTTTGGAACATTGTAATTATTATTATTATTATTTTAATTGAGACTTGACTCCATATAATTAGTTTTCCATATCTGCAACCAGATAGGCTCTCTAAAGCTATTTGGAGGCATTCCTCGTGGGACTGGCCCACAGAGACCAGAGTGGCATAGGGAAGCAGTGGCAACCAGGGCTGAGTGGTCTTCCAGCTCTTCTTCCTCACCCCAAATCTGCTCCCATGGCTGTGCTCTTCAGAAAGTCACCTGTCTGCAAGGGAACAGAAACCATCTCTATTACAAATGTGTACACTGCTATAAATTATTATGGTAACTTAGACATCTGTGTGTGTGCAGTGGAGCAAAGCTTAGAGGTGGATAATGTCCAATCCAGGGAGGGAAAAGGTTTTCCAACAGCATTTAAGCGTCCCTAGGCTTGGCCATCGGTTTCTTCTGGGTTAAATTCTAAATAAATTCTTGTGCACTGTGCACCAGTCACATATTGTTTTCGTTTATGCTCACAGGTGCTGCTGAGCTCAGTAATACTGAGTTAGCTCAGTATTTGCAACAAAGTCAATAAATGCTGAGGCTGTCATTACTGAAGATTCACTTGTCAAACACCTCTCCCACAACAGTAGTAGAACAAAAAGACCTACTAAAATGGTGCTGGTTTTAAAGCAAAACATCCCTTTAACATTATGTAAGAGCTATAGGAAGTATGTTGTTTTATTTATGAATGTGGAAATCTGTCTATTCGTTATTTCCTGAGTCTGGGTTTGTCTGTTTTGCTTTTCCTTTTCTTTCATAAATAAGCAGTAATTGACATTGAGACATTCAAAGGAGTTTTAACGATCTTGAATCACCAGCAGCTTTGCCAGAGGTTTCATCTAAGAGAAGCTAAGTCAGTATGAGCTGGAAAGCTGGGGGAAGAAGACAAAAATAATCAAGTCAATGTGTCAAAAACAGCTGTGCAACTTAGGCTGGAGTTGTGCTTGTTTACAGACAGCGTGTTTTATCCAACCGGTTCCTGCTCTGCCCAACATCAGCTGTGAAATGTCATTCTGTAGGTTTTTGCTGATGGTTTCCCCTGAAAGTTCTTCTTCTCTTCTGTACCTGAAATGTTTGATCTGCTCCTGCTCTCATGGGCTTTGAAAGGATCTGAAACTGCCAGGACTGCTCCATTTCATCTTCTTCTTGTGTTTCACATCGCTGCAAACGGTAGTGTCAGCACAGGTTTTGAAGCAGGTAGTCCAGTCACTTTTCTTGTGCACGAAGCTCAGAGTTGGGCTCAGTGCTGAGAAAATAGTTTTAAGCAAGCTGAGGTGCTTCGTGGTGGTCACATCTCTGTTACGGCCGGAATATAGAGGAGTAGGTACTTCCATGCTCTCACCAAGGCAGGGACACATTCAGCCCAATGCCTATATCCAATGCAATCAATTTTAATGTCATGATTTTTTGTGTTCCTGTAATCCTGAAAAAGTCCTTCTAAATCCAAATTTGTCAAGGTAAGCAAACGTGAAAACATGTTATTTAGCCTAAAAGTAACTGGGAAATGGAAGCATTTTACTTATCTCTGAATGAATAGGAGACTAAACTCAATTTTCCAGGACATGTTGGTGGACTCAGGCACATGAATACCTTCAAAGGTCTGCTACTCTGGTTCTGAAAGACTGAAATGAGCGTTGTCATCAGTGTCATTGTGTCTTTAGGTAGGAAGTGTGGGGTTAGAGGGAGGGAGTTAATGTAGTAAATAATTTTATCTTCTTTATGTCCAACTTGAACCTGCAAATAATAGAGACACAACCAGGGTGCTTTTGCTTGCTAAGTGTTTCACTAGCTTTCCTCATATTAGCCAACATACCAATGGAAAGAACAGAAATTTTAGACCTACATTTGCAGGATTCCCCAGCATTGCTATCAGCAAACTCCCAAACCAATCCATTCAGTTGGGCCTTTGATGTGCAATTAAACCCAGGAAAAAATAGCTTTGTGTAATGTATAAATAGAAAAGAGGAGAGAGAAAGGCAGTGTTGAAGTCGCTTGCTGACAGCTTGGCATCCGAACGTTAAAGGTGCATGCCATTACCTCTGCTTAAGAATGAGTCCTGAAAAATGTCTACTCCTTTCCAAATTCCAGCCCTCTGAAAATTAGCACTTTATTTACCTTGCAGCTGCTTCTGTTCAGTTGGGGGGGGGGGGGGGGGAATGGAAATCTGCAAGGCAGACTTGATTCGTCTTACCAGCAAAAATATTTTTTTTGCAGATGGCTGTTCTCTAAGACAGTGTTTTTATTAGATTGTTTTTCTCTTTATCTCTATAAAAATAGCATTACTGCAGGAAGCCATTAGGTTTACCCATTCTTCCTGATTAATAGCTGGCATGCGAAATATAGACCTCTTGCATGTTGCAAAAGGTCAAGAGTATATGGTGTGTTCTTTGAGCATCAGAGATAAGGCAGCCAGGCATATTTTGATTAACCTGACAAAAGGGTGAGATAATCCCAGTGGAAGCTACAGTATTTGAATGAACTTCAGCTGTTAATGTCTGCTGTATCTGAAGGTCTGACTGATCTGACAATTTTATAGTCGCGTAGCTCCATGGCCGAAGTGGAGCTATCCTGCTTTACATCAGCGGGAAATTCAATTTCACCTTCTGGAGGAACCAAAAATAGCTGGTGCCAAAGGATGAGGAAAACCATTCAACTCCAGAACTATGAGGAAATGTATGCAGGAGAAAACAGGATGACAAAGGGTGCAATTATCATCCTACCATTACCCATCTAAAAAGTCCCAGCTGTGCTTCCAGGCTCCCTGTACAGCCAAAATGGAGCTCTGGGCACCAGCAAGAGCCAGGCGCGCTGAACATCCTGAGCACCATTATCATCATCATCTCTAAACAGGAGTTGTGCAAAGGTTGAATCAGGCCCCATTTCAATGTAAAGCTGGATGGTGTCTCTTGGCTCATCACATCCATCCCCTGTGTCCTGTAAGCCCCTTAATACAAATCTATTAAGTCCCACCTCATCCTTAGTTTGGTTTCTTGTCGCCTCTGCTTCTTTCAGGTTATAGTCTTAATTTATTCATGTCCTCTTCTCTCATGCTAACAGTGTGCAAATGAGCTTAAACAGCTTGCTTGTCTCCCTGGTATTAAATCTCTGATACATCAGTAGACAGCAAGTGAATCCTGTCTGTCTTGCTAGACTCACAGAATCCAAGAGAGGTTTTCCTCCAATTTGAGGAGCCCAGCACCCAGTTGCTGTGTGAGTCCCAGCTGGTTGCTCCTCATCCTGCTGAATCGCTAAAGGATGCTTGGGAACTCAAGGCATCTTCACAGATAATGTGGCAGCAAAACCATAGAAAAGTGGTCTCAAAGGCTAGCTCTTCTTTTTGCAACCTTGCAAAGACTTTATAAGAAGGTTTTGCCATGCATGGCTTTGAGGCTTCTGCAGTAAAACATGAGATAAAATCTCCTTGCACCTTTTTGTGGCTTCTCAGATGGAGATAAAAGTAAGTGTCAGAGCTGCAACAAAAATCTGCAAACAGAAGGTCGGTATCCCTGGTAATAGAGAGTGGGGAGGGCCAGGGCTTCAGGCTGAACTCATTTCTAGATACATATGCAAAGCAGTAATAAATGAGCTACAGTTTATTATGGGGAGAGCATCAGGTCTTCCAGCTGCTCTATTAGGACTTCAGGCCAGGATATTTAATTATGCCCTGGCCTCCTCCTTTAACCAGATTATCACAGTGGCATGGTGACTTCTGTGCCCTGCCAGTACCCTTGTGTGTTGCTCCCTCTCCTTTGCTCCTAGTGGTCCTGCTGGCTGGGGAGGGAGGATGCTGGGGCTCACAGAGGGATTGCTGGTAGCTCCCTCGCTTTTGTCTTAAACAAAAAATAAGAATAATCTGTGTTTATAAGAATGGTTAGGATTTTTATTATTATTTAGCACACCTGGGATCTTATAATAGGGAGTCTTTCAACATGGCAAGCGTGGAGAAGGGCAGTTTCGGCAGCTGAACTCCTTTCTTCTTATTAATTCGCCCATCTGTGAGCTGCAGAGAGCAGAGACTTGGTGGGGTCTGTCCCCTCCTCTTCCCTCCTGTGCACGGTACCGACTCCAAATGCAGACACTGCGGTGGGACCCCTCTGTGCCCCCCACGTCTTGGCTTCAAGCACCCTCCAGAAGCAACATGCTTATGATCCGAAGGCTCCAGTGTGTCCCAGCGGGATTACAGCTGCAGCAACACTGCCTTCCCAGGTTATCTTTGCTGGGTGCAGCTCTTTGAGCAAAAAACTCCTTTTTCTACAAAAAAAAAAAGCCCTCAGTTTGCGTTGCTTGAGGTGAGCCACCCCAGTGGGGGTCCGTTTCCTTTAGAGTTTGTTTTGTCCCACCACAATCTCAGTGATTCCTCTGTGCAATGAATTTCACTTCCTTCTCCCTTTTGAAAGGGGATAATAGTCCTTATGGCCTTTATGGTCCTTATGGTGCTTTGAAGTGCCATGCGAGCGCAGGGGGCATGGCTGATAGCACAACTATTACAAGGACAAAGTCAGTGAGCACGGAGGAGAGGCATGGCCATGTGGCTTCCTAGGGAGAGCTGTCAGTTATTATTTAGGTTTTTGTACTTTTATAAGAGAAATTGTGGGGGGAAAAAAAAGTAAAAAAAAAGTAGTGTTGCCCAAGCAAATGGTTCATACACTGGGACTAAAGTCACCCAATAATTTTGACTCAAAAAATGGAGATAAGAAATCTGGAAAAAAAAAACACAAAGTGCTGTTATTTCTCAAGGTAATGTTTTAAATTTTCTTTTTGAAAGGCATGCTTTCTACTGAGAAACATGGAAAAGAGAGGAGGAAGTGGGAAAACATAAACGAGACTGTGAAAAGAACCAGACATTTCCTTTTCCCTTAGAATATGAGAAAATATACTTCCTGATCTATTTTACATAGACTTTTTCCCCAAAATATATGGTTCCCTCAGCTCTTTTCCTAAATTTTGTCACTATCTCCAGTCCTGAATTGACGTGTGACCTGCAGCAAGTGACAACATCCCTGAGACCTGGTTCACTCTTCTGCAAACCTTCTATCACTGAGGGTTTTAATGGGTTTCATTCATTAAACTTGCCCAGCTTCTTTCCGAGCTCGAGGTGAGGGCGGCACTACAAACATGCGAAGTCTGGAGAGAAACTGTCATTCCTGTTCACTCTAATGAGACTTTTCTCCTAGAGAGGACATGTATCCCATCCACTACTGTCATATATGAGCAGCTTGCTCTATATGCTGCAAAATATTCCTAGAGGTGCAATTCTTCAGTTAGTTTTATGGCAGCTACACCCGGCTCTCTCCTGAAAATAGCAAAATTGTGTGTCCTTAATGCAAGTTTCTGGTAAAATTGGTGAATAATTTTGGAATATGCGAGGCAATTACTTTGCATCACCGACAGTCTCTAATTTATGCTGCTGCTTATTATACAGCGCTTCAGCCAGGCAGGCAACCAAGCCATTGCCCCTGTAGAAGAACAACCTGAGATGGGCTATTTGTGTATGAAATAGGTACTGGAGTCCACCATGGCAGTGGAAAGCTACAGTCATACATCACTGCATGACATAATTTTTCATCATCTTCTGCCAGCTGAGCTGTGATGAAGGTGTTAGTAAGTTTGTCAATTGTCAGGTCATAAAACTGATTGTCAGAGTTGCACAAAAATGTGCAAACCTTTGAAAGCAAGCCAGGCTTTCAGGCCGCTCCAGCAGCGTAATATTGGCCTTCAAGTTTCCGCTCCCTCAATGGGGGCCTCGGAGGAGGTGCAGGCAGCCCCCTGTGCCCTGCGTGTCTATGCTGTGTCCACCTTAACATCAATGTGTCCTATGTGCTCCTCCAACCATGTTTCCATTGAGCCTTGTGGTGGCCTCTCATTTCAGCAAGGCACTGAAGAGATACGCTTTAGGTTTTGCAGGTTTTCCATTTCTTAGCACAAAATGCAATGACAATGGAAATGTGTAATGGGATGAGATAACTAACCAGTACAACACAGTGGTTAAGTGAAGTAACAAACATGAGAAAAAGCAAGCAAACGAAAGAGCATGACCTAGAACAGGAGAGGAGGGATTAGCAGATGCTTTTGCAGCAACGTTCCTCTGCTGCTCGTAGCGAAAGAACACTTCGGCATTTGGCGAGTAAGCCAAGACCTGCTCTGTTCAAGGGAGCCCCAAGGTGTTTGATTTACAACCAGCTAAAAATGCTGAAAAACTTTGAAAGTATTTACAGCTTTTCTTTCCCCTGTCTGCTTGCTGGCACATATGGAATTACGAGGGACAGGTTACTGTGGTTTTACTCATTTGCAGTTGTTCCATGCACCATTTTTTGGCATTTTATGGATCCCTAAAGATTCACAGGCCACCCCTTGAGAAACAGCCAGGAAAGACAAGGTGGAAAAATTTCACTTCATGTGTCACTGGAGTTCCTTGGTACCATAGGAAAACTGGGAGGAGGAGAGTCGTGGATCTTGGTTGCATTGCACAAAGAGCTATTTTCTTGTAGCAACAAAGTTTTTGCTTTGAACAAAGCTAGACAAGTCTGAAGTTGTTGTGCAGCGAGCACACCATGCTCAGTGGGGAGAGTGTCGCATGCTGCAAATGCACCCAGCCCTGTTCCAGGCAGACCACGCAGACAGCAGGTTCAGGCCAACCTTTCCAAGAAGAGTAGACCTGTCCTTTGTTCCTCAGCCTCAATGGGGACTGGGAGGCAGCAGGAGGAAAGGCTGCAGCTCTAGCAAGGTAGCCCTGCCCTGCCTTTCTGTGTCCGCCAAAAGAATGAATTCATCAGAGGTAATAAAAGTGTTGGTCCCGTGCACCCGTTCCTCCTGGCAAAGCTCACCTCTCTGAACACCTTGTGGTTACCACGGTGTGTTGTCCCCGCACCTCACAAAGATGTCAGTCCTTGAATCACTCAAGCAAGGTGTTTTTGGTGGGGCTGGGTTACCTGCTGGCCACACACCTCTAGCTCCAGCAGCATAGCTGAGGAATGCAGGTATTTGGGACTTCTCTGGAAGGACCCTGCTGAAAGATCTCCGGGGTGTACTGTACTAAGCATAAGCCTGCCACCCCCAGGGTTTGGAAGAGAGCAAATTCCTTCCAGGATTATAGGATTAAGAATCTGAAAAATGATTCAAATTCTTCATTAAACAGGAAAAAAAAAAAAGGAGATATGAGGGGAAGCTCTTCAATGCATGCATCACTCGACGTGTTTTCCTTCTAATTAAAGAAAGTTATTGAAAAATATTTGAGGGGTTTAAATGCTCAGAGTATATGTGTCTATCAAATAACACAAGACTGCATTCTTCCGAGTAATCAATGGAGTGACTTGAATGGGGAGGTTCAAAAGAGCACAGTTATTGTTAAAGTGCCATTGTAGTGGTATTCACCATACTGTACGGCAGATGGACAGGCCCAAGGGTTTCCCAGCAGGGTAACTTTGCTGTGGCTGAAAAACCAAGGGCCTGGAGTTCATATGTGGGTATTTCCACACTGACTGTTAAAATTTCAGGTGAGCTATTCTTCCCTTTCTGCCCCCCAACCTGAATGCAGAAAGAGATGCTCCTAATTTCCCAAGAAAGGCTTATTTGTGACCAAAACTGCATTTCTCTTTCTCTTGTGCAAGAAAAATAGGAAAGTAAAGGCCCGGGCAAGAAAGGTGGGTAGGAAGAGAGTCCAGGTCATAAAAAATGGGAGGGACTCGTACTATAAACAGGGAATTGTACTTACCATTATTCTTTTCTCTGTCCTCTGATGGCTTAATTGTAAGAGATCATTATTTAGCCATTAATTAAGAGTTCATTATGTTCTAGACACCTGGTGTCTAGAAAAGCCAGTGTGTCCTGAGGTCTGTAATACTGCATCATGACCACCTCAATGCTCTGTGAGCGTTTGCCCATCTATATTGCTCTATGCAGAGGTCTTCACTTTATTATGGCTTTTCTTTTGGGCAGTGCAAATGCTGACAATGGTCATAAGTGGCAGGTCTAGTAGAGGAAGGGATCCAAAGGGGATTTGAAGATCATGAAGCTATGGGATTTTTTTGCCATTTTGCATCAAATCTGGAATTGGATTTCCCTGTGTTACCCATGTTGTGTTTTCCTATTTTCAGCAGTCCTGCAGGAGTAAAACTCCTGACTTTAGAGAAAACCTGGCCCCAAGGTTGTGCCTGTCTTTGCTCTTGCTCTGCCATACTGCCTAAGGCAGGGCGCCTCACCTTGTTAGCTCCATTTGTATTTTACAAATGAGCAGATTAATAATATCCCCCTCAATCCCTGGAGCATGCAAGGTTTAATTAACAGTTGAAAAGTGCTTTGAGATCTTTACATGAAAGGTTCCATATAATCGCACAGAGAAAGATGATACTCACTCGTCTTGTACTGTCTTTTTATTTAGAAACTCTCACAAAGTTGAGGGGAAAGATTACCTCCTCTCCTCTCCTCTCCTCTCCTCTCCTCTCCTCTCCTCTCCTCTCCTCTCCTCTCCTCTCCTCTCCTCTCCTCTCCTCTCCTCTCCTCTCCTCTCCTCTCCTCTCCTCTCCTCTCCTCTCCTCTCCTCTCCTCTCCTCTCCTCTCCTCTCCTCTCCTCTCGTCTTCTAAATCAAGTTATCTTATTATCCTCACTAAGAATATAAGGTCATAGAAGTAACAAAGATATGGCCATCTGGAGAGTGAGCCATCAGTCTGGTACCAGTGCTGGTCACCTTTAGAGGACACTTTCTCTCTAGAGCTACCTATGACAGATGTCTGAACAGATCAAGCTGGAGAGGTCACTGCATCCATCCTCCTTAAGGCAGGAGCAACTCTACCTCAAACCACTCAATGCACATTCATCTACTTTGCTCTTAAATACATCCAGCAGTGGTGAGTCCTTCAGGTGACCTGCACCAACACGCAACAATCCTTACCATTTACTAGTTTCTTTCAATGTCTCATCTAAATTTCCTTCACCCAAGTTTAATTACATTATTTCTTATGAACAGTACCACATTAGTTCCTTTCTCTATGCTTTGGCCACTTATATTAAATCAGTCTGGAATTTGATCTAGCCAGGAAATGAATCAATTTCTGACATCCCATTATCCTTGTGCTTTTGCCTTGCCAGAAATGTCCAAATCAGACATCAGACAGAAATGTTTCCTAGACAGTCACTTCAACCCTTTTTAGGCACTTAAAAGTAAACTTTCTCGCAATGATCCTTAGCACACTGAGTACCCAAATAGAAGCTAATGGATGCTCTGAGAGTAAGTCCTGTTTATTTTGGCACCCCTCTGTACAAGTAAAAGTCTAATTATAGGTATCTACATAAGAAAGTAAAGTCTGAAACACTGTACTTTTTTCTCTTCTTTTCCTTTCAACTACTCTGGCAAGTCAACCATGCATCTTCTCACTTCCTCCTTCTAAAAGCTAACCAGATGGCATATGCCAGCATCAAAATTTCCCACTTATCTTTTGTTTATCATTCAGTCACCTCAAGCATATAGCGGAAAGTTTGAGCTGATCCTAGGGTACGGTATTTGTTAATAATCTAAAGCATGATTTGACCAAGTTGCCATTTAAAAAAAAAATCACAGTCCAGTCTGCTTTGCATGGTGCCACACAACATCAGTATGTGCTGAAAGTTAGCAGGACTAAGTAGAAAGTAAGCTTTGGAGTCCTGATGCCGTAGAGATTAACGGAATAGGTATTTTTTTTAACCTTACAATTGTGGTTAATAAAATAGTGGATGAGAAATGGTTGAAAGAAGTTTTCTATTATTTTTGTTTATTTTCTTTTTATTTTAATTTTGCTCTACAATGTGCTTAAGCAAACGTGGTCACCCGATCTGCAAATAGCAGTTTCCTTGGCAAAATGGTTTGGGATGGTTTTGGAGAACTTTAGGTAAAAAATAGACTTGCAGAAAATAAGCTGACAGAGAGTAAATATTGACCTTTTCCATTTGTTTTCTTCTTTGCATGGAGTGTACATGACAAACCTAATTCATAGCTGCTAATGTTGTAGTTAATGTCAACAGAGCTATAGCTGGAAAGGAAATTACCTGAGCTGTCATGATTTCACATCCTTTTTGTAATTTCTTCTCCTGGACAGATTGCTTTTTCATGACAACAGGCACTGAAAAAGACTGACTTGCCAGGCAACTCAGTGTCATCCAATAAAGTGCAAGTCGTGGAGTTCTGTATACAAAGAAATTACCCATTTAAAGTACCCACCACAATGACAAAACAGAACAAAACGCATGACCAGAAGTTAAAACCAGACAAGTGCAAATTACAGTAAAGGGGCAAATGTTTAACAGATTAAGCCAAGTTGGTTCCTGAGGATTTGCTGCCTTGTGATATGATAGGAGGGTTTTGCAGAATATGTGATTTGGTTAAACTTTACTGGACTTGAGGATGCAAGGAGTAACCAGGGTAATTGTGTGGTCTGTAATATACTGGCAGTAAGGGCAGATGAAGACTGACTTGCTTTACCTTTGGTCTATGATCACCAGAGACCTGTTTCGGTAATTTCTCAACCTCAATTTGGCCAACAAATTGAGGTCCTAATGGCTATTGCTCTACAACTCAGAAATATTGGCACTACAGGAAACCCATGCACTATGCAAATAAAATGTCAGTTTTTCACTGATCTTTTGCATTGGGATGAGGCAGTGGTGAATTATGCCAGGCTGTAAAGTGTATGTGAAAACCATTAGAAGGCTGCTTTAACCAATGAGACTTATCATGATAAGTGTTGGGGTTGGTAGTCAGTAGTAACAGGGTCAGTGCCTCAGAGAGCAGCTCATTGTGGAATACCAAGAAAAGAGAAAGTGATTAACTTGAGTTTCCAAGGGAAAATGAGCAGTCCACAACTTCAGTACGAGATTGTCTGTAGTCATGCTAAGTCTTTGTTTCTCCTTCCTTCAGCAGCAGGAAAAAATCCCTACTTCGATATGTGTCTTTCTCACTGCTAAATCCATTAGCATTGAGAATTGCTGGAACATAGAGGAAACCTAAGGATCTGAGCAGGAGAGAGACCCAGGATGTCCTGAGTTTTCATGGTAAAGCTTGACAAAAAAAAAAAAAAAAAAAAAGCTCCTGTAATTTCCTCTTCTCCCTGCAAAGAGGTTAACTCAGTAATTATTCTAAGTAACAAGATCTCTGCGTGCTTGGCAAAAAGCCAGAGATTCATCCAAACTTGTGGGCTTATTTCCCTGATGTTCAGGCCAATTGGTGCACTCAGGCTGCACAATGAATTGCAGATGTAGTGATCTCATGTGCTGCATTGGTAGAAAGCGCAGAAATGTTTACTCTCGAGTTGAATGCAAATGCAAAAAGAAGGATTAACTGTACCTGCAGTCTGAACATCCAAAAGGGAAGTCATCGTCCCACCTCCTGATTTAATCCTTCACTTTCTTGGCTCATCTTTCCCATCTGTGAAATGGACACAATCACAAGGCAATACTTAGCTTTGTCTTGCCTTGCCCTGAGGAACTGGAATGAGTTAGACCTTTCAAAAGGACTTTGAAGATAGATTATTGCTTTTTATTACCGTGTGCATCACTTCCCACCATGAAGTGATATATGAGAATAAAGGTACAATTCTGCCTTGCCCAAAAGTAATGCTATCCTTACACCAAAAAATCTTGCTGCTTTGTTGAGTGTAATTCTGCAGGGCTTGACAGAGCCATTTGTAACCATTGTCAGTGCTATGTGGTTCTGCACCATCAACTGGGACCTGGTGTATTTTTTTTCCCTCTTTTTTGGGGGTATTATGTGTTGCGACTTTGACCTGATACATTTCCTTTCTTCGGGAGGATTAAGCTCCAGTTGTTTTTCTGCTAGCAGTGAGTATCATTTGCAGACTAAGAAATATGATTTCCTTCTTTTAAAATGGGTCAGACCCTTTTTTTTTTAACCACAAACAATGGAGTTCAGAGAAAAATCCAAAGAATATGGACTTTGGAGCCTTTGTGGCTTCTAATGTGAAACAGGCCTGTCTAATGCATTCAGTTCCTTGTCAGTTGTGAAAGAAATGTCTAAAGTTTCCTAATATCATATTAGTTGTGCAAACAACTTGTCCTTTTCAAGTAGGTGCTTAAAAACTACACTTGGTTTTAGTAAAGCTTAGTCTATTTTTATACTTTAACAAATTTTATTTTCTAGGAGTAGCAGAAAGAAGGTAAAAAATGAGCTTCATTTCAATTTTCTGATAGGAAACAAGTAACTCTCTTTCAGATGTCTGTCTCATTCAGGGCAGTTAAGAATTTCACGTCATTTGATATTCTTTTTGAGAAGCCTAGGAATTGGTTACAAGTTCCTACCCTTGTTAGATTTAAACTCTATTTCATTTTGACCCCAGGGAATTAGTCTGGGTTGAAGTGCATGCATGCATGAATTAAATTGTGGTAACATTGCTGTGTCTCCTTTTAACACAGAGATCTCAAAGCTCTTCATCACGTGGCCATTTCTCAGAACATCCCTGTCAGATGGGTATGGTAGTGATATAATTTCCAGAACTGTGAGAACCATGTACAGTAAACCATACTTCTTCCTTTTTCTTTTGTAATGGCTCTTACCTTGAGGAGGCAAGGAGCAGAGGCTGCTACCTGCACATAGACTGATGCTACCACACGTTTGATGCACTTTGTTTATAGCTCAAGCAAAGGGATGCAGATGGGGCTGTGTCTGAGAAAGGATGTTTTTAGCTGGTTGAGCAGTAGTAATTCCTGTTTAAATGCTTCCAATCCCATTGATTTCATCTGGCACAGTTTCAGCAGCCTAGATGGGTGAACGTCTGCTGCTAAGAGCCATCGGTGGCCTTAGGGCTTTATCCAGTGAGGTGTGAGATGTGGATTGAGAGACAAAGAGCTTCAGCATGGCTCATCTGTGTGATCTAGACAGCAGCCCTGGTGTAAGAGGGGAAGGGGTGTCATCTCTTTGGCTGAGCTTGCAAAGGGGACAACCTTGCTCAGTTCTTTGAAAAAATGATTTAAATCTTCTTGCCTTAGGTGAAGAGCCCAAGCTGTAGATCTCAACTGGGTCAATTCTGAGCAGTTCAGCCCTTCATCGGGTATTTTTTGTAGTGTTTCCAGGAAGATGGAAGCTTTATCAGCTTCCCACTGAGTAGCCAAGGTGGCTTTTTACTCAGTGCAGTGGCTGACATTAGATGCCATAGGCACTAGACAAAGCACAAAGAAACTAGGAGAGGATGAATGCCACCACAGAGAGCAGATCTAAAATTAAAGTATATCACTTTCTTGTTTCTAAGAGGTACCTTATGGGGCCAGCTTGAGTCCCTCAGCAAAAGCTGCAGCCCATCAGGATCCCAAGCCAAGCCAGCCCAAATTTCTCCTGTGCTTTCCACTGCTGCACTGCCCCTCCAGCTGGCTACAAAAGACAAAATCCAGCCCATAAGTTGAAAGAGAGTAAATATTAGTTAAACATGTACAGCTCTTAAGATCTTACAAGCAGTAGAAGCAGGTGTCAAGCTGGGAGCTACCTCTGGTGCATGCTATACTCCAGTCACAGCGTGTCAAGGATACTAACAGTGAGGGTGGCTGCAACCACAGCTTGGGGAGTGGATTAAGTGGTCAAGCCCAAAGCCCTCTCCAACCCAGCTGACTCAGCGATTTGAAGAACCACGGACCACCATAAACTGGCAATTTCTCTCCAGATCACTACCTGGTGAAGGTCTTTCCTTCCATGTAGACCATCAAACACTGTAGGAAAAAGGTTGAGCAACCTGCTGGATAGATGGAAGTTCAAGGAGTGCAGAGGAAGGCTTCGGACTTATTATTTCCCTCCAGGATGACGCTCTGCCTTTTCCTTTTTAACGAAGCCTTCATGCAGTGCTTAGTTTCATCCCCCCCCCCCCCCGCTTTCTCTGAACAAGCCATGTCTGCTTTGCATTAATCATTAATTACCTTGGCTGAAACATGGGCCTTCTGTGTAGACACTCATAGTAGAACATAGCAGAAAAAGAATTGATCTTTCTCTTGTTTAATGCTGCTTATCAAGCAACTGAAGATATTGACTGGTGCTTCTTGTGTTTCCAAATATTCTCTGTGATGGGAAAAAAAAAAAACACCACATTCCCCTGAAGTGGCAGTTGTATTAGAGATCAGCAAATACATCTCTTTAGTGAATTCAAAGCATCATTTTTTTTCTCTATTTCTATGTTGTCATATAAAAATAGATAGATGATATGTGTTACATACTTCTCCTCAAATGTGATTGAGTTATCGCAATCAAAATTTTCCTTTTCCTCTCTAAATTTATGCAAGAAAATATATCACAGCTATAGTCACAAGGATATGTTGAATGCCTGTACCTTTAGTGGTTACATCTCATGTGTCCAGAAGAATGAATAAATATGGTAGTCATGGATGTTGGTAATAGTCTTATTTCAGTGCTAGATGTGATTAAGGTATGATTAGTATAGACGTGATTGATAAAATAAATGTAGCTGGATAGCCTTTGAAGTTTTAAATCTTGCTTATAGTCAAATTGCAGTTATCTAGCTTGTGGCTAATTTTATTTAAAAAAAAAAAAATGTGAGTATGTAATATGTATCTGAATCTCAAGCCTCCAAAGCCTCCAAAACAAGACCTCCAAAGATCAAACTGGGTTTTTCAAAACTCAGGAATAAGTAACTAATGACTTTGCTAATTAATATGCAGCATGAAGCACCACTCAAACCTTGAACAAAATAAAATATATAGTCTAGAAGAGTATATATAGAAAGAAAAAGAAAAAAAAATATTGGAAATTATTTAAAAACAATTGGCTTAAGAAGCTAGAGAAGCAACTGGACAAATGAGTTGACAGTAGTTCTGGAAATTCTGGGAGCCCATATGATTTCAAAATTGAAGCTTGTGCTGTGTCAGCATTGATTTCTCAATTTATCTTCAGAGATCACAACATTTTTTAAAATTCTATAGAAAAATCACTGCACAGCTTTGATGTCTCATCTAAGTAATGGGTCTAATGACACATTCATCCTTTGTGATATACGTCGAGATTCTTGGAAAAATATGCTAGATGAAGACTAGATATTCTTCATACATGTCTATATATATTGGGAGGGAAGAGAGCAGGAGGATTGGAAACAGATGCCTGCATTGCCATAGAACTTGGAGGAAAAAAATAGTTTAGTAACAAAGAAATCTCAGCAAAATAGATCAAGAATTCTGGGCGAAAAGTAGGTGAATGTGATGGATGAAGGTTCAGCTACTTCTCACATTGACAGGTAAGTAATGAGGTTGAACTGCTGTAATTTTGCCTGGAAATAGAATCAATGATATTCTTAATAGGCTCAAACTGATTCTTAATAGTTTAGACCATCTGCTGAAACGGTAGAATAATAAAACTAGTACTTTTATTATGACCTTCATCTAATGCATGCTAAACACTCTGGGAGGGTATGTGGACATTTCTAAATCTATGTTTTGGTTGGACAGCTTGGAAAAAGTAATTTGCACAGGATTTGAGGGTCAGGTTGTGGCATGATTGGTATAAAAGCAAACTCGATGAAGTTCCAGCTGTGTGTTGTTGGTGCTCAACAATTTCACTATCCATTTATGCCAGATCATCAAAAAATAAACATGCTAAATAACATATATGCATATTTTAAAATAATAAGAATATGTGTTTGGAAATTTGTGTATGTGTACAACTGTATCTTCTTACACTAACTCTGATCACAGATTTCTTGGGTCACTGAATCATCCGAATTGTGGGTGGAGACCATTTACAACAGCATACTCTGCCCTAGACATGTACACTGATAACAAGATGTGTTAAAGTTCCCGACTTCTTCCTTAAGGAGCATGCAGTTTCAAAAAGATAAAACAAAGCACACAGCTGCAATAATTATGAGATGAAGAGAGTACTGTAAGATAAAGATAAGAAAAACGAAGAGCAGGAGAGATATTTATACTTACAGATGTCTCCTGCTAATGTCCATTATGAAATATCTTGAAAGCGCAAAGTTGGCAGGAACCCTGTTGTTTCTAGGTGTATCTGGAAGCTGATCATAGGAACATGTTACCTGCGTGATAAGATTAAAACTCCATATAGCATCTATATATATCTGCGGGATTTTTTTTATATGGAGGTATTTTCAATGATATTCTTTCACTTTGGCTTTAGTAGATACAGCACTAGGAAAAATAGAAACTGCACTATCATTTCTGTTATTCATTGTGCAGTGCATGGTGCAATAGGCTCCTGATATATGAAAATACAGATAATAGCAACAGAATAAAGAGAAAACAGACACTTGTGTCAAATGGCTGTTTCTAACACATTTAGTATTTGTGTAGCCCCTTGTGTTTTTGCTGGTGAATTGGGTGCACTGCCCTCATCGGTGCACATCTCTCTGCAAATGCCCTCACCATCAAATGCAGAGATTTGTTTGAGGTTTGCATCATTTCAGATGATGATTGTGACTTGTTTGTATTGCAACACACACATATTGCAATGCCACAGAGCCCAAGTCAGAGACTGGAAACCCTTTCTCTGGGGCTTGGTGTAAAGAGAAGAAAAAGGTGCTCCTGTTTTATTGGAAGCCACGTACTGAAGATAAATGCTTTCCTCTCCAACCCATGTTTGTCACATTGCAGTAGAAAAGAAACAAGATGTGACTAAAGGTGGCAGAGTCCTAACTGAAATCCAGTGCTTAAAAGACATTGTTATAAACGAGGAAAGAGCAGACCGGCTCCCATTTCTGCTCTGGAGCTGAGTCACTTACTTGTTCTCTCTGCCCTTTAGTTTCTCTGTTCTGTGACATATAAAAGATAGATGAGCTACTAGTCCCTCTATGGGTGTGATTCACACAACTTCAGATGTCTAAAGGTAGATGCCTAAGGCTGAACTGGTCACCCTGGGCTCCCTTTTTAGTCAACAGTAAGAAATAGGCATCTCCAGGGAGCAATCCCTTTGACGTGGATGCCTGTTTCAGAGCTAGGCAAATTGTCCTCTGGGGTACCTGTTCCTCTCCAGTGACTATCAAGGAAGCCTACAGTGACTCATTCACATTCAGGCATCTCGTTTTGAGATGCCTGAGGAAAGACATGTCCCTCTGTGGGACACCTAGGATCTGTGGAACAGCAGCCCTTAATTTATAGGGCTGAGTACCTGTTTGGTGGTAGTACTTTGCATTATTTACGAGCTAGTTACTATTTGAGTCTTATTCTCATGTTGATGAAGCATTTCGTATTTTAAGATGAGGACCTGAGAACATGACTCCCTTTCTTTAGGGACATGGATGTGGGTAAAGGTGGGCCAGATCCTTTTCTTATTTACTGTCCTGGTTTCAGTTAGGATAGAGTTAATTTTCTCTTAGTAGCTGGTAGGGTGCTATGTTTTGGATTAGGATGAGAAGAGTGTTGATAACATGCTGATGTTTTAATTGTTGCAGAGCAGTGCTTACACCAGGCCAAGGACTTTTCGGCTTCTCGCTCTGTCCTGCCAGCGAGCAGGCTGGGGGTGCAGCAGGAGCTGGGAGGGGACAGACCCAGGACAGCTGACCCAAACTGGCCAAAGGGGTATTCCATCCCATCTGACGTCATGCTAAACAATATATAGGGGTGGCTAGCCGGGGTGGGGGGCCAGCTGCTCGGGGATAGGCTGGGCATCGGTCAACGGGTGGTGAGCAATTGCATTGTGCATCACTTGTTTTGTACACATTATTATTAGTAGTACTATTGCCATTATTATTATTTTTATTAGTTATTATTATTTTCCTGTCTTAATAAACTGTCTTTATCTCAACTCACTGGCTTCACTTTCCCGTTTCTCTCCCCCATCCCAGAGAAGGAGGGGGGAGGGTGAGCGAACGGCTGTGTGGTGTTTGGCTGCCAGCCGGGTTAAACCACAACAGTCCTTTAACTTTAATTAACTCTATCCTAACTGAAACCAGGACATTTACCCTGTATATAGTCCCACCAATCTCAGTATATAGTATATAGTCCCACCAATTTCAGTGGAATTACCATGCCTTAACCTTTAAGAATAAAAGGAGAAATGAGCCATTTTTAAAGGATTAATCTAACTGCCACAGCAATTCGATCCTTTTCCTGCAAGCAATGATCGAATGAATGACAGATCTGGAAAAAATACAATATATCACAGAGCATTTATAAAGCAAAAACTTCTGAGAAAATCTGTGTTGAGCATGTGGAGACACAGTGTTAAAAACACTTTCATCTTTCATTTCTTCCTGTCTTGCAGTCTTCCTGGTGCTCCTCCAAATTCACTTCATCACTTGGTGTTGTTTGGTTTAGACCTGTGCCTCTTGTGGATCCTGTTAATAGCAATCTCCTGTATAGTGTATCCAAATTCCTTGAGTCTTGCCCTGTCGCTCAAGATGACAAGCCTGTCATCATGCGCTGTGAGCTGCTTGGAGCAATGCTCAGCCCACGTCTGATGTCAGCGGCTGTGTTTAACGTAGGGGCATGACCACCTTACACATCCTTCGTCATCCAGGGAAGATGTGGGCACCTCTGGCAGGCTCCTCAGCCCAGCAAAGTCTGTCGTTGTCTTTCTGTGAACAGCAGAGAGGAAGATGTGACCTGGATGCTTCAGGCACGTTCCCACTGCAGGATGGCTTGGGTTCGTGGTGCTGGTTGACCTTGGATCACAAACCAGTTTAGAAGCTCTGTAGTGCATTGGTGAGAAGATAGAGGACTGCCAAGGGAGAGTGAGTTTATCACTCTTCATACAAATGCAGAGAGGTCGAATAGTGCTTATGTATGGCCATACAGCAAGTCTCTGTCCCTGCCAGCTGCCTGTCATCAGGCCACCTTCTCCTGGCCCATTACCTTCCTGGACAGTTACTCTTGAAAGCCCAACATCTGCAGTTGCCCAACTAAGCAATGGCAGAGTGATCCTGGCATACCTCACTGGTCTGAATAAATTTGAATTCAGGAAGGTCTGTGAAGTAGAGGGGGCGTGTAAACATGTGTCGCTGCAGAAGCCATGCACAGACTGGGGCTGTGCATCACTGATCCCAAAGATAGCAATATGTTGCATCTAACACAGCGCCTGCACAGCCCGATGTGTGGAGCAGTAACGGTGCAATTAGATGGCACAGGAAGGGGCAGGATTGCCATTACTAGGTGACTCTTTGATTTTTCGGCTATGCAGTTTGCAGGCTGCCCTGATGCTGTTTAGCTATTCTCCCATTCCCACTTGCTGCTGCAGAGAAATCGGATCCTCTCCGATGATGGGGGAAACGACACTCTTGCCACATCCAGCTGTTGCTGACATGGTATGTGCACCGCTGAATTTTCTGTCTGTAGCAGCTCCTCCCAGGGTGACCCGGTGGTAATACGATGGCTGAGGTGAGTGTTAGCCTGCTGCTTTCCCTGGAGGCTGTGGTGGTTTTACCGTGCTAGGCAGCTGAACACCACAACCGCTCTCTCCCTCCCCCTCCTTAGATGAGGAGGGGAAGAAGTAAAGGAAAGAACAACTCACGGGTTGAGATAAGGATGATTTAATTAAAGGAAAAAAGAAATAATTATTAAGGAAAGATTATTATTAATTAAACAATTTAACTAAACAATTTAACTAAACAATTAACAATTTAACTAAAGGGGAAAAAAAAGGGAAAGGGGAAAAGGGAGGGGGAAAGGGAAAACTAAACAAAACAAGCAAAGGCTATGTGGAAGTGCAGAGGAAATAAATTACTCTCTACTTCCCACAAATGAGCGATGCTGGACCACGTCCTTGAAGCAGGGCCTCAACGCACGTAGCCGGTGTTCAGGAGGAGGACAGACGTTTTCGCAACGAGAGCCCACCCCTCCCCTCTTCCTCCTTTTTCCACCTTTTATTGCTGAGTGTGACATCATATGGTATGGAATATCCCTTTGGTTGGTTTAGGTCAGCTGCCCTGGTGATGTTTCTTTTCTCACTTCTTTGCCCACCCCCTAGGAGGGTTAGAGAGAGTCCTGATGCTGTGCCAGCACTGCTCAGCAGCAGACACAACACTGGTGTGATACCATTGCTGTTTTAGCTACGAGTGCAGAGCACAGCACTCTATGGGCTGCTGCAGGGAAAGTTAACATCCCAGCCTGACCCAGTACAACCTCCACCCCTTATTCCATAACATTTGTGTCACTCTCAGGTCCCCCATACTTTAGCATATAAGTATTCTCATCACCGTTGTTCCTTGTCCTTTAACAGATTGATGGGTAGGTATGTCTTTTCATTCTACAGGTCTTTCTCAGAAAACGTTCATAAGAACTGTTGACAATTTGGTCTTCATCTGCCAAAGTGGTCACTCACAGCAGGCGGAGTTGGATGTCTGGACGCCAGCACCAGCTTAGCTCAAGTCCTTGTTGCACTTGCCCGGTTCCTTGCGAAGTTGACCTGTCGTTGATCCTGCAGCGTCTTCCTACAACATATAACTTAGATTACAGATTAGTTTTCTCCCAAGGTTAAATCTCCTTGAGGCACGCACTTGATATCCCCATTCTTTTGCATTACCCACCAGGTATACCCTGGTCCTTGGGCGAAGACAATCTGACAAGTGGGTTTGCCTTTTCCCGAGGCAGGAGCAACCCACACCGCCTTCCCCATCCACTTTCCTACATGCACTACGGGGACTTTAGCTCCTTTCACCGTGTGTAGGGGTTTTGTTTCGGCAGGACCAGCATGGCTGTCAGACCCTCTGTTGTTAACTAGCCAAGTGGCTTCTGGTAGGTTTATGTCCCATTGTTTCCATGTCCCAGCACCCAATGCTCGTAACATAGTCTTTAACAGTCCATTGTACCTCTCAACCTTCCCACAGGCTTGTGGGTGATAAGGGATGTGATACACCCACTCAATACCATGCCTCTTGGCCCAGGAGGTGACCAAATTGTTTCGGAAATGACTCCCATTGTCAGACTCAATTCTCTCTGCTGTACCATGATGCCACAGCACTTGCCTTTCTAGGCCCAAGATAGTGTTTCGGGCCACGGCATGGTTTACGGGGTATGTTTCCAGCCACCCAGTAGTTGCTTCTACCATGGTGAGTATGTACCGTTTGCCTTGGCGGGTTTGTGGGAGTGGTCCGATATAGTCAATTTGCCAGGCCTCACCATATTGAAACCCTAGCCACCTCCCCCTGCTCCAGGGAGATTTTACCTTCATGGCTCTCTTGATTGCAGCACAGGTCTCACACTCATGGGTAACCTGTGTGATGGCCTCAATGGTCAGGTCCACCCCTCGATCACGAGCCCATCTGTATGTGGCATCCCTCCCCAGATGTCCTGATGTTTCATGGGCCCATCGAGCTACAAACAGCTCACCCTTACGTCCCCAGTCCAGGTCCACCTGAGCCACTTCAATCTTTGAAGCTCGATCCACCTCTGCATTATTCTGATGTTCTTCAGTGGCACGGCTCTTGGGCATGTGGTCATCTACATGACGTACTTTTACAGCCAGGTTTTCTACCCGAGCAGCAATATCTTGCCACAGGGTAGCAGCCCAGACAGGTTTACCTCTGCGCTGCCAGTTGCTCTGTTTCCATTGCTGCAGCCACCCCCACAGAGCATTTGCCACCATCCATGAATCAGTGTAGAGACACAGTACTGGCCATTTTTCTCTTTCGGCAATTTCTAGGGCCAGTTGTATGGCTTTTACTTCTGCATACTGACTCGACTCGCCTTCCCCTTCCATGGCCTCCACGACTTGTCGTGTGGGACTCCACACAGCAGCTTTCCATTTCCGATGGCTCCCTACCACACGGCAGGATCCGTCAGTGAACAACACATACTGCTTTCTGTCTTCTGGCAACTCATTGTATGCTGGTTCCTCTTCAGCACGGGTTACCTCTTCTGTCGGCACTCCGAAATCTCTGCCTTCCGGCCAGTCCATGATCTCTTCCAGGATTCCTGGGCGATTAGGCTTTCCCATTCGAGCCCGCTGTGTAATTAACGCTATCCACTTACTCCACGTAGCATCAGTTGCATGGTGTGTAGTGGGAATTTTCCCTTTGAAAATCCAATGTCACACAGGTAGCCGTGGTGCCAAGAGGAGCTGTGCTTCTGTACCCACAACTTCTGAAGCAGCTCGAACACCCTCATATGCCGTGAGTATCTCTTTTTCAGTTGGGGTGTAATTGGCTTCTGATCCTCGATAGCCCCGGCTCCAGAAACCCAGAGGTCGACCTCGAGTTTCTTCTGGGGTTTTCTGCCAGAGGCTCCAGGTGAGGCCATGCTCCCCGGCCGCAGTGTAAAGTATGTTTTGCACAGCTGGTCCAGTACAGACAGGACCAAGGGCTACTGCACGAGCTGTTTCTTGTTTGATTTGTTCAAAGGCCTGTTGTTGCTCGGGGCCCAACTCGAAACAGTTTCTCTTTCGAGTCACTCGATACAGAGGACTCACAAGCTGACTATAGCCTGGAACATGCATTCTCCAGAATTCCACAAGGCCTAGGAAAGCTTGAGTTTCTTTTTTGCTAGTTGGTGGAGACATTGCTGTTATTTTATTGATCACATCCATCGGAATGTGGCGACGTCCATCCTGCCATTTTACCCCCAAGAACTGGATTTCCTGTGCAGATCCCTTGACCTTACTCTGTTTAATGGCAAAACCAGCTTTCAGGAGAATTTGGATTATTTTCTTCCCTTTCTCAAAAACTTCTTCTGCTGTGTTGCCCCACACGAGGATGTCATCAATGTACTGCAGGTGTTCAGGAGCTCCCCCTTGTTCCAGTGCAGACTGGGTCAGTCCATGGCAAATGGTAGGGCTGTGTTTCCACCCCTGGGGCAGTCAATTCCAGGTGTATTGGATGCCCCTCCAAGTGAATGCAAACTGCGGCCTGCATGCTGCTGCCAAAGGGATGGAGAAAAATGCATTAGCAATATCAATTGTGGAGTACCACTTGGCTGCCTTTGACTCTAGTTCGTACTGGAGTTCTAGCATGTCCGGCACTGCAGCACTCAGCAGTGGTGTGACTTCGTTCAGGCCGCGATAGTGCACTGTTAGCCTCCACTCACCATTAGACTTTCGCACTGGCCATATAGGACTATTAAAGGGTGAGCGAGTCTTGCTGATCACTCCTTGGCTCTCCAGCCGATGAACCAGCTCATGGATGGGAATCAGGGAGTCTCGGCTGGTGTGATATTGCTGTCGGTGCACCGTTGTGGTAGCGATTGGTACCTGCTGTTCTTCAGCCTTCAGCAATCCTACAACGGAAGGGTCTTCTGAAAGGCCCGGCAGGGTAGACAGCTGCCGAATCTTCTCTGTGCTCAAAGCAGCTATGCCAAAAGCCCACCGGTACCCTTTTGGATCCTTGAAGTACCCTCTCTTGAGGTAGTCTATGCCAAGGATGCATGGAGCCTCGGGGCCAGTCACAATGGGATGCTTTTGCCACTCATTCCCAGTTAGACTCACTTCAGCTTCCAATACAGTTAATTGTTGGGATCCCCCTGTCACTCCAGAGATACAGATGGGTTCTGCCCCTTGGTAGCCTGATGGCATTAAGGTACATTGTGCGTCAGTGTCCACTAAAGTTTTGTATTCTTGTGGTTCCAATGTGCAGGCCATCGGATCCACACAGTCCAATAAATTCGGTTATCCCTCTCCTCTACCTGGCCAGAGGCAGGGCCCCTCTAGTCCTGGTTGGAATGTCTGCCACTTAATTCTTGCAAATGTGAAGCAGAGGTCCCTTCATCGGGGTCAAGAATAGCATCAGCTCTTCTACTGCCTCTGGGGAACTGCCCAACAGAAACTGGAGCAGCATTTTTCTTAGGAGCCCCTCTTCTTTCTGCTGTATTTCCTTTCAGTTCACATACCCGAGCAGCTAGGGTTGAAGTAGGTACACCATCCCATTTCCTCATATCTTCCCTGTGGTCACGCAGATAAAACCACAAGGTGCCACGTGGTGTGCGTCTTGGATACTCTCTCTCTCGAGCAGGAAAATACTGATTCTTAGTGGCTGAAATATCACTCCGTCTGGATGAGGAGGGATATGCTCGTTCTACGAGGTGGTCAAGTCTTTCGGACAGTTTCTTCACAGCTGAGACACAGGCCCGTAGTGGAACAGAGAGATTGTCTTCATTTTTTTGAAGCTGGCAGGACATAGTATACACTGTTGGTCCCATCCCCTCATCCCAATGAATTCCTGCCAGTGTACTGGCATGTGATGATGGTGCACTCTGCACCAATTTACGCCACATGGATGTTGTGCACTGGACTTCATCACGATCTTGAGGTGTCTGGGCATTGTCCAAATCACTGTAAATCATCTCCAGCACAGCTAATTCCCGCAGATGTTGGAGACCTTTATCCATGGTGGCCCACTTGCCTACTTGATATACAATATCTTCCTTATGGGGATACCTTTCTTTCACAGCTGCCAGGAGTCGCCTCCAGAGGCTGAGAACCCGTGTCCCTCTCCCAATTACTTTGTCAATGACCCTTTCTCTAGAGAGGGATCCCAGGTATTGGCTTCATTGCCTTCTAGTTGTTGGCTATTGGCCCCAGCATCCCAGCATCAAAGCAGCCAGGTGAGGATGAGTTCACCTGGGTGTCGACCATAATCCTTTTGTATTTCTCGCAACTCACTCAGGGATAGGGATCGAATGGTTTCTGATTCCTTTATGATTTCCATCTCTTCTTCCTGCTGTTTTTGTGATGGCTCTGCTTTAGAGGTGCCTGCCTTCTCCCCTTCTCCCTCCTTCTTAGGAGAGGCTTCTTCCCTTACTAAACGAGCTGACTTCCGTTTCCATTGTTTTGACTTGACTATGGGGGCGACTGATACCATAGTTGGTTGATCCTCTGGGTCAGTCACAGCATGTGTTATCTGGTCATCAGATTCAGAGACTTCCTCCCTCTCTTCAAGGTGCTGGATGATGTTAAACAGTGTTTGATAGGAGTAAGCCAGGACCCAGCACAATGCTGCAAGCTGTCGTTCTCCGGCATTATCAGGGTCAGGGCATACGACTCTCAAACATTCTATCAGGTTTTTAGGATTTTGCACTTGTTCAGGGGTGAAGTTCAAAACTATCGAAGGAGACACCCGTGACAGGTACCTGCCGATATCCTCCCACGCACCTTGCCACCTGCCACAAGACTGTTTCGGGACAGATTCCCGGGTAAGCTTTCTAAACAGTCGACTAATCTTAGAAAGAAGAGGAAACCCGTTATTCAGAATTAGGAATAGTAATATATGGGTTACACATGGATATTCAAAATACTCAGAAACTGTTGTAATTAGCCCACTGTGAAAGAAGGAGGAGGCACCATTCCTGATATTATTCATAAACTGACTTCCAGATGAGGAAAGGAAGGCAGTGTAATTCTGAATATTCTCTAAAAGATAGTTTCCATGAGACCCAAATGATAACAGTGCAGAGCCTGAATGCCAGATTAAACTCAGGGCCAGTGCTTGGCAGCACAGCGAATTAAAAAAAACGAACACAGATTGTAGCACATTCTCGGATCGGATATAGAGGAGAAAGGAGAACATGACAGGGATTGCATGACACATGATCAAACAAGCCAACATTAACAGGACACTGAACATGGTGACTAGCAAGTAAGTGTGTTAGTTGTAAGCGTTTTAATCAATTCTACTGTTATCTCAACCCTTCGAGCCCCACGTTGGGTGCCAAAAAGGACTGTGGTGGTTTTACCGTGCTAGGCAGCTGAACACCACAACCGCTCTCTCCCTCCCCCTCCTTAGATGAGGAGGGGAAGAAGTAAAGGAAAGAACAACTCACGGGTTGAGATAAGGATGATTTAATTAAAGGAAAAAAGAAATAATTATTAAGGAAAGATTATTATTAATTAAACAATTTAACTAAACAATTTAACTAAACAATTAACAATTTAACTAAAGGGGAAAAAAAAGGGAAAGGGGAAAAGGGAGGGGGAAAGGGAAAACTAAACAAAACAAGCAAAGGCTATGTGGAAGTGCAGAGGAAATAAATTACTCTCTACTTCCCACAAATGAGCGATGCTGGACCACGTCCTTGAAGCAGGGCCTCAACGCACGTAGCCGGTGTTCGGGAGGAGGACAGACGTTTTCGCAACGAGAGCCCACCCCTCCCCTCTTCCTCCTTTTTCCACCTTTTATTGCTGAGTGTGACATCATGTGGTATGGAATATCCCTTTGGTTGGTTTAGGTCAGCTGCCCTGGTGATGTTTCTTTTCTCACATTTTTGCCCACCCCCTAGGAGGGTTAGAGAGAGTCCTGATGCTGTGCCAGCACTGCTCAGCAGCAGACACAACACTGGTGTGATACCATCGCTGTTCTAGCTACAAGTGCAGAGCACAGCACTGTATGGGCTGCTGCAGGGAAAGTTAACATCCCAGCCTGACCCAGTACAGAGGCACAAATCTTGCTGTGACCGAGACTTCTGTGCAAAGGTTGCCCAAGGGAAAACCACCGTACACTGCCCTGAACTGTGGATATGGAAGAAACTTTTCACTTTGAGATCTTACACTTTCTTTCCTCTTGTAAAATTTCACATTTAGCGGAGCCAGTTTTCACTTTTTTTAGTGCAGTTTTCTCTCCTTCATGACTGACTCCAGCTGACATCAACAGCAGCTTCACTGGCGGCGCAGGTACAGAAAACACCTAAGGGGTCTCTCCAGCAGGAAACAAACAGTGAAGCCTTTAGGGTGACCTGTGAAACCTCTGAAGTGACATTTATTTTTCCCACTTTGCCAGAACTCACTACGGTCTGATAGATCATGAGAAGTGCAGGGAAATACAGAAACCTCTTTATATTTGTTCCCCTAAAATCTTCTTCTTTTTTTTTTTTTTCTTTCCTGAAGAGTCTCTTAATTTTGTTTGGTTTTAAACTAGGATCATTCTCATTTTTAACTCTCTGAGATTGTACCCTTCTCCCACTAAAGGCAAAATTGAAGAAGTTAGTTAGTTTTCTTGAGGATACGAAAGTGTCTTAGCAAGCATCACTGCTGCTCTTCAAGAAGTAGTTGAAGGAGTTGTTATCTTGGAGATACCAACAACCTCATGGAGACACACACCAGACTAGTTTATGACTCGAGATGCTTTCTGCTAACTGCTTTTCTGAAAGAGGTGAATCTTTGCTCCTGTACTGTGGGAATAATTTACTAAGAGATAATAATAGGTTTTATCATGTGGTGGTGTTGATGAGCAAGCCCTGTGAGGTGCTAATGCCATTTTGGGAGATGCAGAACATCTTTTGTGGTCCAGGAGGTGCTTAACGCTGCATCATGGTTGCCAGCTGAGTGCCTTATATCCAGAGCCTCTGCTATAGCTGGAGGACAGCAGTGGGAGCTGTGCAGGGAAACATGAATGATTTTCTTCCATCATTAAATGAATGGGCTCATGTTTAGAAAGCTAACGCTTATAAATGAGGATGTAAGGATCTAAACCCTTTTCTGATCCTGCCAACGAACGCTCAAATTCAACAAAAGCTGGCCTTCATTCCACTTAGGAAAGCTTCCTAGATGCTAATACTGAGTAAATGAGCTGGTTTGTAACTCTCGAGATTTATTAAATATTGGAACCTAGGAGCCATTACACCAGTCAAAGTCTTATTATTTTCTTATTACGAGCTTTCAATTACCAACTGTGGCCAACACCAGATGCTTTAAAGGAGAGTGCAAGAAACCACATAGTAGACAAGAATAGTAGTTACAATTTGCTCATAAGAAAAACATCTCCTTATCCACTGCCCAGCTCAGTGTTTGGCGTATATCCTGAGACATGACAGTTTATATCTTCTTACACGTGCATATTTTAAAGTGCTAGTAATTTGCAAAGGCAGGGTCTATAATTTGGGAGGTCTGAGTGAGATGGCAGGATTATCCCCTCTGGTGGATAGTGACCAAATGACATCATCTTTCTACACCTCTACTTCCCCACCTAAATGCCATCACAGATCCTGACACCTGTGAGATTTCTAAGATCTATGAATTCAAACTGTGATAGAACTGCAGGGGAAGGTTAAGTGAAAAAAAAATTAAATAAAATCATTCTTGTGTCTTAAATGTAAGCAATTATTACAAGGAGTGCCTAAGATAGCAAGAAGTTAAACCAGTTCAAGAGAACACAATGTGCTGTTCTCTTCTTTTGGATTGTGTACTTCAGGCACTTGGCAGTGTTTGTGTGCAAACTGATGGGTGTGCAATCAATTTGGCTGTTTCCTTCAAACCCTCCACTTATTTATGTGGATCCTTCACTAGCAGCGAGAGAAGTGCACTAAGTGCTGAAAGAAAAAATCCCCCAGGCAGTCACTTCTGATCAGACTCTTCACTGTTATTATTTCAAAAAGAGGAACACAGAAGTACAAACAGGAAGTCCTTGTTCTGTTCGTCTTCCTGCAGCAGTCTCAAGAAATTCTTTCATCCTGCCTTTGAAAAGAGGGAGCTAAGAAATGACATCTGAAGGCAAGAGATGGGTTGCTCACCCCAGATCCTGTTTGAAGGTCACCTTGCAGTTCTCTGTGGTTCAGAGTTGTTTTTATTTTTTGTCTTAACTTTTTTTTTTAATTCTTCCCCTAAGCTAAATGACAAGTTATGAAACTTTGTGGTTTGGTTGTTCTTAATGTGAGTACTGAAAAATAATAATATGCCAAACGCATGTGACAGAGGGTTCCCTCCTCCCACTCCCAGCTCCCTCCCCATCAGCTGCTGTGGCTCTTCCTCCTTCAACACCTCCTAGCTTTCAGAATATCTTGTTTTCCATTCTCAGACCTATGTCTTTTCTTGCAGCTGGTTGTTTCACAGTGTGGTCAGTGTTTGTGGTGGGGATCAAACCCACCTCCAGATTCTCTTCTTCCCTCTTCCCCCTCTTTGCCTCTGCAAAGGTCACAGAGCTGCTGGGCTTCCTGGGTTCATGCTGAGAGGTATCAGGGGAGAAAGGCAAACCATTAATAAAGGATGAGTGAAGCAACCTGCAGAGTAGCAAACACTGGTCCTCTGCCCCATTAGAGAGCAAGAGATTCAAACTGAGCCTTGAAGATCTTTTTATGCGAATTTAGGAGGGAGGTGGATAAACGCTGTGGTGTGATCAAAAGCACCCACTTGCAGTTAGAAATGGGAAGGGATGTGGTAATGCTTCAGGACTCTGGTTTTGGTTTAGGGTTCTTTTGCATTTATTCTGTTGTTGAAGGTAGTCTGTTGTTGCAGATTTTAATGAGGTGACCTCCAGTTTGGGGGAGTAAAACAGTCTCTCCATAACGCCTGCAATATCTTACCTCTGTTGTGAAGGCAATGAGGTATCAGTGCCACTTGAGAGGCAATACCCATGGTTTTCTGGTGTGGTACACCAAAAAGGTAATACTTAAATGTATGTCCTCTTCTGGGCAAGGGACTGCAAGCTCAAAGTACAAGTAAGCTTTCATAAAATAGGATTTTGCATGATAGCAGTTGGAGATGGACAAAAACAAATTTAAGAGCATAGGCTAAGCACCAAGTGTAGGCATGTCTTAATTTAGAGTTTCCCAGATTAGATTTCATCCCACTCCCACAGAGTCGCTACACCTAGAGAAAGGCCACGTGCTTCCAGCAGCTGCTGGTATAGGATAAAATGGGAATTGCTTCTGCTCCAGGGTGACCCCAGAAAGTTTCCTTTGGAATATCCCACTGAAAGTTCTCCAGCCATGACAGAATAAACTGGTGGGAGAGTTACGTCTGTCTCTGTTTCCTGCATGCATTAGTTTCTGCACAAGACACAAGTGATTTTATAGATGGCATTTTCCTTCTGAGAGGAAACTCCTGTGTGGGAGTGGGCCCCGAGTGTTGTATTTCAGGTGAGAAATGTGCTCCCAGCCCTCCTTAGAAACTGTAGTTATGAAATATCCTACAGAATTATTCATATAGCTTGCAGTAGTTTAGTAAATGGGGGTAATTTTGCTATAGTGTTTTTCTCTCTTTGGGTTGGTTTCTAAATGCTGTATAGCAGCTTATAGTCCCAGTCTCAAAAAGTGCATGGGACAAAGCAGTAAGTTCTTCCTGTAGTTTACAAAGTGCTACAAAATCTAATAAAAAATTGAATAGAAATATTAAATATTCATAATACTCTTACAACCCTCCTGAGGGATGGCAAAAGGCACCAAAACATTTCATTCAGTAACATCTCACATATATGCATGCAATCTGTTGTTTCATTAACATCAAAAACTGTGTAGCAACACAACGGCACAGGACCCTCATAGCAACTCTGTTTCATCCATGATAGTAATTTAATATTATAAATCTTTACCAAAAAATGTATATATAAGCCCACATATACTCACTTCAGGTCCCTGCAGTATGAAAAAAAAAAAAAAAGAAAAAGCAAGAAAGCAAATAGAAGTTAAGCGGGAGAATATCACCATACATACACATAAAATACTGCCTGTCTTGGCTTTGGCCTTGACATTTCACTTGCAGGCAGTACTGGTCCCTTCTGAGTGCTACATATTCTATATGATCAATAATAAAGTGAGGTGCCATCAAGAATATGGCAGTATACATGCCAGGAGTGCAGCTACTCCCTTTAGAATAATTGTGGACAGGAAAATTTGTGAAATGCGGGCATCTGACTGACTGGATAGTCCCCTCAAATATTCCTAAGGAAGCAAACAAAGGAAAAGCAAATCCCCAAAGAAATAAAACTAAAGTCTCTATCAGTAGTCCCCGGAGATAAAGTCTTATCCTAAAAACACTGACCACTGTAATCTAGTCCATGAATCTTGGCATGTAGGCATGAAGAGTCACATTCCATGTTGACACAGACCTTCAGTAGTCCCATTAAATGTAATGGGGTTGCACAAGATGTAAATCACAGCAAAATATGAACCCTGATCTAATTTCTTTCTCTGAGATGAATTACTTCAAAGCCATTGTTTCTTATTTCCTTCTCCTGTAAAAACCTAGGAAAACAAATTTTATTTTTAAAGAAAATTACTCTAAATATTGATAATCTTCAAAGAAAAGCTGCAATTAGTTCCCTATACATTTTCAAATTTCACTTTAAAGCACAGGAAGATTTTTCATGTTTGAAAGTTTAGGTCAGCAGCAGGGTTTACTACCCAACATACTCATGGCTGGAATTATTTTAGCAGTGAACTAAATAAGCAAGTACAATATACTTTTTGCCTATATTGGATTATATTGTAAATTAAAATATCTCTTGTGGTGAAGAACTAGTGGTCCATTGCATTATTTCCATAGTAATTAGAGGAAAAATGGCTCTTCCAATGGTGAAACTCAATTATGGTTGTGAATGTTCAGTACGGACCATTGTACCTATTGCAAAAGGATGGCTGGAATGGCCTAAAAGGCTTTTCCAAATGGGATGTTTATGACCCAGTGAGTGGTGGATTCCAAGGCACTAACAAGTAGGGATAACACCAACAGTTGCAACAGCTTGTATACGTCTCTATGATGAATAGAAATGAAATACAATAAATCTACTTGTCTTTGGCTTTTTTATTACTTCATCTGCTATTCCTAGAAAGATACCCTTTTAACCAGCATAAAACACTAAAAAAAAAAGGAAAGAAAGAAATACCCTCCAAATCTTGACCATCCTGTTTGTACACATATAAATGTAAAATTCAATATGTGCAACATTCTGCCCTGTACAAATGAGATTTTTAAAAATATATTAACCTGTCACAGAGCTTTTTAAATCTTTTTTTTTTTTTAATGGATCACAAAGTTAGGGGCTTTGTAACACCATGTAAAGGGCTATCTACATTTCATCACTCGATGCAATGTGTATCTAAAGATACTATGGTAGGGTGTTTTTTTTTCTATAAAGAAGGTTGCTGTAGGTCACCATTGAAGGCACTAAATACTGGACCATCATATCATATTTTTCCTTATTGAGCCCTTCACAAAGGATCTAACTGAGGCACATGGCATTATAGGGATGGTGGGTCAGATATCCTCATGCTACTGAAAAAGACCTAAATGTCCTCAGAGATGTTTGAAATATAACAAAAATAGTTCATCTGTAACATAGGTGGATAATTGGAATATGGGTGTTGGGTGGTGGTTTACAGGTTTCATCAGTACGTATTTGGGATGACTTGCATAACTGATTCATGGCCTCATCACTCATGATTTATGTGCTATAAAGTTACAGGAATGAAAACCTCTCACATGCACACAGTGAAGCAGGGTCCCTTCAATAAAAGAGCAGTATGTGACCATGTAATTAAAGTCTGTGCCACTAATCTGTTTGCACAAATGGGCTGAATTGAGGTTATGCTCGCAAACTCATTGAGTTATGAGATCTTTCAGGTTCTTATCTTTGCCAGTCATAGGGCTTTTGTGTTTCTTTTTTCTTTTCCCAACAAGTTTTTATATCATTTATTATATAGACTTATTATATAAGTTATATGAACCAATGGGATTACTTAAAGTTTGTATGCATAAAAATGTGTGGAAATGTTGACAAGTTAATGCAGTTCCTCATGCCTGAGAAACTTTGCTCTTGTATGGGTCATAATGTATCAGCTACTCATGTGATGTTATTGCCCTTCCCTTTACTCCTCAGGGGCAAGAGAAGAAAGCAGTTGATTCACTTAAACACAGTGGATGGTGTGTGTCTCCACTATATTCAGGTAGCCTGAGAAGACCTGAGCCAAACCAGCCCCCTGTTGTAGCAGGCAATGTATGGGACAGGTCTTGCTCCATGAAGTTTGCAGGCTAAAGCCAACACAAGGGTCTGCAGCAAGAGAAAAGATTATTATTTCTCTCCTTTTTAGAGAGAGTGACAACATTTTCCAAAGGCTCAGCATCTTCTGAGAACGGTGTTTTCATCCTCCAGCCATAGTCCATGGACCTCCAGAACATACGTTAGATTTTTCATTGGCCCAGTCACCTGTGGAAGGACTTCTCTTTCTCTCTTACTGACCACAGAAATGCCTCTGGGAGACTATGTTCCTAAAGCAGGAATCTTAACTGGGAAGGGAATAAGCCCAGTCCCTATTAAATCCACTTGGAAATGCCTAAATAGGAGCTGGCCTCATATGAAATGTCGGCCAGTAATGATCAAGTTCCTTGCCCAAAGTCAAAGCGGATATGAGAGTAAGAGGAAAAAAGAGGTCTTTGAAATCCCTATCCAGTGTCATAATCACAAACCTGTCTTTTGAGAGGTTTTTCTTGTCCTTTGAATACAATGAGTTTTTCCTTGTCTTTTGGGCTTGATTTTCCAGTAGGTTAAATATGCTCCTTATCAATACTTTATCAGCACTTCCCAGTAGTAGATCCACTCTGACAAGGAGCAACAGTTCACTGACTTTTAATGGAGATTCCTCCATTTTCCTTTAATGGGGAGGTCAATAGCTAACATATGACTGCTTTAAAGTTTAAAATATTTAAAGTGCTGCAGGCACATGAGAGAAGGTGGGGAAGGGACAGTGGTAGTGAGAAGAAAGCCGTACACTGGCTCACAGTCAAGAGACCCCTCTCTGATTTCAGATAGGTCCAAAGGACTGCCCTACCATACTCAGAAGAAAGGCTAATCCCTAGGATCATTATATTCACAATCCTGCCTTGTGATCTTTATAAATCTCTCTCCGAACACAGAGGATGAGCATCCTAGGGGGAATGTCAAAATGCTTTTTTTGTACGAACACTTGGTTCAAAAGGAAACAGAGCGCTGTGAAGAGTCCGTGAAGAAGCAACCATCTGAAGGTCTGCCTTATGAAAGATTAACTTGCATCCCACAGCTTCTTTTTTTTCTTTTTTTATTTTTTTTACAAAAGCTGTTTTTTAATGGTTCACGTTTTAAATGCACACTGTTTAATTATTTATGCATCCCGAGCTGTTTTTTCATCATTTAAAACTTTTGCTGTGGCACTAACCATTTTATTTGACACCCCTGAAAGCACACCCTGCACTGTGTACAAAGCAGTATCTAAAGGGCCCCTGGAGAGTTGGTGCAGCAAGTGTGCAAGGCCTGTTTAAACGCGTGCGAGATGGGTTATTTGCCTGATTGCTTTGACCAGTAAGTCAGGGAGCATGGCAAACCTACCTCCACCCTGGCAAAATGGTTTCAGACCTGTCTTGGAAGTCAGAAGATGTGGCTTCTGTGTTGGGTGGTATTTCGGCCTCTTTCCTCTGCTTCTGCATCTTCCCTTTTCTCCATTGTGCCCTCATTATTTGAATGCAATGAATTTAGGACAGATTTTTTGCTGCATTTTTGGTGCCGTTGTTGCAGCCAGACACATATGTTCCTGTTTGAGTGTCCAGATAATCACTGTGCAAATAATGAATAGATATACCTACAACAATTCTTTTAAATTATCAAAAGAAAGTATAGAAGTGAAGGCCTGAATTCCTAGTCCAGTCTCCCTGTGTGCCACAGAGACCTTGAATACCTGTCCTTGGTCAAATCTTTCAATGTCTTACACCTTTTCTGGTGTGGAAATCAGTGCAAACAGGCTGTCCTTAGTGCAGAGGATCGGGATAGATTTTGCATGGCTTTCATATCTCTGTACAAATTTTGTAGATCTCTGTTGTACTGGAAATATAGAAATTTAATTTTATTATGTGCAAGGTTTTAATTATACCATCATAAGATATATCTTCAGGTGGGTTTGCTAATGCATGAACATGGTGTATGGATAGGAGCAGTTTTAAATGCACTTGAAACCAAGTGAAAGAACAGGAGAGAAGAACCACAGGAGTGCTTCTATTTAATGATGCCTTTTAGGATTGATCCTTGCTGCAGGCTTTGGTAATGCGGACATAGACCATGCCCTGGGTTAACATGCCTGCATTTCTAATGCAAGGAAAGTCAGGAGTGCAATCCTTATCTCTGTCAGAGACTTGTAAAAGTGAGCTTGAATGCACATCGAAGTGCTGGTCCAGCAGCTCCATGTGGTTACTGAAATCCATCCTTGTTCAACTTTACATATCCTTGCTTTTGCCCTTCTTGACCATCAGAGACCATCCTGGAAGACATTTTGCCAGACCTGTATCAGAGCAGCCTAGTTCTGATTATGTGCATTAAGATTCTACAAACAGCAGAAACTCTGGGATTACTGTGGAAACATGGAAAGGAAGAATGGAAAAGATGTAGACAGGTCACTTCAGTGTCTCTCATTCCTATCTTTGCACAACTGTTCCCTGTAGCATTTTCTCCATCCCTATTATTTTGTCTAGTCTTATGTGTTCAAAAACTAGGTTTCCTGTTGTATTTGTAGGCTGCCCTATAACTTAGTACATTTCGATGTCAGCAGGTTCTAATATTAAGCCTGAATTTCCTTTCATTTCATCCCTTTCCTCCTATTTGTGTTGTGGAAAGCCAGCCATCTCTTCAGCTGCTGATAGCCCAGTGCCGTGACTGCGAGGGGGAGTTTTGCTCAGCCTCTTGGCATTTGGTGGGCTCGGTTTTACAAGGGAGACTACGCCAACGTTACCAATTACACCTGCGTTTGAAAATAAAGATCAGCTTAAAGGAAGATAGATGCCTTAAATGCACAGTGTGGTCCCCCTGGGGAGGGAATGTTTCTGGATCAAGTCAAACTTGACTTTATCTGGGAGTATATTGCAATCAGACATTGTCCCTTTTCCATCTGCAAAGTAATCTGCAGAATCTGAGCAAGTTTTCTCCAAGGGAGATGTCATGGCCTATTGCGAAATAACTCTTCGTTTTCCAAAACACTCTTGCAGCTCAATCTTTCCCATACATGGAGTCCCCTCTCTCCAGCACACAGCAGTAATGATACCCGCTCTGTATATAGTGTCTGCCTGTTTTTTTTATTTCTATTTTTTTTACAAGAAAATGGGATCAGGCGTTTTGAAAGCACTGGTGTTTATTCCAGAAGAAATCCATCCAAGACAAATGAACCGTCAACACCTACTTCTCAATAAACATCTGTCAGGGATTTGAGTAAAGGAGGGCTGCATGTGTGGGTGTGTGTGCCTGTTGGTTATTTAATTACTCCATGAGTCGGCTCATATCCCTAGTAACCTTCATGTTTTCATTTGAGTTACACCATTGCTTTGCAGTTATTTTCCCCAAACCATGGCTGGTTCTGAGATGAGATTGTTAGACAGCAGCCTGGCTTTGTTTGCTGCCCGTGTTACTGTAGTGTGGGCAGAAAATTTAAACAGGCACCTATGACCCCTCGTGTGCTTCAGTGAGGGTTTTGTGCTGCTCTGATGCATCTTAGGCTCCCTCACTAACTCTGCATTAAGCCCTGCTCTCCTGAAAGGACAAACTTTACTGGCTTCCCATCGGGATATATTGGTTGGAAGGGAGAAATCAGCTCTCGGCTTCAGTTCACCAACAAAAATCACTACTGTAGTAGCTCTTGCTGTTTGCACAACAAGCGAGTAGGCACAGCACATACTTTGGTTAAAATCTGTGGCCTGTCTACCGGCCAGGCCTGCTGGTGCTGGGCAAACCCACTAGGGTTTGCAGGGAAGGATGTCTCGTCCAGGTTCTGGGGCTGCTGCCCCGGTGGGAGCAGAAATCACATCGCTGGAGCCTAGATCACATGTCAGAGTGGTTGGATGCACCATTCCCCTTGTTTTTTTGGGAAGGGTTTTTCACTAAGTTGTGCGTTTTGTGATGGCACAAGGCCTTCAGGTGAGGTGATGAGCTGAGATGGTCACAACTTCCTGAGTTTCGCCCTCTGCTTTTTTCTTCTAATTTGCTATTTTTTTGTCCTGTGTTCCTTTGAGGAAATAATGCACATACCCTCACTTCTGCAGAGAAGTGCTGAATTGGAAAAATTCTGACCTAGAATTGGGAATTTTTTTTTTTTTTTTTTACTAAAATGATTATTTATATGATGCTAGTAGTTAGAAGCCTCTGCCAAATTTAGGTTTTATTTTTGCCTTATAATCATACCACAGGAGACTATCTCTGGACATTTCAAAGACCAGGGCACGCTGAAGTTATGGTAGGCATGATAACACAACGTTGATCTCCAAACTCCTAGGCCAGCTAGACCATGCTTATTTCCACAGCTGTGCGGGCAGGTGTGTGTCCAGTAAAATAGCTAGAGGTGATAAGAATAAAAAAAAATCACAATTAAAAGAAAGAGAAGGGACATAAGCCTTCCAAAGGATACCCCAAGCAGAGGCCAAGGTTTCATCCATCATCATGGGGGTGAGAACCCCAGGCCATGCAGGTGGCAAGACTCCTACTCCCTGTGCCTAGCTTAGACATCTAATAATGATAAGTTTTTGTGTTTTTTTTCTCTGCTGAACCCTTAGGCCTGGTGAACGGTGACCAAAAACCCAGGCAGAGCAGGGAATGTCTATCTCAAACCTCATTTAACCAAAGCAGAGCCTTGCAAGCCATTGGCTGGGAGGGCTGAGCAAGGCACTGCTCATTAAAGGTGTGGTGATGGGATGAAGCCTCTCTGGGAGCACCACGAATGTACCAGAGGTGCCCTTATTGGAAATAACCTACAGGAAGAGCAGGAGCAAAGGATGCCCAAAGCAGGAGACGCTGCTGCTCCTTGGGCAGCGGGCACTCGGCTCCATTGCATTCTTCCTGTGCCCAGCTGCTGTGCCCTGCGGTAAAAGAATATGCATAATGCAAGATTTTACTGATGAGCAAACCTCAAAAGACTGAATTCAAGTTTTAATAAGAAGCTAGAAGCATGGGCATTCGAATGGTGCGACCAATGTGAATCCCAGTACCAGATTTTGCTGTTTTTAAATGCCCATTTGTATAATGTGGAATTTGCAGGGAGGGAACAAGGAAACGTTAGCCTCTGCTAACTTTGAAGAAGGCTGGGTTTAAATCTGAATTACATGCATAAGTTTGTTCTTTGTTTTCAGAATGCTCTTATTTGCCTGGGAACAATAGAGAAAAGGCACAGAGACTGTGGTGTATCCGAGATTATCTGTTTGCTCTTCCATGGTTTACCTCAAAAAGGAAAGAGAAGTCTTACATTCAAGAACAATTCAAATTAAGACCTTGTAATGATATAGCCTGACTGTGGGGAATGAAAAATCCCCTGCTTCAGGCAGGAGGGATTGCGTCAGGCAGCCCCCAAAGGTTCACAGCTGACGGTATTCAAAACACAGTTTCAAAGAACTGCAAGGTTCCCTATGAAAAATACTAATGATAGGTGGAAATCTTGAAAGCTTTGTCAGGAACAATTTGGGCCTCTGTGCCTTTGACTGGTTGAGAAATGTTTCAGAAAGGCTTTTGTCAAGGCATGGTTCAGCCCTGGCGTGGAGCAGCAGGAAAGAGGTTAAAGGCATCGACGTAATTGGGGCTATATTCACCCTGCCTCCCTTTCAGTGCCTAATTTAGGTGCCTGAATTAGCTGCTCAGGTGCCCTATATAGTCAGTGGGGTGATTTAGCATGCTTATTGCCTCTCTGGAGGCCTGGCTGGTGGTGTGGGGCACCCAAGCTGCTCAGTCAGGTGGCAGTTGAGGTTCAGTGGCCAGAGCCGTGCTCGCAGTTCCCTGCCCTGCCCGAGGAGCAGGAGGAGAGCCAATTCTTGCAGAAAGTTAATGGGTGTCATCCCAAGTCTGACCTGACATCTCACTGGGTCGGTCCAAGCAATAGCCTTGGTAACAAACAGCTCAGTCCTGGGGGGAAACCTGGGTTTGGATCCTGACCCAAATTTCTTATTTTATTTCATTTTCTCTCATTATTTATTTATTTATTTATTTGTGTTCCTAACTAGAAACTGTTTCTGGAGGACGGGAGCTGAAAGCACAAAGGCTTTGCTTTAATCACAACCTTTTTCCTTCTTTCCTTTAAGTAAAACCCCAGTGAGCAGCAGCCAGATCTGCTGAGCTCTGCCTGAAGTGTCCCCTCCTTTTCAAACTGGAGAAGTACGACAAGTCTGCAAGGGAAGGAAATCTAATTACATTGCACATGTTCTAATTTAAGTTGCTGTGGGTTGCTGGGAGTTTGAGCAGCAGAAACACGAGGTCACCTCTTGCCTGCGACTGTGTCCTTTGCTTGATGAGAAGTGGATAGACCTGATAGCTTTTCCTGGTATAATTACCTCTAAGGTGGACAACCGGAGATCTTCCCCACAGCCTGCAGTTTGTTTCCTTGAGAAAAATGTCCATCTTAAAATTAAACACCCACGAACACACACACACATGCACAGACACATGCACACAGGTAGGCAGGTAGAACACTGCACGTGTGCTGTGATTGCAGATGCCGGAATAATCCATTTTAATATCACCACAAAGCTAAAGGACTTAAAAACCATCGCTCGTGGGTAATGTTTGCAGCGTAGAAATGATAGCCCTGTACATCTGAGACATCCACGAATCCCCATGGGCTGGCTGTGAAAGGCTGTGTGCTGCACTGACGCACAGCCCCACTTTTGTTCTGCTTTGCAGATCTGTGATTGCAGTTGTGGCTGTGATACCAATGGTCACTCCTGACAGAAAGGCGTCAGTGCAGCCAGCTCAGAGCCTTTCAATTTTCCCACCCACACTCACACACACAGACCCCATAGCAAAGGATCTGTTTGCACTTCATCTCCTTGCCAGAGGGGCATGATTTTTGTGATAACATATAAAAAAGTGCAAACACACACGGACCATATTTGCCCCACAAGTGCATTTTTAAATATATTTTCAATATTTAAAAACCTTTCCCCACTGATTTGCCTATAAACCAGAGAAGAAATACACAGCCTACAGGAAACACCAGCACTAGAATTCCAGTTTACTTTTTTTCTTACAGTTTTAATTGACATAGTATTGCTTATCTCATGCTGGTAGTGGAAGGTCCATCTTATTCTCTTTGTCCAGCTAGACGTTCGTTTATTTGAAGTCGCATTCATCTAGATTGTGAAGTGCCTTGGGAACATGGACTTGGGATCTTGGTCTTGGGAATCTCCATGGGCGCTGAAAAAAGTGAGGGCCAGGAAAACTAAATTCTTCTGAAGAATGTGGAAAGACATTTGGCAAATCACTGTGCCTCAGTATTTCTATCCATAGTGCTCAGAATAATCATATTTCTTCCATGAGGTTCTTTGGCACCTAACTTTAGATAACAACAAGGTCTTTTTGCTTCCTGCAAATGATGTGATGGCTGTCATTCTGAAGACTATAATGGAAAACACATGCAATAAACTTTTGTAACTCATTTATTCATTGCTTTATATCCCCCCTCCCACCCGTAACATACAATGTTCTTACTCACTGAAGTAGTATTTTTACAAAGAGTCCGTCAGCCGTTCCTGATAGAGAAGGGCATGCAGGCCAGTAGAAAAGATCACCTATTCTGGATATATTTGCAAGGATATATTTGCTCCCAGATGGGAACATGTATGTTGATGAGACTAGAAACCTCATTTTTAATACCCATTGGTGCAGTCCATCCACATGAGTCCTTGTCAGTCTCCACTGAGGACAAACCTAAATGTGTTTCTGGATGGGGCAGAAAGGATTTAGGATAATTTTTGTTATTATACTTCATCTACTGAAGCCTAGTCTTTGTATACAGCACTGTCTTCTCTTTAAATAAACATTTGATCAGTAAAAGTAAATCCAAAATATGTTACATGTCAGGAAGAGATTGCCAGGAAGCCTTGTTTCTCTCCTCTCTATCGCTGGAGATGTTATACATGCAGGAATTTGGTACTATCAATTGTGCCTTACCTATTCCAGGAGGAAAAAAAAAAGAAAAAAAGAAGAAAAAAAAATCACTGTAATAAATCTCACGACCTGCAGTCAGGGAAAACACAAATTCTCAGATATCCATGACAAGCAGAGCAGTCTGCAGCAGAAATTACAAGCGCTGCACACTGATCTAAAGTCTCTGGCACTTTAAAGTGCACATTTTCCAGATTTGCCCTTTCCATAGTATTCCACGGGGGCCACCCATCGCAACTGATGATAAGGTCGTGTGCAGGGTGGGTGATGAATCTGCGCTGATTTCAGAAGGTTTTTCTATCTGGTTTCAGAAAATAGATACACATGAATCCTTGAGAGAAATCCTTAAAGGCAGAATGTACAGGAATAAGTGCATTGCCTAGTGAAAAACAGAACAAACAAAAAGAAAAAAAAAAAAGAACAGGAAAAGAAATCCTAACTGAAAATAATAAGTTAATACTTCATCTTGAGCGAAATAGATCTTTTTTCTGACCTGAAGTATGTTTAAAGCATTCACTGAATAGTCCCTGTACCAACGACTTCAGTGTATGCAACCTTTTCATTCAGTGGTTTTAGATTTGGCTTTTGCTCTTTTTTGTCCTCCCACTTCCCCCAAAAAACACCACTGCACACTGAATGTGACATTTGGACACAGGCAGAGAACTCCAGCAGCTCAAAGGGTTGCATTTGGGCTCTTGTTTGAGACTGTGATGTTGCATACAGAACAGCAGAGAAATTTAAGCCAAATCAATACATTATTCTGTATTAAGGAAAAAAAAATGAAAAGGAAAAGGAAAAAAAAGCAGCCGATGCCTAAAATTGACTCCAGCATTCCTCATCTTCGTGATGTTTTGATTTTGAGCTGTTTTAATGATGTCTGTGAGACTTAGATCCAGACTGGGTATCACGCTTGGTGCCTGCTCTTGAGGCTCAGGGCCAAATCTCGGCTCAGCCCTACTGGTGAGGACAGGGTCAATCTGGAGGCATATTTGAAATTTATGTGCCTCTCAAAAGTCCACGCATGCCCATGCTCAGCCAGCACAAAGGAATCACTGGAGGCATTACCACAGCTTTCCCTGTGCCATGTTGGTAGCCTGAGTGCATCAAGAGCAAGGTGTTTGCTTCGCTCCTGCTTGCAGAGCCATGTCCAGTCCAGCACTGCCCGTCCTCACTCGGGGGGGAACAGAATCTCCCCAGGCTTGTCGAGATGCAAAGGGCCTTCCTAGTAAATCTGCTCTGGTGTACCGTCGGGACAGTCACTTGCCAAGGCGATCTGCTCCGGGGCAGACGCGTTCTGCAGTGGAGCGGGGGATCAGGACAGGCAGGGCTTTTTTTCCGACATCGAGGCCGCTCGAGGGAGCCGCCGGGACCCGGCAGCCCCCGCGAGGGAGGCGGACGAGGCGTAGGCGGAGCCAGCAGCGCCCCCTCCCCGGCCGTTCAAAAGCAGCCCCTAGGGAGCGCGGGCGACCGGGAGCGCGGCGAACAGGGTGTGGTGCGTCAGGAGGGCGGGGTGGGGCAGTTCGCACAGGCAGGGCGAGCAGGGAGGGCGGAGAGGGCAGAGTTTTCCTCTCCCTGCCCATAAGAACAACACCTTTAATGGCTGTCGACCGCTAGCTAGGCTGCAGTGGTCTTCACCAGGCAAAGCGCTCTCTCTAGACAGTCTGTGGCCACCCAGACTGACCGCCTGCTCAATAATGCGGCAGTTCAGGTCTCTGGATGCAGGGACTGTCTGAGCCTGTTGCTGCCATCTGAGGGAGGCAGAGGCACAGTGCGGGTGAGGTGCAAGCAGGTGGATGACCTGGTCTGCCTGGTGGCAGAACTCAAAGAGGAGGTGGAGAGGTTGAGGGCTATCAGGGAGTGTGAGCAGGAGATAGACTGGTGGAGCGACTCCTTGCAGGGCCTGAAGGAGAGGTACTGGGGTGAGACACCCCAAATGGGGGTGGACCCCCTGCCCTGTTGCTGTCGGGCAGAGGGAGGGGACCTAGGAGTTGAGGAAGAATGGAGACAGGTCCCTGCTCGACCTTTCAGGCAACACCCCCCCCTACCGGCCCTACCTTCCCAGGTGTGCATACGCAACAGATTTGAGGCCCTGGAGCTTGAGAGACCGGTGGGTGAGGATGAGGTAGAAAGTCTACCCAGGAGGATGCCTAGGGCGAGGAAGCTGACTCCATGCCTCAAGACTGCCTCCACCAAGAAAGACAGAAGGGTGATCGTAGTAGGCGACTCCCTTCTCAGGGGAACAGAGGGCCCTATTTGTCAACCTGACCCTACCCATAGGGAGGTCTGCTGCCTCCCTGGGGCCAGGGTCAGGGATGTTGCCAGAAAGCTTCCCAGCCTGGTTTGCCCCTCTGACTACTACCCTCTTTTGATAGTCCAGGCTGGCAGTGATGATATTAAAGAGAGAAGCCTGAAGGCTATCAAACGGGACTTTAGGGGACTGGGACGGTTAGTGGATGGAGCGGGAGTACAGGTGGTGTTTTTGTCTATCCCTGCAGTGGCAGGGAGGGGTACAGAGCGGACCCGGAAAGCCCACCTGATTAACACGTGGCTCAGAGGCTGGTGCCAACACAGAAATTTTAGGGCTTTTGACCATGGGGCGCTTTACTCGGCACCCGGCCTGGTGACTGCAGACGGGTCCCTATCTCTAAGGGGAAAACGGATCCTAGCCCAGGAGCTGGCAGGGCTCATTGAGAGGGCTTTAAACTAGGAAAGAAGGGGGACGGGGCTGAAAGAAGGCTTGTTGGAGCTGTAACAGGGGGAACAATGGCAAAGCTGGGGGAGCAGGCAATGGCCCAGCTGAAGTGCATCTACACTAATGCACGCAGCATGGGTAACAAACAAGAGGAGCTGGAAGCCATCGTGCAGTGGGAAGGCTATGACTTGGTTGCCATCACGGAAATGTGGTGGGACCACTCCCATGACTGGAGTGCTGCAATGTCTGCAATAGGCTCTTCAGAAGGGACAGGCAGCACAGAAGGGGTGGTGGTGTGGCTCTCTATATTAGGGAGTGTTTTGATGTTGAGGAACTTGAGGCTGGGAATGATAAGGTTGAGTCCCTATGGGTTAGGATCAGAGGGAAGGCCAACAAGGCAAGCATCCTGGTGGGGGTCTGTTATAGACCACCGAACCAGGATGAGGAGACAGATGAGGAGTTCTACAGGCAGCTGGCAGAAGTTGCGAAATTGTCAGTGCTTGTTCTTGTGGGGGACTTCAACTTCCCAGACATATCCTGGAAGCACAACACAGCCCAGAGGAAGCAGTCTAGGAGGTTTCTGGAGAGTGTGGAAGATAGCTTTCTGACACAGCTGGTTAGAGAGCCTACCAGGGGTGGTGCCCTGCTAGACCTTCTGTTCACAAACGGAGGACTGGTGGGAGATGTGGTGGTCGAGAGCTGTCTTGGGCAGAGTGACCACGAAATGGTTCAGTTCTCTATTCTTGGTGAGGCCAGGAAGGGGATCAGTAAAACTGCTGTCTTGGACTTCCGGAGGGCTGACTTTGAGCTGTTCAGGACGCTGGTTGGCAGAGTCCCTTGGGAGGCGGTTCTGAAGGGCAGAGGATTCCAGGAAGGCTGGGCACTCCTCAAGAAGGAAATCTTAATGGCTCAGGAGCAGTCTGTCCCCACGTGCCCAAAGACGAGCCGGCGTGGAACTAGACTGGCCTGGCTGAACAGAGAGTTGTGGCTCGAGCTTAGGAGAAAAAGGGGGGTTTATAATCTTTGGAAAAGAGGGCGGGCTACTCAAGAGGACTATAAGGGTGTTGCGAGGCTGTGCAGGGACAAAATTAGAAAGGCCAAAGCTCATCTGGAGCTCAATCTGGCTACTGCCGTTAAAGATAACAGAAAATGTTTTTACAAATACATCAACACAAAAAGGAGGACTAAGGAGAATCTCCATCCTTTACTGGATGCGGGGGGAAACTTAGTGATGAGAGATGAGGAAAAGGCTGAGGTGCTCAATGCCTTCTTTGCCTCAGTGTTTAGCGGCAAGACCGGTTGTTCTCTGGATACCCAGTACCCTGAGCTGATGGAAGGGGATGGGGAGCAGATTGTGGCCCTCACTATCCATGAGGAAATGGTTGGCGACCTGCTACAGCACTTGGATGTGCGCAAGTCGATGGGGCCGGATGGGATCCAGCTGAGGGTACTGAGAGAACTGGCGGAGGAGCTGGCCAAGCCGCTTTCCATCATTTATCGGCAGTCCTGGCTATCAGGGGAGGTCCCAGTCGATTGGCGGCTAGCAAATGTGATGCCCATCTACAAGAAGGGCCGGAGGGTAGACCCGGGGAACTATAGGCCTGTTAGTTTGACCTCAGTGCCAGGGAAGCTCATGGAGCAGATTATCTCGAGTGTCATCACGCGGCACTTGCAGGGCAACCAGGCGATCAGGCCCAGTCAGCATGGTTTTATGAAAGGCAGGTCCTGCTTGACGAACCTGATCTCCTTCTATGACCAAGTGACGCGCTTAGTGGATGAGGGGAAGGCTGTGGATGTGGTCTACCTTGACTTCAGTAAGGCTTTTGACACTGTTTCCCACAACATTCTCCTCAAGAAACTGGCTGCTCATGGCTTGGACTGGTGTATGCTTCGTTGGGTTAAAAACTGGCTGGATGGCCGGGCCCAAAGAGCTGTGGTGAATGGAGTTAAATCCAGTTGGAGGCCGGTCACTAGTGGAGTCCCCCAGGGCTCAGTGCTGGGGCCAGTCCTCTTTAATATCTTTATCGATGATCTGGATGAGGGGATCGATTGCACCCTCAGAATGTTTGCAGCGGACACCAAGCTAAGTGTGTGTCAATCTGCTCGAGGGCAGGAAGGCTCTGCAGGAGGATCTGGATAGGCTGGACCGATGGGCTGAGGTCAACTGTATGAAGTTCAACAAGGCCAAGTGCCGGGTCCTGCACCTGGGGCGTAACAACCCCAAGCAGAGCTACAGGCTGGGAGAAGAGTGGCTGGAAAGCTGCCTGGCGGAGACGGACCTGGGAGTACTGGTTGATAGTCGGCTGAATATGAGCCAGCAGTGTGCTCAGGTGGCCAAGAAGGCCAACAGCATCCTGGCTTGTATAAGAAGCAGTGTGGCCAGCAGGACTAGGGAGGTGATTGTCCCCCTGTACTCGGCTCTGGTGAGGCCGCACCTCGAGTATTGTTTTCAGTTTTGGGCCCCTCACTAGAGGAAGGACATGGACGTGCTCGAGAGAGTCCAGAGAAGGGCGACCAAGCTGGTGCGGGGTCTGGAGAACAAGTCTTACGAGGAGCGGCTGAGGGAGCTGGGCTTGTTTAGCCTGGAGAAGAGGAGGCTCAGGGGCGACCTCATCGCTCTCTATAGGTACCTTAAAGGAGGCTGTAGGGAGGTGGGGGTTGGTCTATTCTCCCACGTGCCTGGTGACAGGACGAGGGGGAATGGGCTAAAGTTGCGCCAGGGGAGGTTTAGGTTGGATGTTAGGAAAAACTTCTTTACTGAAAGGGTTGTTAGGCATTGGAATGGGCTGCCCAGGGAAGTGGTTGAGTCACCATCCCTGGAGGTCTTTAAAAGACGTTTAGATGTAGAGCTTAGTGATATGGTTTAGTGGAGGTCTTGTTAGTGTTAGGACAGAGGTTGGACTAGATGATCTTGGAGGTCTCTTCCAACCTAGACGATTCTGTGATTCTGTGACACGCCGCTTTACAGTAGCAGGGAATATGGCAAGGGAAATGAATTGTTAAAAAATGTGAAATATTCTTTTTGGTGCCAAGGATGAGGATGAATCCAGAACTGAGGTGTGTCTAGGGATAGAAATGATTCCAGGGGAAGGCAGAAGAGGCGCTGAGCTGTGAGATTTATTACACTGGGATATAGCCTCCCAGAGGAAGGGCTTGAAGACACATCACTGGAATTGTTTAACACTTGCTTAGACAAAACACTGGAGGATATAGAGGATATATGGTCACAGATTTTTAAGGGTAGAAAGAGCTATTGTGATCGCTTAGTCAAACCTCCTGTATGACTCATACCAGGGGATTTGCCTAAATGTATTCCTGTTACAAGTCCAATAACTGTCAAGCACTAATGCATATCTGTTTGAAAAACACCCAGCCTTGATTTACAAGAAACTTCAGTAATCGAGAATCCATTACTATGATAAGCTGTTCTCATGGTTATTTATGCTCCCTATTAAAAATGTGGGCCATCTTTCCATCTCAGTGTTGGTAGCTTTGGCTTCAAACCCTGCATCTGTCTGCTAAGCTGAAGGATCTTCTGTGGCACTCTTGCCCCCATGTATTTTAAGTCCCTTTGTTGTGCATCTCAGATGCTTATAGCACCACTATCACCTGGGCTTTAGCTCATCTCCCTCTCTCCTCCACTACCTCTTGGAAACACTTCTACTAACTCTGCCAGTGCCAATCCTTCAGAATAAGCTATGTTTTGGAAAAAAAAAAAAAGAGAAAAAAAAAAAAAGAGAGACATAACTTTGCTCCCTCAGCAATGGACAAAGCCATTTTGATGTGTGAAACACATATTGCCTGCCTCTGATTAACCCTGTGCGTCAGGATGCTTGGATAGGGGATTGTATCTTCGGTGTCAGTATTTTTATAGAGTTACTCAACTCGAGCACGCAGTCAACACTTAAGAGGAAGTAATAACAGGGCTGGGAATGGTTCTGCTTCGTCAACATGGATAGAGCGAAGAAATGTATTTAGGTGATTTAGTAGAACAAGGGCAATTAAAAGAGCAATGCTCTGAAGTGCTGGCGGTACCGTACCATTACTCTGTTTAATCTCAACGGCTCCACTCCTAAACAGAGCATGTACAGAGAAATCACTACATTTTTTATAGGTTCAAGAATTGAACGGTTTCTGCAGCCCAGATCTTCTGCACAAGATAATGTTGCTCAGGCAGATAATGACAGGACAAGGGGGAATGGTTTTAAACTAAAGGAGGTAGGTTTAGATTAGAGGTTAGAAGAAAATTCATCGCTCAGAGGGTGGTGAGTCACTAGCACAGGCTGCCCAGAGAAGCTGTAGATGTCCCATCCCTGGAGGTGTTCAAGGCCAGGCTGGATGAGGCCCTGGGCAACCTGATCTAGTGGGTGGCATCCCTGATCATGGCAGGGGGGTTGGAGCTGGGTGGTCTTTAAGGTCCCTTCCAACCCGAGCCATTCTATGATTCTATGATAAGGCAAACCCTGAGTCACGAGAGCTACAAGCTTTGCTGTTCTGGATGCTGAATCTGCATTAAAAGACTTTCCACTTGTCCACTCAAACTCCTGGATGAAAGGCTGGGGACTCAATGGGCTGAATTTTATCCCTGATTTCTTAGGGGAGGTGCCAGAGAAGTTTGGGAGGCCATTTAAGCACAAAGTCATGCTTGGGGTGCTTTGCAAGCCTCTTTTCTAGACCACTGTTCTCTGCCCTCTCTTTTTTTCAGTCTGTGCTGCTGTTGATTTATATTTGTAGAAACCAAACCTAAGCTTGGCCAGAGCCTTTAAGGAATGCTGCTATACCTTAATAAAGCGTAGTTAGTCTGGAGCTGTTGTTGTGAAAACAGCTGAGAAAGTCTTGAAAGTATAAAATCAAGGGACAATTAAGTCTTCGGTTCAGCTCCCAAATGGGTTTCTGCTGGAGATTCACACTTAATAAAATATAGAAAATTGTGTTTCGTTTTGGTACATAAATACTGGTAGTGGGGGACTGTGGCATTTAGAAAGGAGAATCGCTCCACCAGAAAAGTCACTTCAGCAAAATGATGCGGTTCAGTTGAGCCCCTTTTATGATCAGAGAAATGACTGTTTTTATAGCACACTAAATAAAACCTGCTATTCAAGCTGAAGGTTTATTAGTAAAGGTGATTTTGCCATAGCTGGGGAGGGAGGGGAAGAAGGAGAGCTGAGAGATGAACATCAAAGCAGAGATGCGTGTCGATGTGAAAAAGCACAGCAATGCCCTCCGAAATATATGGTGTTGCTCATCATCACCCCAACTAGCATCGCCACCAAAACATTTGTGTCATATGATTATTTTTTTGTTGCTCCGAAACAGTGCTAACCTGGTTGATTTTCCCCTGGTGGAAAAATCTTTGCTACAGGTGCAGCGGGGGAGTTGGTGAAAGGATCTGGAAGGATGAGGCACCTCGGGGAGCCAAATCCAGGGAATGGTAAAATTGGTCCTTGTAGGAGAGCACTCAGGTTTGGCCAGGACATCCTGTGATGGTGATGCCACCCAAAATTGCTGCTTTTATAGCCTTGCAAGAGGATTTTCAGGGGGATGTTGGCATCCTCGTAGCGTGTGTCCGTGCCTCAGGCATCCCAGTGCACTGCTGGGTGTCTTTCTTCAAACCTTGGAGATAGAAATTTGTCCTGTATGACCTGTTTAGGCAGATTTTCCAGAAGGAATGAGCCACCCACACCTTGCTGCAGATCAAGTTCATTTTTTCAGGGTGAATTTGCTGAAGGCAGAGCTGATGTTGTCTCGACATTGGTGGTGCAGGACTCATCCCATGATGCAGAGGTGGGAGAACACTCCTCTTCTTTGGTATATTTGAACTCTGCTGTGAATTTTCATGAGATTTTACCCAGCTCCGCCAAATAGATGTTCTGGCAGATTTCTGGACTTTGTGCTAATGCTGTAGCACATGCAATACTTCATGCAAGACCTTAGCTGCAATCAGGATGCTTTGAAAGAATTAATCTGGTGGTCAGTAACTGCTAAATGAAGTGCATGCTAAAAGAATGATGAGCTAACTGACTGGAGCTCGCAGCTTTTATGAGCTTCTCTAAATGCCTGTTTTCAGGTGAATTCAGCATCTCCTTGACATTTAAGGACTCAATTTATAATCAAATTATTTAACTTCTAGTGGAAAGAAGCACTGGCCTCAATGGAAAAGCCATCTATAATTCCCCCCCCGCTTGGAAATAAATAAATAAATAAAAATCATTCAGGGTAAAACTGCAATTCCTATAATAAATGAAGGATAAAAGAAATCTTTCCATGCAAATTAAGCACTGCAGGCTTTAAAAAAAATATAGCAGAAACTTACAGTGCACAGCTGCTCACATCCTTATTTCCAATTTAGTAAGCTGAGACGTGCCGAAGCATTATCGTCCTGGACACCACCACAGACCTTTCAGTGATGAATACTTCTTACTGCTCACGTTTCCACAGGGCCAACAGGGCACCATCTATCCTGGGATCCTTCTGCTGTTTGATTTTGGCCAAGTCACTGTAGAGGTATACATTGCCCTCAAAGGCTTGAAGGGAAGAGCGGGCTGAGGTAGAAAACTAGATATGAGTAGGTGGCTATGGCACTTCTGAAGGGATGGAAACACATTTTATATATCAAAATATAAATATATAAAATCTAAAATATATACATATATATTTCTTGTATATCAAAAATAAAGTCTTTATATCACTGATGCTATTAAGTTCATTAAACAAGGCTTTTGGACAAATGAAAGCAAAGCAGCTTAGCAAGGCATTTTGCACTGTGAGCCCTGGCTTTGTGGACATAATGTCCAATTGAAATGCTCACTTAAAACTCTTTGCACTGGCATGAGGCCAAGCAAGGACCAAACCAGGGTTATCTTGCCAAAACTGTATTAGTTACACTGTAGTCTACCTTAGCTGTTCTCCCAATTGTTCTCTCTGCCTAAACTGGGGTGGCAAACTGTGTTATGCTTATACACGATATTTAAATGGCATTGTTATGTCAGTGGTGATGTGCTCTTTGTTGGAGATGACAGAAAAATCCCACTGTTTAGAGTTTTCCCAAACTCGGTGCTTAATACAAAGCCCTGAAAAGAGCAGAGTTGTTTAAACATTTGATAAAGAAAATATGTGTAGAGATGGGCCTATCCCGTGAGTAAGGAGTGGATCAGCCCGCAGATCCAAATCCTACCTTTATAAATTCACCATGCTGTTGCAATTTCCCCCCCCAAAATCCTCAGTCCCTGGGTTTGGAAATTGGAAGTGTCTTAAATGCAGCTGAAGACTGAAATAGTGTGCAAATCATCCAGTTCAAAGCAGTAGCAAAATTAATTTGGAATAACTGTGAAATTTGCAAGTTATTTAGCAAATCGTGATGCTTTAGCAGGAATGCATGAAAAAATAAGATTTGCAACTGTGTGAGCATCTTTGGACTATTCAGTAATCTCTGTGCGTTGCTTTATCTTTTCCTTAAGGATACGTAATGCAAAAGCCTTTGCAACATCATGTTTTATTGATATTTTTATTCATTTGTCTTGACGATGCCCACAGCATGAACAACAAGGTGCCTATGGCACAGCAGCAAATAATGGGACCATCATTTCCACGGGACTTCACCTTCTCTGTATTGATATGATTACACAGATATCTCAGGGAAGACAGAGCTGTGTGACAATGGCAGTGCAAATCTGGAAGGACGCCCGGCAGCTTCAGCGAAGCTGCTCCTGTTTTGTGCTGACTTGCACCACAGTCAGTGATGTTTGTGTTCAGTGAATGGACACAAACAGGTGATGCTTTGCTTTTAATTAACTCACTCCTACTTCATGCTGTGTCTTGCTCTCAAGTAGTCCCCCTGCAGCTTTGTGTTAATTCCTGTCTCTCTGTCAATTTCTACTGAATGATCCTCGCTCCTGCGAGTGCGGTGGTGTTTGAGCTTTGCACTGTTGAAGGCTCAAGGTTTCGGGGAAGGAGTGAACTCTGGGAGCAATGAATTTGACACACTGCTCTGAGAAATCCCCTTTCTTTGAGATGATAATGATGAATTTCAGGTTAGTGCCTGTTGACACATTTTCCATTCATATTTCAATCGGAATTAAAACCCCTGCATCAGTTTTGAACTAGCTTCAGTGGAGTTTCTTACAAGACACTACTGCTGTTTGCCCTTCTAGCAAGCATCATATGCCAGTTTGTGATCCCTCCTCACTGGTTAGAATCACCAAGGACCTAAAGGACTTCCTGAAACCATTTCAGACACTTGCTATTACAAACTGGCCTGACTTGATCACAGACCCCTGCTATAAGTTGATCACAGTGACTGCTCAAGCGATAAGTCATCAGGCCAGAGTTAAGTTCTCCTGAACCTGGAGTCTCCTACACTTAGCATCTTTTATTTACAGAGTAATGCTACCCCAGAAAGGCTCATTGCATTCACCAAAAGACGAGAAATATCTCTAACCTGGAGTTCAAATTATGGGCTTCAAGTGAGCGGTTTTCAGCTGTCCCATTGGGACACAGGAGGAAATGCTCAGTTTCAGTTTTGAGTAAAAGTATGAACTGAGCTAGGATTATTTATTCATGCATTGGAGAAGGATATCTCAAGTTTTTTCTTCCTCTCAAAGGGTTTTCTTTTCCAGTAAGATGTTTTCATGCACGTCTAGGAAGCAGAAACTGAAGAGAAAGCTTTTCAAGAGGAACAAATTACCTGAAGTTCCTCCTGTTTTTTAGAACTCCATGTAAAGGATGAAAGCACCATCTGTTTTTTTTCAGAAAGCAGGTGCCCGTGACATTTGCAACTTACCCTCAGTGCAACCAAATTTATTCTCTCAGTCTTAAAAATCTCAATCTGACCTTTCGCTATACACCACCTACCTTTGCTAGCCCTACCTTTGCTCTAAGCTAGCTAAGTGCAAGGAAGGTCCAGTTTGCATACAGTACAGCTACCTTAGCAGAGTGCTGTGCCTGAGCTAAATACCCTTCTCTGCATAGCTTGGAAACAACCTCGTGTCCCAGCATCCAGCTAACTCAGGTGGCAAGCAGACCACACACCTGCACACAATGAAGCGGTCACAGCCTCACCCCACTGATTTCCAATGAGATGTCAGCTCCTTGTTGCCCAATTTGCTACCAAAAATGCCTTACAGGTTCCTAGATGACAGAGAGTTATTGAGCAATGTTTCACTGAGATTCTTGCTTGCTGGAGAGGCAGTGGTGGCCCTGAGATAAAAGTAAACACTTCCCAAGACTCTGATTCTGAATGATATTATTCATTTAGGAAAGCCTTTCCTCTTTTTCTTCTTCTTTTTTTTTTTAATTTTATTTCCAGTCTATGAAGAAGATAACAAAGGATGATATGTCCTCAGAGCATGCTCTCATGTGTCACTGTGGATGCCAATCCCCACAGATGCTTCAAATGTTATTAATTTTTAAAACAAACTTGCAGATTGAGGTTCTGACTGTCTTTAAATTGTCTCTACAAGGAGACTGTGTACTAATTAACCCACAGAAACAATCAATGATGTACCTTTTTCAAGTTTCAGGGTGATTAGAATATGAAAATGAAGAGTACAATGGTGCAGATGTTTTAAATCACAGCAGACAGCAATTAGTGACATGGGAACCAGCTCCTTATCTCTCCAAATAAAGCCTCTTAATAGGGAATTACACTTGAGGAGCCATTACATAGATGGATCTACAAATGAGGGTGTGTGGTAGTATTAACTTTGATTTGCAAGCCAACTTCCTGATTGGTGGGGGGTGTTACCTCTGGAATAAAGGTGTATTTGGATGATGAGGATACCACACCCTGTAAGCAACCAGACTTTTTTCAAGTGATGGGTTTCTCTATTTATTTTTTTCTTTTCAGTTATTTTATTTTTTCTATAGAGTACTTTGAATTTTCATTGTTATTTTATTAAGTATTTGGTCTGATTATGGTATCTCATCCTGCCTTGGGGCTGGAAGCAGCATATAAATTTAGAGAGAAGCTTAGAGGGAATGGTGAGGCAGAGTGAGACATCTAGTAGTTAAATTAAAAGCGTCTTGCAGGGATGGATTTTGTATCTGGGTACTGCTTGCAGAGTAGGGTGCCATTTGTCAGGGGACTGATATAATACACTTCTCCTTTTCGCGTGCAAGGGCTGCATGCTAGAATAAAACTGTAAAGAGGAGTAAGCGTATCTGCAAGTGTGGGGATGCACAGGTCTGACAAGGCAGGTGAAAGCACACAGTACCATCTCCTCTGTCCTCTGGCCAGTGCGCTTCAACTGCTGGTAAATGGGATGAATCCTGCTTGTAGGCCTACCTACAACTGCCTAAACTTGAGGAATGAAACTCATGACCTTGTCACTAAAACTATTTCACTAATGATAAGAGGATTCATACTTTATTTTTTTAGCCTACAGCTTAGCATGTACTGGGTTATGTTGTTCAAACTCCTTTACAAAAACTGTTAGCTTCCATATGTGTTTTTTTGTGTTTTTTTTTTTTTAAGGAAAGACGGGATTATTATCCACTGAGCACTTCCTGTAAATTGAATGGCAAGAGAAAAATTGTCCAAGTTTGGTGAGAAGTAATAAAATTACACGGTTAAGTTACACTTCTACTAACAGACAAAGGAGCTGGTCCTGGTGCAGAATGGCTAGGTGCTGAAGAAAATATTATTTTAATAAAAGGGCAAGCTATAAATAGTGCCTGACTCTAAGTCTGAAGTATTTTTAGGGTATTATAAACCAAAAAAGTAAACAAAGGTAAATCTTTGTTTTCTTGAAAAAGCCTACTGTTCTTGGTGCTGGTCTCAGTTCTGCTGCCATAGAAACTGTTCAAGTCAACTGCCCCTTGTCAAGACCTATAGAGCTGTAGTATATTACATTTTCCCAAGTGAATAAAATAATGAATTTCTGTGAAAGGCACTGAGATACAGGCTTCTGAAGAGCCCTGTTCGCTCTTAACCTACTGACAACTCTGCTATCTTCCGATAGCTCATTGCAGGAGTTAGGTACGCTAAACCGGGGCTTGTTTGCCTCTTAGGGTGGTGCTTAGCGAACAGGGTAAGTTGAAGCTTAAATGTTAGGAGCAAGGGGATCAGACAGCAACCCAGAAAGAAACTGTTGTGGTTTAACCCGGTCCTAAACACCACACAGCTGTTCGCTCACCCTCCCCCCTCCCTCTCTGGGATGGGAGAGAGAAACGGGAAAGTGAAGCCTGTGAGTTGAGATAAAGACAGTTTATTAAGACAGGAAAATAATAATAACAATAATAATAGTAATAATAATGGTAATAGTACTACTACTACTAATGTGTACGAAACAAGTGATGCACAATGCAATTGCTCACCACCCGTTGACCAATGCCCAGCCTATCTCTGAGCAGCCGCCCCCCCCACCGCAGCTAACCACCCCTATATATTGTTTAGCATGACGTCAGATGGTATGGAATACCCCTTTGGCCAGTTTGGGTCAGCTGTCCTGGGTCTGTCCCCTCCCAGCTCCTGCTGCACCCCCAGCCTGCTCGCTGGCAGGACAGAGCGAGAAGCTGAAAAGTCCTTGGCCTGGTGTAAACACTGCTCTGCAACAATTAAAACATCAGCATGTTATCAGCACTCTTCTCATCCTAATCCAAAACATAGCACCCTACCAGCTACTAGGAGGAAAGTTAACTCTGTCCTAACTGGAATCAGGACAGATATCCACCCCTTATTCCATACCATTTATGTCATGCTCAGGTTACACTCTTTCCAGTACATTCTAATTAATCACCATTTTCATCTGTGGTATATAGCAATCGTGGCAGTGATGACATACAGTATTATATAATAATTAACATACTACAATTCAACTCATGGGCTATTCTCACCCAGTATTAAATCCCCTTGAGGTACACACCGGACCTCCCCATTCTTGTCCATTACCCACCAAGTGCATCCGGGTCCCTGAGGAAAAGCAATCCCACGAATGGGTTTGCCTTTTCCTGAGGCAGGAGTAGCCCAGACTGTCTTACCCAGCATGTTTCTTATGTGCACTACAGGAACTTTATCCCCTTCTACAGTGCGTAACAGGTTTGATTGGGCAGGTCCAGCTCGGTTGGCAGATCCCCTAGTATTGACTAACGAGGTGGCCTTTGCCAAATGTGTATCCCAATTTTTGAATGTCCCAGCACCCATTGCTTTCAGTGTAGTCTTTAACAATCCATTGTATCGCTCAACTTTCCTGGAGGCTGGTGCATGATAGGGGATGTGATACACCCACTCAATACCATGTTCTTTGGCCCAAGTGTCTATAAGGTTGTTTCGGAAATGAGTCCCATTGTCTGACTCAATTCTCTCTGGGGTGCCATGTCGCCATAGGACTTGCTTTTCAAGGCCCAGGATAGTGTTCCGGGCAGTAGCATGAGGCACAGGATATGTTTCCAGCCATCCGGTGGTTGCTTCCACCATTGTAAGTGCGTGGTGCTTGCCGTTGCGGGTTTGAGGGAGTGTGATGTAATCAATCTGCCAGGCCTCTCCATATTTATATTTCAGCCATCGTCCTCCATACCAAAGAGGCTTTGACCGTTTGGCTTGCTTGATTGCAGCGCATTTCACAATCATGAATAACCTGTGCTATAGTGTCCATGGTCAGGTCCACCCCTCGATCACGAGCCCATCTGTATGTTGCATCTCTACCTTGATGGCCTGAGGTGTCATGGGCCCATTGAGCTATAAATAATTCACCTTTAAGTTGCCAGTCCAGGTCCACCTGAGCCACTTCAATCTTAGAAGCCTGATCCACCTGCTGGTTGTTTTGACGTTCTTCAGTAGCCCGATTCTTGGGCACATGAGCATCTACATGGCGTACCTTTACAACCAGGTTCTCTACCCGGGCAGCAACATCTTGCCACAATGCAGCAGCCCAGTTGAGTTTGCCCCTGCGCTGCCAGTTGTTCTGCTTCCATTGCTGTAACCACCCCCACAGGGCATTTGCTACCATCCATGAATCAGTATAGAGATAGAGAACTGGCCACTTTTCTCGTTCAGCAATATCTAAAGCCAGCTGGATGGCTTTCACTTCTGCAAACTGGCTCGATTCACCTTCTCCCTCAGCAGCTTCTGCAACTCGTCGTGTAGGACTCCATACAGCAGCTTTCCATCTCCGATGCTTTCCCACAATACGACAGGACCCATCAGTGAACAAGGCATATTTCTTCTCATTTTTCGGTAGCTTGTTGTACAGTGGGGCTTCTTCAGCAGGGACCACCTCCTCCTCTGATGATATCCCAAAGTATTTGCCTTCTGGCCAGTCCATAATCACTTCCAAGATTCCTGGGCGACTGGGGTTTCCTATTCGAGCCCGCTGAGTAATCAGTGCAACCCACTTGATCCATGTGGCATCAGTTGCATGATGTGTAGAGGGGACCCTTCCTTTGAACATCCAGCCTAGTACCGGCAGTCGGGGTGCCAGGAGGAGCTGCGCTTCAGTACCGACCACTTCCGAAGCAGATCGAACTCCTTCATATGCTGCCAAGATCTCCTTTTCAGTTGGAGTATAGCGGGCCTCAGATCCTCTGTATCCCCGACTCCAAAACCCCAGGGGTCGACCTCGAGTTTCCCCAGGTTCTTTCTGCCAGAGGCTCCAGGTGGGACCATTCTTCCCGGCTGCGGTGTAGAGCACATTCTTTACATCTGGTCCTGTTCGGACTGGCCCAAGGGCTACTGCATGAACTATTTCCTGCTTAATTTGTTCAAAGGCTTGTCGTTGCTCAGGGCCCCATTCGAAATTATTCTTCTTACGGGTTACTTGGTAGAGCGGGTTTACAATCAGACTATAATTTGGAATGTGCATTCTCCAAAACCCCACGACACCTAGGAAAGTTTGTGTTTCTTTTTTGCTAGTTGGTGGAGACATAGCTGTTATTTTGTTGATCACATCCATTGGGATTTGACGACATCCATCTTGCCATTTTATTCCTAAGTATGGAAAGAGGAATGCACCGCCTCCTGTGGTCTCACTCCTTGAAGCACTTGCTGGTCTTGTCTGTCAAATATGGTTTAAAGTTTTGATCATCTAAGTGTTTAGCAAGGAATAAATGAAAGTTATTGGTGTGTAAAACATTGCAGATCTTGTGTTAAACTTGGACTTTTCCTTCTAGCATACTTGTACTGCTTTCTTCTGCAATGCTTCTTTTCTATTGATGTGATGCCATCTTTGGTACTCTAACAAAGGGCTATATAAATGTTTGGAAGCCAGAACAGATGTTTCTGGGCAGCTTTCATACCGTTTGCCAAGTTCAGGCATAAAACAAGATCCTGATCACTTGTGGTTATTGTAGACTGTATGATTTTTTCAAAAGAAGAGTCAGCGTGCTGGGTCCAATGACTTCCTGTCTTCTGGCATCCTACCACATCTTCTTTACTATACCATAATGTTTCTCAAGTTTGCTTTTGTTTCACTCTCATAATTGGCTTTGTATATCCACTGACTGATCTGATTTTCCTATCGAGTCAGGGCTGTTCACTCCAGATTTTCACTAGTGTAACTGAGAGGAAAATTTGGTCCGAATGCTCTGTAATAAGATATATCATCACTGTCAATATTTTTCTTCTTCCCATCACTGCTCTGCCATATGGCAACTTCACAGGAAAGAGCTGAACTGCATATGTTCTTAGTAGGAATTCTTCATTCCCTTGCAAAATCGAGGTTGGTTTTAATACCATTCAGATTTAAACATGGAGGAAGTCCTTAATCCTTTAGCATGGTATTTTCGTCTCACTTCAGCCATCCAAAAGCTAGGCAGCCAGTAGAAACCAGTCATTGGGGCTCCTCCTATAGTTGTGGGAGGGAGGAAGCAACTGAGGGAGGGTGACTCATTGCATCCTAAGATAAGAGTCAGGGGAAAGTATTTTTCTTGTGAACAAGAGTGCACATCTATACACTTGCTGATCTCGATGATGTTGAATCAACGAGTTGAGCTTCAAAGGCTCAATTTGCATTCATCTGTATCAGTGAATGGAATGGGGACAGGAGGATTTTCCTGAGCTGCTGGTAGCCTCCTCCCTGGCACATTTTGGCCTGTGCCAGACAGGCTCTCCTCAAATAACACCTGAGTGTGACTCAGTGGACATCATAAGCCAGGGACTGTTTACAGTTGGCAAGATGCAGATAAGGCTGCCCTGTTTTGGAGTAGGAAATTTAGTCCTAGCAAGACAAGCCACCTTATCTGCCCACTTTCAGGGGCAGAAAATGGATTATGGCTCATATATTTACTGGTATACACACAGTCAAAGAGTTGTAAGCAGCGAAGAAAGCAATATAAGAGAATGAAAGATGAATTTCAGAGTTTATTCATTTACATTGCCTGAAACTGGGACTTGGGTGCAAGTAGCAACCAAAGAGAGAAGAGTTCCTGTTAGTGGCCCCTTTTATTAAGCATGTTTTAACGATGTGTCAGTGGTAGAGAATAACTGACCCCCTTTGAGCAAATATGGTGTTGTGGTTTAACCCGGCCGGCAGCTTCATTTCTGTGTCTGAAGAACTGCCTGCTGGAAGTTGGAGCAGCAAGCTTCTCAGAGAACCCCTTTTTCCCGATTGTTTTCTTTTGCAACTCACGTACCCGTGCCTCTAGGGTCGCAGTAGATTTTCCATCCCATTTTCTCATGTCCTCTCCATGGTCACGTAGGTAAAACCACAGGGTGGCGCGGGGTGTGTGCCCACCATATCGTCTTCCTTGCACAGATGAACGCTTACCCCTAATAGCTGAGACACTGGTTTGTACAGGTGGGGAGGAAAATAATCTCTCTTCCAGTTGGTGGACCTCTTCAGAAAGTTTCTCCACAGCCAAGACGCAGGCCTGTAGGGAAGAGGAGAGACTTTCTTCATACTGCCAGAGTTGTTTAGCCACTTCATCCACTGTGGGTTCCTCATCCTCTCTCCAGGCCATTATTGCCAATGAGCTGGCATATGAGGATGGTGCACTCCGTACAGAGTTCCGCCACATGGGTCGTGTTCACTTGACTTCATCTGGATCTGTGGATATTTGTCCATTGTCTAGGTCCTCATAAATCACCTCCCATATGGCTAATTCCCTCAGGTACTGGATTCCCTTCCCCATGGTGGTCCACTTGCCTGGTAGACATACAAGTTCTTCCTTGAAGGGATACCTTTCCTTCACAGCTGACAGGAGATGCCTCCAGAGGCTGTGAGATCATGCTCCATCTCCAATTGCTTTGTCAATGCCTGCGTCTCTAGAAAGGGATCCCAGCCGCCTGGCTTCCCTGCCCTCTAATTCCACACAATTGGCTCCGATGTCCCAGCACCAGAGCAGCCAAGTGACAAGCTGCTCACCTATGCAGCGACCAAAATCTTTTCACACATCTCGTAGCTCACGCTGGTATAGGGTTCAGGTAATTACTGTTGATTTTTCAACATCCTCATCTTCATCCTCCTGCACCTCTGATGGCCCACCCTCGTCTTCTCTATACCTAGACCTAGCAGAAGACTGTCTGCGTTCTAAACGACCTGAATCTCTATACCATTTTTTCACCTTGTCTACAGGGGCAACTTGCACTGCTACAGCTCGTTTCTCTGACCCAGGCACAGGGCCTGCCACAGGGGTTTGAATACACTCTGGGCCCATCACAGGGGCTGGAGCGGCTGGAGGAGCTGGAGCGGCTGCAGGGGCCGGGGCGGCTGCAGGGGCCCGGAGCAGCTGTGGGAGCCGGAACGGCTGCGGGAGCCGGAACGGCTGCAGGGGCTGGAGCGGCTGCAGGATCCATCGTAGGGGTTGGAGTGGCCGTTGGGCCTGTCACAGGACTTGGAGTGGCCGCAGAGTCTGTCACTAGGTTGATAGTAGCATCGATTGCAGCTCAATAGGCACAAGCCAGACCCCAGCACGCTACAGTGATTTGTGTCTCTTTGGAACTGCCAGAGTCATGGTGCTCTTTTTTCAAGCATTCTACCAGTTTTTTAGGATTTTGCAGTTGTTCAGGGGTGAATGTCCAAAACACTGGAGGTGCCCACTGCTCTAGAAACCTGCCCATATCCTCCCACACTCCCTGCCACTCGCAACTATCCCGCCTCAGGACAGATCTTTGGATGAGATTCCTAAGTAGTTGTTTAACCTTAAACAAAACCTGAAGCTCATTCAGGAGACATAACAATAACACCATGCTGGTCTGAGTATCCCAAGGATATTCAACATCTCGGAGAACTAACGTAACTAGCTCTGGGGATAAGAGGGTGGTGAAGGAGAAAGGGAGAGTGAACAGGTAGGAAAAAATAGCTTCCCCTGTCCCCTCCACAGATTGGCTCCCTGATGAAAAAAGGCAAGAGGTGTAATTTCTAATAGTTTCTGAGATATGGTTTCCAAAGTGTAGAGTTGACGTCAGTGCTGAGTACAAATGCCAGTTTAGGGTCATGACCAGAAATTTCATCATATCATAAGCCATTGTTACACCGCACAGTACCATAACAATCTTAAACCAGGGCCCGGAAAGGATAAACAGCACGACAGGGAGCACATACAGAAAGTAACGTGCTATAAAACTCAATTTGGAAAACAGGCAGGGCAGACTGGAGATTAAGGCAGTGAACATTGTGACTAGCAACTGTTAAGCAGGTCTAATACTTATACCAATTTTAGTTTAACACACTCTGGTCAGATCTGTCGATATCTCAACCCTTCGAGCCCCACGTTGGGCGCCAAAAAGGACTGTTGTGGTTTAACCCAGCCAGCAGCTAAACACCACACAGTTGTTCTCTCACCCCCCCCCCCCTCTCCGGGATGGGGGAGAGAAACAGGAAAGTGAAGCCTGTGAGTTGAGATAAAGACAGTTTATTAAGACAGGAAAATAATAATAACAATAATAATAATAATAATAATAATAATGGTAATAGTACTACTAATAATTATGTGTACGAAACAAGTGATGCACAATGCAATTGCTCACCACCCGTTGACCGATGCCCAGCCTATCCCCGAGCAGCCGGCCCCCCACCCCGGCCAGCCGCCCCTATATATTGCTTAGCATGACGTCAGATGGGATGGAATACCCCTTTGGCCAGTTTGGGTCAGCTGTCCTGGGTCTGTCCCCTCCCAGCTCCTGCTGCACCCCCAGCCTGCTCGCTGGCAGGACAGAGCGAGAAGCCGAAAAGTCCTTGGCTTGGTGCAAGCACTGCTCTGCAGCAATTAAAACATCAGCATGTTATCAGCGCTCTTCTCATCCTAATCCAAAACATAGCACCCTACCAGCTACTAGGAGAAAAATTAACTCTGTCCTAACTGAAACCAGGACAGGCACACAATGAATAAAAGAGATTTTGCTGCATTACTTTCAACCAAATTGCCCATGCTTTTAAGTAGACAATCCCCGCTATTCATTCCAGCCCGTGAAAGACAACCTGCTGCAGCCGCATGATCTCTGGTTACCATGGTGCAGAAGAATTATTTTGGGGTGACATGGATGTGTCTGGCAGGGGAGAGCAAAGAGTAAACCTTATGCTGGAAGAGGTAGCATGGGGAGACCCGGTGGACTGTTATGTGCTTCAGCAGATAAGTAATTTTGACATCCCACTTATGAAATGAAGTCCCCTGATCCTGCAGACTAGTTATTTTTTTGAAGCACTGTTGAAATTGGAGTGATTATCAATGTGGTTAAATGCCTCTAGAATTGGCACCTTTGATGACAGGGGCATATCTTTCTCATGAGTTGTACGATATATGTTGTGGTGGTCTGTGGTGCTGCAGTAATGACAAGGCTATCATTAGGGATATGTTGGAAGTTGCATCATCATTTTATAATGTGCAGGACAAGGAAATGAGGCTGGAGGAGCCACCTGATTTATCAGCACTCATCTCTGATATACAACTGGCCTCTCAGTTCTGAGCCCTTATTAACTGCCTTTAAACAGATCAGAGAGTACTGCTTCTTTTAAACCAGAGATCTCTGCGTGTACAGTGTGCTCGGAGGGACCAAGGTGTTGCCAGTGTGTGATGTTTTCACTCAGTGCTGTAAGCCTCTCTTTTTACAAATTAAACTGTTCAGGTCATATAGTTTTGCAGCTTTGCATTTTGGAAATAACGTGAGGGGAAGGAGTTGTTTTGATGGCAGCCACAAGGCCAGGATCTCCGCAGAAGCAGCCTAGCCCTGCCTTGGTGCAGGCCAGGAGAGGCCTTGGCTGCCCATTTCCAGGCTTTTTCCAAGTCAGAAATCATGATACATTGGGAAAAGGATGTTTTCTGTGAGGCACAGCAAGCTATTAAACCTCATCCCAAGGATGTGGAAGCGGGTGGACTGCATTTTCTCTCGTGTTTTACCAAGGCAGACATTGGCATCGTGCTTCAGGAGACGCGCGGCCCTGGGCCGCTGCACGCTGTGTGGCTCATGCGTGGAAGGCCACTGCGAGGAGGATGAACTGATTCATTCCCCAAGGTCTTGTGATGGTTTTATTCGGTTGGGCAGCCGAGTTCCACAACAGCCGCTCTCTCACTCCCCCTTTTCAAAGGGGAAGGGGGAGAAAATATGGCACAAAGGGCTCAAGAGTTGAGATAAGGACGGGGAGATCACTCAACAATTATCGTAACAGGCATAATATACTCAGAGTAGGGAGACAGTTAGATTTATTGCCTATTACTGACAAGCTAGAGAAGTGAGAAACAAAGGAAAGAAACCAAAAACGCCTTCCCCCCATCCGCCCCCTTCCACCTCCTCCTCCTGAGCGGCGCAGGGGAACGGGAGAATGGGGGCTGTGGTCAGTCTCTAGCACCTCGTCTCCGCCGCTCCTTCTCGGTCACTCTTGTCCCCTGTGCTGTGGGGTCCCTCCCACAGGATGCAGTCCTTCCTGAACTGATCCTGCGTGGGCTTCCCACAGGCAGCAGCTCTTCAAGAACTGCTCCAGATATGGGTCCGTACCACGGGGTCCATCCCTCAGGAGCGAACTGCTCCAACCTGGGTCCCCCACGGGCAGCAGCTCCTGCCAGGTCACCTGCTCCTGCATGGGCTCCTCTCCACGGGCTACAGGTCTGGCCTGGAATCTGCTCCGGCCGGGGTCCTCCACAGGCCGCAGCCTCCGTCGGTGCAGGTCCACCTGCTCCACCGTGGTCTCCTCCACGGGCTGCAACGTGGAACCCTGCTCCACCCTGGTACTCCATGGGCTGCAGGGGGATAGCCTGCTTCACCATGGTCCTCCCCACAGGCCGCAGGGGACTTGTGCTCCGGTGCCTGGAGCACCTCTCCCCCTCCTTGTTCACTGACCATGGTGCCTGCAAGGCTGTTTCTCACTCCTCTCTCTCTCCCAGATGCTGTACTGCAGCAGTTTTTCCCTGTCTTAAATATGCTCTCACAGAGGCGCAAACAACATCACTTACTGGTCCGGCTCTGGTCAGCAGTGGGGCCCTTATCTAACATGGGGCAGCTTCTGGATTCTTCTCACAGAAGCCACCCCTATGGCCCCCTGCTACCAAAACCTTGCCACGTAAACCCACTAGAGGTCTGTTTATGCTTTCGGCTTTTTTCTCAGGCTGAAAAAAACAGGTATCACTCGCTTGCGACATCTGCAGCTCCACCGCAGCTGCGTGCTTTCATTTTCTCACTCCACAATTCCTGGAAGTCTCTGCTATACCTAAGCATACCTGGTCCGTATGCACAACAACTGAGCTATCCACAGGATTTAAGAGTCCCCGATTACTCCTCAGATGACGGACTAGAACAGCTTCATCATTGCTGCCTATTCCAGAAAGGCCACATGCCCATTTTTATACGCACACTAAGGATATCACATTATCAGTTTGATGATAACATGCATGTTTATTGGTCACTAAATAAAGTACTGTGGGCTTCAACTGTTTAGCACCTTTCAAATTCCTCCAGCGTTGCCCAAAACTAGGGACACATCATTTCCCAGAAAACTAAGTCTGAAGGACCTCAGAGCCCTGTTATGCTGACCCCAAAATCTCTGGCAAACACCCCAAGCAGGAATCTGATGTAGGGCTGCTGATAGAAACTTAATTGTAACAGCGTGTTTGCAGGAACATGAGATGCTAAGCAATTGTTTTCTGTTGTTCTTTCCTTGGTTACGCATTTATTTTAAGTCTCTTATCATTTATTTGGAATTCAGAACGGTGTCATTACAGTTTGCTAAGAACAGTTTGTTTGTAGTACTAGGTGTACAAAATCAGTTGCACAGTTTGGTCCAGAACTTTAGAAAATATAGCACCTAAATGTCACAGGAGAAAACGAATGACTAGAAGAGGTCAGTTATGGAAAGTAAAATGTTGGTTTCTTTGTTTCTTTTAAGACATTTTAGAAAAAGGTACAGATGTAACAAGTATAATTTCTTTATCTGAAGGATGCCTACCAAGAAGAAAAGCAGACTTTCTTTTACTCTATAAAAGTTTTCGGTGTAATTCTGCCTTTACTGTTACCCCTGCAGTTTGAAAGGCTTCTGTTGGATTAGAAATCATATTGAAAATATCTCTTACCAGCAATGCAAATAGCAGATTATTAAAATTGAAAAAGAATAATGCAAATCTTGAACCTAACAAGCATACCCAACACACTTGATGCTATGCTTCTCGCTTTTAAGCACTGATTTTGTGGGGATGACTTCTAAGTGAAAATTAAAGCAAGTAAATTTTTGCAGATTTTGGCTTCATGGGGAAGTGAACTCATGGGTTTTCCTCTTGTTGTAACTTCCTAGATAATTTTGCATTCTTGTTGTTTACAATGGGCTTAATTCTGATCATCAAGTTCTGCAGGGGATTATTTTTAAGGAAAAAGAGATTCTCACCAGGAGGCTGAGTTACACCATTCATCCATTGAAAAGGAATATTTTACTTGTTTGGTTTTTTTTTTAATTAAAAATCAATAGAAGATGTTTCCTCAGCAATTTAGCATTTATAGAAGTATTTCTATTGTTTTTAGAATGGGAAAACAAAACTTGTTTACAGTGCATGAATCTAAAAACAAATTTGACTGAAGTATAAGAACGTTTTATAAAGGCTGCTAACCCTTATGAGGACCTCAGCTTAGAGGAGCTGTTATCCACTGTACAATGAAAGAGCTGCAGCCAGTGGTTATGACTGGACTGATAAACTAACTTTTTTCCTATTTTTGTTTTCTTCTACCTTCCAGGTATATGACAGGCCACAAAAACATTCTGCTCTGCACTATGATCCAGGCCTCCAACAAGACTTCACTGGTGACACCTTAAAATCAAAGCACCAGCAGAAAAGTAGCAACCAGCACCATCTTGACTGGTCAGCAAGCTCCGACACTGTATCCACTTCTCAAAGTTGCTTCATCAACACAGAACCCAGTCGAGAAGCAGTTAGTGCCACCAAGGTCACCACTCCAGAGCCAGGAGTTTCCTTCAGCAAATCCCAAGCAAAGAAGTCCTGTGCCAGCAGCACATGGGGGCAGCTGTCGGCCAGCAGCAAAGAGCTTGCCATCTGCAGTGCAGTCCCATCACCCAACAACATCAGTGTGGCCGCCCAGCCAAGCAGTGCTTCTGAGTGCAATGGGCTGTTGTCTCTTGGTAATCAGGAGGGAGGAGTGCAGCTGGAGGCCCCCGATCAGCCTGCTGGGAGTACAAAGAAGTCCAGCAAAAAGGACTTGATAAGTCAAACCATCCAAACTGCAGACATTGAATGGGTGAAGAGTGCTCAGAAAGCATTTGATAGCAAATCCCATGACAGCATGGAAGGAAAAAAGGAGTCTTACTCGATGGACACTGTGTTGGATGCATCACCCTCAATGCAGAATCCCACTTCTGCTAGCAGTTGTGAAAGTGACACCAGTCATGTACGAATTACTATCCCAATAAAGTCTCCGACAAGAGATACATCTGGCCACAAAAGGAAAAAAAGGCAATCTACAAAATCTTACATGGAGAACGCTATCCAGGAGAAAAGCCTGCCTTCTGTACTTGCTATGAGTAGTGAAGTAGCAAACAGGACTAGTTCTCAGTCAGAGGGGAGTAAAAAAGATCTTCGAGCCACAAAGCCGGGGAAAGTGATTGAAAATGAGTCCCCCTTAGTAGCTGTTGACAGCAGTGTGCTTACTGACAAAGCTTCCCCCAACAGTGCCACCAGACTCAGAAAATCTGTAGCTGTGACATCCACTCTCCTATCCCCCAATCTTCCCACAGCTAGCAAATTATCTGAGGTCCAGCACCCCAAACTTGCAGCTAAGAGGCGATGGACCTGCAGCAAACCTAAATCTATCCTTCAGGAGACCTCCATGACAGCATCTGAGAAGCTGATGGTGGAGCCTCCTTCAGCCTATCCCATCACACCATCCAGCCCTCTGTATACCAATACAGACAGTCTTACTGTGATCACACCTGTCAAGAAAAAAAGAGGACGACCAAAGAAACAGCCTTTGCTCACTGTTGAAACCATTCATGAGGGAACCTCTACCAGCCCAGTGAGTCCAATCAATCGTGAATTTCCAGGAACAAAGAAAAGGAAGAGGAGACGGAATCTGGCCAAGTTGGCCCAGATGGTCCCAGGAGAGGACAAGTCCATCAGTGAACTCAAGTTTCACAAAAAGGTTGGGAAGCTTGGGGTCTTGGATAAGAAGACTATCAAGACCATTAACAAGATGAAGACCCTCAAGAGGAAGAACATTCTCAATCAGATCTTGTCCTCCTGCTCCAGCAGCATAGCTCTGAAAGCAAAAGTCCAGCCACCATCTAGTGCTGGGCCAACAACCATTGATGTCAGGCTAGGGAAGCAAATCAATGTCAGCAAGAGGGGGACTATCTACATTGGTAAAAAACGGGGCAGGAAGCCAAGAGCAGAGCTGCAGCCTCAACCAGAAGAACCTAAGACAGCCATCAAGCACTCAAGGCCTGTTTCCAGCCAGCCAGAAAACCCAGCAGTGCCTTCCAACTTGCAATCACTTGTGGCATCGTCACCAGCAGCTATTCATCAGCTTTCGACACAGTTAGTGGGGACTAATGGCAACCTTAGCCCTGCAAGTACTGAAACTAATTTTTCAGAGTTAAAAACTATGCCAAATCTTCAACCTATCAGTGCTCTTCCTACAAAAACCCAGAAAGGAATGCTCAGTGGAACTTGGAAGCTGTCTCCACCCAGGTTAATGGCTAATTCACCTTCCCACCTCTGTGACATAGGTTCTCTGAAAGAAGTCACGCTGTCGCCAGTGAGTGAGTCTCACAGCGAGGAAACCATACCAAGCGACAGCGGGATAGGTACAGACAACAACAGCACTTCTGACCAAGCCGAGAAAAGCTCAGAATCCCGCCGGAGATACTCCTTTGATTTCTGCAGCCTGGACAATCCAGAGGCTATCCCATCCGACACCAGCACAAAGAACAGGCATGGTCACCGGCAGAAACATCTAATTGTGGATAACTTTCTCTCTCATGAGAGCATTAAAAAGCCAAAGCACAAGAGGAAAAGGAAAAGCCTGCAGAATAGAGATGACCTCCAGTTTCTGGCAGACCTTGAGGAACTCATCAATAAGTTTCAAGTGTTCAGGATTTCCCATCGAAGTTACACATTTTATCATGAAAATCCATATCCCAGCATCTTCAGGATTAATTTTGATCACTACTATCCTGTGCCATATATCCAGTATGACCCATTGCTCTATCTTCGCAGGACCTCTGACATGAAATCTAAGAAGAAGCGTGGTAGACCTGCCAAAACCAATGACACCATGACAAAGGTGCCTTTTTTACAAGGGTTCGGTTACCCTATTCCCAGTGGGAGTTACTATGCACCCTATGGAATGCCTTACACATCAATGCCTATGATGAATCTTGGTTACTATGGTCAGTATCCAGCTCCTTTGTACCTGTCTCACACACTCGGAGCAGCTTCCCCATTTATGAGACCTACCGTGCCCCCACCCCAATTCCATGCGAGCTCTCATATGAAAATGTCCACCACTGCCAAGCATAAAACAAAACATGGAGTGCACCTACAAACATCTGTGGGAATGGGCCTTGGAGACATGCAGCCCTCTTTGGCTCCTCCAAAGGTTGGAGGAACAAGCCTTTCAAGTGGCCGACTTCACAAAAGGAAACACAAACATAAGCACAAGCCTAAGGATGAGTGGATATTGGGGACGCATGAAGATCTGAGCAGTCTCTTTGATAGCAAGTCCACTGGCTTCTCCAGCCATGCGATCAATGAAAGGCTAAGTGGCTCAGATAAAGATCTGTCCTTGCTCAATGAGAAAAGCAAGCATAAGGAGAAGCAGAAGCACCAGCATTGTGAAACTGGGCACAAAGGCTCAAAGAGTAATTTCGAAGTGGATACACTGTCTACGTTACTACTTTCTGATGCCCAGCAGTGGACACAGAGTAAAGAAAAAAGTGACTCGAGCAATGATCCCATTGAGTCTTGCACAAAAAGATACTCTGGTAATACTGAGAGTAATGCAAGATCAGAGTCTCTGGACATGTTTGGTGAAATGAATTCCTCGAGTGAGAAACGGGACAATGATGCAAGTGGGAATAAAAGAAGAAGCTTTGAAGGGTTTGGAACTTACAGGGAAAAGGACATTCAGCCCTTCGGGACAAATAGGAAGGACAGAAGTACTTATGATTCTTCGTCCTCTTCAGGTAAGCTCCGTTTTATTCTATTTTACCTTACTGTATTTTAATTTTAATGCTGAACAGAGGGACTTGCTGTTTCCAACAACTATGTTTGAGTCACTAACTTCTCTGGCTTTTTGCAATCGCATCCCATTTTGGTCATGTGTTAAGCTGAAACCTTTTAGAAGCATTTGAGTTGTTACCCAGAATTTTCATAAATATTTCTCTTGCCTTTGCATATTTATCCTTGCTTGGACCAAAAATCCTCCAGAAATCTAGCCATTGTGTTCTGCAACAGTAGCAATTGCAATGCCTGTTGGAAAAGTAGGCATCCCTCCTACTGGGATCTGATGTCTTGGGGTGATGGTCATTGCCCAGCCTTTGGGAGTACAGCCATGGTACTGAGCAGTCTTCACTCTGGCCCACAAAGTGTACAAAAGCCATTTGCTGATGGGTTGGGCAAGTTGTGGGGGAAGCTGTGGGTCAAGGTCCCATGCCTGATGTGGTATGCTGGTGATCCAGAGGGACCCATCACAGTGATGGCAGTGCTGAATATATGGAGACCCTGGGTACAATCCTTGTGTAAATCTTTCACTTGCAGTTGGCAGGTGTGGTGTAAGGTAATTATCCTGAGCATCGAGTGGCCGTGGGAGGGACTGGTGTCATCAAAACAATAAACCCTAGCCAATTGTGACTCTGAAGAGTTTGAGGACGCATGACTTGGAAATGCAAGCTGGGTATATAGGAAGGGAGGAAGCTCTTTTGGATGTTAAGGACATCTGTTCCTCTCCTGCAGTGTTGGGGGAAAGGAATTCTTTGCCTCAGTCTTTAGCGGCAAAACCAGTTGTTCTCTAGATACCCAGTACCCTGAGCTGGTGGAACAGGATGGGGAGCAGAATGTAGCCCTCATAATCCACGAGGAAATGGTTGGCAACCTGCTACAGCACTTAGATGTACGCAAGTCAATGGGGCTGGATGGGATCCACCCGAGGGTACTGAGAGAACTGGCAGAGGAGCTGGCCAAGCCGCTTTCCATCATTTATCGGCAGTCCTGGCTATCAGGGGAGGCCTGTTAGTTTGACTTCAGTGCCAGGGAAGCTCATGGAGCAGATTATCTTGAGTGTCATCATGCGGCACTTGCAGGGCAAGCAGGCGATCAGGCCCAGTCAGCATGGGTTTATGAAAGGCAGGTCCTGCTTGACGAACCTGATCTCCTTCTATGACCAAGTGACACGCTTAGTGGATGAGGGAAAGGCTGTGGATGTGATCTACCTTGACTTCAGTAAGGCTTTTGACACCGTTTCCCACAACATTCTCCTCAAGAAACTGGCTGCTCGTGGCTTGGACTGGCGTACGCTTCGTTGGGTTAAAAACTGGCTGGGTAGCCAGGCCCAAAGAGTCATGGTGAATGGAGTTAAATCCAGTTGGAGGCCGGTCGCTAGTGGAGTCCCCCAGGACTCAGTGCTGGGGCCAGTCCTCTTTAATATCTTTATCAATGACCTGGATGAGAGGATCGAGTGCACCCTCAGTAAGTTTGCAGACGACACCAAGTTAGGTGCGTGTGTCGATCTGCTCGAGGGCAGGAAGGCTCTGCAGGAGGATCTGGATAGGCTGGACCGATGGGCTGAGGCCAACTGTATGAAGTTCAACAAGGCCAAGTGCCGGGTCCTGCACCTGGGGCGTAACAACCCCAAGCAGCGCTACAGGCTGGGAGATGAGTGGTTGGAAAGCTGCCTGGCCGAGAAGGACCTGGGAGTATTGGTTGATAGTTTATAGTCGGCTGAATATGAGCCAGCAGTGTGCTCAGGTGGCCAAGAAGGCCAACAGCATCCTGGCTTGTATAAGAAGCAGTGTGGCCAGCAGGACTAGGGGAGTGGTTGTCCCCCTGTACTTGGCTCTGGTGAGGCCGCACCTTGAGTATTGTTTTCAGTTTTGGGCCCCTCGCTACAGGAAGGACATCGAGGTGCTCGAGAGAGTCCAGAGAAGGGCAACAAAGCTGGTGCGGGGTCTGGAGAACAAGTCTTACGAGGAGCGGCTGAGGGAGCTGGGATTGTTCGGCCTGGAGAAGAGGAGGCTCAGGGGCGACCTTATTGCACTCTATAGATACCTTAAAGGAGGCTGTAGGGAGGTGGGGGTTGGTCTATTCTCCCACGTGCCTGGTGACAGGACGAGGGGGAATGGGCTAAAGTTGCGCCAGGGGAGGTTTAGGTTGGATATTAGGAAAAACTTCTTTACTGAAAGGGTTGTTAGGCATTGGAATGGGCTGCCCAGGGAAGTGGTTGAGTCACCATCCCTGGAGGTCTTTAAAAGACGTTTAGATGTAGAGCTTAGTGATATGGTTTAGTGGAGGTCTTGTTAGTGTTAGGACAGAGGTTGGACTAGATGATCTTGGAGGTCTCTTCTGACCTAGATGATTCTGTGATTCTGTGAATCTGAATCTCGTCTGAAAGACTGAATTGTACTTTACAATAGGGAGCTGCATTCGTGATGGCACAGAGGCAGGTGTTTTGTATTATAAGTGAATTTAGCTTGGGAGCAAGCCCAGAGCTCCTGCACCATCAGATATTTATCACAAAGCAGATTTCACACTTGGTTCTGGAAAAGGGTGAGCTTTACTGAACAAACCAACAATGAATGGGATTCTGATGTGCTAAAAAAGAGCTTCAAAGAAACATAATTCGTAGCCTCCAAAAAGAAAAGAGAATCAGCAGAGAGCACAGAGGGAGCAGGGAATTTGTATAACCTGCCAATGTGAGGCTCTTAATTTTGTTATTGACTTGTAGCTGATTGAGATCCAAGGTCTGCTCATACTTAAGTCACCTAGACATTTCCATTTCCTTCACCGAGACCAGGGTCTGTGCTATTATAATGAAAAGCAGTCTAAAATGAGAGCTTATCCTATGGAAACATTCCCATTCACAATATCACATTATATCAGACCAGTTGTGACACCCAGAAATTAGATACTTTGAAACGTAGGAAGAGACTGAATTCAGTCCCTGGCTACATCAGGGTTGCTACATGCCTGTCAAATAACAAAATGCTTCTCCGGCAAGCGATGTGGTGGCTATTGCAGTAAAGAAGCTGTGTCACAGCAAACAAGGGTTAAAAGTCTTCAGAATTTTTGATGGGGCTTTTTTGCAGTTGTCCACTGAAAGTCACTGATTTCACAGTCTGATAACAGTTGGATTTGTAGCCTCTTTCACTTCCGAGAAGAAGATGTTTGCTGAGCCTATTTTCCCAATTTAACATATTTCATTTAGGCACAGCAGATTGTCAAGAAAAAATTCTCAGCACTGGTGAACCCAAAAGAGTTTCCAAATTAGGGGCATTATCCCCACCAGGCTGATTTGGAAATATAATTTGTCAAGAAAAAGTCTATTTCCTGTCATTTTCCTTCTGTTTATTGTCCATGACAATAAAAACATAAGCTGGAGTGGTAGAACTTGCAATAGGAGCTTCATCAGATTTGCTGTTTAAACTTGTAAAACTGGTTCTCATTTAAACCAGAATTATTATTTTTATTTATTTTTTGTTCTTCATGATTACAACTGCATACCATTCTCCATGCCATTCATCCATTATGTCACAGATTATGAACTGGTTTCTTCATTGTCAAACTATTATTTAGATGGAAAAATCATCAGCAGTTAACTAACCAGAGCCAGATAACCAGAGCCATACCTTGCACTACAAGGAAAAATACTAAAACTAAACAACTCTGCCAAGAAAGGCCTGGAGCCAAGACTGCTCATTAAAGCCTAGGAACATCTGTCTGCTTATGACTGTCTAAGATCTCCATGCAGCTTTTTTCCTCTCTGCCTTTGACCTTCACTGGGATTCCCAACAGAGGTCCATACTTCAGTCTAGCCATAGCTATTAACTGGTTTCCACTGAGGAGGGATTAAACTTTTCCATTATAACCTTGGCCTTTTTTCTCCTAATTCACCTTGCATTTCCCTGAGGTGGCTAAACAGTGATTGTCTAATCATAAAAATAAAAGGTAAAAGGGAGGGGGGAAAAAAAAAGGCACCCCATGAGAACACGGCTCTGTCCCAGGAGGCAATTCCGTAGCCTGATTGTTCCTGCCATCCCATATTTGTCATCTTTCACAATTAGTTTCACAATATAAAAGTAATACGTAACAGAGATAAGAGGAGACATCCTAAATATTCAGATGAAAGCTGAAAATAGATTTATATCATCATTTCAGTGTTTATCTGTACTGCATGGGCATTTTGGCATGCTCAGGAATGCCATTTGCAACTTCATGGTATGTTGTTGGAGATGAAATATGGAGCAAAACCCTGTGTAAAGATATCTGTGACAAGAGCTATGAGAGGACCATTTAGTGCTCTTCAGCATTGAGGCTTTGCAGTTAGCTTTGTTGTAGTGTGCTGGTGCAGGTGTCATTGTATTGCTGCTATTTTTGTCATTATTACCTGTGTTATAACAGCACTTAGCCATTTCTGTAAAAATCAGCATCCCCTGATGCTATGCATTGGCGATGCATATGGTAGCAAATAGCCCTGCCATATAACCCTAAAGCCTGTGTATAATTTTGTGATCTAGAAAGGTTAGGAAAAGCCATTACACTTTCTTTCTGGAGGAGCTGGAAATCTCTGCAAGAGGGCCAGGTCCCACGCAGGGAGTGCCACTAACCACCTCGCTTGGCTGCAGCAAGCTTGTCCCATTCCCTGCACAGCACCAGCTTGGGCTGTCCCTGGGCATTCTCTAGAGGGGACCTTGTGAGCTCTGGCTCATTTGATATGTCTTGGGACCTCTTGAAGTTAAAAGTGCAGTGTAAATGCAGGTGCACTGCCTGTTTCTCCACCATTGCTCTGGAGATCCTTTTCATAAACACTGGTTAATAACTCTTCTCCTTCCTTCCCATCCTTTCCCCGTGACTTGTTTCTTCCTACTGCATTTTTCAGATTTTTTTTTTCAAGATTCCTTGTGCTCACCCAACCTTCCTGTATTTAAAAAGACTGGTTAATGGTACCTAAATGAATGCTACTTGTTTATTTGGCTGCTGCAGATGACTACTTTGTGGCATTGGTCAGGCCTGTAGGCAAGGATGCAGCAGATGCTTCAGACCCTGCCCTGCCACAGCCTGTACTGTCACTCAGGCACATCCTTAAAGAGATCTTTCCAGCTGTGTTGTGCACTAAGCCTTGGAGTTGACTCTTTCCCTCTGCTCTGCACAGCCAGAGGTGCACCTCATGCATTTGCAGCACACTGGGTCCCCTCTGGCACTCCATGACCTGAGGCACTGTGCACAGCTAGATGGCTGAGCCTTTCATCTGCTCGCCAGTTGATGCTAAAGCCCCAGGTGAGGGACCAAGGGAGAGGCCACAGATTGGTGACACAGCTGGGCTGGGGAGACTGAGAGCAGAGCTGTGTTTGAAAGAGGTCCACATGGCAAATTCCTCAGCTTCCTAGCATGTCAGTCTGCTTCTCTTTCATACGTGGTGCTGAAGAAGAGGCTTGAACTGATGATGAGCAGTCTTAATGCGATAACTTGTGCCTTGGAAAAGAGTAGGAATTATCAGCCTTCTGGGCTGCAAGCCCACACTGCTGGCACCTTGCACTTGTTGAACCTCATTAGGTTCACATGGGCCTAGTTCTCAAACTTTCCCAGGTCCCTTTGGATGGCATCCCTTCCTTATGTTGTATCACTGCACCACTCAGCTTGGTGTCATCTGCAAACTTGCTGAAGGTGCACTTGATCCCACTGTCTTTGTCCTTGGTAAAGGTATACAAACAAAGGGTGTCTTGCTTGCATGTTAGGCATCATGGCTGAACGATCAGCTAATAAGTACATGGGTTTCATCAGATATAGCACAGATAACATGCACAGTAAATTTCCAGGAATATAAAGTTAATCCTATGCAGCTATTAGGAAGGTGGTAACCACCAGTCTCTGAATGCTGGATAGTTAGCATGACAAACGTGCTTTACAAGTTAATGTTTAACTTTCCTACAAGCCCCCCCCACCCACTCCACCCCTAAGGTCCAGCAGTGAATGAATTTCTTCTGACTTGACCTTTCCTTCTCAGCTAGTCTGTATGGTGCTGGTTTAAGTCTGAAGGAAATACTGAAGGAAATTCACCAGCTTTAGGTGAAGGATGGGCATCACACAGTGAGTAGTGTTTGGCCCTAAGACTGGAGGGGGGAAGAGAGGCTGTGCCACGTGTATGTACATACATAACAAACTACATTCAGTAAATGCACAACTCTATGCTGTGATTGCTTAAAGTTGGTTTTAATGTCTTTATCTTGAAAGTGTCCTTGTTCCTGTTAAAAAGCCTTACGTTGGTTGATTAAACCTTCCAAAGGAAGAGTAGGAGGAATACTGGAACAGGGGAGAAGTGACAATCAAGTGGATGAACAGCATTAATCTGATGTCAGTACAAACATACTTATAAATAACCACGCGCTGCTGAGGAGTGCCATTTATCCAGATGAGCTTTCTTCCTTGACAAAACTCCCCTCCACGGCTCAGTTTTCTGCTGGAATGGGCCATTTCCATGCAGCACAGAATAGATCTCTGGTCATCCTCTCTCAGAAGTCAAATGTGTTATTGTGATTTAAAACAGGACTTGCTATGAGCAAAAACAAACATGGTGAAATATTGGCAAAGCCACCACAAGGGTTTTGTTGTTGTTTCAGAAACAGCATATGCACTTCTGGGCCATTATCATGAAGCTTTAATCACCCAAAGTTTTACTACTTTTCAGTAGTGAGTAAAATTATTTCTTCTTCTGAATGTATAGGGAAGACCCAGACAAATAAGAGTAGTCAACTGCCTTAGTAAACAAACTTTGCTGATATTTGTATATTATTTTCCATTAATAATATTTTTATAGATCCAGAGTTACAGGGTTGGTTCATTATTCTGTAGTGAATATATTTCAGGAATAGTGGAAATGGGTCCAGCACTGTATTTGATTAAAGTTTTCTCATTTGACCATCCCAGAGACACACTATGAATGTCTATCCTGACCGGGTCTTGTGTGGATGCTCATGGATGCACCTTTACATACTGGGACAACCGGGGAGAAAGGAGAATTAGGGGAGTGAACAAATTTCATCGAATATCGATTCAAACACATGCATAAGTCACCTTCCTTTCTTCAGTAGCAAGATTTGACCCAGTGGCACCTAGGTGGCACGTGGCAGTGCATGCACAGACGCGGAGGTGGACTGATGTTTGGAGACCCATCTTACGTATCGTAGTTTTCTCACGTGACTCCAGAAAATATCTAAACAGGATTAAACCTCAGCATCTGTCTGGAAAAGGGGGATAAAAGCAGTATCCTGGTGCAGAGAGCCATGGTGAGTACTTGAAGTGGATGGGAGAAGAGCCAGGTGCGAACTTCACTTGCCAGGGACGTGTGGAGCATTCGTCACCCTTCCTCTTCCCAGCTTGGCTTCTGCCAATGGTTTCCTCTGACACCCCAGGCCCCTACACAGCTTCAGGCAGCTTCAACAGTTTTCCAGTCCCAGTGCCAGTGGGGGGTTGTTCCCTCCCCCTGTGTCAGGTGGGGAGGGACAGGCCCTGTACAGTTACAGGGTGAGTGTTTATACCATCTGGCCCATAAAACTCAGCATCGGAGCTTTACAAAATCCCATTATTTGTAAATACAATTACATTCATAAAAACATCTGTTTGGCCCCCTGGATGCTTGTGCGTACAACCAAAACTACTGAAATGACCTCCAAAAGTGCTATCCAGCCCCCTTAGGAGAAATGTCCTTATTGTTTTCTGCCAGTCTTGGGGAGAGGAGGCCAAAGTGGTGTGGCTGTTGCTCCATCCTGCCCACGGCAGTTCCTAGAGGAATGGGCTGTTAAGGGAAGACAAGAATGATGGGGAAAACTAGTCAAAGCTTTCCTTAAATGTGCTTTGACCAAGGCATTTGAAATACAGTGGGTTTTGTTGTCGTTGTTTAACACTGCCGCTTTCTTACTGTGTTGTTTCCAATGTTTGCACTGACCAAGGAGAGAAGAAACGAGGGAAGCTGGAGTGGGAGAGGGAGCTGGAGTACTTACCACCCAACCAATCTTTTATTTCCTCTCTTAATGACTGTATGTTTATTGCGCTGCCTGAGGCTCAGTACAAAGTCTTTTGGATCAGTGATGAATTCATCAAATTAAATGCTGTGACCCCTTTGCTTTCTGGGAGTGTTGCAAGCCTCCCAGCACCCTGCCTAATTTCTGCCTCTCACTTTGCTCTCTGTCCAACAGTCAAGCAGTTCTTCCTTTGCAACTTGGCTGCTCCCAGCTATTTATCTTCACTCTTTCTGGCCAATGCCAGAATGTCTTGTTTGAAGTTTTTATTTAGACTACTGCTGGTTTATGGAATTGTGCAGATTCTATGTTGGGTGTGCAGCAGCTTCATGTCAGACACAATTGGCTTCTGCTGGGCTCTTGGCTTTAAAAGACAATAAAGAATCAAGGCCTGATTCTCTTCTTGTACCCACATAAATCAAATGTCTCTCCACTGAAGTCGGTGAAGTTGACTTCAACCCCAAAGGAGAGAAGTTTCTGTTGAGGCGAAATGAGGGTGTGGGGCTGGGAAGCGTCCCGCGTCCCATTGGTGGCCAGAGTCCATGCAGCCAGGCTCTACCTGCCCCGTGCCACAGAAACTGCTGCAACCAGCCTCAGTTCGGCATCTGTAGAGATTTCATTATCCTGGAGGGAGAGGACAGGCTAGGATTTTGACAGTGGGTACTTGTTTAAGTTGCAGCCTTAAGAAGAGTTAGAAGAAAAAGTATGTTATAGCTCTGGACTATACCCACTATAAAAAAATATTATTTCCCACTCGAAGGCACTGATAATCTAAGTACAAGGCAAGAGGTCTGTTTAGATCCATGGAGGAAGTAAAATGAAGCAATTGCTGTATCTTCACTATTAACCTGCCTGTCACTGTGATACAAGTCTGGGCATAGGAAGAGCTGAGCTCAAGACATCTGCAGTGAGTTGGATCCTCATGCACTCAGGGTGACCTACATCCCATCCAGCCCAACTGCAAGTGTGAGAGTTGGGGTCCGTGACCTCCTGAGCATGCTCTGGGGAGGCTTTTCTGTTCCCACCACCTACCAAGAGTTTATATTCATCTATCACAGCAAAAGAAAGCTGAAAGAGAATTAGCCTAGTTGTCTTCACCTACCGTATTGCAGCAATGATACCAAACAAGAAAAGAGCAAGAGTTCCTTGTTTTAAGGTTTCACTAAGAAGGAGATCAGAATAATTCCCCTATAGATAAAGGGCTGAGGGGAAGGGTGAGAAAGGAAAGTGTTGACCATGGAGGAGGTTTTAGGATGCAAGGATTCATAATAAGGAACAGTAGTGATCTGTCACAGAAGGCACGCAGATCGGCAGGAATACCCAGGGGCTTTTTCAGCAGCACTTAGCTTGACCAAACTTTTGCATGGGGTGGCACTGATTTCAGGAGGCTTCAGGAGTGTGTGCAATGCAGAGTTAACTGTCAGGCAAGGGCAGGACTGGATGGCTTGGAGGGATTTGCTAATGAGCTATCAAGCCATGGGTCACTGGTTGAAATTTAATCTGCAAGAACAGTGACAGAAAATCAAATAAAAGTGTTGATGTCAGAGTGATGCTGCAGCAGCAGCTAAAGCATTGCTGATGCCTCCTGCAGCACACACAGGCAGCTTAAATAAACCAGGAGCAAACTGTGAGGAACTCGCCTGGCTGATCCCAATGGCAAGATACAGCACAGCCAAGGTTTATTCTATGTATGAGTAACTCGCAGGTCTTAGTGAGGTTGCTTGTGAATGACATCAGCATATCTGATCACAGACTGCGACCCAAATCCGGTGTTATACACCACTAAAAACAGTGGTGGAGGCATCTAGGTAGACTTTTCCCAGTGGTATCACGGTATGTGAATCAGCAGCGTGCCAGTGAGGAGAGGAGCAGGGCAGCCTGCAGCTCCCATTCTGGAGGATTTTAGCATTAGGTCCCATGCTGGGGCCAGCAGTGATGGAAAGGCTTTGCCACTCCTGGGCTGCCTGGCTTGTCTCTTTGGTTGGGGACCAAAGGGACAAGGGCAGTGCAAGGGCAGCAGATACCCTCAGCATTGGTAGCAGGAATGCGCGTAGGGCTCGGCACACTGTGACAGCCAGGCTTGTGCTCCTTGCTTCAGGAGAAAGGAGACTTTACTCACCCATGCCATCAACTGAGCAGTGCCTGTAGCTCTCAAATTAACTCTTTCTCTGCCTGAAGGATCACCCTGGCTTCTACCCCACTGATGTGCTTGTTGTCCTTTTCACTGATTTTTTAGGAGCCCCTCAGTGGTCCTTCCTCTGAGGGTACGAGGTCTCTGCAGAGGGCACAAGCTGACATTTCAGCTCTGCATCTTCGGCCTTTCTTGCTTCCAGTGTAGGCAGGGAAGGGAGCAACAGGCAGTGTTGTTTTCTGTGCCAGCTCTGATTACTTGGCATAAGAGCACTTAAGTAAGTTGACACAGACTTTGAGATGCATGGTTTGCTTAAAAAAGAAAAGAAAAATTCCTTGGACTATTCTAGGATCTCTTCGCTGCCTGAAGTCCAGTCTGCACTGATAAATGCTTGGGCTTATCCCAGGCCTGGGACGTGTTCAGTTGCAGAATATTTGTCATTTTGATGTTTGTTTATTTTCTATTAAAAAAAAAAAAAACAACTCTGGGAGAGCAAGAAGTTCAAAAAATAGTTAAACTCCGGATTCATGCACATTTCCTGTTTTGCTTCTTAACAAAACCTCAAAACCACTTTGGCCAATTTTCCCACCTCAGCTGAGGGTGGAGCTGAGGTGGGAAACTTGTTCAAATCTCCCTTGGCACGGTGGGGCCAAAGTTGCTGCTAGCAGGGTAGTCAATACGTGCACCTGTGCATGACTGCCCAAAAGCGCTTCTGACTCAGCCAAGTACACTGGAAAACTTTAACTTTACTATTTCCAACAGGGCAGACTGAGCGCTAGACATGTGGCAGAACATTTTTTAATGGGCTGCCTCTCCGCGATGCTTGGCAGATATTGGCTGCTGTTGGTGCGCTGGGCTATCTGTTGCAATTTCATTGGTTTGATCTGGCGAGACACCATCTTGGTAAATAAGAAGAGCAGATAAATCTGCTGCACTGAAATTACTGGTTGTTGCCTGATCTGTTAAATGAATTCGCTGCAATCTGAAGCAATGCATGCATTTTGCACACCCAGCATTCTTTGGCTCCTACTGTGCATCATGACATGACTTTAGGCAGTAAGGAAGATCGTAGGTGTGATACGGTGTGCTGTGGTAGATAGTCAAGTAGCTAGATGCCTGGGAACTCTGGGTAGAGCTACGGCATTTCAGTGTGTAATTCTAAGTAACAATAAGCAGTGCTTAACGTTTCCTCCCACACTAGAAGCATACCCATTAAAAGTTTAGTCAAGTCAGCTCTGCAAGTCCTTGCATAAAAGGACAACTGCTAAAACACTAATAGGAGCCACTCTTATGTTAAGGAGTGGGTAGAGCAGAATGTGTTAACCCAAATTCTCCATCTCTCCTGCTAATCAGGAAAGAGTCTTGCTGAGATTAAAGAGACCCCTAGCAGGTAAAAATGATTATAAATCAGGCTCAAGCCCAGATTAAGGACTCTTGAGTGCAGAGTCTGAATAAGTCAGTGGATGTGATTGAGACCATCCATGAGTCTACTGAAGTCCACACGTGAGTGAATTGGAGTGTCTAAGTACCAGGGAATGGCTGTTTGATCTGAAGTAGCACTTACATCCCAGAGAAACTGAGCATGTGTATTAATCTGGGCCATGCATTTCAGACTTAAGAGTACCTTAAGCACATAAGCATATGGTTTCACACATGTTCAGTGGCTGAAAGCTCAAAGCAGCTAGGTGTGTAGCTCCCAGCAGTCAGACCTGTGAGTCATGATGGTGCAGAGCTAATATTTCCCCAGGTATCGAAAAGGGCCCACTTCGTTGAGTCATAGTCCGACCAAAACCACTGGTTTTAGGTGACATTCAGCTAGCATGAAACACTTCAACAAGACAAATTTGGGACATATTTATACTGTTTTTGTGGGCCAAATCAGAAAGAGAGTCTTCGCCTCTGGTCTGCTTGTTACAGGCTGGCTTGCGTTCACACAGCTGAGAGCTGGGAGTGCTTGGCGTGGACAGACCAACCCATGCTGATCCTGATCTCCACTGGGCAATGTCCCTCTTCAGTTTTATTGATTTGTTTATTTGTTTGACTCTAAAATAGATGCCAGAATGGGGGCTGTTTGCAGCCACCTGCTTCCTTTGTACTCTGGGAAGTGACTAGAGGGACTCTGGGGGTTTGGAGACTTTAGGCTAGCATTGCAATGTTGCACCAGGTGAGAGCCAAGGTTGTGCAGTGCATGTCTGTACTGTACCTGGAGCACACTGTCTTCTTGCCCATGGCCAGCTTTCCTCTCAGATGAAACAAAAGGCTCCCTAATGGCCAGCTAACAAGTGCAGAGCATTGAGGATCTGGATATCAGGATATAGGAGAGGGACAAGGAAAAAGTCTGTTTAGCAGTGTGGGAATGCCTGGGCATTCTTAAGTGCCAGCTAAGCCTGGGACATGAGGGACTACCTGTCCCCTGACCTAGCTGTTCTCATGCCTTTCATCTGTCAGAGCTCTAAAATAGAAGATTTTCAGGCAAAAGACCTCCCCTTCCACTGGGCTGACACGCTCTAGCTTCCGCATCTTACCTATCTGGCTGCTGAGCAGTTGGGCTGCGGCAGGAGGGGTCAGAGCCACCACCCCAGCCCCACCTGTAGCCTGGTATTGCCCTGGCAAGTGGGGATGCTGGGGTGAGCCCCCTCGGGCAGAACAGCCTGCATCTCTACTTTTCCAATTTCCAGATTAGTGCTCAAACCTTTAATATCTTGTGTTTCCTCCTCCCACTTACCCCATGGCACAGGTGCTTGCCTTTCAGAGGGGAATTTGCATTTTGAATCCCACGTAGGCAAGCATGCACACTGCTGAGCTTTGCATTAAGTCCTTACCCAGCCGCAGCCCTGAAAATAATGTTTCCCGGTGCCTCCACCTGCGTGGCTGTGTGCAGCCACACCAAGTCATCCCATGGAGGCACCACAGCTCACCACCAGTCAGGGGAGAAACGTGTGAGTTTTGCTTGGGTGCTGCTTCAGAGGCATCCAAGCCTGCATTACTTGTGTAGTTTGCGTAGGCACCTGCCCTAAGTGATGTGAATCATTCTGCTGGAGCCAAGCACCTATTTCTTTTAGGTGTTGCAACATCTAAATTGAGTGCCTAAAGCAGGCAGTCTCAATCTAGCCTCCAGGGTCTCCACGTTTACTTACAAATATAATGATATAATAGTCCTTGCTTAACTCAAAGGGCTGTTGCAAGATTTTAATTAATTAATGCTTGAAAGGCTTTGAGATGTTGGAAATGAAATGAGGTCTATAAATGAAGTGTATTATTATGACTAGATGGCACTTCTGCTTTACTTTCACACCATACCTGGGCACAGAGCAGGGCAGCTGCTTCCTCTGATTCACTGTGAATCATGCAGAAGCTTACTTAAAATGCAAATAGCATTGATATATTTACACAGGGTAAAATGTTCTGAGGAAGAGACATTGCTTCTCATTCCAAGAGTGCTGCTCTCTCTCTCTTTTTTCCCCCTGTTTCTCAATGTTATCCCATCTATACTGGAGTCCTCAGTTACTCAGCACTCAGCGTTTAAGTGCGATGTGCCAGAAGGTAGCTGGAGATGTGACGGTCCTGCTAGGATTTGCAGAAGACCTAATTACTCCCTAGTGATAGTTCTGGCTGGCACTGGTGCTCATCCTGAGCACTATACTCCCACAGGTAGCTTTTGGTCTTCCATTTCACTAGCATGACTGGTGTTAATTATAGCACTGCAGTTTCAGTGGTGGTCAAGACACCCAAGAGAAGTTGGTATCCCTGAAGTCCTCCCGTGTGCCTAGCATCGGATTAGCACACAAAACTCTTTGGACCAAGTCCCTTGGTAGGTCACACCATTTCATTAAATTACAAAATAGCTCATTAGATTGCAAGTCAAATTTAATTTTCTCTATATGTAAATTCTTCATGAAGAATGCTATAAACTTACTTGCTAAGCACTTTGCATTCACTGGTAAGTGAAACACAGGTTGATGCTTCACGGCTAAGAGGGGGAGAGGGGGAGAAGAGAGAAGGAGAATATTTACGTCAAAACAGTGTAAGTCTGGGTGATGCCACTGAACACCCAAGGGATGCTGCTGTTCAGCTAGTCAACAGAAATAGGTGGCCTCAGGAGAAGGAGGCTGGATGGCCATCCAGGTGGCTGCTATGGCCCTGTCATCAGGCCTCCTACACCAGGGGCAGCTTTTTTCATGTGCTTAACAGAGTACTGGGCAGCTGCTCTTGCTCCTCACAGTGCAAGAGGGGTCCTGGCATTGCCATCTGGCCCCCTGGCATTGCCCTGTCTTTGGTCCACTAAATTGGACCAAACTAATGACCTTTGGCCATGGCCAGAAGAATACTCCTTTTTCCAAGCCGTAAGTGTAACTAAGAAGCATCATCACTTCTCTTATTATCATCCTTATGTCTTATGTCCTCATCAAAGATATGATATACTGTTTCCCCCAAGAGCAATTGCTAATTCAGGGGATAGGAGATGCTTTGAAGGCCAAGTAAAATTGTACCGATGTAAACTGTCTGGTGGCCAATGGTATCTCGTGTAAACTGGCCTTTCTGAGTCAAGTTCAGACAAAAGCGAATCTCATAAGACTGCATCTCTCAACCAGAGTTGCCAAGACAGTGGAGTTTGTGCTGGCTGTACACATGCTACTGGGTGTTATTCTACCTAGCTTGTCCAGGGTGCTTCTCCGCAGTAAATCTCAGACTGGTTTTACAAGAGAGGTCAGTATCTTTACCCTCATTTTATGGGCAGATAAACCAAGGTGCAGGGAGGGCTAATGCCAGAAGGTCAGTGTCAGAGCAAGAAGCAGCTAATTGCAACAGACTTTAATGCATCGTGTATGAGCGTCAGTAATTCTTACTGCAGCGTCAACCACGAAGTTATGCAGGGTTACCAAAGACAGAAATAGAGCAGGACTGACCTTTTCTCTACAGATAGGGATTTGCTCTCCAGAGATTTTTTCCCCCAGAACCGGTAAATGACTAAAGAAGGGCAGGTGCCATTTCTTCCCCTGGGTGGCTATGCCCAGAAGCAATAGAAGTCATTTTTAGGATATGGTTTCCCTCCTATTTACATCAAGCTAGCAGCAGTACTTATTTTAACTCAGTTGCCAAGCTACTTTATTTTTAGTTGTCAGTGTAGTATCATTTTTTAATTCTTGCCTTGTTTAAAACAAGTAAAGACATTTGAATGGGAACATGAAATTCACTGGAAGAATTATTGTTGCCTCACAAATATATATTGATAGCCTAAGAAAGCAGTGATGCTCCCTTTTCCTTGACTAGAAATACTCCAAATCTCTAAAGCAACCCTAATATTTTACTCTAAAAGACCAAAGCACAAGCTGGATTACCTTTCAGTAAGAACTTTATAGATTTTCTAGCTCTTACAGCGGTTCCTTAGGGAGTCTTAATTCATCCAAATGATATTGTTTTCTTGATGACTATCACACTCCTATAGGAAAATTTGCCAGTGGGGTATAATCTTGGTTTAAAAGATCCTAGAAAATAGTACAAAATTGAACAGGGGGATGGGAAGAAGAAGAAGAAAAGAAAAGGAGGAGCAAGGAATTTTTTTAAAATGTGGTTTGTGAAATTCACACAAACAAGAAAAATCCGGTTGCCATAAAGACTGATAAGCCACATGTATTTCTATAAGCATGTGTCAACTTGATGTACTACACTTCTGTGTTTTATTCAATTACCACATTTCATAAGAACATAGTAATTGCCATACTGTATCTACCTTGTCTAGCATCCCATCTGAAGAACATTGAAAAGAAGGCACATAGAAGAAGAAACTGTCATACTGGGTCTGTGGAATGCACATCTTCCTCCTTCCCCCTGATTAACAGATTGGCTTTTGTCTTTGTGATTCAAATTTATATTCCTTCATTTCTCGCCCAGTGTAAGAGTAAATATTCTTACCATCTACACTTCAGAAACTCATCTCCTTTTTTTTTGTTTATTTTTAACTTTATAATATTTCAAATATATCCTGCCACAGGAAGTGAAAGTTGAAATAAGACCAGTCTGTTAGGAACAAAAACATTAAAGATGAAAGCCCTCATGGAAACCAGCTCCAGAGTAATAGCAATGATTCATAAGATATGAGGCTCAGTGGAGCGAAACTGAGGGCAGGACTAAGACTGCAGTAAACATGCATCCTGATTTGTACCAGGTAAAATGTACCTTTACACTGCCTTCTGCTCTGAGTGTTGCCAGAGGAGATGAAGTTTACACAATTTTGTTTGTTTGTTTGTTTTTGTTTTGTTTTATGTTTATCCATTAACGTGCACCTACTTCTAAGGAGGAGATGGAGAGCTGGGTAGTGGTGCTCTGAAATCCCACACAAATTTTAGGGACTGGAAGACTGTGAGTAGTATTACAACAGGTACCTGGAATTACCCTAAATGTAGTTTCTTGTTTCCCAGATCTTTCTTGTTCTTACTAGTATTATATAAGATGCTTTAAAGGCAAGTTTAAAGAGAGATTTTCCAGGTTGACTGCCAAGAAACCCAGAAGAATTTTCTAACAATGTGCAACGTATGAGTACTTTTTTCAGCAATAAGTGATATTTTTCAGTCTGCAGAATGATATTGTTTCATCCTTTGGGTTTTCATGTACTTTTTTTTTTTTTGGCAGGGCTCTTTTATTGCATAATGATGATATATTTACTTTGACTTTTAATTTGCAGTCTTAGAATAGGCCTTTGGTGGCTGGGAGAAGTCATGGCAATGAAAAAGAATCTTCTCTGAAAAACAATATTCCATTTTTAAACATAACATCTGGCCAAATTTTGAGTGATTTCTTGAGGGTCTATCATGAATATGTTTGTGAATCACCTACTAGGGACATTCATTGAGGGGTTTCTGATGGTTTAAGAGGGCTGAAGAAATGATGTTGGACAATAATGTGATGGCAGTATAGTCACAATAACTATAAAGGACCAAATGTTCATTTTCTTAAACGTTCTCATTCTTAGCACTTGTCTACACATAAAGACCTCTTTCCCTTATCTGTGCTACAAAGGATACAATCAGGCACAAAGGAATGGACTGATAGCTCATCATTTACCCCTCTTGATTTTCACTTACCAGTTGATTTTGTCCCTGGAGCTATACTGCTTGCTTTCAGCGTGCATTTCTTCTCAAAAACACTTCTGAGTTTCCCTTGAACTAGAAAATCTGTTGAGTTTAAAAGGAGAAGAAACCAGGGGATGTCTGCATGTAACAGCACTATTTTTCATGAGAATTTTTAATGTCACAAAAACAATGTGTATCCACAAAGCTTTACACAACCTAATAAATGACCAGTTGACACTGTGCCTCTAATTGTCCTCAACTGGAAGCAAAAATGCTGTCTGTGAGCCAGAGCTGATTAACGCTATTGGTTGATGAATTTTCTTTTTTAAAAAAGGAGCCAAGGGAAAGCCCCAACTGCTCTGAACTTTCACAAGGACTGCCTCTGCTTTAGGGGAATTTTGATTTTTCCTGCTGTTTTGTTTGTTTTAAAAAAATGGTAATGTTTAATCTTCAGGAATGTACCTCATCATCCAACCCACAAACTGTTGGCAAAATAATAAACCTACACAGAATGTACTGTTAGATCTGTTAGATTTTTTTCTTCTTCTTCTTCCTTTCAGAGGTATAAATCACAGCTTTTTGCTTTTGCAAATTAAAGTATAGACTTTGTACTGGATAGTTGGCACTGTTTCATCTGGCCAAATGTTCCATGCTGCTTCCAAAGAAACTGTGGACACTGAGTTGGCTATAGTTTGCCCTTGAACTCCTTTGCAAAACCTCGGTCTTTATAGGCCTCCAAGAAAAAAATATAAATAGTTTATTAAGTTACAGTTTAACTCTTTTTTGTGTGAAGTTGCTGATATATTTTTTTCACTGACTTTGTTTTTTACTTCCAGTCTACATGAATGACATCATATTGCCATATAGGCAAAAAAAGCAAACAAACAAACAAAAAACTATACATTTTTTTGCTATCTTAAACAAGCAGAAAAGAATCCCAAACAAAAAATAGTTATTTTGCTAGCTGGTTTTAAGAGTAAGTTTCTAGTAAACCATACTCAATTGCTACTGAGCAAATGTCCTTCCCGTAATATTTCCAGACACCTTCTCAGCTACACATTTGCCTTTATGTCTTTGTAATGCAGTCATCAAACAGTGCTATCTTTGCAGCTTTTGCTGCTAACGTAACTATAATGTATTTCTAAGTAATATGGAAAGAGGAATGCACCGCCTCCTGTGGTCTCACTCCTTGAAGCACTTGCTGGTCTTGTCTGTCAAATATGGTTTAAAGTTTTGATCATCTAAGTGTTTAGCAAGGAATAAATGAAAGTTATTGGTGTGTAAAACATTGCAGATCTTGTGTTAAACTTGGACTTTTCCTTCTAGCATACTTGTACTGCTTTCTTCTGCAATGCTTCTTTTCTATTGATGTGATGCCATCTTTGGTACTCTAACAAAGGGCTATATAAATGTTTGGAAGCCAGAACAGATGTTTCTGGGCAGCTTTCATACCGTTTGCCAAGTTCAGGCATAAAACAAGATCCTGATCACTTGTGGTTATTGTAGACTGTATGATTTTTTCAAAAGAAGAGTCAGCGTGCTGGGTCCAATGACTTCCTGTCTTCTGGCATCCTACCACATCTTCTTTACTATACCATAATGTTTCTCAAGTTTGCTTTTGTTTCACTCTCATAATTGGCTTTGTATATCCACTGACTGATCTGATTTTCCTATCGAGTCAGGGCTGTTCACTCCAGATTTTCACTAGTGTAACTGAGAGGAAAATTTGGTCCGAATGCTCTGTAATAAGATATATCATCACTGTCAATATTTTTCTTCTTCCCATCACTGCTCTGCCATATGGCAACTTCACAGGAAAGAGCTGAACTGCATATGTTCTTAGTAGGAATTCTTCATTCCCTTGCAAAATCGAGGTTGGTTTTAATACCATTCAGATTTAAACATGGAGGAAGTCCTTAATCCTTTAGCATGGTATTTTCGTCTCACTTCAGCCATCCAAAAGCTAGGCAGCCAGTAGAAACCAGTCATTGGGGCTCCTCCTATAGTTGTGGGAGGGAGGAAGCAACTGAGGGAGGGTGACTCATTGCATCCTAAGATAAGAGTCAGGGGAAAGTATTTTTCTTGTGAACAAGAGTGCACATCTATACACTTGCTGATCTCGATGATGTTGAATCAACGAGTTGAGCTTCAAAGGCTCAATTTGCATTCATCTGTATCAGTGAATGGAATGGGGACAGGAGGATTTTCCTGAGCTGCTGGTAGCCTCCTCCCTGGCACATTTTGGCCTGTGCCAGACAGGCTCTCCTCAAATAACACCTGAGTGTGACTCAGTGGACATCATAAGCCAGGGACTGTTTACAGTTGGCAAGATGCAGATAAGGCTGCCCTGTTTTGGAGTAGGAAATTTAGTCCTAGCAAGACAAGCCACCTTATCTGCCCACTTTCAGGGGCAGAAAATGGATTATGGCTCATATATTTACTGGTATACACACAGTCAAAGAGTTGTAAGCAGCGAAGAAAGCAATATAAGAGAATGAAAGATGAATTTCAGAGTTTATTCATTTACATTGCCTGAAACTGGGACTTGGGTGCAAGTAGCAACCAAAGAGAGAAGAGTTCCTGTTAGTGGCCCCTTTTATTAAGCATGTTTTAACGATGTGTCAGTGGTAGAGAATAACTGACCCCCTTTGAGCAAATATGGTGTTGTGGTTTAACCCGGCCGGCAGCTTCATTTCTGTGTCTGAAGAACTGCCTGCTGGAAGTTGGAGCAGCAAGCTTCTCAGAGAACCCCTTTTTCCCGATTGTTTTCTTTTGCAACTCACGTACCCGTGCCTCTAGGGTCGCAGTAGATTTTCCATCCCATTTTCTCATGTCCTCTCCATGGTCACGTAGGTAAAACCACAGGGTGGCGCGGGGTGTGTGCCCACCATATCGTCTTCCTTGCACAGATGAACGCTTACCCCTAATAGCTGAGACACTGGTTTGTACAGGTGGGGAGGAAAATAATCTCTCTTCCAGTTGGTGGACCTCTTCAGAAAGTTTCTCCACAGCCAAGACGCAGGCCTGTAGGGAAGAGGAGAGACTTTCTTCATACTGCCAGAGTTGTTTAGCCACTTCATCCACTGTGGGTTCCTCATCCTCTCTCCAGGCCATTATTGCCAATGAGCTGGCATATGAGGATGGTGCACTCCGTACAGAGTTCCGCCACATGGGTCGTGTTCACTTGACTTCATCTGGATCTGTGGATATTTGTCCATTGTCTAGGTCCTCATAAATCACCTCCCATATGGCTAATTCCCTCAGGTACTGGATTCCCTTCCCCATGGTGGTCCACTTGCCTGGTAGACATACAAGTTCTTCCTTGAAGGGATACCTTTCCTTCACAGCTGACAGGAGATGCCTCCAGAGGCTGTGAGATCATGCTCCATCTCCAATTGCTTTGTCAATGCCTGCGTCTCTAGAAAGGGATCCCAGCCGCCTGGCTTCCCTGCCCTCTAATTCCACACAATTGGCTCCGATGTCCCAGCACCAGAGCAGCCAAGTGACAAGCTGCTCACCTATGCAGCGACCAAAATCTTTTCACACATCTCGTAGCTCACGCTGGTATAGGTTTCAGGTAGTTACTGTTGATTTTTCGACATCCTTATCCTCATCTTCATCCTCCTGCACCTCTGATGGCCCACCCTCGTCTTCTCTATACCTAGACCTAGCAGAAGACTGTCTGCGTTCTAAACGACCTGAATCTCTATACCATTTTTTCACCTTGTCTACAGGGGCAACTTGCACTGCTACAGCTCGTTTCTCTGACCCAGCCACAGGGTCTGCCACAGGGGTTGGAATACCCTCTGCAGGGGCAACTTGCACTGCTACAGCTCGTTTCTCTGACCCAGCCACAGGGGTTGGAATACACGCTGGACCCATCATAGGGGTTGGAGCGGCTGCGGGAGTTGGAACGGTTGCAGGAGCTGGAACTGGAGTGGCTGCAGGAGCTGGAACGGCTGCAGGAGTTGGAACGGCTGCAGGAGCTGGAACTGGAGCGGCTGCAGGAGCTGGAGCGGCTGCAGGAGCTGGAACGGCTGCAGGAGCTGGAACTGGAGTGGCTGCAGGAGCTGGAGCGGCTGCAGGAGCTGGAACGGCTGCGGGAGCTGGAACGGCTGAGGGAGCTAAACACCACACAGCTGTTCGCTCACCCTCCCCCCTCCCTCTCCGGGATGGGGGAGAGAAACGGGAAAGTGAAGCCTGTGAGTTGAGATAAAGACAGTTTATTAAGACAGGAAAATAATAATAATAATAATAATAATGTGTATGAAACAAGTGATGTACAATGCAATTTCTTACCACCCGTTGACCGATGCCCAGCCTATCTCTGAGCAGCCGGCCCCCCCACCCCGGCTAGCCCCCCCCATTAATTGTTCAGCATGACATCAGATGGTATGGAATACCCCTTTGGCCAGTTTGGGTCAGCTGTCTTGGGTCTGTCCCCTCCCAGCTCCTGCTGCACCCCTAGCCTGCTCGCTGGCAGGACAGAGCGAGAAGCCGAAAAGTCCTTGGCTTAGTGTAAGCACTGCTCTGCAACAATTAAAACATCAGCATGTTATTAGCACTCTTCTCATCCTAATCCAACACATAGCACCCTACCAGCTACTAGGAGGAAAATTAACTCTATCATTACTGAAACCAGGACAATGAGGAAGGCTTAGAAGTGTCAAGTGGATTGATTTTCCTATGACTAGTTAGAAAAGATAGAAAAAATATCTATTAGCTTTCTGTTTCTCGGGTTGATGCTCAGTAGCTGCATTGGTGGAGGAGCTGAGGACCATGGGATAATAACCAAATAACAGGTTATTTGGAGCTTGCCTTCACCAGGGCAGCAAAGCCAAATGCATGTGGTATAAAATATGCAACAGAACCACTCCATGCTCATCAGTTTTGTATTTTGATGGGACCAGTCTGTGCTTCAAATGTGTCATTATCCTTCAGAAGGAAGTTTCACTCTACTCTTGAATCAGTTCTCATTGTTAATGTGCTCATCAGCCAACTCAGAAGGATATACAGACAGCTGCAAGGAATCTAATTAACATTTGACTGCAGAAGAAGAAATTGCAATCTACTGTACTATTTAATCTGTCAGAGAAGGTCTGGATTAGAAATGGGTTCAGTATTTCTCTGTAGATTTTCCTCTGTTTTAATGTAATAGAAGCATAGTCATTAGAGGTGGAGAAAACCTATTAATTTATCTTGTCCATCTTGGATTGCTGCTACTTTTACCCTTTGGATGACCCTAAGTAAAACCTCTTCCTCCTTTATATTTGTCTCCATCAAACACCTGCAGATTGTTATCATGTCTACTTTTAGTCATCATTTACTTGGGATTATGTAATTCGTGTAATGTTTCCCTGCAGATCAAAACTTCCATCATTCTTCCTGTGTTCTTTTCTCCTTAAACACCTTTCTTGAATACGGTAAAGAGTGCTCTCACCATCCAGAAGAAGTACACAGATTCTATATTAAAATCTATCTACTATTTAGTTTACGGTCACTATTAGTGAAGGATTCATTCAAAGTCACTCCATACACTTTTTGTAAAAGAAAAGGAAGAGCTATTGACTTTCTGAGTGATAGCTGCTCTTTACTGCATAGAAGGTAGGGCAAAAGTATTATGAAGCAGAGTGATGTTTGAAAAAGAGTCACTTTTTCAGATTAATCTGAATATGCAAAGTTTTTTATTAAAAAAAATAGGAGAAAGATCTAATTCAAAATTGTTTGGATAGAGGAGAGTGATTGTGTTGACAGCAGACGTATGAGTAATACTGTTTTTACAGATGGACTGGTGAGAATCAAATTGAAGTTATTGATCTGTATTTGTGTAGGATCCTGCTAAACAGAAAGCTTTGAGGGCTTTGCCATTAGCAGCATGAGTCATTTTACCAATGAAGAAAAGCAACACTGTTTCTGTCATAGACATGCTATTGCTAGTGAAACAGAAGATGCGTAGTCTTCAAAAAATGTCAAGGGCCCTTCTGTAGAGACGGGTAATCCTGTTCAGATATAATTAAAAGCCTTTTCTCTTCTCTCAGCAGGCACACACACAAAAGATAACTCTTTTGAGGAAATATATCAGCAGGCTGGAAAAAATCTAATTTTGCTTTTTTAACTTCATTAGATTTGAATCTTCTGTTTAGCAGAGACTGAACACAGGCTGAAAAGAGTAGGAGGTGACAGTAACTCCTTAGGTCTCAAAGTGAACAGTGCCTTTGGAAAAGTGTAGAGAGAAGCACAGATCTTGCTTAAGGAGGGCAGTTTGGAATCTTCCCTATTTCTCTCTAGAGTCTGTATTGCAGGTTCTTATTAGTGTCAGATCTCCTTGGGAATCCGGATGGTGAGCAAAGAGCTCATTTGTCATTGTGGTTTCTGGTAGGACTGGCACCACCAACCCGACCCACCAGGAGCATGTAACTGCATCCAGTGGGCAGTAGGAGAGTGCAGCAAGTGTGAAAATAAATACCTTAGGACAGCTCTTTTTTTTTCATAAGTGTATGATTCATGAAATTCGTTTGTTGTTACAGGAAGGATGGTTTTATCAGCTTATTTCTTTCTTGTTTGCTTTGATATTATCAGGCTTATGTAGAGGGATCATGTTTCAATATTACATCCGTGGAGTGATGCTAGATAAGGGCAAAGTATTTGTACCTTTGTAATCAGTCTCCTCCATATGTAGAGTAACATTTCCCTTATCAGAAAATGGAAAAATAATCGAGGCATCTGATTTCAAAACTTGCAAATGTATCCCATTTGCCTTCAAGTCACTAGGAGGAACAGTAGAATGTGTTAACCTTAACCAAACTTCAGATCAAATTGTTTAATCCCTGTGCGTCCATCCGCTAATGCTCTTACCAAGGAATGTTATAAGGTGAACTAAAGAACTATTTTCATCGTGCATGGATTAATCTCATTCGTTTTTACTGTTTCTCAAGATTAAGTGGAGATGATAAGAAAAAAGTGCAGCTATAACATCTCATGTATGGAACAAATCTTTAAGAACTTTATCCACTAAAAATACAGTGAAGTCCCAATTACCAATTTTTATTATTATTATCAGGAGAAAAAAAAAAAAAAAAAAAACAAAGTAAACCCAAACCTTTAGTCCAGACAAAATGAACTTCAGGCAGGAAGACAGCAACAGCCTACTGTAGGAACATTCATAGCTCTCTTTTGTTGTCAATAGAGTTGCCTTGCCAGAAAGGTCAGCAAAATTCAGAGTACTTACCCAGTCGCCTTCCGGTTTTTATACATTTCTGAAGCTGAGAGATGATGTTCTCTTTCCATCTGAGCTCAGGCATGGAAAAGAGAACTTAAACCACTAATATCTGGTGAGAATGACAGTTATATCAAATTGCCAGTAAAAGAACTTGCCAAAGCTTAACGCAGATTTAACTGCCACTGAAAATAATGTTAAATCTATATTAAATAAGGCTATGGACAGTGTTTCATAATTGCTATATTCATGTATATTATTTAGAGACTGTGCTTTAAAACTGCCAGATTCTTGCTCATTAGATTATCACTGGTGATAGGGTTTAAGGGTGGTAAATAAAGTCTGTGTAGTAGGCAGGCTTGAACATACAAGCCTTAATGCAACCAGCCACTTTGCCCTAGAGTAACATATAGTATGAAATGGCCTTAAATTGGGAATGAAATAGATTTCAAAACTTTTTAAACAGTAAAAGAGATATAATGAGAACATAATATGAGTCAGAGTTGGTCCAATAGCAGACAGTTATAGCGAAAACACTGTAGTGGTCTCAGATATCAGGAGAGAGCTCTCAACAGCCCCCAAAAATTTTGTATTCAGAAATGGATGAAGCTTATATAAGGCCACGTTTCCACATATTAAGCTGCAAATTGTTTTAAAAAAGTAAACAGCCCTTAACTACAGTGTGATGCAGAACTCCATTAGAATCCCTTTTTAGCAAGGTCATGATTTTTCAGTAATTGCTTTGGTAATCCATATTTAGCATCTGCAGGATTATCATAGAATCATAGAATATCCCGAGTTGGAAGGGACCCATAAGGATCATTGAGTCCAACTCTTGGCACCACACAGGTCTACCCAAAATTTTAGGCCATGTGACTAAGTGCACAGTCCAACCGCTTCTTAAATTCAGACAGGCTTGGTGCAGTGACTGCTTCCCTGGGGAGCCTGTTCCAGTGTGCGACCACCCTCTCGGTGAAGAACCTATTCCTTATGTCTAGCCTAAACCTCCCCTGCCTCAGCTGGACCCCATTCACGCGGGTCCTATCACTGGTCACTAAAGAGAAGAGATCGGTGCCTGCCCCTTCACTCTCCCTCTTGAGGAAGCTGTAGACCACGATGAGGTCTCCCCTCAGCCTCCTCTTTTCCAGGCTGAACAGCCCAAGTGACCTCAGCTGCTCCTCATATGTCTTCCCCTCTAGGCCCTTCACCATCTTTGTTGCCCTCCTCTGGACACTCTCCAACAGTTTTATGCCCTTTTTGTACTGTGGTGCCCAGAACTGCACACAGTACTCGAGGTGAGGCCGCATCAAAGCAGAGTAGAGCGGGATAACTACTTCCCTCGACCGACTAGCGATGCTGTGCTTGATGCACCGCAGGATACGGTTGGTCCTCCTGGCTGCCAGGGCACACTGCTGGCTCATATTCAGCTTGCTATCAACCACAACCCCCAGATCCCTCTCTGCGGGGCTGCTCTCCAGCGTCTCATCGCCCAGACTGTATGTATAGCCAGGGTTGCCCCGTCCCAGGTGCAGGACCCAGCACTTGCTCTTCTTAAACTTCATGCGGTTGGTTATCGCCCAGCTGTCCAATCGGTCCAGATCTCTCTGCAAAGCCTTTCCACCCTCAGCAGAGTCAACAACTCCTCCAAGTTTGGTGTCGTCGGCAAATTTGCTCAAAACACCTTCTAGTCCTACATCCAAATCGTTTATAAAAACAATGAAGAGGACTGGCCCTAAAATGGAGCCTTGGGGGACCCCACTAGTGACCATCCACCATCCTGATGTGGCCCCATTTACCACAACCCTTTGAGCCCTGCCCGTCAGCCAATTGCTCACCCATCGCATGATGTTTTTTTTAGTTGTATGCTGGACATTTTGTCCGGTAGGATCCTATGGGAAACCGTGTCAAAAGCTTTACTGAAATCCAAAAAGATCACATCAGCTGGTTTCCCTTGGTCGACTAGATGGGTGATCTTATCGTAAAAGGAAATCAAGTTAGTCAAACAAGACCTACCCCTCATGAACCCATGTTGGCTGGGACCAATGACTGCACTGGTTTGCTTCAATAACTTCAAGGATAATCTTCTCCATAATTTTACCGGGCACTGATGTGAGACTGACAGGCCTGTAATTGTTAGGGTCTTCCTTCTTGCCCTTCTTGAAAATTGGCACAACATTTGCCAGCTTCCAGTCTACTGGGACCTCTCCAGATTCCCAAGAGAGGTCCCGCGATGACGTCAGCCAGCTCTTTAAGCACCCTGGGATGAATCCCATCCGGACCCATGGACTTGTATGGATCCAGGTGGAGCAGCAAATCCCGCACACGTTCAGGGTCGGCGGGGAGTTTGTCATCCCCACCGTCATGGTCCTCCAGCTCAGGGCACCCTGGGTCCCGACGCCCATCATCAGCGTTGAAGACAGAGGCGAAGAAGGCATTAAACGTCTCTGCTTTGCCTATGTCCTTGTCTGTGAGGTGACCTTCCCCGTCAAGGAGAGGACCTATGTTTTCTTTGGTCCTCTTTTTTCTGTTCACATATCTAAAAAAAAAAACCACCTTTTTATTGTCTCCCACAGACTTGGCCAGCTTCAACTCTAATTGGGCTTTGGCCATATGAATTTTCTCCCTACAAACACGAACAGCGTCCCTGTATTCCTTCCATGTCGCCTGACCCTCCTTCCAGCAGCCATACATTTTCTTTTTTTGCCTGAGCTCGAGTAGAAGATCCCTGGTCAGCCAGGCCAGCCTTCTGCCCCGCCTGCTTGACTTCCGATATTTTGGAATTGCCTGATCCTCACAGAATCGTCTAGGTTGCAAGAGACCTCCAAGATCACCTAGTCCAACCTCTGACCTAACACTAACAAGTCCTCCACTAAACCATATCACTAAGTTCAACATCTAAACGTCTCTTAAAGACCTCCAGGGATGGTGACTCAACCACTTCCCTGGGCAGCCCATTCCAATGCCTAACAACCCTTTCAGTAAAGAAGTTTTTCCTAATATCCAACCTAAACCTCCCCTGGCGCAACTTTAGCCCATTCCCCCTCGTCCTGTCACCAGGCACGTGGGAGAATAGACCAATCCCTACCTCTCTACAGCCTCCTTTAAGGTACCTGTAGAGAGCGATGAGGTCCCCCCTGAGCCTCCTCTTCTCCAGGCTGAACAATCCCAGCTCCCTCAGCCGCTCTTCATAAGACTTCTCCAGACGCTCACCAGCTTCGTGCTTTGAGGAGGCAGTGCTTAAAGATGGACCAGCACTGATGGACACCAATGCCTTCAAAAACAGTTTCCCAGGGGACCTTGCTGACTAGTTCCCTGAGCAGCCTGAAGTCTGCTTTCCCCATATCCAGGGCTGAAGTGTTGGTGGTAGTTTTCCTTCTGTCACCATAAATTCTAAACTCAACCGCTTCATGGTCACTATGACCAAGAGAGCCACCAATTGCCACGTCTCCCACAAGACCCTCTCTGTTCTCCAGCAACAGATCTAGGAGGACACCTTTCATAGTTGGCTTCCTTAGCACCTGCACCAAGAAGTTATCATCGAGGTGATTTAGGAACCTCCTGGACTTGCTCGTGTCGGCCGTGTGGTGATCCCAGTTGATGTCTGGCAAGTTGAAATCCCCCATAAGGACAAGGGGAGTTGATCTCGAGGCATCTCTTAGTTCCGCAAATAATAATTCATCGGTGTCGTCATCCTGGCTGGGTGGTCTGTAATAGACTCCCACAATGACATCCCCTTTATTTGTTCATCCCTTAATCCTTACCCAGAGGCTCTCAACTTTGCCATCACCAACTTGAATTTCCACACAGTCCAGCCTCTTCTTCATGTACATCCCCACCCCACCATCTCGCCTACCCTGCCTGTCCCTCCTGAAGAGCCTGTAACCATCCATTGCGACACACCAGCCACAGGACTCATCCTACCAGGTTTTGCTTATGCCAATGATGTCGTAGCTGTGGGACTGGGCCAAGACTTCTAGCTCATCCATTTTATTCCTCATACTGCGCGCATTTGTGTAGAAGCACTTCAAATGTGCCTCCCTGCATGCAGCACCTCGTGGAGCAGACCGAAGGACCTCACTAGCACACAGTCCCTCTGATTCTAGCGCACCATCCCTTAGCTTATCACCGGCATGCCTGGTTTTATCCCTTTCCCCCTTTGACTCGAATTTAAAGCCCTATCTATCAGCCCCGCCAACCCCTGAGCAAAAATCCTTATCCCCCTCTGAGAGAGGCGCATCCCATCTGGTGCCAGCAGACCCAGTGTCGCATAGACCTTCCCACGATCGAAAAACCCAAAGTTCTGCTGGTTGCACCAGTCCCGAAGCCACATGTTAATGTGACGAGTCTGCTTGTCAGCTTCGATCCCCCCTAACGGAAGGACAGAGGCAAACACCACCTGTGCCCCTGATCCTTTAAGTAGTTGCCCCAAAGCCCTAAAGTCCCTTTTGATCGCTCTCAGACTTCTCGTTGCTACCTCGTCATTACCAGCCTGAAAGACCAGTAGTAGGTAGTAGTCGGTGGGCCATACCAGGCGAGTGACTTTCCTAGCGAAGTCTCTCACCCGAGCCCCAGGGAGGCAACAGACTTCCCTGTGGGTTGGGTTGGGTCTGGTCGGCATATTGGGCCCTCTGTCCCTTTCAGCTTTGAGGATATGATTTGACACCGTTCATTTTATGTTTCAACATTTAACCAGTTAGGCTGCAAAAAATGACGTCTTAATTTAAAGCCAATAACAGGAAAACAATAAGGGTAAGAGGGAGGAGGGGTATTTGGTTACCAGCAAAAGATGAGGAAAATGGCCTTGTGCTGCTTTAAAAAAAGCACTCATTGGATCAATAATCATGGTAATAAAATGAGACTTTTTTCTGCTGTATCGCTTCCTCTCTGTAGATCTTGAGGACCTTGTGCAGTAGGAGTCAAGACTGGTATATGTTCTGCATGTTTCTACTTCTTTTTTTTTGATGTGGCTCTTAAATACATCACCTCTGTGTGTATGTGTATGTATATACTATTGTATTGCTGCTTTCTTTTCAGTAGTAGGTTTGCTGGAGCTTTTCTCTTAAATGCCGCATTACTCCTGATCATACACAAGGACTAAGACAGTATGTGCTCATGGGGGGCTGACACTTTTGTCAGAAGTCCTTTCTCCAAGGGATATATTGCATTCTTGCCTAGACAGTGGATATGCAGAGGTTGGTTTGCCATCAGATAGTCTGAAATCAACTGGTTCTTCCCTTGTGTCTTTCCACTGTGTGTTTTACTATATTTCCTTGGAGGTGGAAAGGTGTAAATGTGTCTATACAGACTCAGTCACAGCTGGCCCAGGTCCCTTTCTGAGAATATATATTAATAATTACTACTGATCAAGAACTTCATGTTTATGTCATTGCTTGCATCCTGCTGTTTCAGTGTTCACACATGTAACTTCAGTTAAGCTTGATGTTATTTATGAGAATGCATCAAGCTGAACATTCACTGCTGGGGTTGTCTTCAGGGCATCTGGGTCTGAGGTTTGCAGACAGAAGAGTATTTTAGGATCATCGTACTGACCTGCTGCAAAGCACAACCAAACCACTCACCCAACTACTCTAGCACAGGAGTGGTTCTTGGTTACTGTCTCCATGAACCCTCTTAGCTGGGTATTGAATGGGAGGAGACAGTCCAGAAAGGTCTAAAATTGCCAGGCTGTGGTGGACTTACTGCTTCCTCTCGTACATCTCCAAAGCTGCTTCCTATTGCACGTCCTTCTCTTTTGCCTCTACGCTTTGCCAAGAACAGCTGGCCTCCTTCAGAGCTGCTAATGTAGGAAACAAAGCACCCAGCAGGTCTAGAGGTTTGAGTTCAGATCTTCCCTTTATTTACCAGGATAATAAACTGTGCTGATCCAGTCACCCAGTTTCGCAGTGGTGAAGTGAATCCTCAACACTTGCTCCACACAAGGTCAACCAATCCCTATAAAAACTGAGTACTTTTATGATACCTTTTTTTAAAAATCATGATTTTTTAAAATCACGTTGTTTGATAAAATATAAGTAGCTGTTCAGTCTGTTCAGTCTATTCAGTCTATTCTATTGTATGCCTGTCAGATGCTCCAGTGATAAGTGCTAGTATCAGGTCCTGGGTAAACATATAGAATTCTTTTTGCTCCAGGTGAGATGAATAATACAACATCCACTAATTTCACTCACAGGAAGATTACACTTCAAACAAGCCAATAAAAAAACTTTTAACATGGCAAAATCCATTAAGGGGAAAAAAAAAAAAAAAGCAGTTGCTCAGTGGTAGTCAGGCCAAGATGACAATTAAACAGGAATTGAAAATGTGCTGGATCTCACCTATGGCACCAGCAAGAAGACAGACAAAACCTGAAAGCCAGGGGAGCTGCTACATGATTTATCTCTGCAGCACAGTAAAGTGGTTCATTCAGGGAAAATGTCTGAAATGGGAGATGATGGCCAAGAAAGCGTGCAGTGGGCAATACGCTGTTGTCTTTCCACATGGATCCTCAGCCGTGTGTATCTAGTGACAGACACATTGCTGGTGTCACCTGCCAGTGCCACACACCTGTGCTGGGATGGCAGGCAGTAAATGTTGTGGGTGCGAGAGGGAGATGGGTGGCTGGGCAGGGCAGGCAGAGCCAGTCTCCTGGAAGGAAGGAGCTGTGTGAGTGTGGGCACCATGGGCTGAAATATGGTGGTGACAGAAGACTGAGAACAACATTCCAGACAAACATGGACACTTTTAAAGGCTTCAGCAAGCAACTTGAGCACAAAGCCAACAAAGGCATGTAAGTGGCATCAGTAAAGGCTGAGTTCCCATTTCCAGCAAGTCCCTTTTTTTTATTGTTGGCAGGATACAGCTCTAATAGGGCTAAAGGCATCCTTAAGCCTCTTTTATCATTTAAAAGACTTCATGTAAGTGAGAATGAAGACCAAGTGGACTCAGTCCCCTCAGACCTACATCTCAACCTAAGTGCAGGCTAGTCACGGAAATGCCCATTGCTCAGACTTCAGTGCTCGTTTTTCTCCAGAAACCTATGTATCTTTCACTCACAAGCCTGCATCCTCATTCAGTAATACTGCAGGGCTATGTTGAGTTATCTGCATTGACCAGCAGGTCAAGGGAGGTGATCCTCCCCCTCTACTCTGCCCTGGTCAGGCCTCACCTGGAGTACTGTGTCCAGTTCTGGGCTCCCCAGTACAAAAAAGACAGGGATGTCCTGGAAAGAGTCTAGTGGAGGGCAACAAAGATGATATGCGGCCTGGAGCATCTCCCCTATGAGGAAAGGCTGAGAGACCTGGGTCTGTTCAGCCTTGATAAGAGAAGACTGAGAGGGGATCTTATCAATGTTTACAAATATCTTAACTGTGGGAGACAGTGGGATTTGGCCAACCTCTTTTCAGTGGTTTGTGGGGGCAGGACAAGGGGTAATGGCCATAAAATGGATCGCAGGAAGTTCCTCACCAACATGCAAAAGAACTTCTTCACAGTGAGGGTGACGGAGCACTGGAACAGGCTGCCCAGGGAGGTTGTGGAGTCTCCTTCTCTGGAGATATTCAAGGCCCGTCTGGACGCCTACCTGGGCAGCCTGCTCTAAGGAGCCTGCTTTGGCAGGGGGGTTAGACCCAATGATCTCTTGAGGTCCCTTCCAACCCTTACAGTTCTGTGATTCTGTGATTCTGTGATTCTGTGATTCTGTGATTCTGTGATTCTGTGATCTGGTAAATGAAAGGCCCCTTGCTGGCAGTGAAGCACAAACTCTCTGAGCCCTGAAGCAAATTGGAACGAAGCAACTCAGACAAGCATGGGCAGCATCCTGTTATACATGCTTCTATGATTATAGCATAGGTGTGTATGTGTATACACATTTCTGGTCAGAAAACATCCAATATCTACAGTCTTTCTGACTTAAAGATATACTGTTTTGTTTTGCTTTGAAATTAACATTCAAAAAAAGTTTTTGACATGGTGATACTATAGACCAAATATGTGCATGTATATTTACATAAAGAAATGCAGTCTTTAGAAACCGCAAGAAGTGAATGACATCCTTAAACATAGACTAGTGGCCAAGAATAATGTTTGTATATGGGGCTGAGAAGTGTGCAGAATATAGATTTTCATCAAATCATGGAAATTAGAGATAGAAAAGACCTATTAGGTCATCGTGGCCATTCCCTTGGCATTGAGGTACAGGACAGCACAAAAAGAAACAAACAAAAAAGCATTAAAGCTATAAAAAGGCTATTTCTAATGAAATCACAGTGCAAACAAAAGTTCTGCAACAACCACTACACTTTATATTGTTTGAGATGCATCAAAACTGATGTAAGGGGAAAAAAAAGAATTTGGAACTTCCTTTCGATGCCTTGGGCTTTTCCTTTCTCACATAACAAGTTTTCCATAAACCTTAATGTCAAGACTTTTTATCTTGTTTCCAATGTTGAGTGATTAAAAACTAAAGGGAGATAATTATGGTGACACTGACACAGCATTTTATGTATTCAAGGAATTAAGTGATTTTTGCAGAGCACCTGTGAAATGAGTGTAAATTTGCTGTATTGACAAGTGCTTTATCAGTGCCAATGGATTTATTGCTCTTGCTTTGTCTCTGAGGAAGACGAAGCAGGGGTGAAGTGACTAGGAGGGCCAGCCAGTGAGTCAGTGGCAGAGCCAGGATAAAATGCAGGAATTTTGCCTGAGTTTTCTGGTGTTTCAGGGTTGGACACTTTCCCACGTATCTCTGAAAGGAGTAAATGAAGATGCCAGCTCTTTGCAGCCACTGGAGCAGAGCAATTCTATAGGCTGGGCACACCTGTTGTAACTAAAATCAATACAGTCTTCCCTAATTAAGATTGGTACAGTGCTTGCTGCTAGTCATATATCCCCATAATGGATTTAACATTAAACATGTCCAAGTGGCAGCTGAAAAGGTTTTAACAGTGTCCACTTCAGATTAGGGATCTACTTTTTCTTGAATTTCTTTTTAAAAATCTGTTGGCAACACAACTATTGAGTTTCAGAGAGAAGGATTAGGGTTTTTTTTGGTAACCATAATGATTTTATCCCATTTGCCTTCGTTTAATTTGGAAATGGAAACCATATCTTTAATGCTAATTAGGCAGCACATTACTTAGTCTTCCGTCCTCGCAAAAATAACAATTAGCAATAATTTAGCAGTTGTACACTCTGGCATCTTCTAATCCGTACCACTGTATACCATTCCAAATTCCTTTGCATTAATTAGGATCATAAGCCAATCAGCACTAATTAAGAAGAAAATAAGTATAATAACAAATGAAACAAAGCTAGTGATTTGTATCTGTTCACTAGTTCTTTTTCCCGCTGCAGTTTATCAAATAGTTGTAATGCGTAGGAACTTCTAATTGAAACTAATTATGAGGTTTCCCCTGCTACTTTGAGCCTCATGTTCAAATCCCACGAAGCTCATTAAATAAGTAACAACGCTGGAATCTTTAGCACATATTGTAACTTGGTTCACATTAACTAGTACCACATTTTGGAGGCAGTAAGAGGCTGTTCAGCAGCAAACACTACCTAAAGGGACATTAGATAGGGATTTTTGCAGATCTAGGAGACTATGCAGAGACCTCAGCTGGGTATCAGATTGGGCATTATCAGATATGGCTGAAATGTCACACATACGCCTCAAGACTGTATGCTAAATACATTACTTTTTCTATTCTGCCCATTCTGACCCTGTCTTTATGTCTGTTGTTATTTGGAGCAAGCATCTGGGGAAATGTAGGTACTCAAATATACAGTCATTACATCTGAAGGTCATTCCTGTCTATCGGTGACTTTGTCATAAATTAGCACACATTTTCCACTGCTGTTTTGGGTATCATTAGCACCATTACATCCCAAATAACAACCATTTTATCCCCCTCTACATTTCCAGACAAACTGATTTCACCAAATTACTATTATCATTTGAACTAGTGTTTAAAGGACTACTGTGAAAAAGATCACAAAACATCATTGCAGTCTTCCCAGATCAAAAAGATGTCCTATGTAAATTATGAAACTGTGGAGAAGTGTGCAGTCCAAAGTTACTGAAAATACGAAAAATGCCTCTTCCTGAGATTTGAAGAATAGTCACCAAATGGAGATACTTTCCAAGACACAGTAAAAAGCTTCATGAAGGCAGTCCACAAAGCAGTATTTGTTCTTGTGTTATCAGTAAAATGGCCAACACACATAACATGCACGGCGTGCAGGTTCTTGGTACATCAGACAGGGATCAATTCTACTAGGAAAGTTGTCTTCTGCCATAGATGGAAGACATAGTCTTATACCTGGACAACTCAGTCCATAAATGATTGTTTCTACAGTGTTGACTTTATTAAATACTTCTTCATGGCATTGCATCCAGTGGTGCCAACATCCCTTTGCCTTGTTCTACTCGATGGCTGATCAGGGCACAGATACTGCTGTTTCTCTGAACCAATCGGTGGTTTGAGAGACTTCCCTTTTGAGGCAGTTAAAGTCTACCTGCAGTAAAAACCTGTGGTGGTTCCTGGATGTCAGAGAAGCAAGGTGATGGGAAGCATCTCCAAGAATGGCTTTGATTGCCTGCCTTCTTCTATTGCTTCCCTCCAAGGAGCAGAGGAAAGATATATGGCTGATATTACCTTTCTAGTTACTTGAGGTGTTTCTGAGGAAGAACTAGAACAAAACATCTTCATTTGCCCATCTTTGCTATTCATTTTCAAGCACCTGAGGAAATTACATAGAAGAAGGAATATAGAGGAAATTACATAGAAGAAAAAGTCTGGAAGAGGCTCCCCCTCTCCTAGTTGTGCAAACTGGAAGCTTCAGTGTACATAAAAATTAATATTTGGTTACATAGCACCCTATTTTCTGTAGCATGCCTCTAAAAATCTGAAAACAGACAGTTTCTTTCTTAGGAATATATCTAAGCAGCTTAATAAATGGAGCAACTGGTTCTGCACAAAATCTCCTAGGGCTTGCTGCAGGCCAAAAGTTATGTTTCTTTATCTGAAAAGAAAGTGTCTTCCAATTAAAAATGTGAAAAAATATACATAAATTAAAGCTTTCAATAGAAAACATATATGCCTGAAAAGAAGTTAAAGAGGTAAGGAAGTAAGTTTAATGAAAAATAAAATATGTTGCCTTATTCCAGCATATGAACAGTGTGTCTCTGAGCAACCCCAAAACCCCAAAATGTATGAGTTAGGCTGTCCTGCTTCTGTGTGTTTAAAGCAGAATGTGGACCCGGGTAGGCATTATCTGGTAGACGTGCTCTCACATCCACTGCAGAAACACCAGAAGGTCATCACTGGTTTTGTTACTCATGAGCACTTCTAGCCACATCCTGATGAGAGTCTGAAGACCAAACGAGTCAGGGAACCAAGGTACTTTTTTACTCCTGAGAGGTAACCAAGCCAATGGCATGCAAGAAGAAAGGGGAAGGAGAATAACAGGAATTTGGACTGTACAGTCCTTGTATTGTGGAAAACAAAACAAACAAGGAGTCACTGGATTTTTATTTTTATTTCATATACCTTACAATTGCTTCTATCTAATTATGGTTTGTAAAGAAGTGGTTGCAACAACTGCAGATGGGGAACGCTGGTACTTTCCTCTCTTGCAGAGGCCCTTTGAGGATTGATTCACTAAAATCTGTAAAATGCTTTGAGGTCATTGTGTGACAAACACAAAATAATAAAAATGAAGTGAATTGCCATCCCCTGTTCTCTGCAATTGACATAGACAGAGAGGTTTGTTAGTGTTGAATTTGTTGGGGAAAAAGTTGGCACATGTCTAAGGCAACTCTGCCCTTTCCCTCAGTGTGAGCCAGAATGGTTTAACGTTGCAGCGCGCCTTACTTTCAGAAGGAGAGAGGATGAGAGAGAAGGAGAAAGAGAAGGAAAAAAACAAATGCCAAAAAAAACAAAAAGCCCTTTTTTTGTGGAAAGGACTGGTTTCTGATTTCAGTTATTTCTGAGTTGTAAACATTTTCAGGGACAAGGAATTCCTTTGCATACACATATTGCTATTTGCAAAAACCAGGGCCAGTCCAGTGGAATTTTGTTTTTGTCTCAACAGAGTCATTTTATTCATCTGGGAGATTTTATTTAATGCTCTGGTATTAATGACAGTAAGAAATTAAACAGTTGTTTCACTCATCTTTCTTTTCAGTGTGTGTGTCTTTCTTCCCCCCACCCCCCCATCCTCGTATCTTTATAATCATGTTTTAAGACTGTAAATGTTTCCAAAGGTAGTGCCAGATTTAAAATACTGGTTGTTATTACAATGTGTGGGTGGCTTTACCCTCTCTGTTCACAGCCTCCAGCTTTTATCTGCCCTTTTTCAGTCCTCCTACTATAAGAGAGGAATCCAAGAAAATGAACTCATTTAGGGGAGAAGCAGCTTGACTCCTTTTATGATTATTATGATTATTTTAGTCTGGAGTGACTACCCTTTAAGCAGATAAAACCAAAAATGAAGGGAAAAGAAAAAAAGCTTTGAAAGCTTAAATTTTGATGCAATAAATCAATCAGGCAGGCAGCCCGTCTCCCAGGCTTGTTTTCATCTCATCCCCCTGGTTGCAAGGGAGTTACTCCCATTTTATGCTACAGCGGCAGAGATGAGGATCCAACCTTCATTCTCTGCCAAACGTTTTTAAATTAAAAAGACATTCCTGTAGGCTGCTGCAGCATATCTCAAGCCCTGCTGTGCTCTCTGCTGCATACGGGGAGTATGAGGTAAATACTGCACATTGCAACAGGCACAGGGAAGAGGAAGCGAGGAGCAGAGCCAGTGTCGTCCTCCCCCAAGTGCTGTAAATTTGCAGCTGTCACGAACGCAAAGAAGGGGTGTGATGTGAGCACCCCTGAATAGGTGGTGCAGGTAAGAGGATGGAGGATTCTGTCAAATTTATTCGTCTCACGTGTTTCTGCTGAAAGTCACATGTGAGCGATGAGCAATTTCATCACCAAGCCCTGACCAGCCTAAAGTGCAGCACGCACTGAGGCTGCGCTGTGCCAGCAGGCTTGAACCCCAAACCACCCCCAAACCCAGACCCAGCCAGCTGAGTGCGGGCTGATGGAGGTGTTTGAGGAAGGGGTGAGTGCTCCTTAGTCTGTGCATTCGGTGGAATTTGCATTACCCAACATTACCCTTACATCTACCTACCAGTAAGTGCAGGCAAAGCACGGACAAAACTCACTGCATGCTCTGAGCAGCGTCCTGGGAGGTGGCAGGAGTGGGACCCCCATGCTGAGGATGGGTTAAGCTTTAGGTTCCTATTTGTGGGTAAATGCTGGGACACCAGCAGTATGCTTCCCCTGCATTTGTGGGGGAATGGGTGCTGGCAACATGGGTGCTAAAGAGGCTTTGAAGTGGGTGACGGTGCCAGAGGATGGGTTGGAGTCTGGATGGACCTTTGTGCTCCCTGTTTTGTTGTGGCTGGTTGGTACGGGGGAACCGAGCTTTGGAGGTGCTTTTCTCTACATCCTACCAGGTAAGGCGGAGGCAGCAGCCTCTCTGGGAGTACCAGCTCCCGCTCCTCAGCACTGCTGGTGGCTTCTCTGGCCCTTGCTCAGCATTTCTGCTAGGGGAAGTCCTTACAGGAGGGGCCAAGCATCATTGGAGCTTTGTCTTTGGGGCGTCCTGCTGCAGGAGGGAAGCTGAGGTATGGTGATGGAGCAATTTGCTCCAGGAGCGGGGAAGCAGCTGAGCGGCAGCAAAGCCCCTGTAGCAGCTTGAGAATTTCCGTTCTCTTCTTTAACTGTTAATGTGATTCTCTGTAATCATTACAGTTTCCCTATGTTTGAATGAAGAGGGCCATAAAAGTTTACCGTTATCTGTCTACCTGCTCTCCTGATTCTCTCTGCTCTTCTATGGCTACTATTGACTCATTATTGGCGTGGCGCTGATCTGAACTTTGAGTTTACTGCTCTGTGGAAACACAGTAGCTGCCCAGTAATGTGGTTATTTCAGCAGGCACCCTTTTTTCTATAAAATAAGAACACAGTTGTATCTGTTTAGTGCTGTCATAAAGTTGTGTTAGGCTCTCAATAAAAAGGAGTCTTTGCTTTCTGTTATGCAGAGAGAGCAGCTTATCTTTGAAACCAGGGCTTAGATGAACCCAACTTCTGTTTAATGAACTGGTGGCTTGCACTTTTGATATATTCGTTGCTCCTTTAATCAATAGAACTTTACTGAAATCAGGAGGTTTCCTGATATGTTAAAAATTCTGACTACAAGTCAACCGTGAAGTCATAATCACCGGCCATTTTCTGCTCCCACCCCTCCTCTATAGGGCAACAAAATGTTTCTGTTGCTTCAATCCTTATTGCTTCAAAGCTCTTTGAAACATGGCAGTGTGGTTTGAACCCTATGCAGTCAAAGCCTGTCTTTGGCATTTTACCTTCAACTGACGGCTTTCAGACCCCCTATTGTTAACTAGCCAAGTGGCTTCTGGTAGATTTATGTCCCATTGTTTCCATGTCCCAGCACCCAATGCTCGTAACATAGTCTTTAACAGCCCATTGTACCTCTCAACCTTCCCACAGGCTTGTGGGTGATAAGGGATGTGATACACCCACTCAATACCATGCCTCTTGGCCCAGGAGGTGACCAAATTGTTTTGGAAGTGACTCCCATTGTCAGACTCAATTCTCTCTGGTGTACCATGATGCCACAGCACTTGCCTTTCTAGGCCCAAGATAGTGTTTCGGGCCGCGGCATGGTTTACGGGGTATGTTTCCAGCCACCCAGTAGTTGCTTCTACCATGGTGAGTATGTACCGTTTGCCTTGGCGGGTTTGTGGGAGTGGTCCGATATAGTCAATTTGCCAGGCCTCACCATATTGAAACCCTAGCCACCTCCCCCTGCTCCAGGGAGATTTTACCTTCATGGCTCTCTTGATTGCAGCACAGGTCTCACACTCATGGGTAACCTGTGTGATGGCCTCAATGGTCAGGTCCACCCCTCGATCACGAGCCCATCTGTATGTGGCATCCCTCCCCAGATGTCCTGATGTTTCATGGGCCCATCGAGCTACAAACAGCTCACCCTTACGTCCCCAGTCCAGGTCCACCTGAGCCACTTCAATCTTTGAAGCTCGATCCACCTCTGCATTATTCTGATGTTCTTCAGTGGCACGGATCTTGGGCATGTGGGCATCTACATGACGTACTTTTACATCCAGGTTTTCTACCCGAGCAGCAATATCTTTCCACAGGGTAGCAGCCCAGAAAGGTTTACCTCTGCACTGCCAGTTGCTCTGTTTTCATTGCTGCAGCCACCCCCTGTCCTGGTTTCAGCTAGGACAGAGTTAATTTTCCTCCTAGTAGCTGGTAGGGTGCTATGTTTTGGATTAGGATGGGAAGAGTGCTGATAACATGCTGATGTTTTAATTGTTGCAGAGCAGTGCTTACACCAAGCCAAGGACTTTTCAGCTTCTCGCTCTGTCCTGCAAGTGGGCAGGCTGGGGGTGCAGCAGGAGCTGGGAGGGGACAGACCCAGGACAGCTGACCCAAACTGGCCAAAGGGGTATTCCATACCATCTGACGTCATGCTAAACAATATATAGGAGTGTCTAGCCGGGGTGGGGGGCCGGCTGCTCGGGGATAGGCTGGGCATCGGTCAGCAGGTGGTGAGCAATTGCATTGTGCATCACTTGTTTCTTACACATTATTATTATTAATACTATTACCATTTTTTTTTATTATTGTTATTATTATTTTCCTGTCTTAATAAACTGTCTTTATCTCAACTCACAGGCTTCACTTTCCCGTTTCTCTCCCCCATCCCAGAGAGGGAGGGGGAGAGTGAGCGAATGGCTGTGTGGTGTTTAGCTGCCAGCCGGGTTAAACCACAACAGTCCTTTTGCCGCCCAATGTGGGGCTCGAAGGGTTGAGATATCGACACATTTGACCAGAGTGTGTTAAACTAAAGTTGGTATAAGTATTGGACCTGCTTAATAGTTGCTAGTCACGATGTTGATTGCTTTAATCTCCAGTCTGCTGTTCCTGTTTTCCAAATTGAGTTTTATAGCGCGTTACTTTCTGTATGTGCTCCCTGTTGCACTGTTTATCCTTTCCGGGCCCTGGTTTAAGGTTGTTATGGTACTGTGCGGTGTAACAATGGCTTATGATATGATGAAATTTCTGGTCATGACTCTAACCTGGTATTTGTACTCAGCACTGACGTCGACTCTATACTTTGGAAACCATATCTCAGAAACTATTAGCAATTACATCTATTGCCTTTTTTCGTCAGGGAGCCAATCTGTGAAGGGGACAGGGGAAGACATGTTTCCCTACCTGTTCACTCTCCCTTTCTCCTTCACCACCCTCTTTTCCTCTGAGCTAGTTACGGTGGTTCTCCAAAATAGCTGAATATCCTTGGGATACTCAGACCAGCATGGTGTTATTGTTATGTCTCCTGAATGAGCTTCAGGTTTTGTTTAAGGTTAAACAACTACTTAGGAATCTCATCCAAAGATCTGTCCTGAGGCGGGATAGTTGCGAGTGGCAGGGAGTGTGGGAGGATGTGGGCAGGCATCTAGCGCAGTGGGCACCTCCAGTGCTTTGGAAATTCTCCCCTGAACAACTACATAATCCTAAAAAAATGGTAGAATGCTTGAAAAAAGGGCGCCATGACTCTGGCAGTTCCAAAGCGACAGAAATCACTGTAGCGTGCTGGGGTCTGGCCTATGCCTATCGAGCTGCAGTCGATGCCACTATCAACCTAGTGACAGACCCTGCGGCCACTCCAAGTCCTGTGACAGGCCCAGTGGCCACTCCAAACCCTACGATGGATCCTGCAGCCGCTCCAGCCCCTGCAACCGCTCCAGCTTCCGCAGCCGCTCCAGCCCCTGCAGCCACTCCAGCTCCTGCAGCCACTCCAGCCCCTGTGATGGGCTCAGCCTGTATTCCAACTCCTGTGGCAGGGCCTATGGCTGTGTCAGAGAAACGAGCTGTAGCAGTGCAAGTTGCCCTTGCAGAGGGTATTCCAACCCCTGTGGCAGGTCCTGTGGCTGGGTCAGAGAAACGAGCTGTAGCAGTGCAAGTTGCCCCTGTAGACAAGGTGAAAAAATGGTATAGAGACTCAGGTCGTTTAGAACGCAGACAGTCTTCTGCTAGGTCTAGGTATAGAGAAGACGAGGCTGGGCCATCAGAGGTGCAGGAGGATGAAGATGAGGATAAGGATGTCGAAAAATCAACAGTAACTACCTGAAACCTATACCAGCGTGAGCTACAAGATGTGCGAAAAGATTTTGGTCGCTGCATAGGTGAGCAGCTTGTCACTGCCCAAGGGCCCAAGGGCTACTGCACGAGCTGTTTCTTGTTTGATTTGTTCAAAGGCCTGTTGTTGCTCGGGGCCCAACTCGAAACAGTTTCTCTTTTGAGTCACTCGATACAGAGGACTCACAAGCTGACTATAGCCTGGAACATGCATTCTCCAGAATCCCACAAGGCCTAGGAAAGCTTGCGTTTCTTTTTTGCTAGTTGGCGGATACATTGCTGTTATTTTGTTGATCACATCCATCGGAATGTGGCAACGTCCATCCTGCCATTTTACCCCCAAGAACTGGATTTCCTGTGCAGATCCCTTGACCTTACTCTGTTTAATGGCAAAACCAGCTTTCAGGAGAATTTGGATTATTTTCTTCCCTTTCTCAAAAACTTCTTCTGCTGTGTTGCCCCACACGAGGATGTCATCAATGTACTGCAGGTGTTCAGGAGCTCCCCCTTGTTCCAGTGCAGACTGGATCAGTCCATGGCAAATGGTAGGGCTGTGTTTCCACCCCTGGGGCAGTCAATTCCAGGTGTATTGGATGCCCCTCCAAGTGGAAGCAAACTGCGGTCTGCATGCTGCTGCCAAAGGGATGGAGAAAAATGCATTAGTGATATCAATTGTGGAGTACCACTTGGCTGCCTTTGACTCTAGTTCGTACTGAAGTTCTAGCATGTCTGGCACTGCAGCACTCAGCAGTGGCATGAGTTCGTTCAGGCCACGATAGTCCACCGTCAGCCTCCACTCACCATTAGACTTTCGCACTGGCCATATGGGACTATTAAAGGGTGAGCAAGTCTTGCTGATCACTCCTTGACTCTCCAGCTGATGAACCAACTCATGGATGGGGATCAGGGAGTTAACACCCCAGCCAGACTCAGTACAGCGAGGCTTGGTATTAAGACCCGCATGGCTCTGGACATGGAGATGCTGTGAACTTTTCTGAGTGCCACAGCCTGTTTATTGGTCTGATTTGGAGTCTCTGGGAGATCCTGAGGGACCTGGCCATCTGCAGCAGCCTCAGGCTTTCTTCTGGCTCTTGCCTCTTTCTTTGTAGGTCTCTGGTCAGCGGAAATCAGCAGAAAGCTGAGAAAAAACAGGTCATCATTTTATAGTTTCCAGAGAATAACATTGCCAACTGCCTAAGCTCCCGTCATTGCAGATTTCCCCTGCATTGGTGGTGGGGAATTAGAAATCTGATGACTTTCTTTGGATGGACTTTGGGAGGAGAGCTCAAAGAGAGAGTGCAAAGCCACCACTGAAGGTTTTCATTTCTCGTTAGAAATTAGAGGATATTATTTGTCACTCTGTCTCCCTGCCCATTTATCCACCTGTCCTCACATCCACATCTATCATGTTGTCTGTTTGCAGCCACTGTAGCAGTCCATTTTGATGTATGTAAATTGCAATAGTATTACAGCCACAGGCAGTGTCACATTATTGTCAGCTTAATGGAGTTATATCCACATTTACTACAAGGCAGGAGCAAACTGCAGTGCTGCACAACTCCAAGAGCTCAGATCCTGCTTGCTTGGAGAATCTGCCCCCCCCCATCTTTTCACTTCACCTTCAGTCAATCCCTAATGTATGAAAGGGAACACAGGTGTCTACATTGCTCCCTACAGCCTATTTTTCTCTCTGTTGTACAAGGGCCAAGGACAATGTTTCCCTCCTGTCTGTCCCGTGTAGCTCACGCAGATTTACTTGATCTGTTTCAAAACCACACAAACTTTCACAGACATGCGCGAAAAAGGGATGGGAAAAAAAGACCAGTAAGAAAATTGTGCCCAAACAGCAGCACTGAGGTTCAGAGCCAGGTCTTACCAAAGTCTTCATCAGGAGTGTTCTTTTCCCAATGTGTTTCCCAGAGAAGAAGCCACCACTCTGTCCGAGCAGGGTGCGGCTGCCGTGCCCACCCCACGGGATTTCCTTAGGGCTCCTGCTGGGCAGGTGCTATCAGTGCGGTGCCAAGGTGGCAGCTTGTTGTGGTTTAACCCGGCTGGCAGCTAAACACCACACAGCCGTTCGCTCACCCTCCCCCCTCCCTCTCTGGGATGGGGGAGAGAAACGGGAAAGTGAAGCCTGTGAGTTGAGATAAAGACAGTTTATTAAGACAGGAATATAATAATAACAATAATAATAATAATAGTGATAATGGTAATAGTATTAACAATAATAATGTGTAAGAAACAAGTGATGCACAATGCAATTGCTCACGACCCGCTGACCGATGCCCAGCCTATTCCCGAGCAGCCGGCCCCCCCACCCCGGCCAGCCACCCCTATATATTGTTTAGCATGACGTCAGATGGTATGGAATACCCCTTTGGCCAGTTTGGGTCAGCTGTCCTGGGTCTGTCCCCTCCCAGCTCCTGCTGCACCCCCAGCCTGCTCGCTGGCAGGACAGAGCAAGAAGCCGAAAAGTCCTTGGCCTGGTGTAAACACTGCTCTGCAACAATTAAAACATCAGCATGTTATCAGCGCTCTTCTCATCCTAATCCAAAACATAGCACCCTACCAGCTACTATGAGCTACTTAACTCTGTCCTAACTGGAACCAGGACACAGCTCCAACGCGCGCTGCCTTTGGCAAATGCTTCTTGACCAGGTCAGCTGGTGGGTCCATTTGCCACGCTGCACTGGATGAATTATGGGCTCCGGCCCTCAGCCCCATGAAATATGTCAGGATGCTCTGCACGTATTGTCTCCCTAATCTCCCTTCCCTCTCAGCCTACATGTAGCCCTGATGTCTTTATTTAAAACCCTACTGACTTAATATTTATATCCAAACCATTTCATCTATTCCTGTCTCTATCAGAAGAAGATATCGTTTGTTTGGAGGCAGTAGCTGAGATTTTTTTTTCTTTTTTCTTTTTTTTTTTTATTATTATTATGCCCCCAACATAAATTAGCCACTTAATAGGCAAGTAGCAAGGGGCAAATTTCTGGAGGGAAGGTAGCATATTGGATCAAGGTCAGGTAAAAAACAGAGCTGAGCTACTGCCAGTTTCTTTGTCAAGGCCAGAAGGGGGAACTGGGGACAGTTTTCTTAAAGCCAATGGAGCTCGTGTTGATGAAGAGAGCCGCAGAGACTGAAAAGAGGTCAGTGAGTAATGTGTGCTGGAGCCAGGACAAGGGAACAACAGCATCAAGTGCCTGCAGAGGAAGACAAACAGCAGTGGTAATGTGGGCTACACAGCAATGTTGCTAAACTGTTTTCAGCACACTTTCCTAAAAGGCTGTTGCTCTGAATGGGGCAGTGCCAGAGCCAGCCTGCTCCTCCCGTGTCCTCCAGCATCTTCCCAATCGCAGAAGCACGTCTGCTTTCACTGCAGCGAGCGCCGCACAGCTTGAGGAGACAATTTTGTGCTGTTATAATTAAAGCTATTATTCTCATACACAGGCAATAGTTGGATAATCTAGGTCATCACGTATGTACAGCCTGGAAGGGTGCTCATCATAGCTGTGGAGAGCTCTTCTCACAGCTAAGTCTTATTGCATGACATTAAAGAACATACAAGAGGCTATGTAACTTATTTATTTGCAGCAAAGTGTCATGTTCAGTCCTACTTCAGGGATGGTTCATCTACCCCTGTAAGCAGTGGCAAACCTGTGGCAGAAGGACGGGGGAGATGGCCCCTCAAAAACATGACAAGCAGTTCAGCATAAGTTATTCCCCAATACTGGCTTGTAAAAACCAATAATTTATATATCAGATGTACATATATATGTACATGTGTATGCCCATTTATACATATAACCTCTGAAAAGTGCCTAGCATCTTACTTGCCCGGTTGACGATCCTTTAAAAGCCATCTTCTGCAGATGCTTGGCAGCTTGAGAAAAATCTCTTCTGTCAAACTGAGCACCCGCAGCACTGTCCTTCCCACATCAGATGATGGTTTTTAAGCCCTCCCCTTCAGTAACCAAAACTAATCTAGCATCAGGCGAGGCTCATACAAGGAAAGCCTATCAGACTTTGAAATAGTGTCCCCCAGGGAAGTTGGGGAAGCCCTGTTGTTTAAAGCTGAAAGGATTGGCCTATTCTGGGACAGCTGGAAGCTTGGGCTAGCTGAGCTAATATGGCTTTTCCATTTCTAATATATCTGACCTAAACTTGGACTGTCGAGACCCAACAACACAGGCAGATATGCTTTCAAGGAACACACCAGAAAATGAGGAAGTGTTTTTTAGTAGGCAGACAAGTCATAACCACAGGATCCCTGGACATTCAGTTGTGGCTTTTTGTCTTCTTCCCTCTCCAACTTCTGTGCTAAAACACTTTGCTCTCCAAAAGTAGCAAGGGCTTAGGCCTCCTGTTTCTGAACTGATGTCATCTTGTTTGGGAACTTGGGAAACATAGTTCAAGAAAGAAAAAAAATTATGGAAGGGCCACTAAAGGGAAAGTGCCCAAAGATCAGTGTTTCAGGTAGATGACAAATATCGCTCCAAGCAGGAAAAATAAGCTTTGGGTTAGAAACATGGATATTAATGTTCAAACATAACTTGTTTTTTCCTCCCACTTGTCATGGTCTGTGGAGTTCTAGTACATAAAGTATTGCATAATTTTTGTGGTGATTGTTCAGGATGTGAAGGCTTCTAAGCCTAAATATATATGTGCTTATTTGTATATTTACATTTCACTTTCTGTAACCTAAATTATTTGGGGGAAAGAAGATCTTTCTTCTAATAGTTTCATCATTCTTCCCCTCTGAAATTTGGGCTTTAAGAATAAATAAACTGTACAATTTGTGTCACTTTAGCTGCAGGGATGAGATGGGATCCTTCCAGGGAAAAAGTGCTGTAGGATTCCACCACTCAATTACAGTGACATCCGCCCATCAAAAGCTGAGTCTCGAGCAGAGATCCAGTGTCAGAAATTTGGCAAAATATCCATTCGACACAAGCAGTCAATGATTGCAGGAATCAGTGATATGGAGTGAGAAAGCTGTTCTGAGAGGAAAGCAGCTCTTCTGTACAGAGGAAGCGGGATGATCCCTAGCAGCATGTAAGGCTGGTCACAGTCTCCCTTCTCTACCTCATTTCCTATAGGGAAAAAGAGCACAGGGATGTGAAAATCAGCAGCGTGTGGGAAATGAACTGAAAGCTTCTGTAATTGCTCCCCTTGGAGCTGAGTACAGACCAGGTCAGACCTGGAGTGGGACTTTAGTGGAAAACTGAAATCTGGGTGCCCTGGTTTTGGCTAGGATAGAGTTAATTGTCCTCCTAGTAGCTGGTATGGTGCTGTGTTTGGGATTTAGGATGAGAATAATGTTGATATCACACTGTTGTGGTTTAACCCGGCTGGCAGCTAAACACCACACAGCCGTTCGCTCACCCTCCCCCCTCCCTCTCTGGGATGGGGGAGAGAAACGGGAAAGTGAAGCCTGTGAGTTGAGATAAAGACAGTTTATTAAGACAGGAAAATAATAATAACAATAATAATAATAATAGTGATAATGGTAATAGTATTAACAATAATAATGTGTAAGAAAACAAGTGATGCACAATGCAATTGCTCACCACCCGCTGACCGATGCCCAGCCTATCTCTGAGCAGCCGGCCCCCCCACCCCGGCCAGCCACCCCTATATATTGTTTAGCATGACGTCAGATGGTATGGAATACCCCTTTGGCCAGTTTGGGTCAGCTGTCCTGGGTCTGTCCCCTCCCAGCTCCTGCTGCACCCCCAGCCTGCTCGCTGGCAGGACAGAGCGAGAAGCCGAAAAGTCCTTGGCTTGGTGTAAGCACTGCTCTGCAACAATTAAAACATCATCATGTTATCAGCGCTCTTCTCATCCTAATCCAAAACATAGCACCCTACCAGCTACTATGAGCTACTTAACTCTGTCCTAACTGGAACCAGGACACACACAGATGTTTTAATTGCTGCAGATCAGTGCTTACACTAAGCTAAGGACTTTTCAGCTTCTCACACTGTCCTGCAAGCAGGCAGGCTGGGGGTGCAGCAGGAGCTGGGAGGGGACAGACCCAATACAGCTGACCCAAACTGGCCAAAGGGGTATTCCATGCCATCTGACGTCATGCTGAACAATATATAGGGGTGGCTGGCCTGGGTGGGGGACCAACTGCTCGGGGATAGGCTGGGCATCAGTCAGCAGGTGGTGAGCAATTGCATTGTGCATCGCATCACTTGTTTTGTACACATCATTATTAGTAGTACTATTATCATTATTATTATTATTTTCCTTTCTTTTCTGTCCTAATAAAGGGTGAGCGAATGGCTGTGTGGTGCTTAGCTTCTGGCAGGGTTAAACCACAACACTGGGATGGAGAATAATGTCCCTGGGAAGTCTCTGGGGGAAAGATGTCAGGTGTTCACCTAAAAGTTTTTAACTACATTTTAGTTCAAGGGGGGGGGCAACTGTCACATTGGAGAGGACTAGCCTATGTATCACCCAAAATCTGTGTAAGTCCTTTTTTTTTTTTTTTTTTTGAGCTGCTAAACTTGAAAATCAGTCCATATGTACCTTTTGTATAGGCCCATGTAGCTGAAACAGCAAAGCCACCATTTCATCTAGAGCAAGGTCTGGTCCCTCATGTTGACAGTTTTTCCACTTTCTGACCCTCGTAGGCTGATTTTTGGTAAGAGGCTTATATCGTGCTTGTTTATGAGAGCAATCAACTGTATCTCTTTACCCCACTAATGTTAACAGTAATTTGTCCCCAACACCTCTGCCTCCTCCTGAGTGAAGGGTAAAACTCCTACCCCCGTCCCTCCATGAGTAACTACAGCAAAGCAGGATTTTCCTTCCTGGCCTTTGCCAGCATGATGATACCCTGAGCCCACCCCAGGGAAGAAGGTCTAGACCTCAGGCTCAGTCAAGCTGTTCCCCTCCTATAGCAGACTATAGGGGCTGTCAGTAAAACATTTCACTGAGGCTTCATCCATGAATCATACCCTGAAAATAGGCCAGGAGAGGGAAGCCCATCTCCTTGCCTGAAGACTTATATGCCAAACACTCTAACATCATGTCTCAGGCACCAGCAATTTGGTGAATAACTCAATTCTTTTTAATATTTACAAATAAGAAGTCAGTTTCCATTGGATTCAGCTTGTTATTTCATGTATTATCGTCAAGATGCAGGAAGTATTTTCTCTCATCTCTGTTATAAGCGAGACCACGCAACTTTCTGGTCTATCGAAGATAGTTTATTAATTAAGTAAGCAGGCACAAGCAAAACAGCGCTGGGCGGCTGGGGAGTCTCCGCTCCACCACGGCACGCAACTTTCCCTTTTCAGTGTCGCCGTTTTATAGCATCCAAGTTCGGTTTGTCAGCATCCAAGTTCGGCTTGTCAGCATCCAAGTTTCGGCTTGTCAGGACTTGTTGAATCTTCTGAAGCTGTGCAGTTCGTTCTGTGTTCAAGGGTAGCAAAAGCAAAAGCAGCAAACAGTATTTCACAGAGTCTTTTTCACCAAGGACGTTTATCCAACACCCCCCCCCCCACTATCTACTCGCTTAGTCTTTCCCTTAACAAGGTCGTAAATTGCAAAACCTTATCTTCTCAGCAGATCCTCTGAATTCCTTTTACAGACAATGAACAAACACCCGCTAATTTATCACAATCCCTCCTTTTTCTTTTTCTAACATATTTTGTTCATTGATGAATTTTTGAAGCACTTGTTTGCTCAATATTAAAGTTTCTGCGTCATCCTCCTCCTGTTCAAGAGATTCATATTTCGCACGCACAAGCATAAGGTGAGCTGCCTCTAATCGTTTTTTTACAATTGCGATTATTTGATTGAATATACATGGTCCAAAAGTTAGTGTAAATATGAGCAGCAACAAAGGTCCTGCTATAGCTGATAGCAGTGTAGTGAGCCAAGGTGAGTAATTAAACCAGGATTCATACCAATTCTGGTGGGCTTCATTTTCCCTTTTTCGTTTTTCTAGCCCTTCTCTCAATTTAGTCATTGTGTCCCTTACTACTCCAGTATGATCAGCATATACACAACACTCCTCTCTTAGGGCTGCACACAGTCCTCCTTGTTGTAGAAAAGTCAGATCTAATCCCCTACGATTTTGTAGTACTACTTCAGATAAGGATTGCACAGATTTCTCTAAAGCTGATATAGATTGCTCGATATGGGCCAAATCCTCATCTACAGCAATGCGTAGAGAGGTAAATTCTTGGCTTTGTTTTACCAGAGAGGTAATTCCAGTTCCGGCTCCTGCAGCCCCCAGAATCATCAGAGTGGCTAAAGTAACAGCCGTAATAGGCTCTCTCTTCCTGAAGCGGTTTTTTGCCATAGCACGTTGAACGTACATATACTCCTCAGAATGGTAAAGAATCCTAGGTATAATTACTACCTGTACACAAAAATCATGTGAAGAGTTGAACAATTTTAAGGATAGACATGGTGTTATCCCCAAAGACGAACATACCCATCTAGTGTTCTTCGCAGGAATTAACCAATTATGTGACTGATGCCCATTTTCAGTAATATTACATAAATTTCTCTTCCCATTTGGGACTGTCCCCACACATCTACCTTTTCCCGTGACCTGAGTTAGTGTTATCCCAATCTCCTGTCGCCAGCTACATTTGTAGGGACTAGTTTCGTTCGAGTATTCAGGGGTCCCCATATCCCCTACTGCTTCGTAGTACGGAGGCCTAATATCAACACACAGCCAACACCCTCTTGTTATATCCAGGTTGGTTTGATTGAGCACTTGGAAGCTAGCATTTATGACTTTCCACATACCGTTTATAGGGGCAATCATATCTCCCTCGGTAACACTGGGGAATTGGGCCAAAGGGGGTGCTGTTTCGATCGTACTTATGCTTTTGTTAGACTGTGTGAAGCGGGGCACCGTATTAAGTGGTCCCAAACTTCGGTTGGACCCCACGGGTCGCGGTGCCTCTGGTGGCCTATTTTTCTTAATTAGAATAAATCCTCCTCTGTCGCTTCCGTGCTCATAATATCGTATTCCCCAAGTTTTTCCAAAAATCCATCCCTGATCCGTAGGATTAGTTACATTTATCCATAAAAACGTGCAGTTTCCCCTAACGAGGGGAACCCCACGTATCCACCTTGTTACCCTGTGGTTTACACAGCCCTTAGGTCCAAATTGGACAGCTAAATATTTGTCTTTTCCCCCACCTGGATTCCATGCTGAGGCAATAGTCTCACATCCCCAGGAAGCGCAAAAATACTGAGTTGGGGCATTACAGTAACTTTTTCCTGGATGGGAGCCTGGACAAAGATAGAAATCTGATCGATTATTGCACGGTTTTACGGTTGTTATTTTGCAAAGGTCTGTCTTAAAACTGGGGGCACCAGCCGTAATGATTTGTTGTATCATAGTGGTGTCTTCCGCTCTCATCAGACTCCACTGGAAAGGCTGGTGTGGGTGGTGTTGAGTTGCTATGCAGGAGGTGATTATTGCGAGGACCCCCAAATACCAATAGGAATGACCGAGACCCATCTTTCCCCACTAATTCACTCCTCTGCCTTGCTCGTCAGTTGGGTTGCGACCAACTACGAGGTTTTAGTTCTTCTCGGCAGCAGTAGTGTTCTTCAGGGGAGGGCCTTTGCCTTAACCCACGATACTTATCGGGTCCGTCACAGGGTGAGCTTCAGATCCTCAGTTCCCGGAGCAATCTCCCACTTTTCGTCATGGATCGGTCCTTTAATACGACTGGCGTGTGTCCATCCCTTTTCCGCAGTTCGAACGGCAGTTTCTGTAGTAAGCAAAACAACATAGGGACCTTCCCATTGTGGTGTCAGTGAAACTTCCTTCCATGTTTTGACCAAAACTTTATCACCTGGCTGTATGTTATGTAGTGCCAGGTCCAACGGAGGGCGCTGTGCGATTAAGCCCTTCCTCTGTAATTCCCTTCTCCAGTTCATTACCTGTATTAGATAGGGCCTGATTTTATCATCTTGTAAACGAGGGTGATCAAGAGGTACCTCTAAATCATAAGGCATGCCATATAGCATTTCAAAAGGTGAGATTCCCAGGTCAGCCCTGGGTTTAGTACGTATGTTTAACAAGGCTAACGGCAAGCATTTTATCCAAGAAGTCTTTGTTTCTAACATGAGCTTAGTAAGTTGTTTTTTAATTTCTCCATTCATTCGTTCTACCGTTCCTGAACTCTGAGGATGCCAGGGAGTGTGATATTCCCATTTAATTCCTAAAACTTTCATGGTATCACGGGATACTTTTGACACAAAGTGTGGTCCCCGATCAGAATCAATTGTTTCTATTATCCCGTATCTAGGTATGATGTTTTCTAATAATATCTTTACCACGGTTTGAGCTGTGGCCCTTGCCGTAGGGAATGCTTCAACAAAGTTTGTGAGATGGTCTACAATAACCAATAAGTATCTATATCTCCCCGTTTTTGGAAGTTCAGTAAAGTCCAATTGAATCTTTGCAAAAGGCCGATGTGCCAATTCTCGTCCTCCTCCCGGGATCCTTTTTTTCATGTGTTGAGCATTTACCCTCCGACAAGTTATGCAATCATTTACGATTCTCTTTGCTATATTATAAATCCCTATACACATATAATATGTGGCAAATTGATCCACCAACGCCTGAGTACCCCAGTGCGTCTGTTCATGAAATCTCCGTAGCACCCTCATAGCTACTGATTTTGGTAACACTTCCCGTCCATCAGGCAGTACCCATTTCCCTTTATCGTTTTCTCGAATCCCCATCTGAGTCATCTTGTCCTTTTCTGTGGTAGTGAAACAGAGCAGGGGGAGGGGTATGGGTTCATTTGACCACAGGGAGTTAGCCGGCCCGCACTTGTAGCAGTTTTTATAAGGCGGGCTCTCTTCCTCAGAGCAATTGCATTCAATCCCATCCACTCCCCATTCACTCCAGCAATCATAGCATGGAAATTTCTTCAAATCCTCCCCCTTTCCACAGCTCGGGCAATCAGCCCTTTTTGTCACCTCATATACACACAGGAGTGCTGCCTGTTTGGCCTCCTGGTCTGCCAAATTGTTTCCCCTAATTTGAGGGCTTGTTCCCTTCTGATGTCCCTTGACATGTACCACAGCGATGTTTTTTGGTTCCCTTACAGCTTGTAGCACTTGGGTAATTAACTCCTCGTGAACCAGCCCTTTCCCTTGAGAATTAATAAGTCCCCTTTCTTCCCATATTTTTCCAAAGGTATGGATTATTCCATATGCATATTTAGAATCCGTGTATATTGTTCCACTTTTATCTTTTAGCAATTTCAGAGCTCTTAGCATTGCATATAGCTCGCAGGCCTGTGCTGACCAGCTCGGGCTCAGAGGGCCTGATTCTATTACCTGGAATGTTTTTCCATTAACCAATGCATATCCCAATTTTCTTTTCCCTTCAACTACCCTCGAGGATCCGTCTACATATATCTGTTCCCCTAAGGGTAACTCCACATCTTCCAAATCAGGTCTCAATTTTACCTGCTCTTCTATATTTCTAAGGCAATTATGTTCAGGCTGCTCGCTCGGTTCACCATAAAGGAATTGGGCGGGGTTCTGTACTGAGGTTGTTTCTAATGTTAATCCGGGTGAAGATATTAAAATTCCTTCATATTTTAGCAGCCTTGCATCTGTAATCCATTTTTCAGCTTTCTGTTGCAACACCCCACATATATTGTGGGGGGATATAACTCTGATTTCTCCCCCAAATGTAATCTTTTGAGCTTCCTCCACTAATAGGGCAGCTGCCACCACTACCTGCAAGCAGCTGGGCCAACCCCTACTAACGGGGTCCAATAATTTAGATAAATAGGCCACAGGTTTTTTACTGCCTGCCCACTCTTGGGCAAGCACGCCGTAGGCAGTTCCCTCTGTACTATTTACGAACAAGAAGAATGGTTTCTTTAGCTCTGGGAAGCTTAAAACTGGCGGATGCACAAGCTCTTCCTTTAATTTTTCTAATTGCTCCTCATCTTCTTTTGTCCATTTGAGTAATCCATCCTTATTCAGCTTGTTATATAAAAATTTAACCTTTCCACTGTAATCTTCTATCCATTGTCTACAATATCCGGTCAATCCTAACAACTGCCGTACCTGCCTTTTAGTAGCTGGGGCTTTTATCCCTAGAATTCCTTTAACCCTTTCAGGATCCAATCCTTTTGTCCCTTTATTTAACAAATGACCCAAATATTTCACTTTCTCTTCTACAAACTGCAATTTTGACTTAGACACTTTTAATCCCCGTGACCCCAAAAAATTCAGCAGGCTAATGCTAGCTTGCCTCACGGCATCCTCATCTTTCCCTGCTATTAGCAGATCATCCACATATTGAATCATTGTTGTACCCGGTATCCTATTATATTCTTGTAAAATTTGCTCCAAGGCTTGCCCGAACAAGTTTGGGGATTCTGTAAAACCCTGAGGCAAAACTGTCCACCTCAGCTGTTGTTTTCTATGTGTGTCTGGGTCCTCCCATTCGAAAGCAAAATAGTCCCTAGATTTCTCGTCCAGAGGGCATGCCCAAAATGCATCTTTCAGATCGATCACACTATACCATCGATCGTCCGGATGTAGGTGGCTCAACAGGGTGTGCGGGTTTGCCACCACAGGGAACCTGGCAACAGTTCTTTTATTAATTTCCCTTAAATCATGTACTAGTCTGTATTTACCATCTTTCTTTTTTACTGGTAAGATAGGAGTGTTAAAAGGAGACGTACAAGGCTCCAACAGCCCTTGCTGCAATAATCTTTGGATCTCGGGTTTCAGCCCCCTCCTTCCTTCTTCTGAAAGAGGGTATTGTTTTATCCTAATCGGTATTTCTGGGTTTTTTACAGTTACTTTGAAAGGTCTTATATTCAATTTCCCTACGCTTTTTGAGGTATACCAGACTTCAGGATTAATATTCGCTTCGTCTTCTACTCGAAGCGGGCACAACTTAATTTCTAACCTTTTACCTATCACTTCTAACCCTATTCCTAACTCTATTATTAAATCCCTACCTAACAGATTATATTCGGCCTCCGGTACTAGGAGCAAAGATCCCTTACCCTCTTTAGAATCAGATTCAATAGTTACTTCCTTTATAACAGGGACCCCAAAGGGCTCCCCCTTTGCTCCGATCACCTGCACTTTTTCTGTAGAGGCCCTACATCCAGTGGGTAAGGTTTGAACTGTTGATCTTTCAGCCCCTGTATCTACGAGGAACTCCACCTCCTCGCGCTGGGGACCCACTTTTAGTTTTATCAAGGGCTCATTTTTATTTCGGATCCCCAGCAGATAGAGCCCCTGACACCCCTATTCAGTTTTGAACATCTTCTCATCTTCCTTCTTCTGTCTGCACTCTCTTTTCATGTGACCCTTTTTGTTTCAATAGTAACAGGTCACATTTCTCTGTCCTTGGCCATTCTTTTTCTCCTTTCTGAATTTCCCATGCATGAGGCCAAACCTCCGATTTAACCCAATTCCTCTCTGTCCCTCCCGTACCGCTGCCACCATCATACGCACTTGCTTCCGTTCCTTTTCATTTTCTCTACGAACATACACCTTCTGTGCTTCCCTCAGGAGTTCATCTAACCCTCTGTCCTGCCAACCTTCTATCTTCTCTATTTTTTTTCTAATATCTATCCATGATTTTGCTACAAACTGAGCTTTGAGTAATGCCTCCCCGACCGGGGTTCCAGGATCCAGACCACTATATAACTGCAAGTTCTTTCGCAGTCTTTCTAACCATTCTGTCGGGGTTTCATCCTTTTTTTGTTGTTCATTGAAAGCTTTATTTATGTTCTGTCCCCTAGGGACAGATTCTCGTATTCCCTGAATTATGATTGTTCTTAAGTCTTGCATATGCCCTCGGTGTATAGGGTCTTGGTTGTTCCAATTGGGCTGCTGCATTGGCCACTTTACGTCTGCAGCCGGCCCCTGCTGGTGCTGCTGATCCCAAATTCGCATACCGGCACGCCTAATCATTCCTCTTTCCTCTAATGTAAGGAGAATTCCCAGGATGGACTGTAATTCCTCCCAGGTATATATATTGGGTCCCAGGAATTGATCTACTCGTTCTGCTACCCCCAGTGGGTCCTCCAACAGGCTTCCCATTTCTTTTTTAAAATCTCTAACATCCCCGGAGTTAAGGGGGACTGCTACATATCCCATCCCCGGCTGGGGTCCTCCCATTGCTATTTCTCGCAACGGATACAATCCTCCTCCTAGATCAATCTTTTGATTTCTTGCCCTACTTCTAGTTATTGGCCCTTGTATCTCATGATCCGACTCTGATTCCTCTGATTCGTCTGATATTATTGGCTCGCAAAGTCCGTTAGGGACAGGGGCCGTTGGTGCAGGCGGTGGTACATAGGGTGGGGGTGGGGGTGGGATTTCTAAGTCTCTCCTCTTCTTATTCTTCTTATTCCGCCCTTCTTTTTCTTTTAGAGGGTATAAATGCATCCTCAAATCTGAATCTATCCAGAGGTGCTCATACTCGCTTTCCTCCAAGTTAGAGGGCTCTTTGGAGTTTACATAAATATTTAAGGCTTGACATACCCAATCCTCAAAAGAACCAAACGGGGGCCAGAAAACACTGTCCCCTTTTATGGGCTTATTGCCCCACACTTCAATACTATAATAAATCATTTTAACCTTGTTCTTTCCCTGCCTAGAAGGGGAATCATTCCAATGTTTAATCATTAACCCTAACGGGCTATCAGAGGGAATGGAGGGTATCCCTATACCACTGGATTCCCTTCCCATGGGGCCAGAAGGCTTACTTTTCTTCTGCCCCATCTTCCGGAACACCTTCACACACTCACACACAACGCTTCCCCCTTTTCGTGGCCCAGTCCCTCGCGGGATGTGGGAACCGCACTACCGAGGGGTCCACACTCACTTCGTCCGCAATTGGACGTCTCGTATGTCGTGTTCCAGGATTCCCAACCCCAACCGAATGAATCACCGGCCTATACTTACTCAATCCTGAGTCTTCATTCGGTCTTCGTGCACAAAGATTGCTTGGGGTTACCGGTTTTATTTGCTTGTGCCTAATTTTAGGGTTCGTCGGTGAAGGGCTCGAGTGAGGCTTTCAATTCCAGGGGCCGCCGAAATCGGCGGGGCGCCTCCCCCGAAAGGGTCCTCAGTCAATTTGCCTTCATCCGAGTCACGGCACCAAATTTGTTATAAGCGAGACCACGCAACTTTCTGGTCTATCGAAGATAGTTTATTAATTAAGTAAGCAGGCACAAGCAAAACAGCGCTGGGCGGCTGGGGAGTCTCCGCTCCACCACGGCACGCAACTTTCCCTTTTCAGTGTCGCCGTTTTATAGCATCCAAGTTCGGTTTGTCAGCATCCAAGTTCGGCTTGTCAGCATCCAAGTTTCGGCTTGTCAGGACTTGTTGAATCTTCTGAAGCTGTGCAGTTCGTTCTGTGTTCAAGGGTAGCAAAAGCAAAAGCAGCAAACAGTATTTCACAGAGTCTTTTTCACCAAGGACGTTTATCCAACACCCCCCCCCCCCACTATCTACTCGCTTAGTCTTTCCCTTAACAAGGTCGTAAATTGCAAAACCTTATCTTCTCAGCAGATTCTCTGAATTCCTTTTACAGACAATGAACAAACACCCGCTAATTTATCACAACCATCGCAAGTAACTCTTTGTTTTTTAAAGATAATTGACATGCATTCATCACTTGACTCAAGCAGTTTCCACTTTTAAGAAAAACATGGTATAACAGAATTACAAGAGTTGAAGTGGCAGTAGCTGGCGATACAAGTTTATGTAGCTTCTGTCTTTCCAGGGTCTAGTTGCATGCTGGTCAGAATAGGATGCTCAGATTACTGCCAGGACTTCCCTTGACATCTTTGTCCAGTTGTTATTAATACAGAAATATTCACCCAAACAAATGAGCACATTATCTTGTGGACATTCCTGTGTGTGTAGCCACAGCAACCCTGCTGTTGACTTGAACTTGAAGTTGGTGATGGCAAAGTTGAGAGCCTCTGGGTAAGGATTAAGGGATGAACAAATAAAGGGGATGTTGTTGTGGGAGTCTATTACAGACCACCCAGCCAGGATGATGACACCAATGAATTATTCTTTGAAGAACTAAGAGATACCTCAAGATCAACTGCCGTTGTCCTTATGGGGGACTTCAACTTGCCAGACATCAACTGGGATCACCACACGGCCGACACGAGCAGGTCCAGGAGGTTCCTAAAGCACCTCGATGATAACTTCTTGGTGCAGGTGCTAAGGAAGCCAACTATGAAAGGTGTCCTCCTAGATCTGTTGCTGGAGAACAGAGAGGGTCTTGTGGGAGACGTGGCAATTGGTGGCTCTCTTGGTCATAGTGACCATGAAGCGGTTGAGTTTAAAATTTTTGGTGACAGGAGGAAGACTGCCACCAACACTTCAGCCCTGGATATGGGAAAAGCAGACTTCAGGCTGCTCAGGGAACTAGTCAGCAAGGTCCCCTGGGAAACTACCTTTGAAGGTGTTGGCATCCATCAGTGCTGGTCCATGTTTAAGCACTGCCTCCTAAAAGCACAGGATCAGACAATTCCAAAATATCGGAAGTCAAGCAGGCGGGGCAGAAGGCTGGCCTGGCTGACCAGGGGTCTTCTACTCGAGCTCAGGCAGAAAAAGAAAGCATATGGCTGCTGGAAGCAGGGTCAGGCAACATGGAAGGAATACAGGGACGCTGTTCGTGTTTGTAGGGAGAAAATTCGTGTGGCCAAAGCCCAGCTAGAGTTGAAGCTGGCCAAGTCTGTGGGAGACAATAAAAAGGTGGGTTTTTTTAGATATGTGAACAGAAAAAAGAGGACCAAAGAAAACATAGGTCCTCTCCTTGACGGGGAAGGTCACCTCACAGACAAGGACATAGGCAAAGCAGAGAAGTTTAATGCCTTCTTCGCCTCTGTCTTCAACGCTGATGATGGGCGTCGGGACCCAGGGTGCCCTGAGCTGGAGGACCATGACGGTGGGGATGACAAACTCCCCGCCGACCCTGAACGTGTGCGGGATTTGCTGCTCCACCTGGATCCATACAAGTCCATGGGTCCGGATGGGATTCATCCCAGGGTGCTTAAAGAGCTGGCTGACGTCATCGCGGGACCTCTCTTGGGAATCTGGAGAGGTCCCAGTAGACTGGAAGCTGGCAAATGTTGTGCCAATTTTCAAGAAGGGCAAGAAGGAAGACCCTAACAATTACAGGCCTGTCAGTCTCACATCAGTGCCCGGTAAAATTATGGAGAAGATTATCCTTGAAGTTATTGAAGCAAACCAGTGCAGTCATTGGTCCCAGCCAACATGGGTTCATGAGGGGTAGGTCTTGTTTGACTAACTTGATTTCCTTTTACGATAAGATCACCCATCTAGTCGACCAAGGGAAACCAGCTGATGTGATCTTTTTGGATTTCAGTAAAGCTTTTGACACGGTTTCCCATAGGATCCTACCGGACAAAATGTCCAGCATACAACTAAAAAAAACATCATGCGATGGGTGAGCAATTGGCTGACGGGCAGGGCTCAAAGGGTTGTGGTAAATGGGGCCACATCAGGATGGTGGATGGTCACTAGTGGGGTCCCCCAAGGCTCCATTTTAGGGCCAGTCCTCTTCATTGTTTTTATAAACGATTTGGATGTAGGACTAGAAGGTGTTTTGAGCAAATTTGCCGACGACACCAAACTTGGAGGAGTTGTTGACTCTGCTGAGGGTGGAAAGGCTTTGCAGAGAGATCTGGACCGATTGGACAGCTGGGCGATAACCAACCGCATGAAGTTTAAGAAGAGCAAGTGCTGGGTCCTGCACCTGGGACGGGGCAACCCTGGCTATACATACAGGCTGGGCGATGAGACGCTGGAGAGCAGCCCCGCAGAGAGGGATCTGGGGGTTGTGGTTGATAGCAAGTTGAATATGAGCCAGCAGTGTGCCCTGGCAGCCAGGAGGACCAACCGTATCCTGCGGTGCATCAAGCACAGCATCGCTAGTCGGTCGAGGGAAGTAGTTATCCCGCTCTACTCTGCTTTGATGCGGCCTCACCTCGAGTACTGTATGCAGTTCTGGGCACCACAGTACAAAAAGGGCATAAAACTGTTGGAGAGTGTCCAGAGGAGGGCAACAAAGATGGTGAAGGGCCTAGAGGGGAAGACATATGAGGAGCAGCTGAGGTCACTTGGGCTGTTCAGCCTGGAAAAGAGGAGGCTGAGGGGAGACCTCATCGTGGTCTACAGCTTCCTCAAGAGGGAGAGTGAAGGGGCAGGCACCGATCTCTTCTCTTTAGTGACCAGTGATAGGACCCGCGTGAATGGGGTCCAGCTGAGGCAGGGGAGGTTTAGGCTAGACATAAGGAATAGGTTCTTCATCGAGAGGGTGGTCGCGCACTGGAACGGGCTCCCTGGGGACATAGCCATTGCACCAAGCCTGTCTGAATTTAAGAAGAGATTGGACTGTGCACTTGGTCACATGGTCTGAATTTTTGGGTAGACCTGTGTGGTGCCAGGAGTTGGACTCGATGATCTTTATGGGTCCCTTCCAACTCGGGATATTCTATGATTCTATGATTCTATGTGTTATTCTCAGTTCTTGTGAGCTTGCTGGGTGCTTCTTCTGAGGGAAAGTAGGAGCTGCCATGTTCTACCAAAAACATTCTTTGTGTCTAATCAGATATATTTAACAGTTAGGAAGTGCAAATCCCTAAGCAGTAATTAATATCTCCAAGCCTGTGAGGCGCTCTCCTTCAGTGCTCACCTATTAACTCTCCTACTCAAACCCAGATTCTTTTTTTCCCTTCATGCCTTTAATTTATCACATGCTTAGTAAAGCGAAGCCCCACAATTAACTTGAAAATACACCACTGAGGAGTGAGGGTTGTGACTCAGATTGGTAGAGATTCAGTAGATCCTGCATCTTCTCCAGAGCCAGCACCAAGTCAATGCTACGGGTTGCCACAATGCCACATCCTTGGAATAATGCGCTATTCTCCACCCACAGTAAGGTCTCATTCAGTGACAGTAAGGATTCAGTTAGTTGATATTAACCTACCGAAATGTACCAGCAGAAGCACAGATCCTTTCTGCTTGGACTGGATGAGTTGCTGCCGTGGCTGGCAGGTAGTGCCCGCTGCGGCCTCCTGTGATGGGTCTGTCTGGGATGGAGTCACCTTTCCCTGCAGCAGCCCACACAGTGCTGTGCTCTGCACTCGTAGCTGGAACAGGTATCACTCCAGTATTGTGTCTATTGCTGCATAGTACTGGCACAGCATCAGAACTCCATCCAAGCCCCCAAGAGCCAGCAGTCTTGGGGTGGGCAAGTGTTGGGGAGGGGACATTGCCAGGGCAGCTGACCTAAACCAACCAAAGGGATATTCCATAACACATGATGTCACACTCAGCAATAAAAGGGGGGCTCTCGTGGGGGAGGGGGCTGTTCTCCCGAACAACCGTTATGTGTTTTGAGGCCCTGCTTCCCAGGACGTGGCCGAACATCGCTTATTGATGGGAAGTAGAGAATAACTTTTTTTTCCCTTTCTCTCTGTGCTTCCGCGCAGCCTTGTTTGTTTTTTTTGTTTGTTTGTTTGTTGTTTTGTTTTGTTTTGTTTTCCGCATTCCCTTTCCCTTTAATTAAATCATTCTCATCTCAAACCTCGAGCTCTTTGTGTCATATTTTCTCCCCCTTCCTCTTTGAGGAGGGAGGAGTGAGAGAGCGGCCATGGTGGAACTTGGCTGCCCACCTGAGTAAAACCACCACACCTCCAAACCACCATATGGCGATCGTGGCCTGTCCAGCACTGTTGGCGCAGTAGTGTTGTACAGAATCACCGAATGGCCAAGGTTGAAAAGGACCTCTGAAGATCGTCCAGTCCAACCCCCTGCCCAGCAGGGTCACACAGAGCACGTTACACATCCAGGCAGGTTTTGAATATCTCCAGAGAAGGAGACTCCACAACTTCTCTGGGCAGCCTGTCCCAGTGCTCTGTCACCTCACAGTACAAAAGTGCCCCCTCATACTGAGCCGGAACCTCCTGTGCTTCAGTTTGTGCCCATTGCCTCTTGTCCTGTCACTGGACACAACTGAAAATAGAGCGGCTCCATCCTCTCGACACTCTCCCCTCAGATATTTATACACATTAATGAGGTCTTCCCTCAGTCTTCTCTTTTCCAGGCTAAACAGGCCTTGTTCTCTCAGCCTGTCCTTGTACAACAGGTGCTCCAGTCCTCTGATCATCTTCGTAGCCCTCCTCTGGACTCGCTCCAGTAGTTCCATGTCCCTCTTGTGCTGGGGAGCCCAGAACTGGATACAATCCTCCAGGTACACACCACCCTCCTGGGCCACGGCACTTCAGTGTCATACCAGAGCCACCTGAGCATCTGTAGCCACTGCAAAGGTCTTTGAACTGAGCAAGGGAAATGCAAATTGTTGCTGACCTAATGAAGATCTGAGATATGGTTTGAGGGTGTTTCCTTAATTCTTTTCAAGTCGCGATCTTTAGGTTCCCCCCTGTCTTCCCATAGTTTGTAAAGGGGATTTGTTTGTGGCACGCATACAGTAATGGGCTTACAGAGAATACAGAGAGCTTAAGCAGCTTTCCTCGATGGCCTTTGATTCACTGAAATTTGCCCTGGGAAACATGGCAGTGGTGGTTATTATGGTCATTATTTTGATAACACTTCAAGCGAGCAGCAGAAATACCAAGCAGCCTGGGGGCAGGGAGAATTAGCAATGACAGTGTCTTGCCTGCAACTGGAAGCCTCTCAAAAACAAAGTGTGCTTCAAGCTGGAGGCTGGGGAATCAATAGAGGATTGTTTTCATGTGGGGGCCACAAAGTGCCACTGCAGTTGAGGGTCAGTTGGCCTTACAGTTACAAATGGCATTTTTCGGAGGCCTGCAACACGCCTGTTTCTATTTGCAGACAGCAACTAACATGCCATACAAGTGGTCTGTGAGATTTTGTTTTTCCTTAAAGGAAAATATATGTGATGACGGAGGAGCGAATTAGCAGAGAAGTGGCACTGTGTTTCGAGACCCTTGCATTTATTTTTAAACTGCACTCTCTGAAGTCCTGCTTAGCTTTAATAAATATGCTTCTTCTGCCACATCTTTGATGTCATGCCTGGGGAGTTAGCTTCACAACTCTCCATTTCATGGAAACCTTTCAACTAAATGTACATGCATCAAGCTGACAATGTAGATGTTTATTTTATTTTATTAATTTAAGGCCCAATCCAAAGTACACTGCAGTCAATAGAAATCCAGTCATGGCTTTAGTGGATATTGGACTGTGCCATCATGAAAAATGTCTTTATTAAACACATTCCAGAAGTCAGATGGGCCAATATTTAGACAAGGTTTCCTTACCTACCCTAAATTCCTCCCCATCAACACAAGCAGGGACTTGTTTCCTGTGTTCTGTTTTTTTGGTTTAGGGTTGGGTTTTTTCTTTTCTTTTCTTTTTTTTGGTTAATATTATTTTTACAAAAAAAAAAAAAGACCAGGTGGATGTTCTGATTCCAACATTTGTTCTCCAGTGTCTGTGCTATAATCTCATGTCAGCATCCCATTGCTATGGTGGGGATGCTCTCCTGTGACCAGCTGAACAGACTTTCAATTACACTTTGCATCTTCAGATTCACTAATTACAAAAGGAAAATATTGTGGGAATTAAACCTTCTGTTTTTATCTCAAATGTCCATAGAAATTCTACTGTTATAATACAGAAAACCTGCCTTTAGATACAGTGCATGCCTCCCCACTAAAACTCAAGTGAAATCATGATACAAAATCAATGGGATTGCTTAGTTTCATTCACTAGGAAGTAGGGATCATGTTTCTCACTCCCAGGGGTTCTGAGTAGCCAAATTTATTATTATATATAAAAATGTTTTGTACTGCTCGAGCAAAGGCACTGTGAGACACATGTGAACCTCTTACTAAACTCTCAGAATCAGATGAAACAGGAGCTCGTTCTGAATTGCTGCTGGATGCTGTTTCCCAAACCCACATCTCGAGCTGAAGTTTTGCAAAGCAAAACCAACCTGCTTTTCTGTCACCTCGCTGCCCACTCCTGGGGCAGAAAGGTCTCCCCGGCTGAGCTTGGAGAAGCTGTGCAGAGCTGCTCCCAGCTGCAAGCCACCTTGGGCCTCTTCCACCCTTAGAGCAGCGTGGTTTCTCCATGACTGCTTCCCCACTGCAGCTAAATATGTCAAATAGGCAGGGAGACACCTGTGAAAGAGCAGCACTCTGCCCTTCAGTGGCACAGAGGATGCGTATCGAGGCTGGCTGCTGCTGCACCACACCTGCATCACTCTCCTTGCTGCTCTGCCTGCCTTACCTGTTCAGTTTTTATTAATTCGAAGACATTCCTCTATCAAAGTCATGCAGACTTGTATTTCCCAGATCTGTTTTCTTCCTTTGCGTTGCTTCCACTTCAACTAACAGGCTTCAGTAGGTCTCTGTAAAGGGCAGTCGGATTTGATGGCATGCAGATAAATCATGTATAGAAGGACTGAGGAAAACTAGAGCTGTACATGAGTAATAAATAAGGCTATTATTGTCTCCCTGTCTGATCCAAAAAGAGCAAACGGCCTCAGCATGCTTTCATTTAATAAACACTGTTTCTTTACAATGAGCAATTTTTTTTCACCTGCATATTACTTACTGCTTTTGCCAGCCCCATAGCTGAGATAAGAAGTGTTCTGCTCCTATTACAGATAGGGGAAGCTGGGGTGGGAGCGTGTAGAGCAACACTCACCAAAGGGGCTGCACGCTATTAGTCAACAAAACTCCACTTTTTATTCCCTGGGATGCCAAAGTCCCTCCTGTCATTTGCTCCTGAAGATTTCACCAGACACCATGGCAACTGGCATCCCCAAAAGTCAGGCTGCTAATTTTGTTGCCTAATATCAGAAATAGGTGATGTCTGGCTTCGTTCTGTTTGATTTCTCAAGAAGCAACAGTGTCTGCATCCTGTGTTCAGCCTATTTGAGCCCCATCCAAAGCTGGATGGAAGCAATAACATTGCTAATTGGGGTTCATTAGTGCAACCAATAATTGAATAGGAAAATGTGGTTAAGGGAAAACAAGGACTGGAGGCTTAAAACCTGTCATACAGGTTTCCTACAGCCCTTGTGCTCCCAGGCTCGGCTCATAATCCCAAAGCCTTTTTCTCTGAGTCCATTGAAGTCTGCAAACAAGTCCCTCCCCTGCTGCCTTGCTCGTAGTGCAGCCACACTGAGCAGCCAGGGATCAGCAGTGACTCCCCCTTCACCTCCATGTCTCCTGCATCCCACCCAGCCAAGCTGCAGGGCTCCTCCCTGCACAGCATCACCTAGGGAGGGCTTCCTCAGGAAGAGAAAGGGCCACGGTGCAGAGAATACCTTGGAGAAATAATGATAATAATGCCTCTCTACCCTCCCTTCCCAATATTTTCAGGGGGTGGGGGAGGGATGGCCAAAAAATATATCAGTAATTAGGTTTGCCGGTTTTAAGCTGATTACGGTTTGCAAAATCAGTCATGAAAAAAACTGTTATCGATGTGCTGTTTGTGATAGAAAGCTTTCACCGGGGAGCAGCAGGCTTGGATCCTGCTCTGCCAGCACTTTAATCTGGCAGAATCTACCCCTGCAGGGCGCTGTATGCTAAAATGAGATGAAGTAAAACGATACTGAGGATGTTGGGGACCTGTCTGGAGGCATTCAGCACCTGGCAAGATCAAGCTGCAAGTCACGCTTCTCCTTTCTTAATAAAAATGGCTTTTGGGGAGGAAAAAAAATCCCTTCCCAAAATATGTTATCTTTTAAAAAAAACAATCTGCCTTTGCAAGACAGGCTGTAATTGAATCCCAGATGAATGCAGCTGCAATTGGGGTGAGGTGCCAGCATCAGGAACAGCATCTGGAAAACCGCAGAGAAGAGCAGAGTGGAGTTGCATAAGCTAAGAAGCTCTTTAAAATATACGCATGTGTGTCTGGGCATGGGTGTAAATAAAATAGAGAAAACTAAACAGAAGATCTGAGGCCAGGCTAGAAAATGGCAGCGGAGCCTCCCCAAAACCTCCAACTCAACCAGCATCCTGCAGCTCCCTGAGACAATGACCCTCCTGCATCTTTGTTCTTCCTCATACCCTGCTCCCAAGCCCGAGCCCGAGATTGTTTACTTCTTCTCCCCATCTCTCTAAGGGTGAGATTCACACGTTTCCAGATTTATTTGAGCAAAATGCAATAAATATGCTGCTTCAATTTTAACTGCTGGAATGTAGCCAGGGTTTTTAATGAATCTGGTCTGTGCGATTTAAATGGTCCAGGATCGCAAAAGCTCTGGGCACTGTTAGATTATACACACAGACATACACACACACATATCTCCCCCCCACCTTCCGTTCTCTTGGGGCTCTCTGAGTCACATGCGACTGCAGGTTTTTCAGATTCGGCTCTGGTTAAAATTAGCAAAAGACTTTATTAGTCAAGAAGAGGTAGGATTCCTATCACAGATGCTGAGATCTGCCATATTTTTCTTGGATTTGCTGCACCAACCTATTATAATTTAGCTTTATCTGTTATTCTTTGTTTCCCTAAAAAATAGTAGCAAGCCTTGGTCCTGTCAACACTGAATTTTAATTAACTGTTCATGAAGATCACTGCATTAATCCGTAGCTGGACTATTGTGGGTTTTTTCTGTGCAGCTGGCATCTCTAAGGTTTCAATCTTTTATAGTAATGTTTCGTAACAAGGTACGGTAAGATCTCGTCCGATTGAAGCACTAGTTTTGCGAGCTTGAACAAAAGATACATTTCAAGCAATTGTAAACACCTTGATTTAGTTATCAGAGCAGGTAGCAAGGGGCTTTCGCACCAGAATCTGGAGGCATATAACTCAGGTGGGGTTCTATGAAGCCTGGCACCAGATTCATTCAGTTCACAAGCTGCATGCACTTAAGAGGAAAACAAAACCCGGAAAATGAGTTATGATACAGTAAATACGGTCCATGTGAACTTAACAGGAAGGTTTTGGCCAGGTCCCAGGTGACAACAGACCAAAATCACCACGACCTATCAGAAGAAGTCCGCTCTAGTAGAAACAGTGCCGCTGCTGGAGCTCCATGGCGTCTAATGGGTCCAAACCAACGTGGAGGCATATTGCCAGGGCCACATGGAAAAATCAGAGGATGTCATTTCTCCTTCGCCTCCATCTGTGGATAATTGGTTGAGCACTAAAATTCACAAGGAAAATTTTGTTTTAGAAAGATGATAAAGAGAACAAACAAAATACAGGAAATTAAAATTTATGTAAACATAGTGGTTCCCAGAGCAACTATCAATGAGCCACACTGCACATATAGAAACAGGCATAAAAGTTAATACCATGTGCAGCAATACCATACACTACATAGGTACCCTTGGGATGATGTTACATTTGCTACAGGACCCATCATTTTGAATGGTTTGACTTTTACATTTTTAAAGTCTCAAACGTACCATTGCACTAATGCCAGGTGGGAATAGGCCATTTGCTGTTCATTTGTTTGTTTGCTTAAAAGAGAAAGGACCATTTGAACAGAACGAGCCACAAGTCATATTTTTTTCCAGTTCCATACGGGAGACAAAAGTTACAGGCTTTCCTCGCCGAAGTTTTCTGAAGAGTTTTGTCCGGGAGGTATTTCTGTGCACTGATTTAACACTCACAAAGTGGGATGGCAGGAAGGAAGAACAGCTCTCGTGTTGAGATAGGGCAGCATGTGTTCCAGCGATGAATTATAGTGCAACGGCACAGATACTGCACACAGTCCAGGTGCATTGCTGCAGTGAAATCAGGGCTTGCAGCCCTTGGGCATCAGCACCACCTACTGACACCTTCATCTGCTGGGGGTCTCTTTCTGTCTCCTTCCTGGCAATACAAGGCTATGTGGTCCCACCTGGGGAGCTGAACCTCCTTGTTTCTCCAGCCCCCATGCCCCAGAGAAATGCTCTGCTTGCACTCACCCTAGCAATAACCCTCAGGTGGTGGCTGCCCTAGGGAATTGGGTTGGAGACCAGGAGAGGAAAGCTTGGAGACCTTTCTCTGTTTAGCAATGTGGTCTGTTTCTCACTTTTTATGTGTACTGTGACTGCTACAGTGGGACCCCAGACTTGGGTGAAGCCAAGTCCTTCATCTAATTCATAATAATAAAAAGGGAAAGTGATATACTCTTCATGCAAATTTTTTTTTTTTTCTAATTCCTGTTCAGTTGAAGCAGCTCATTTCTCTTGAAACACAATTGAAATGTCATTAGTATTTTCATTAGCATGATGACTGATGATACAAGGCAGGCAAGTAGATTTGGGGCCTAGGCTGATAAATTTTCATGACGTTTTTGTAAGACTGTGCTAAACACTTCAGAAGTCACATGCCAAGTGGTTCCAGATAATTTAAAAAAATGGAAGACTTTTTTTTTTTTTAACCTCTGGAATGAGAAACAGCCGCAGAGCCATACAGAAATAGCACAGCAATCCCTGGAAATGCCCAGCAGTTGCTAAACATTTTTTTTCTTTATTGAAACAGTTAATCTACATTAATGGTGATATTTTACTGATGCATCATTGACATTTTGCCTTTTTTCCCCCCATTTCTGAGGATTCACATCTCTAGGTGAAATGGCTCTTATGTTTGTGGGGAGGAGTGAAATTCCTGTGGAGGAGCCCGGCTTAAGACCTAACCATAACTTAGGCTGCCTTTAGAGGCTTTTTTGAGAGGCTGAGCTGGATTTAAGTGATACATGTGTATAAGCTGTCTCGACAGTTTGACTTCCAGAGCCTTTTCGCATCACTAAATAAACAATGAAGAATGGATAAACAAGAAGGGAAAGGAAATGTTAAGCTTAGTTGTCTAATCAGTCTGAGACATTTTGCCCTCTTTGCTATGTGCTAGCTTCAGACAGATGAAGCGAATTAAGCACTTGGGGTGACTTGTACTTGTATCTACTGGATAGGCTATATTTATTTCATTGATTCCTTCTGTATGTGCAAGAAATAACAGAGCTGTGTCCTGTAAGTTCCCATGGTTTTCTCCCACCTGCAGTTTTGAACTGCAGGGTTGTTGGATTATTTTTTAATGCTCTGCTTACTAAGAGAAAGAAAAAAAATTGTAATCTCTTCTTTGCCATGTCAAGTAAAAGACCCTTGTCATGGGACAGAAAAAAAAAATATCTAATTTTCTCACCGGGTAACAAATCCATCCTAACGAAACATGGGAAATTGCCATGTTTTTTAATTTATAGCACACATACCTTTATGCCTTGCATTGCAGCCATTTTACTTCCCATTCAGGAAGGAGTTGACAGGGCATGTTTGTGCTGCCCCTTCATTGGTGACAAGGGGATATTTGCAATGATGAGATATTTCCCTACCCACAAGAGCCTTTGGGACAAGCAAAGATGAAGGCTCAGGGCTCAATTCATTTGCCCATATGTAGTTGTCAACTGTCATTTGAGATGCCTAGGATATCCTGCCTGGCCTCCAGCTGCTCTTGCAGAAGGGCAGAGGTCTTGCCTGAAGCCCTTTATCATATCTGCCAGCCACCCTTGGATGTTTCAAATACCTCAGGGTATTTCAAATACAACCAGGTGCCAGTATAGAGCTTACACTGCTGGCCCAGGGATGCACCAGCCATATTTGAGCCTCTCCTTTTGAGCAGGAGGAATTTAAACCTGAGAGTTTTCAGCCCCCAGTCCTACCCTGCTTGAAGGACTGAGCTGCTGGGAAGGGCATGCAGAGGGCCTGGAGGAGACCAAGCATGAGCACACTCACAGCCCCCTTGGACCACTGTCCTGCACTCTCTTGGCATCAGAACTACTTCCACCAACTTCATTTAAACTATTTTCATTGTTCAGTCCTTGAAGGACTGAACTTGCAAGCGCACATCGCTTCATCTTCCATGACCAAGGCTGCACATCCTTTATTCTGCAGTCTGTTGACTCTGTTTTCCTGCTGGCAACCTGCAGATGAGGATGGAAGAGAATGAGATGGAGGATTTGTAGGTATTCTTTGTACAAGTATGAGAGGAAGGGAGGAAAAAAAAAAACAAACAGAAAAGGCAATGGGCAATGCTCAAGACTCTGTCTCCTAGGAAGCCTAATGTAGGTTTGAAACAGGCCATCCTCTTAGCTGGAAGGGCAAAGGGGATTTGTGACTCATCCTGACGATGAGCAAAATAAGGCTTTCTTAGCCTTTCTTAGCCTTTCCTCCTTGGGTTTAGTTCTTGCATGACTAATGACAACAGCTACATCTTTTTCAAACGTTGAATGCCATTGCAGCTTCCCTCAGTCCTGGGACCCACCTCCCAAACCTGGAAGATGAGTTGAAGCCTCTACAGACAACCCCACAGCTGCATATAGCAATAGCAGCTGCTCTGCTTGCTTAAGGGACGCTTCGCGAGGCCTCAGGTAGACAGCAGTTGCCACTATGCACCCTGGCAGGAAACACGATTATCTTCCTAAAGAAGTGAAGAGGAAGGCTTGCACCGTGCCTCTTGAACTCAGGTGCAGAGATTCACCCAAGTAGAAAGGAATGGCAAGATGCATTTAACCTCATTAGTTTCAGTAGGGCTGACTTTGTGCAATTCATCAGTGTACAGATACATTAGGGGAACTAAACTATTTCCACATCTCATTTACATAATGGATGGGATGTGAAATGAGTCCTATGGAAGAGAAGCGCCCTGGAGGCACTAAAGTTTATCACAATATGTAAGAGTTCTTTTAGATCATTGCATTAAATTTCCACTAACAAGATAAATTAATTGTCTGTATTACTGTACTAACCCAAAGCAGATAAAGTGTATGATTTCAGCAGAGGAAGGCAGCTGTTTAAGACAGCTTGGTGGTTATGGGAGGAGGCAGAGATTAGTGTGCCATTTGCGTGCCATGATGCCAGCCATCCCCCTGCCCCTTTAAGAAATCTGGCTCTTCTCTAATCTGATGTTGAACTTGAGCTTTATTAGTGAAGTGAAGGAGAATGAGCAAATCAGCTGTATCAGACAAGCCTCAGGACATCTGGAAATTGATCATTCTGCAGAAATAAGCACTCTGTTTATTATCTGGGAGTTCATCACTATCGCTTCTCTTTATCCAATTCCTAAGAGATTTCAAAGCTATCATCATAGCATTAGCTCTTCTGACTGTCCTACTGCAGATAAAGATCAGAAGATCTATCTAATGATGGCTTTCTTGGTCTTCCTCTCTCTTTCTCTAAAGATATCCTGATTTAAAAAAAAAAAAAATAATAATAATAAATAAATAATAATAAAGAAATAAGAAAATAGCTGGAATGACATAAGGCAGTCTCCGTGTCTTAAATTTTTGCCTGTTGGCAATGAGAGTAAATTTTTTTTTAATTCTACAGGAACTTGGTTTTGTTCAGGGGAACACATCTTGTAGAATAGAAAATCCTTCATAGAAGAGGTGGAATTTGAAGTTTCTAATGTGGTGGTGGAAAAAGAAGGAAGATAAAAGGACCTGAAGCCATAAAGCAGTACTGTACATTGAAAGTACAGTTATTTTTAAACGATAATACATGTCAAATAGAAGCCAGGAAAATGAATTCCATAAGTTAGAAAGGTAATAACATTACTTTAAGAAGAATAATTACTTTCCTTAGCTACATTTATCACATAGTAATTCAGTTCTCCCTTCTGGAATATGATGCAATGCCAAACTTTTGACTGATTTATTTAAAATCAGCCTTAAGAAAAGATTCACCCAGATACGAGGCCTCTTCTGGTTCTTTATTCAAAATTGAGCAGTTATCAAAATGCAAATAACATGACTAACTTACTGTTTAGATGTGCATTCCTGTACAACTGCACTGTGTATCTACATTGTGCAAAGAGACCGAGAGAAAAAATTTAAGAGTTTTCAGATAACAGTAGTCAGATGCATAAGCAATTTAAATACAGCCCTGGATTTCCAGAAATCTGTGGGGAGTGTAAAGTTCAATGCAAGGAACTCTCTAAAGAAAAATCTTCCCTAGCAGAAGCTACACAGAGATCAATTTTATCAGCTCATTTTCTCTGTTTTCCAATGGCAAATTAATATTTATTATTTCTTTTGAACTGGCACTTATAGTTCCAGCCTGGCTGCACATTGTACTAGGTTCTGCACACAAATAAAAGAAGAAAAGATGGACATTGGCCAAGAACCTTTCTATATAAGTAGAAAATGAGAGAAAACAGATGAATGCAATAAGCAGAGTGAGCGTGATCTAACAGTAAAGCAAGGATGGTTAATTAATCCATTTGTACAGAGCCTAGCACAATAGAGCTAGACTACATTACTTGCAATGTAACAACAACTTGCAACTTAATAACAACGACTAGGCCTTTAAAATTAATGTATTAATTATCAGCCAGAGCTCATAAGTTGCTTAGCCATTGAATGAAGAATGCCATTTTTTTTATCCAGAGTATCAGGGGACCCATAAATCTTTAAGAACAGGGCCTGTTTTACATCAGTATTGTTTTGCCTCATACACAGCCTTTCTGCCAGACTGCCTTGAACTAGAATAATGCTACTCCTGGTCCACCCTTTTATTTATGATCATCGTCATTATTTATTTATAATCATGCCATTATTGTGTTAGGTAGGGGGGTGAATTTTAAACTGAGCCCCCCACAGACATATATGACGGTGTTATGGAAGATTTATTTTTGCTTGATTCAATTATAGATTGAATTGGGGGGGATCTCATAGTCAGGCCTCCTAAACAGGGCATCCCAAATGGGAAGAAATTGTCCAATGAAAGGTGATGATGCCACGTCAGTGGGTTGGTCTGCTTGAGGTATAGACCTCCCATTCTGCAGCATGAATCATAGCCTTGTGAGAAACCACATGGCTTTCCAACGGTGCCTCCAATTCTCAGTTTGCATTTTGGTATCTGGGAAAGAAACACGATGATTCTTCCTTATTGGCTGTTCCAAATCCATAAATTATTCCCATTCCTGAATTTGGAGGTGAATTTCAGTGAGGTGAGTGATACAGGCTGAAGAAACCAAGTGCATAAAACAAAAGACAGATGGCTGAACCCATGATTCACCAGCAGTGAGCTGCAATTAGGCCACGTAGACTTTGAAGTAATTCATTACATTTATATCTTTTCTGCAGAGGGGGGATTTTCCTCAATGATTTGTATGACCTTGCTAAACCCAGATAGGTGGTAATTGAGCAGAAACGTCTTCTTCAGAAGAAACAGAATAAAAATATTGAAAATATTGACTCACCCCAAAGGCAGTAAGCAGCACTTTGGTCTTCGACCTTTAAGCATCCTAGGGTAGTCAATAACCTGGCTGTTAGAAGCTGTGCCTGCCACTGATTTTGATTTGGGAGTAGTTTAACCTTGAACCAAGATCCAAGTAACCACGGCAACAGGAAGTCGGCCTCTCCATCCAAGGAGTGGGAATCCATAAAGGTCCCTAATGCAAACACTGTGTGCAGGTAGAGATTTGAGAGGCTAAGTAGTTTGTGAGGGATTACCTTTGAAAAATGAATGACTGTCCCTTGATATGTTGAAGCACAGCTTCACAGAGACTTTTTTTTATCAATAGAGGTCAACAGGTTACAGCTGCATGTTTTCATATGGCTCTTTATATAGGCCCTTCAGTTTAATTAGAACTAGATGTTGAATTTATGAGGTTGTTAGCATTATTATGTACCATATGCACATGCATATGTGTACGTGTATGGATACATACATCTACATATGCACATCTTTTGCCCACAAACTGTATTCATGAAAAAATGATGTTAAGCCTCAAACTCAAGCACTAAGGAGTGGTGGAACCTTAGTTTTGCATATGCACAGTTCCATAATCTTGGGATCCCACAGGCATAATTACCTGGTCAAATACCTCGGTTTTTCTATGGGACATTACTTTATTCAGTGTATGGCACTCACCTAATGAACAGCTGTTTGGTAGTTGGATTTTCCTCTCATTATTCAGTGTGTGACCTCATGTCTCATTTATTCCACATTTCTAAGTCTTGCTATGAATAGATGAATGTTTCATGAATGTCGATAATCTTATTTTTGCAGCACTGCTCTTGAGATGACGGGTATATTATTGTTCTCATTTGCAATAGAGAAGCTGAGCAGAGAGAGATTGAAGTTGAATGGATACAATTTGAGATGCTTAATACTCGATTCGGGGCTCTGGAAGAATGTGTGACTTAGTACGCAAAAACTCCTCAGTATATCTTTACCAAGCCATGACCTCTGACTGTGATTCTTTCTCTGTCCTGACTGCTTCTGCTTTAAGACCCATTCTGCTGCATTAAGTCCGCAGGTTTTTCATCTGGACTCCTCTCCCAGACTTGCCCACTCTGTAGCCCCTCATCTCTCAGCCTCCCCTCACCAGTGCACTGTTTCTGTGTCTGAGTCTGATGGAGATCTCTTCCACAGTTTCTGGGACCACCTGTAGGTTTCCTGATATTTCTCATTTCACATGTAAGGCCAAAGGTAGGGACACTCATAGCAGCTCTGACTGCAAATGCAAGGAAATGTTAGTTGGTGCCTGGCGAGGCTGGGTGCAGCCAGCAGAGGCAGCCAAACAGACACAGAAGATTGAACAGCATTTTCTGGGCTCTGCTTCGAGATCTTCTTGATCTTCTGAGACCTTCTTCCAAGGTCATTAGGTGACTTCTGGGAACTCTGTGAGGAGCTCTACCAGATGCTATCCAGGTGCAACCAAGGAGAGCAGTGGTTGCCACCTGCTGCAGAGGATGAAGGCACTAGTCTTCTGACCTGACCTGCTGTCCAGGGAGGTTTTCTCTTTGCCTGGAGCTTGGATCAGGGACATTGTGAAGAGATATCCAAGGCTTGTCCAGCCCTTGGACTGATAATACTGCTGCTCTTCCACATGGGTACCAGAAGTACTGTTGTGGAGTCTAGGAGCATGTCAGGCATGGGTAAGTGTCTCTGGAGGCTGTGATCAAGGCCATGGGGATGCAGGTTGTTTTCTCCTCAATCCTGCAAGTGAGATGAAAGTGCTTGAAGAAGACTGGACAAATTCTGCATGTCAGAAACTCGTTGTGTAGCTGGTGTTGGAAACAGGGATTTGTTTTTTCATGACCATAGGACCCTCTTTGAGGTTAGAGAACCACAAAGAAGAGAAGAGGTCCGCCTGAGTAAATGGAGTAAAAGCATATTTTTCAACAGCCCGGTCAAGCTGGTGCAGAGTGCTTTAAACTACAAATGTCAGGGAAAAGAAATGGTGACCCACAATCAAGTGAGGAAGTGGTGGACCAAGCTGTCAATAAAAGGTTGCAGGGTGATATAAGAAAGCAGCAGCAAGGCATGGAGCAATGCCTAAGGATGTGTGATGAACCAGTTCAGAGCTTATGGGTCAGGATTCATGAGCAGACAAATGTGGACAATGTTGCAGTGGGTGTTTGCTATAGAACACCAGATCAGAAAGGAGATAAGGCTTTTCTTAGATAGAGAGAAATCATATGTTCACCTCAGTGTGACAGAAGGAACAAGGCAAAAGGGAGGACCACAATCTTCTTGGAGAAATCTTATCAGATCATGGGATATGGCCCTGGAGAAAACTGAGATCCAGGAGAGCTGGTTGATTTTCAAGAATCACCTCCTCCAAACTCAAGAATGATCCACCACAATGAGCATCAAATCAAGCAAAGGCATCAGGAGACTTGCATGAATGAGCAAGGAGCTACTGACTAATGTCAGACTTGAAAAGGAAGCAAAAAAAAAAGAGGGGAAAACAGGGACAGGTGATCTGGAGGACTATAGAGAAAATGTCTGAGCATGAAGGGATGGGTTCATGAAAGCCAAAGCCTATGTGGAGTTTAATCTAGTGAGTGCAGAAGGACAACACAAAATGTTTCTGCAGGTACATCAGCAGAAAAAAAGAAGACTAGGGAAAATGTGGGAACAGAGCTGAATGAAATGGGGACACTTGTGGCAAAGGACATGGAAAAGACCAAGGTACTCAATGTCATCTTCACCTTGGTCTTCTTGGTCACCTTGGTAAGAGCAGCCTTAAGGAATCCCTGGCCCCTGAGATTTGTGAGGAAAGAAATCCTATTCCTGGTGGAGGAGGATCAAGTTAGGGAACAGTTAAATAAACATACATAATTCCATGGGACCTGACAGGATACACCCAAAGGTGCTCACAGATCTGGCCAGTGTTATTGTGAGGGAACTCTCAATTGTTTTTGAAAGATGGTGGTAATCAGGAGAGGATCCTGAGGACTGGAAGAAATAAAGTGTCACTCCAATAAGTACAAGAAAAAACATCCAGTGAGCTACAGGCTGGTCAGCCTCATCTTGATCCCTGGGAAGCTGATGGAACAAATAATCCTGGAAACCATTTCCAAGCATATGAAGGATATAAGACAACTTAGATTTATGGAGCAGAACTCATGCCTGACCAACCTGATGTCGATCTTTGCCCAAAGAGGCAGTGGAGTCTCCATTCTTGGAGATATTCAAAATCTGACTGGACATGGTCCTGGACAAACTGCTGTAACTGAGCCTGCTTAAGAAGGGGATTGGATTAGATGATCTCCAGAGGTCCCTTCTGGCCTCAGCACTTCTCTGACTTTATGAATTGTCATGTCATTTAGTCGCCAAAATCTAATGTTTTTTTCCCTTTGGTCCGTGTACAGGCTGAGATTTAGAAAAAGAAGTGATTTAAAGACTCTCTTTGAAAAATGAGTGTCTGTCCAGAAAATGTTGACACCCAGCATTGCAGAGACTGGAAGAAGATTTCATAAGTTAGCAGAAACACAACACCAGCTCCTCATCCTACCAGACCTTTGCTCCAGTCTCATGAGAGCAGAATTACTGCATTTTTATAAAACAGCAACTGCTAGGAGTTTTCTATAATCAGCAAAAACTCTCACTGTAAAAAACTGACTAAGACATTTTAGCTGACTTCCCACTTGATACATTTATTTTTTTTCTTTTTCTTCTTTTTTTTTTCATATACTTACAGATGTAAATGTGGTATGTATACGCATACACAAACTCACACAAATATTATATATAAATGGATGGATATTGTCCTGGTTTCAGTAAGGATAGAGTTAATTTTCCTCCTAGTAGCTGGTAGGGTGCTATGTTTTGGGTTAGGATGGGAAGAGTGCTGATAACATGATGATGTTTTAATTGTTGCAGAGCAGTGCTTGCACCAAGCCAAGGACTTTTCGGCTTCTCGCTCTGTCCTGCCAGCGAGCAGGCTGGGGGTGCAGCAGGAGCTGGGAGGGGACAGACCCAGGACAGCTGACCCAAACTGGCCAAAGGGGTATTCCATACTATCTGACCTCATGCTAAACAATATATAGGGGTGGCTGGCCAGGGTGGGGGGGCTGGCTGCTTGGGGATAGGCTGGGCATCGGTCAACGGGTGGTGAGCAATTGTATTGTGCATCACTTGTTTCATACACATTATTAGTAATAGTACTATTATTATTATTATTATTATTTTCCTGTCTTAATAAACTGTCTTTATCTCAACTCACAGGCTTCACTTTCCCGTTTCTCTCCCCCATCCCAGAGAGGGAGGGGGAGAGTGAGCGAACGGCTGTGTGGTGTTTAGCTGCCAGCCGGGTTAAACCACAACAGTCCTTTTGCCGCCCAATGTGGGGCTCGAAGGGTTGAGATATCGACAGATTTGACCAGAGTGTGTTAAACTAAAATTGGTATAAGTATTGGACCTGCTTAATAGTTGCTAGTCACGATGTTGATTGCTTTGATATCAGTCTGCTGTACCTGTTTTCCAAATTGAGTTTTATAGCACGTTACTTTCTGTATGTGCTCCCTGTTGCACTGTTTATCCTTTCCGGGCCCTGGTTTAAGATTGTTATGGTACTGTGCGGTGTAACAATGGCTTATGAAATGATGAAATATCTGGTCACGACTCTAACCTGGTATTTGTACTCAGCACTGTCATCGACTCTGTACTTTGGAAACCATATCTCGGAAACTATTAGCAATTACACCTATTGCCGTCAGGGAGCCAATCTGTGGAGGGGACAGGGGAAGCTATTTTTTCCTACCTGTTCACTCTCCCTTTCTCCTTCACCACCCTCTTTTCCTCTGAGCTAGTTACGGTGGTTCTCCAAAATAGCTGAATATCCTTGGGATACTCAGACCAGCATGGTGTTATTGTTATGTCTCCTGAATGCGCTTCAGGTTTTGTTTAAGGTTAAACAACTACTTAGGAATCTTATCCGGAGATCTGTCCTGAGGCGGGATAGTTGCGAGTGGCAGGGAGTGTGGGAGGATATGGGCAGGCATCTAGCGCAGTGGGCACCTCCAGTGCTTTGGAAATTCTCCCCTGAACAACTACATAATCCTAAAAAACTGGTAGAATGCTTGAAAAAAGGGTGCCAGGACTCTGGCAGTTCCAAAGTGACACAAATCACTGTAGCGTGCTGGGGTCTGGCCTATGCCTATCGAGCTGCAGTCGATGCCACTATAAACCTAGTGACAGACCCTGCGGCCACTCCAACCCCTGCAGCCACTCCGACCCCTACAATGGACCCTGCGGCCACTCCAGCCTCTGCGGCCACTCCAACTCCTGTGACAGGCCCAGCAGTTGTTCCAACACCTGTGCTGGGCCCACCGGTTGTTTCAGCTCCTGTGACAGGCCCAGCAGTCATTCCAGCTCCTGTGATGGGCCCAGCAGTCATTCCAGCTCCTGTGACGGGCCCAGTGGACATTCCAACCCCTGTGGCAGACCCTGTGGCTGGGTCAGAGAAACGAGCTGTAGCAGTGCAAGTTGCCCCTGTAGACAAGGTGAAAAAATGGTTTAGAGAGTCAGATCGCTTAGAACGCAGAAAAACTCCTGCTAAGACTAGGTATGGAGAAGACGAGGCCGGGCCATCAAAGGAACAGGAGGATGAAGATAAAGATGTCAAAAAAGCAACAGTAACTACCCGAAACCTATACCAGCATGAGCTACGAGATGTGCGAAAAGATTTTGGTCGCTGCATAGGTGAGCAGCTTGTCACCTGGCTGCTCCGGTGCTGGGACATCGGAGCCAATTGTGTGGAATTAGAGGGCAGGGAAGCCAGGTGGCTGGGATCCCTTGCTAGAGATGCAGGCATTGACAAAGCAATTGGAGATGGAGCACCACCTTACAGCCTCTTGGAGGCATCTCCTGTCAGCTGTGAAGGAAAGGTATCCCTTCAAGGAAAACTTGTATGTCTACCAGGCAAGTGGACCACCATGGAGAAGGGAATCCAGTACCTGAGGGAATTAGCTGTGCGGGAGGTGATTTATAGGGACCTCATAGAATCATAGAATATCCCGAGTTGGAAGGGACCCATAAGGGATCATTGAGTCCAACTCTTGGCACTGCACAGGTCTGCCCAAAGTTTTGACCATGTGACTAAGTGCACAGTCCAATCTCTTCTTAAATTCAGACAGGCTTGGTGCAGTGACTACTTCCCTGGGGAACCCGTTCCAGTGTGCGACCACCCTCTTGGTGAAGAACCTCCTGATGCCCAGCCTAAACTTCCCCTGCCTCAGCTTAACACCATTCCTGCGGGTCCTATCACTGGTGTTTACAGTGAATAGGTCACCTCCCTCTCCACTCCCCTTCGCAAGGAAGTTGTAGACCGCGATGAGGTCCCCCCTCAGCCTCCTCTTCTCCAGGCTGAACAGGCCCAGTGACCTCAGCCGCTCCTCATATGTCTTCCCCTCTAGGCCCTTCACCATCTTCGTCACCCTCCTCTGGACACTCTCCAACAGCTTAATGTCCTTTTTGTACTGTGGTGCCCAGAACGGCACACAGTACTCGAGGTGAGGCCGCACCAGCGCAGAGTAGAGCTGGACAATCACCTCCCTCGACCGACTAGCAATGCCGTGCTTGATGCACCCCAGGATACGATTGGCCCTCCTGGCTGCCAGGGCACACTGCTGGCTCATATTCAACTTGCTGTCAACCACAACCCCCAGATCCCTCTCTGCGGGGCTGCTCCCCAGCATCTCATCGCCCAGTCTGTACGTATAGGCAGGGTTGCCCCATCCCAGGTGCAGGACCCGACACTTGCCTTTGTTAAACTTCATGTGGTTGGTGATCGCCCAGCTGTCCAATCTGTCCAGATCTCTCTGCAAGGCCTTTCCACCCTCATCCGAGTTCACAACTCCTCCAAGTTTAGTGTCGTCGGCAAATTTGCTCAAAACACCTTCTAGTCCTACATCCAAATCATTTAGAAAGACACTGAAGGGGACTGGCCCTAAAATGGAGCCTTGAGGGACCTAGATAATGAACAAATATCCACAGATCCAGATGAAGTCAAGTGTACACGACCCATGTGGAGGGAGTTTGTACGGAGTGCACCATCATCATATGCCAGCTCATTGGCAGTAATGGCCTGGAAAGAGCATGAGGAACCCACAGTGGATGAATTGACTAAACAACTCTGGCAGTACGAAGAAAGTTTCTCCTCTTTCCTACAGGCCTGCATCTCGGCTGTGGAGAAACTTTCTGAAGAGGTCCACCAACTGGAAGAGAGATTATTTTCCTCCCCACCTGTACAAACCAGTGTCTCAGATATCAGGGGTAAGCGTCCATCCGTGCAAGGAAGACGATATGGTGGGCACACACCCCGCGCCGCCCTGTGGTTTTACCTACGTGACCATGGAGAGGACATGAGAAAATGGGATGGAAAATCTACTGCGACCCTAGAGGCACGGGTACGTGAGTTGCAAAAGAAAACAATTGGGAAAAAGGGGTTCTCTGAAAAGTTTGCTGCTCCAACTTCCAGCAGGCAGTCCTTTAAGCACAGAAACGAAGATTCTGACCAGGACTAGAGGGGCCCTGCCTCCAGCCAGGGGGAGGAAAGGGACAATCGAGTTTATTGGACTGTGTGGATTCGATGGCCTGGCACGTCAGACGCACAGAAGTATAAGGCTTTAGTAGACACCGGTGCACAGTGTACTGTAATGCCATCAAGCTATAAAGGGCCAGAGCCCATCTGTATTTATGGTGTGACGGGGGGATCCCAGCAGTTAACTGTATTGGAGGCTGAAGTGAGTCTAACTGGGAATGAGTGGCAAAAGCACCGTATTGTGACTGGCCCGCATGCTCCATGCTTCCTTGGCATAGACTATCTTAGAAGAGGATATTTCAAGGACCCGAAAGGGTTCCGCTGGGCTTTTGGCATAGCTGCCTTGGAGACAGAGGACATTAAACAGTTGTCTACCTTGCCTGGTCTCTCAGAGGACCCTTCTGTTGTGGGGTTGCTGAGGGTTGAAGAACAGCAAGTGCCGATCGCTACCACAACTGTGCACCGGCGGCAATATCGCACCAACCGAGACTCCCTGAGTCCCATCCATAAGCTAATTCGTCAACTGGAGAGCCAAGGAGTGATCAGCAAGACTCATTCACCTTTTAATAGTCCCATATGGCCAGTGCGAAAGTCTAATGGTGAGTGGAGACTAACAGTGGACTATCGTGGCCTGAACGAAGTCACGCCACCACTGAGTGCTGCAGTGCCGGACATGCTAGAACTCCAGTATGAACTGGAATCAAAGGCAGCCAAGTGGTACGCCACAATTGATATCGCTAATGCATTTTTCTCCATCCCTCTAGCAGCACAGTGCAGGCCACAGTTTGCTTTCACTTGGAGGGGAGTCCAATATACTTGGAATCGGCTGCCCCAGGGGTGGAAACACAGCCCTACCATTTGCCATGGACTGATCCAGTCTGCGCTGGAGCAGGGGGAAGCTCCTGAACACCTGCAGTACATTGATGACATCATTGTGTGGGGTGACACAGCAGAGGAAGTTTTCGAGAAAGGGAAGAAAATAGTCCAAATCCTTCTGAAGGCCGGTTTTGCCATAAAACAGAATAAAGTTAAAGGACCTGCATGAGAGATCCAGTTTTTAGGAATAAAATGGCAAGATGGACGTCGTCAAATCCCAATGGATGTGATCAACAAAATAACAGCTATGTCTCCACCAACTAGAAAAAAAGAAACACAAACTTTCCTAGGTGTCGTGGGGTTTTGGAGAATGCACATTCCAAATTACAGTCTGATTGTAAACCCGCTCTACCAAGTAACCCGTAAGAAGAATGCTTTTGAATGGGGCCCTGAGCAACGACAAGCCTTTGAACAAATTAAGCAGGAAATAGTTCATGCAGTAGCCCTCGGGCCAGTCCGAACAGGACCAGATGTAAAGAATGTGCTCTACACCGCAGCCAGGGAGAATGGTCCCACCTGGAGCCTCTGGCAGAAAGAACCTGGGGAAACTCGAGGTCGACCCCTGGGGTTTTGGAGTCAGGGATACAGAGGATCTGAGGCCCGCTAGACTCCAACTGAAAAGGAGATATTGGCAGCATATGAAGGAGTTCGATCTGCTTCGGAAGAGGTCGGTACTGAAGCGCAGCTCCTCCTGGCACCCCGACTGCCGGTACTAGGGTGGATGTTCAAAGGAAGGGTCCCCTCTACACATCATGCAACTGATGCTACATGGAACAAGTGGGTTGCACTGATTACTCAGCGGGCTCGAATAGGAAACCCCAGTCGCCCAGGAATCCTGGAAGTGATTGTGGACTGGTCAGAAGGCAAATACTTTGGGATATCATCAGAGGAGGAGGTGGCCCGTGCTGAAGAAGCCCCACTGTACAACAAGCTACCGGAAAATGAGAAGAAATATGCCGTGTTCACTGACGGGTCCTGTCGTATTTTGGGGAAGCATCGGAGATGGAAAGCTGCTGTATGGAGTCCTACACGACGAGTTGCAGAAGCTGCTGAGGGAGAAGGTGAATCGAGTCAGTTAGCAGAAGTGAAAGCCATCCAGCTGGCTTTAGATATTGCTGAACGAGAAAAGTGTCCAGTTCTCTATCTCTATACTGATTCATGGATGGTAGCAAATGCCCTGTGGGGGTGGTTACAGCAATGGAAGCAGAACAACTGGCAGCGCAGGGGCAAGCCCATCTGGGCTGCTGCATTGTGGCAAGATAATTGCTGCCCGGGTAGAGAAACTGGATGTAAAGGTACACCACGTAGATGCTCATGTGCCCAAGAATCGGGCTACTGAAGAGCATCAAAACAACCAGCAGGTGGATCAGGCTGCTAAGACTGAAGTGGCTCAGGTGGACCCAGACTGGCAACATAAAGGTGAATTATTTATAGCCCGATGGGCCCATGACACCTCAGGCCATCAAGGTAGAGATGCAACCTACAGATGGGCTCGTGATCGAGGGGTGGACCTGACCATGAACACTATAGCACAGGTTATTCATGATTGTGAAACATGTGCTGCAATCAAGGAAGCCAAACGGTCAAAGCCTCTATGGTATGGAGGACGATGGCTGAAATATAAATATGGAGAGGCCTGGCAGATTGATTACATCACACTCCCTCAAACCCGCAACGGCAAGCACCACGCACTTACAATGGTGGAAGCAACCACCGGATGGCTGGAAACATATCCTGTGCCCCATGCCACCGCCCGGAACACTATCCTGGGCCTTGAAAAGCAAGTCCTATGGCGACATGGCACCCCAGAGAGAATTGAGTCAGACAATGGGACTCATTTCCGAAACAACCTTATAGACACTTGGGCCAAAGAACATGGTATTGAGTGGGTGTATCACATCCCCCACCATGCACCAGCCTCTGGGAAAGTTGAGCGATACAATGGACTGTTGAAGACTACACTGAAAGCAATGGGTGCTGGGACATTCAAAAATTGGGATGCACATTTGGCAAAGGCCACCTGGTTAGTCAATACTAGGGGATCTGCCAACCGAGCTGGACCTGCCCAATCAAACCTGTTACGCACTGTAGAAGGGGATAAAGTTCCTGTAGTGCACGTAAGAAACATGCTGGGTAAAACAGTCTGGGCTACTCCTGCCTCAGGAAAAGGCAAACCCATTCGTGGGATTGCTTTTGCTCAGGGACCTGGATGCACTTGGTGGGTAATGTAAAAGGATGGGGAGGTCCGGTGTGTTCCTCAAGGGGATTTAATACTGGGTGAGAATAGCCCATGAGTTGAATTGTAGTATGTTAATTATTATATAATACTGTATGTCATCACTACCATGATTGCTATATGTCAATGTCCTATTAATGGTATCACAGTAACAGCCATGCAGATAATAACGAATGAATTTTGATAGAAATGGACAAGCACAGAGATGTGATGGAACGAGAACGGGCTTCAACATTTGACGATCCAACATCACAAACCGTCTCTTCTGCCCTGAAAGACTGCAGTGACAGATGGAGCCCGAAGTCAGTCACGGACTATGCAAACTCAGTGGACATTGTATATACCATAGATGAAAATGGTGATTAATTAGAATGTATTGGAAAGGGTGTAACCTGAGCATGACATAAATAGTATGGAATAAGGGGTGGATGTATGTCCTGTTAATTTTCCTCCTAGTAGCTGGTAGGGTGCTATGTTTTGGGTTAGGATGAGAAGAGCGCTGATAACATGCTGATGTTTTGATTGTTGCAGAGCAGTGCTTGCACCAAGCCAAGGACTTTTCAGCTTCTCGCTCTGTCCTGCCAGCGGGCAGGCTGGGGGTGCAGCGGGAGCTGGGAGGGGACAGACCCAGAACAGCTGACCCAAACTGGCCAAAGGGGTATTCCATCCCATCTGACGTCATGCTAAACAATATATAGGGGTGGCTGGCCGGGGTGGGGGGGCCGGCTGCTCGGGAATAGGCTGGGCATCGGTCAGCGGGTGGTGAGCAATTGCATTGTGCATCACTTGTTTCATACACATTATTAGTAGTAGTACTATTATCATTATTTTTTTTTCCCTGTCTTAGTAAACTGTCTCTATCTCAACCCACAGGCTCCATTTTCCTGTTTCTCTCCCCCATCCCAGAGAAAGAGGGGGAGGGTGAGCGAACGGGTATGTGGTGCTTAGCTGCTGGCCGGGTTAAACCACAACAATATACATTCAGATGTATTAGTCAGGAAGATATCTAATATGTAAGATTTCAGAACTGGCAGTTTAAATTTTATGCATTTACAAACAAACAAACAAAAAAAGGGTTCAAATTGTAAGAGAGTTTGAGAAACATTGCTAAGGGAGGAATCTACCAGCCTTGCTTGCATAGCTTTTATTTTCTTGGAGCTTTTGACCTCTTTGGTATATTTGTACCATTCATTTATTCCATTTTATAATTGCTATATGAGTAACTCTGATGCCATCAGAATCTGTTGGTAGAAAAATGTATGAGAAAGTACTCTTTTTTTAACTCCCACCTCTTTGATGAGTTGTAAGGTAGATTTTTATTAGTAAGGGGATTCCTAAAAATATGTAGAAGTGTAATGTGCTTTAGACAGGGAATTATATGCTGAAGCTGTTCCTGATGCCTGCTCCTTACTCGGACGAAACACACATTGAGTCAAGTCATTACAGAAGAGAAGTACATAAATCTGTGTGGAGAATATACTACATAGAGAATGACAAATAGACAATCTCACTGAATAGAGATATGAAGCGTGTCTGTCTTTAAACATGTATACGTATGTGTATTTGCTTGCAGAAGAAAGAGTAACGATGTGGAATTATTATTCTGGTTTCCCACTGTTTATAGAGATCACTGATAGCACCTTCTGAAGCGAAAGTATTAGAAATTAATAAAAGTCTTGATCCTTGCTAGTATCAAGACCATATGTACAGGGAAATATGAAAATATATTGCTGTAGCAAAGACAGCAGCTGAGTACTCATCTCCAGATATTCCCCAGTCTGATTCAATTCATTCGTCAATGTTCATCCAAATTTTGTTTCCTTCCCCAGGAATTGTAGGACCCCCCTTAAAAGCAGACCAGACTTCACTTCACAGTAAAATGGAAAGTTCTGCCTGTAACATGATGACCAGAAGGAAACCAGCAGCTGTTGACAGTATTGCAACGCCGACTCCAGTATTATCTCTCCTACCTTCAGCAGCAGCAGCATCTGAAGCAGGTAAAGTTGTTTCTCTCCATTCTCTCTATTTCTTCTTCACCTTCTTCCTCCCTGCACTGAACACTATGTGCTTGTACTTCTTGATTTGAGTAGTAGTTGCAAATATGCATATCTGATGTGATAATCAGGCTGCAATTTTTTCTAACACTTTCTTATCATCATCATATCTTGGCATATCAAATCTCTTTTATTCACATACCACCACTTGTGCAATAATGAGGATACAAGTAGCACCAGCCCGTATGGTCTAACAGGGGACTCTGAAGCAAGGCTCTTGGGTTGCTTTCTTAGCCCTGTTGTTCATTTATTTGAATGTTCCCATCCCTGTAGTATGAATATGCTGAATACACAGCGAATAGCTAAGGAGAAGCTAATATTTCTTTCTGCATACTTCAGTGATTTTAGCATAATATTCTGTCTTGCAAATGTGAAATTGTCTGGGGCAATGAACAGTAATTTAAAATATATGGGAATAAATAAGCAGTAGTAGCATTTTTTTCAGTCACCTTATATTTTGTGCTTCTATTTGGAATCAGATTGGAAGGTGATAGCTTTATACAGTCAAAAATTGAGCCAAGTCATTCAGTCATCATCATGCCTTTTGGGGGGGCATGGATAGAGAAGTTAATCTTGCATTGTGTCTTAATTTCCAGTGAATGCCCACAGTACATTACCCTACATGCAGCTATTAGGAGTTTCTTAGTCTTGTCAAACCTCTGATTCCACATTCACAAAAAGGTATTTGTATCATTGAGTTATGGAATGATAACATATCTAATTATGCAATTGAAGGTGCTGTTTCAGTGCGCTCTTTTTGATTTTCCTCTAGTTTCCTGAATAAATAGTGAAAACAAGGGAACCATGCTGTAAAGTGGCCTCTATAAAGATAATTTTTTATGTAAAAAAAAAATCAAGAGTCTCTGTTTAGCCTTTAATACTTTCCTATATATAAACTAAGGATAGATTTTTAATGCAATGGAGAATGAAAGCACTCAAATATTTTATGATCAGTTTCAAGATGAAAGTGTATGCTTAACTGCATAGTTCATTCTTTCCATTTTCAGAAGTCTAATTAAATTATCGGTTCATCTGTAGGCCAGATGTTGAAATAATTTAGTGAAAACTGAAAGAAACTGTGTTAATGGGAAAATAGGACAGTGCTATGGGTTTCCTGTAATTAATGGAAAGCTCTTTGAAAATTCCTCCATTCAAATGAAGTCAACAAATTGAGCCCAGCTGTTGAGCAAACAGTCTTCTCTGTGCCGTGTTCTTGCAAGTGGCCTCAGGCAACTCTGAAGGGATGCAAAACGACAGGCTGTAAGATTGATCTTTAGTGCTGCAGACATACCAAAGCCATCCAGAATAAAGTCAGAGGAGAAATGGAGAACTTCCAAGACGTCTGATATATCCTTGTTCAACACCACTGTGGTGGAGTGGGTTGTTCAGCCTCCTTTAAGCTACCTTCGGAAACATATATTTTTGGTAGAGATTTCTCTTATTGCCTCAGAAGCTATTTCCAGCTATATCAGTCCTCTGTGACTTCCCAGCTTGGCCAGCACTCATTTTGATTTGTCTCTGACTATGAGACAGAGCCACTCTGCATCTGCATACCACGGGGAGGGGAGAAATGCAGGGCCTCGGTGTGCCTTATTTTAAATGTGCAAAGGTGTTTGTTTGTTTGTTTGTTTTTAATGCCAACACTGCTTCTCGCTTGTTTGATGCAGCTAGGTAGGTTGTTTGTTTCTGGAAAGTAGGGAAGGGATGGAGGAAAAGTATAAAAGTTTGATTGGACAGAAAGCAGCAGCAATGTGCAGAAGCAATGTGTAACTTTGCAGTTTGTTTTCATAGCCTGCATTTGAGACAGAGTATTTACAGGGGACACTGCAGTGTGCCTGTCTCTGATAGCATGTGGAAAGCCTCAGACATCCATTTTCAGACAGAAGTCCAGAAATGCTGGTGCTTATCTGAATTATCTGTGTCTCGGGAGGCCAAACTGCTTCTCTCTCCTATCGCTCTCTAGTGATCTCTCTGAAAGAAGGATTTCCTCCGTAATGGGTCCTCCCCATGGAGTAAGGGAAAAATCAGGGCACTTTCCTTCTTCTGCCAGCCTTTTGCATCAAGTATTTCTAGCTTCTGATCACTTTGGGCTAGACTGTGCCCAATAGCTTCAGGGCTTCACAGAGGCAGCATGTGGCCCTGCAGCCTGGAAAGGTGAAGGGAGATAACTATGCCCAAGCAGCAAAGTCCTCTTCCTGGTACTCCATCGCCTGGAGGTTGCCATCATGTTGTATCATCTCTTCAGAGACATATTGCCTTCTTCCTATGTCATACACAGGCACTGTGTTACTATTCCCAACCTCCTCTTCATCCCTTTTAAGATGAATTTCACCTAATAGAGATAGGGGAAAGTCTTCCTCCCAGAGCAAAGTTTCCATGTGCAAACAGTAAATTATGTGCAGGAAGAAAACAACAAAGCCTAAAAACAATGCAGACCAACTTGGGTCCAGGGTTGGGCAGGGGTCTGTCTGGATAAAATGGAAAAGATTAGTACTTAGCTTTGGTTTTCAGCAGAGCAGTATATCACATGGCAATATAGTAAAATATTTTATATCAAAGATTGCTCACCAAGAGCTTCCAGATGAGTTGGTAACACCTAATGGCTCTCACTTCAATGGTGGTTTATTTTGGCAGATCTCCCTGATATTTTGTCATATGCACATCTCATCAAATCTTCCCCCTGCAGACCCATCAGACTCCTTTCCACATAGCCTCCCTTCTCCAAATGTAGAATCAGATGTCCCTGACTCTCAACAGTCAAAATAATATTGTGTTTCCTAATATCGCCTTTAAAAAGCCTGACTTGAAAGGATATTACTTATTCAAGACGTGTATTCTGACTATTGGCAGACTATGTAACACAATTCAAATATTTTCTAAAGCATGCAAGTTCAGCGGCTTGCTAGGGAGAAAAGCAAAAGCATTATTAGTAGCTTCTAACAAGACAAGTTTCCTGGGAAAGTCATAAACACCCCAAAGCATTTATGAAAGAAAAATTACTACAGTAAACCAGCACAGAACAACTTTTTTTTTTTTTTTTTTTAATTAAGAGAGAATGAGTTTCAGTCCAAAAGGAAAGGGTCTGTCAGCTTTCAAAGTTTTAGGATGGCAAGAAAGTCATCTCAACAACATGAAGGAAGACATTGGGTATTCAGCTCACAGATTTACATGTAAGTGTAGGTATCTGCCACTAACTGCCTGTGTATCAGTTGATTTTAGAAAACTAGGCAGTTTGGCAGAAAGCAAATGCCTGCCTTTGTTCCACTCAGTCCCTGTCTACACGCCATTGAGCTCCATTCCATCTCTAAGCCTGGGTGTCCTGGATGTCTTGGGTGACTAAAACACCCATCAGGGCTGGCAGGACCACCAGGAGACCTGCACCCTACTTATTCAGTATCTGGAGATCAGAAGGATGTCCATGGTCATCTCAAAAGGCATTAAACTCCCATTTTAAAAATAGAAGAGTAGGAATGCATCCTCTCCTGACTGTATGGAGCAGATCTCCATTGACGGCAATGGGGTATTAATACTAGATGCAGAAATAACAGATACTAATAGATCTCAGTAGAGACATAAAATCTTGCAGATTCTTCTTTTCAAATGAATTTCCTGCCCTTTGTCTTGCTGTCTTTCCAATTAAAGATGAGAGTAATGCCAAATCTCCAGATTTCACCATGGACCTTGCAATTTTTCCTGTATTTTCACTAAAATTCCCATCTACAAGATTTCCATCACCAACTGAAAAATTTCAACTTTACTGTCTGGGAGAAAAAAAAATGCATCTTGAACATAGGTGTTTTCAAAAAGTCTTGAAAATGGGCCCTGGCAATAGTGATAAAAGGCAAAACGTGGACAGCAAATATGAAGGCTGTGCAAAGAGTTTGATTTCTTAAATCCTCTTACCTGAAGCTACTCTCAGAATCTGGGAGAAACCCAAAAGATTTGAATGCTTAGGACTGAAAATATTGGGACTTTATATGTTGGTCATCAGTGAGGCCACAGAGTAATGGCTTTGTGTGACAGGGATCTATTTTTTTTGATCAGATGACTGAGAAAGAGCTCATGGCCACTTGCGCTTAGGGCTCTTATACCCACCCTTTTTAGGGGTGACCTACTTGAGAGGAATTTTGTGCAACTAATTAGATTTTCCCTAGTAGTTTGGACATTTCCTTTCCTTTCTCTTTTCCTTTGCTACCAAAATGAGTGCATTTCTCTTTTCTTTTGTCCTTTGTGAACCACAAACTGTAAGTGGGTTTTCTTTTTCTTTTTTTTTTTGTGTGGGGAGTGAGTTACATATGGAAAATGTATTTTGTTTTGTAATTAATGAAAACCAGACTTTGGGAAGTTGGCCATCCAGGTCTTTATTTATAAGAGAGCATATTTCTGTGTTTTGTTTATGACTCACTTCTACTTCTTGCATTGTAACTTGGATTTGTTTATGCAAGCTCTTTGCTGAATCCAAGCAACGTGGTGGTATAAGAGCCAATAATTTATGTTGTCCAAGAGGGGAGGACTGTAAGTGATGTTTGTATGCTAAATCTGTCATAGTGAGCAAGGGAAGATTCTGCCACTTGACAGCTCCTGATTATCTACAGAAAATGCTACAACAGCAACTTCATTTTAAACTACTGCTAAAAGATTGCCCTGTTAGCCATGAAGGGAATGATAACCCCCAAATGAACTTTTCTCAAAATCTTGGCCACTTTGGAAACTTCAAAGATTTCAAACCCAAATGACTGCTTGATAGTCAGGTGTAAATTAAGTTTGCAAGTAGATGTGGGCTGAGGTTAATTTAGTGGGATGTTTTATTCTTTACTAAAAAGAAATCACAAACTCAATCATTTCTTTTCCAGCAGCGCAGAACGGGTATGTTAGGAGTGAAAGGGAGCACCAGTTATTGCAATACAGTTTCACTCACAAAGGGATAGTTACTTATAATCCACGTGCAAATCTTGAACTCTGAACAAATGCCACATTTGTTAAAGGACAATGAAACAATTTAAGACAAAAAAAAACAAGCAAGGTCTCGTGTCCTAAGCAAAGGCCCAGGAGCCAAGAAATGCTGGGTTCTTTCCAGCTCTGACAGTGACGCACAACGTGACCTTGGCAAGACACTTAACTACTTTGGACTTCATTCAGATCTAAAGTAAGTGATCTGAACCAGGCAGGAGTAAGCTTACTTCAGGGGCCATTAATGTCAATTATACGACTGATAGTTTCAGCTAGTTTCTGCGGAGATGATAGTAAAGAAATCCAAGTGGGACTAACAAATTTACCACAGGTGAAGTGAGCCACAGAACTTTCAAGTGCCCACTATTTTCCGTAACAAACACTTTTCATACTATCTGACATCCATGGCAAGCATTAAAGACCAATGTGAAGACATCAGGGGTATGTGTTTGGGGTATACAAAGTTTAATAGTTACGGTGGACCAATGTGACACCTATGCTAAGCAGCCCTTTCTTCCCTCCCATTAGAGGCTTAGGAATGAGACTGAAGCAAACCCACAGTAAAGCACTGATGTAGGAAAGTTTTGCTGCTTTAGAAGAGAAGAGAACTGGAGATGGATCACTGAGGACAACTTAACAAAGTTGTGTTTTCATCTAGAACAGTAAAAAAGGAGGTAACAGCAATTCTTCTGGGACTGTAATAATTATTCTTTTATTTTTTTTAATTGCTTGTCTATGCAAAGTCCTTTCTCACAGCCACTGCTTCTTCAGTAGTCATATTCAGCCTCTCAGTCTTGAAAACCCCTAGTCTTCGTGATACTGAAAGCAGACAAAGGAGGGTTTCCATTCACTGTTGTTTGACCCAGCCCTGTTTCTGTCCTTGTCTCCCAACAGCCAGCCCACCACTGAAAAAAAGGTTCAAGCGCCGTGAAATTGAAGCAATCCAGTGTGAGGTGCGCAAGATGTGCAACTACACCAAGATCCTGTCCACAAAGAAGAATCTGGATCACGTGAACAAGATCCTGAAAGCCAAGCGGCTGCAGAGACAATCAAAGACAGGCAATAACTTCGTCAAGAAGCGGAGGGGGCGTCCCCGGAAGCAAACCCTCTCCTTTGATGAAGACTCCAGAGACCAAATGCCCATTCTGGAAAAATGCATTGACCTTCCCAGCAAAAGAAGTCAGAGACCAACACTGAATCCGTTGATATTGGAGCAAGCAGCCACCCAAGACACGATCATGGCCACCATCGAGGCTGTCATACACATGGCTCGAGAGATGCCACCCCTGCCACCTCCTCTCCCTCCTCAACCCCCGCCACCCTCTCTCCCTCCGCCCCAGACGCCACGGGTTGGGAAAAGGAAAAGCAAGTCCCCGCAGGAGGAGGAGGAGGATGTAAAAGTGAAGCGGCACCGGAAAGGCAGAGGAAGTGAAAACAAAGGCCTCCCGTAAGGCCAGCACACCCCGTCGGATGTCGGGTGCCGGTAGCAGGGCACGCCGGGACTGGCGGACTGGAGGCACGCAGTCTGCTTTGCCCCCACGGCAGCACTGGACTTGTCCCTCGGGCAACCGAAACCCATCATGGAGAGCTGTGCCAGCTGGGGTTCACATCTTCCTCTTTATCGCTTCAGTCCCGGCCCCTCAGGAAAGAGGGGGAAATGGTGAGGGGCTGGAAAGGTGGGGGCGAGGGGGGTGGGGGGTGTCAAAGTTGGGGAGACTGTCTACTTTGCAGAGTTTCCAAAACTAATCAGCATCTCGGCATTGCTGTGCTCACACCGTACCCGAAGGCGGGAGGTTGCCCTCACAGAGAGCTGAACGTTGTCACTAGAGCTGCATGCTCGACTCTGATTCTGTTTGGCGGGCCAGGTGAAACTAAGAGTAACCATACCATAGTAGAAATCACTGTAAAAAATAAGGAAAAAAAAGAAAAAAGAAAAAAAAAGAGAAAAAAAAAGAACAAAAAAATAGTGTAATTTTCTCAACTGTGATCTTGGTTATAATCTGTTTTAATTTTTCTTTTTTTTTTTCAGTTTTATATACCTACCAGGTTTTGGGGCAGCATAACCCCAAATGCCTGACTCCTGATAGAACTATATATTTTTTTTTTTTCTCATTTACTTGCCTAGTTACAACTAGCTGCAATATAGACAATAGAAAAGTAGAGCCTTACATGTGCACACTCTCATTCTGAGTGCTATCCCAAGGAACGACGGAATATCACAGCATTTCAAATAAGGTGTACATGGATATTCAGTTATAAGAGCATGTTTCTATGAAGCAACTTGGCATTTGCAATGGCATGTGAAAAAGGGGTCATCCATCAACCAAGTTGTTTTGATGCTTGGTACATATGAGTAGAGAACAGCAAGACACTTCTGGGGAATAGAGTTACAGTAAACATGGACAAAATCACCAAAAAAAAAAAAAAGAATAAAAAGTGAAAAGAAAAAAGTAGGACAGAAAAAATAGAGTAAAAAGACAGGGCCCAACCCTACCAGTTCTTACCACCTGCAATTCCCAGTGAAATTATGGGAAACCCAGGATCCAAATTATTTGCATTGGGTAGCAATGCCTTGATATGTTCTTTTAAAGAAAATAGATAAAGTAGATTGTTTTAAAAAAATAGAGGACAAAACCCTATGGAAAATAGGTTCTTTCTTGGCAATTATTTCTTAAAAAAGAAAAGGAATAAGTGTTCTTATCTGAAAATAAAAATAAAATGTTCAAAGGGTATCAACACTGCAATTGTATTAATGCCACTTTGGACATGTTCTCCAAGTTGTGGTTGCCTTAATAAACTAAAAAGAAATTTTTTTTTGTACATAATGTAATTATAAAGCTCTCAGTCTGCATGGATGCAAACTGTGTGTGACAAATCGTCTCTTTAAATGGTCAGTTCAAATTGTACATTTCTCATTCGAGTTGTACGTTAACCATTGATCTAAATTGGGTAAAATACCTGAGCTCCATTTCCACAGCCCAATCAAAATGTTTAACTCAAAGACTGAACATGAAGCTGTTCCACTGCAGTAACAATGCAATAAAAAAATAATAAAAAAAAGTTGGTTGTTGAAATTTGAAATAGGGAAATAGGTACATTCAACTTTATTTTATTTCTTTTTAAAGTCCTTCAGTACACCCAACACCTGACATGGCAAGATGGATATTAAAATTGGGGGGGGGGGGGGAGGAGGGAAAATTCCAGTAAGGGAGTGGGGAGTGGAATTATTCAATGATTCATAAGCCAACTGTTATTCCCATGACATAGCATGACAGTAAAAAAAAAAAAAAAAAGACAACAAAAAAGAAAAAAGTCCCCACCAAAAAAAAAGAAAGCATTTTTATTCTGTTACTTTTTTACAAAAATCATATCAAGACCATGGTGTTAAAGGGACAGTGGAAACATACAGCTCATTATTCTTAGAGACAGATTTTTCTTCTGTGATAGCACCTTAGCTTATTAAAACTGAATGCATTTGGGGTTTGGACTGGGGTTGGGGGGCTGGGAGAAGGTTTTTTATGTGTTTTTTTTTTAATTTATTTTTTTAAGGCTGGAACAAATGTTGAGATCCTATCTCCTTAAAACTGATAAGATGGATCGCAGAATTTTGTTTCTGATTTTTTTTTGCATCATTCATCATACTCATTTGTGCTTTTTGTTTTCCAATTAATGCAGCTTAGAAATAAACTGATTGGTTGCTGCTTCTGTTACAACCAGCTTTGCCTTTCATTTCTCTTGAATCAGTGCAGTGTTATCGACTGAAGCCGTAGGCCTGCAGGAAAAAAAAATGCTTATGCCTCCTCCAGCTCCTCCTTTCTTCCTTAAAAAGCATTGGACGGCGTTTTAGTTGATTCAGAAACCTTTGGTTTTCCATCTTTCCCTTGGGCCTGCAAGTAGTTGAAAGCGTCTCTTAAAATGCAAGAAAAAAAAAAAAAGGTTTTGTATTCCAGGTAGCCTATAAGCTGAAACTAAGCCATCTATCCTTAGTTTCATCTTCAGTGATCTCTTTATTAGCCTTGAAGGACATTTCAACATGTAGCAAGCGGAACAAATGTCTGAAAGGACCAGATTCTGTCACTGAACGCCTGTTGAGGTTTCAAGATGCATCAGGTCTTACAGAGTGCCAGTAAGGGCACCTAAATGATTCTATGATTCTATGAAATGTACTAGCCAAGATGCTGCTAGAGGCAAAGCCTCCACTTGGAAAGCACAACCCCATATACCCTTCACTGAGCATTTTGCATATGGCGAAGAAAATAAAAAGGCACTTTTAGTCCTAAAAAACTAAGGGTAGCATTCAAGACTTGGTAACTGCAAGCTGTCCAGTTAGGATGGGCTCTACCCTGGATGCCCAAGGTTTGTTTTTCTCAGTGAGAAGATGCTGGGAGAGCACAGCACTGCAGTACTGCCAGGGCTGTTTGTCCGAACACCAGCCTGGTGCAGCCAGTCCTGGATGGCAGGAAGATTAGCTTGTTAACTTGTGTGAAAGCAGGCTGAAAATACTGTTAGATGGCACTCAGAATTTGTGTTCTGCATATTGCATAGTCTACAAATGTGATAAGCAAGTTGCTGACAGAATAATATTATAAGGCGATGTACTACATGCAGATCATAAAGGATTTAGTTTTAGGGCTTAAGGCTAAAATCCCACTCCTGCAGTTTATTACCCAACGATATTCCAGTAATGAGCTTTCTGATTTTTTTTTTTCTTTCTCTACCACTAGGAAGATTTACTGAGGAACTCTCTAAATTCTCTCCACACATTTCCAAGGACTGTATAAAACTGGGACGAAAGCCCTTTTGCTTATTAAGACCAAAAATACTTTTCAAACATGTCCATCGTGTCACAGATTAACATGTCTTAGCATGCTTCAATAAAAACACAAAACAAAATCACATGGCTGTCAGCCATATGAAGTGAGGCCACAGGTTTGCATCCTCTCCATGGGTCCTATATTCTTCAGCCAGGTGTAAAAAGAAAGGGGACAAATTTGCGGAGAAAGAGGAAAAACAAATAAATGATCACTTGTGTCTCCAAGAACTTCATACTGTCAGTTTCTTGAGCCCTTCATTATTAAATTTTCTGTGAAGTACCTTGCACGTTTTTGGGTAACTGTGAAAAAAAAAATGATAGTAGTATCATCATCATCATCATCATCAGCTACTACGGTATCCTACAGCATGGCCCATGCCTCTCCACTTGACAGCAATGCTTTAGACCATCCATGTAGAATATTAGGTTTGTGTTCTCACATTTTTTGGGCAGTCTGGTCTGATGAGGTGCTGGTTCATCACTGGGGTTTCTAAGCACTACAGCAATACGATGAATAAGCAGTAATCACTGTTCCATACACAAGGATTTCCCCAACTCTTAATTTCACATGCCCTGATTAAGGACTTAAGTGCATTTAAATAGTATCCTGAAAGAAAAAAATAATCACAGGAAAAAAAATAAAAACAAAAATAAGATGGTTTTCTGAATTGAGAAAACAAACATCATGCCCTTGCAATGCCTCTTCCTTCCATATCATCCAAAAACTGTGGTGCAGCAGTTCTGAGACAATTAGAAGCACATTTCAACAAAGGACACATATTTGAGATCTGCTTAAGATGCCTGAGTAGGTTGTATAAACCACTACATAGAAAAAAAAGAAAAAGAAAAAAATGTAAAAACATGAAAAGAGCTGCCAATTGGACAACATGGGGAAGCAGTTCAATCCCATGTTGGTTTGTTTTACTTTTCTTTTTATTTTTTAAGCTATTTCTTAAATAATAAATGCACATGAAGTGTTAAATATGTATATACTGTATTTAAAAAAAAATCAAACGAATGGGGCACAAGATTGTTCTATAAGTCGTGCTAGCTAATTTTTAGTTTGTATTCATAAGTGGTTTTTAAAAGCCTTTTTTAAAGTGTAATTTGCATGTTCTACTTTGATTGTATGTAAACATATTTTAGAGCAAAAAATGTATTTGTATTTTATTGAATATAAAGGCAAGAAAAAAACTTGTACATTGTTTGAAATGTTCTTTTTGTAACAGTTTTTATTCATGAAGCATTTTTGTACATTTAAAAATGGATATGGACTTGATGTTCTTTGAGGCTTAGATACATCTGGCATGCTTTAATGTCATGCTCCTTCATGATCTTAGATGTTGGTTTTTAAACATTTTTTTCTAAAACAAAGATCAGTCTTTTTGCTACCAAATCAGGTTAGCACAGTATAGAGCACTTAACTAAAAAAAAAAATTAAAAAAGGAAAAAAAAAGTTAATCCTATTCATATGTTATTCATTCTGTGAAATTAAAGGAATTCAATTCAGTCTAACATGAGTTGTGAATTCTTTTGTCTTATTTTCCATCTGTTTCCCATCACTAAGGAGTTTAATAGTTTTTGGGATACTAATACCATGCATTCACAAGCCCTCTTTATGGTAATGAAGAAAAACATGCTTTGGTTCTGTTTCTTTTTCTCTTCTTCTTTTTTTTTTCCTTTCCTTTTTCCCAGAATATCCTTAAAAGTTAAAAATGGACTGTGCCATGGGCCCCATGGACAAAAGGGAGCTTCCCACATTGAGGCTGTGTGTATCACCAAATGAGCAGAAACATCTATGGTCCAAACCATGTCCCCAGGCACCACCAGTACAGTGGTACCTGCCACACAGGTGGGACTCCCACTCCTGAAGCAAATGGAGCATCGCCTCCAGACTCCTGCAGGGTGAGGAGTCCCAGGGTCCACCACCTTCCCCAGTGGCTCATCAACCTTTGCATGGAAAGCAAATCCCACTCCCTGGAGAAGGCAGTGATGCTCAGGTGGGATAGGTGACAGTGTCCTCTCATGTTATGTATGCCCTTCAGTTTTTTGGGATGGGTTGTCTTGATGGAACAAACTCATCTAACCACTAGGACAACCCCTCTGCTGCTTATACAGCTATTGCTTCCCCCCAAGGTTATGTCCAACTTCATGTAGAGCTGCTCCAAAGATCTCATTTTAATGGGTCTTTTTTCTTTCTCTTCTTTGTATCTTTAACATATGCACAGCCCCAGCATTTGACAACAGTTTGCAAAAGCACTGACATTTTCACTCACTGTTTTTATTGGGCTCTGTGATGTATAAGCCACTGGTCTCTGTAACCACATTTTTGTAAAAGGCCTGTGGTAAGACTTCCTCAGAAGCATCTGTGAACTGTCAAGTTTTGTGCTTGCTGCTGTAGTATCTGAGGACTGATCTCCCCTCCCACCAGCTCTTTTCTGAGATTTACCTCCCACTGCCAGTGAGCACTGCTGTGCTTTCATGGTATCACCTTGCAGGGATGATGGAGAAGGCAGGGAGAGCATCTGCTGGGAGAGAGGGCGTTGTTCGGTTTCTGTCATTGTGTGTGTGTGGCAAGGGATGAGGGCCTTCGTTTGTCAGTTTTTCATGTGTTCATGCCTCTGATCTCTTCTTTTCACCAGACTGCTGACACCATGTACAGTGTCAGAGCACCATACTCCTCTCTGGTCTCCTCCTGGGCTGGAAGGAGTCCTTGTTCAACAGCCTTGTTGGGTTTCTCAAGGTAAAATCAGGCTCTTGCTAGGATCTCTCTGTTTATCCTGGCTGTTTCATCCCTGGTAATTACTCCAGTATTGTCTCCTCTTTCCTCTGAGGAAAAACAAACAAACAAACAAACAAAAAACATTGAAAACCTTAGGAAAAAAGCTTAGGAAAATCACAGGCTTTGGTAGGTTGTTGCTTTTGTTTACTGAAGTATTATTCTCATGTCTATATTTTGCTTGAGTCCAGTGCTTTCCCAATTTACTTTAATACTTTCATTATTAATCTCTGCCTGAAATAATAAAAAATAATGAAAACACCAAGTGTGTCAGAAATAACTGTCATTAGAAACAATGTTCTTTCTTGGTTATCCTCCTTTTATTTTTCTGAGCATCCTTTGCTCACAGAATTAGTGAAGCTCTGTTCAAACCTTCTTTGGTCATCCTCCATATTATTGGAGTTTGAACTTCGGAAGGAATTTCTCATTCTACCCGCAAGGTATGGATAAGGACATGAGTAGTATCCCTAGGGTCAAAGTATGATCTTAATTCACTCTTGATAGTGGAGGTTGTTCATGTCCTCCAGGACAAGTAGGATGACCAAGGTGACCTTCCCTCAGCCTCAGCTGGCAGAGACAAGCCTCGATCTCCCCCATGGTGTCATTTCCCACCAGACTCCATGGCTATCTCATCTGTCAAACTTACGTTGTGTGAAGGGAAGTTTAATTGGTGGAGATGCTTGCAGCTTGTATGCAAATTGGGTGAGCTCATGACAGCGTTATTTGCTATTCTGTAATATGGAGCATGCACATAATTTTAGAACAACTCTTCTGTTACAAAGTAGAGTTTTCCAGTGACTTTGAGGGGATGGATGACAGGATCCTGTGCAAGGTTCTTCAGTACTGTAGTGGGTTTACGTGGCAAGGTTTTGGTAGCAGGGGGCCATAGGGGTGGCTTCTGTGAGAAGGATCTAGAAGCTGCCCCATGTTAGGTAAGGGCCCCGCTGCTGACCGGAGCCGAGCCAATAAGCGATGTTGTTTTGCGCCTCTGTGAGAGCATATTTAAGACAGGGAAAAGAAATGCTGCACCACACAGCATCTGGGAGAGTGAAAGGAGTGAGAAACAGCCTTGCAGGCACCAAGGTCAGTGAAGAAGGAGGGGGAGAGGTGCTCCAGGCACCGGAGCACAAGTCCCCTGCGGCCTGTGGTGAGGACCGTGGTGAAGTAGGCTGTCCCCCTGCAGTCCATGGAGTACCAGGGTGGAGCAGGGTTCCACGTTGCAGCCCGTGGAGGAGACCACGGTGGAGCAGGTGGACCTGCACCGACGGAGGCTGCGGCCTGTGGAAGACCCCTGCCGGAGCAGATTCCGGGCTGGACCTGTAGCCCGTGGAGAGGAGCCCATGCAGGAGCAGGTGACCCGGCAGGAGCTGCTGCTTGTGGGGAATCCAGGTTGGAGCAGTTTGCTCCTGAGGGATGGACCCCGTGGTACGGACCCATATCTGGAGCAGTTCTTGAAGAGCTGCTGCCTGTGGGAAGCCCACGCCGGATCAGTTCAGCAAGGACTGCATCCTGTGGGAGGGACCCCACAGCGCAAGGGACAAGAGTGACCGAGAAGGAGCGGCGGCAAAGAAGCGTTATAGACTGACCATAACCCCCATTCCCCGTTCCCCTGCGCCACTCGGGGGGAGGAGGTGGAAGAGGGTGGATGGGGGGAAGGTGCTTTTGGTTTCTTTCCTTTGTTTCTCACTTCTCTAGCTTGTTAGTAATAGGCAATAAATCTTACTATCTCCCTATGCTGAGTCTGTTTTGCCCGTCACAATAATTACTGCGAGATCTCCTCATCCTTATCTCAATCCTTGAGCCCTTTTCATCGTATTTTCTCCCCATTCCTCTTTGAGGAGGGGGAGTGAGAGAGCGGTTGTGGTGGAGCTCGGCCGCCCACCCAAGTAAAACCACCACAAGTACATATCATCCAGCAAGTTCTGGAAAGCAAAGGAAAGCATAGATAAACTAAAAAATATGTTTGGCCTTCTATTAGTAAGTAATGAACTGCATCATTACTGCAGTAACATAGAGGGTTCCAAGCTAATAGGAAGTACAGAAATCACAGTGAAGTGTGGTGTATCAAACTATCTATGCATTTTTACTGTGAGCTACAGGAACAACTGGCATGAAAGCACCACAGGAGCTGTAAAAGCAGTTGAACAGAATGTTAGTGCCATTGTAAGTCATTTCATTACAACAATTAACTTTCTCTGTAACACAGAGCAGGACCCAGTGGTTCACATTCTCTTATGCAGATCAGCACTATCCATGTCAAATGTGTTAAAGCAGTTTGCAAGAGAAAAAGATCTGTTTTCATTTTCTTCATGGAAACTATTCATCCCGAAGTGGCTTTGGAGTGCCTCTAGTAATATGATGTAATATAAACTACTGTTTTTTGTTGCCTGTAAGAAATGTCATATTGAAAATGTACTAAAAATCAAACGTTTCGAAAAGTTGTTCAGCAGCAGCAGTAGTCAGACCACTATGGTTTTATAAGAGCTGTGGTTGAAAGAAGTGGGGAAAAGAAGTGGAAAGTCCTTGGGAAAAGGATGAAGCAGGAAGATATTTAAGTATTGAGATCTAGTTCTTCTTGGCACCCTTCTGTGCTTCAAAAAAATTATTAAAAATTTCTCCAAGCCCTAGGTATCATGGAGTACATCAGCCCTGCATAAATCAAGCTTGGAGGAAGCACAGTGTTTCTTCTGTAGTGCTTGAAACAGATGTGGTTTTTATGCTATCTGTTTGCTTGGAGGGATTTATCCCCTTCTAAAATCCCTCCCCAGCCAGCAATGCAAAGTTCAGAACAGGGACCCTGTCATCTCTCCATCATTTTCCAGATAACCTGTTCCAGAAGAAGGGAAAATTGAGAGGTATAATTATTTGATTGGCCTTGAGTATCTTTGTAAAGACAAGAAAATGTCTTTCTCCATTCTACTCCCACCCATGCTCATATCTGACAGTTCCTAAACTCGCAACAGATGTTATTGGTAAATAATACTCCAATTAAATCAATAGAAGTTTTGTCATCAACACAATAGGAACAAGATTCCCTGCAGCATCTCCCTGATTTAGCTTGCCACAATAATATTTGTGACCTCAAATACCTTTTAATGTTGCCTCACCCAATAATCTCTTTATATACTGAAAGAACAAGTATTTCAAGCAGAGAATTAATAAAAAAGGACAAACTGTGAAAGCCTCTGCAAGGTAAAGGCAAGGAAGAGAGCACAAGAAGAGCATCTGCAGGTGAGCATTATACAAAAGCACAATTAGAAAAGGGGTGAAAAGTGATCTCTGAAGGAAGCAAATGATGATGTGGCAGAGCTGTAATGAAGATAATGACAAAGAAAGGCACTTCTTAGTTTTCCGGAAGAGAGAAAAAAAAAGCAGCATACCTGAAGGGGAAGCAATGAGCACAGAAACACAAAAGGACAATCATTGGAAGGAGGGAGGTGGAGAGGCTGGAGGATATGAAGATTTAGGTCATGGAAAGAGCATAAAAAGGGAGTTTTCAAGAGAAGACAGAGGAGGCAACGGGCTTGCTTACTGGGACTTTATTACTGCTTTTTAAGCTGACACAGCACTCATTATTTATCCTCATTAAACAGCTACCATCAGGGCATACTTAGTGACCATTAGTCCTTGATTCCCTCTCTTTAAAGTGCAGATAAATAGATTGTTATTGCAAGAAATAAAACTGTCTTTGCTTGGATATTGATACTTAAAAGTTTCCCAAAATCCTGGTCAAGGATTAGCAAATGACAACAAAGGTCTGACAAGAAAGGCAGCTTTATTTACTTCAAAGATATAATAATATTTATGTGCTGTTGATCCCACAGCTTTCCATAGGCAATTTAATGCTGATTCCACATCTAACCCAAGTATCTGAGGGTCAAATACTTTCACCTGCAATGAGTCTCAGCAAATTACTTTCTCATGGGGATACAAGCTGCTTTGTGCCCAAGAACAAGCCATTGTGCAATGCCACTTGTAAGAAGTGGCAAACTTTGAGAAAATGAGTCCCAAATCCTTCAAGCTGGCCTGTGCTGTTGGGTACTCCAATTTCGATGTAGAATACATAGCTCTGTGTGGTCTGAATATTTAAAAAAGCAGCCATGGAGATAGTGGAAGGGCCTCTTAGAGACAAATTTTCAAAAATGTGGCTCTTGCTGACTTCTGTCACACTGTGAATAAAATCGACATGAAGCATTTGTCCTGAAGCCAGCTATTAGGCCTTTGCTCAGGATACTGTGAGAAGGTTTTTGTTTTCCTTTGTTTTCAAATGGTGGTTCACCAGAATGTTATCTCCAGAAGGGCCCGGGTGACCCTGAGGGACAAGATCCTATCAGCAAAGAATTACATTGCTTTATCTTCCTGAAAAAAAAAAAAAAGAAAAAAAAAAGAGAGAGAATCAAAAGGGCATAGTCTCTCCGTGGTCTGAATTACTGTCCTCTCAATTTAGAAAATCACATCAGCACACACTTTTGGAAATTTAAGACATAATATAAACAAGAACTTGCATTTAACCTTTGGCTTAGTCCCACTGACATCAATACGATTTAAACACTTTAAAATTAAATAGATGATTGTTGTGGTTTAACCTGGCCGGCAGCTAAGCACCACACAGCTGTTCGCTCACCCTCCCCCCTCCCTCTCTGGGATGGGGGAGAGAAACGGGAAAGTGAAGCCTGTGAGTTGAGATAAAGACAGTTTATTAAGACAGGAAAATAATAATAATAATAATAATGATAATAGTACTACTACTAATAATGTGTATGAAACAAGTGATGCACAATGCAATTGCTCACCACCCGCTGACCGATGCCCAGCCTATCCCCGAGCAGCCGGTCCCCCCACCCCGGCCAGCCACCCCTACATATTGTTTAGCATGACGTCAGATGGGATGGAATACCCCTTTGGCCAGTTTGGGTCAGCTGTCCTGGGTCTGTCCCCTCCCAGCTCCCGCTGCACCCCCAGCCTGCCCGCTGGCAGAACAGAGCGAGAAGCTGAAAAGTCCTTGGCTTGGTGTAAGCACTGCTCTGCAACAATTAAAACATCAGCATGTTATCAGCGCTCTTCTCATCCTAATCCAAAACATAGCACCCTACCAGCTACTAGGAGGAAAATTAACAGGACATATATCCACCCCTTATTCCATACCATTTATGTCATCCTCAGGTTACACCCTTTCCAATACATTCTAATTAATCACCATTTTCATCTATGGTATATACAATGTCCACTGAGTTTGCATAGTCCGTGACTGACTTCGGACTCCATCTGTCACTTTAAACCAGGACAAGGGTTTCTTTGTCCTTCTTTACTGCAGCCATATGTTTCTGCCCATCCTTCAGTACCTCAAAAAATAAAATGAAAACCTTTTTCTTCAGCTCTCTATAAATAGTTCCCAAGCCTATCCACACTGGGTGTGTTTCTGAAGATACTAGCTATGTAGTTCTGGATCGGTCATTTATTTATATCTTCACCGATAAGGGTGTCCCAAATACTGTAGCTGTCCTGTCTGACTGCTTTAATGTTCAGATCATAGACTGGGCAAGGATGCTGTGGGGGAATCACTGGAGGTGAAGCATGACATTTTTGCTCGGTCTACAATGGATCCAAACACTGAAGGGGAAAGTCCTGGTTCCAGTTAGGACAGAGTTAATCAGCATTGCAGAGACTGGAAGAAGTTTTCATAAGTTAGCAGAAACACAACACCAGCTCCTCATCCTACCAGACCTTTGCTCCAGTCTCATGAGAGCAGAATTACTGCATTTTTATAAAACAGCAACTGCTAGGAGTTTTCTATAATCAGCAAAAACTCTCACTGTAAAAAACTGACTAAGACATTTTAGCTGACTTCCCACTTGATACATTTATTTTTTTTCTTTTTCTTCTTTTTTTTTTCATATACTTACAGATGTAAATGTGGTATGTATACGCATACACAAACTCACACAAATATTATATATAAATGGATGGATATTGTCCTGGTTCCAGTTAGGACAGAGTTAATTTTCCTCCTAGTAGCTGGTAGGGTGCTATGTTTTGGATTAGGATGAGAAGAGCGCTGATAACATGCTGATGTTTTAATTGTTGCAGAGCAGTGTTTACACCAAGCCAAGGACTTTTCAGCTTCTCGCTCTGTCCTGCCAGCAAGCAGGCTAGGGGTGCAGCAGGAGCTGGGAGGGGACAGACCCAGGACAGCTGACCCAAACTGGCCAAAGGGGTATTCCATACCATCTGACGTCATGCTAAACAATATATAGGGGTGGCTGGCCAGGGTGGGGGGCCGGCTGCTCAGAGATAGGCTGGACATCGGTCAACGGGTGGTAAGCAATTGCATTGTGCATCACTTGTTTCATACACATTATTATTATTATTATTGTTATTATTATTTTCCTGTCTCAATAAACTGTCTTTATCTCAACTCACAGGCTTCACTTTCCCGTTTCTCTCCCCCATCCCAGAGAGGGAGGGGGGAGGGTGAGCGAACGGCTGTGTGGTGTTTAGCTGCCAGCGGGTTAAACCACAACACAGGTTCAACGGTGGAGAGAGTGGGGCTGGAGCAGCTCCCCTTGTCCTGGAGATGGGGCGTTGCAATTCTGCTGCTGCCCTTGCTCCACCCAGCTCCATCAGCATTGCTCCTTCCACCCCTGTGCGTGTCTCTGGCTGTCTCTTTGAATCTTTCCTCTGCATTGTCTGGTTTTCCTCCAGGCAGCAGCCGTGAAGCGCCGACTGCTCAGACCTGAGTGAGAGCCCCATACTGAGCGCTGAAGAGCCTCACACAGTTCGGCAACTCTAGCCTTGGACTCCACACTGGCGAGTAGCAGTGCATGCCAGGGCCAGCACATGGTTCGCATCAAATTGCTGTGTTTTATTTTCCTGAGCTATTTTTATTAATGGCTGTTTCTAAATAGACTTCCTGAGCCATGTTCGCAACGCACTTGCTAGTGTAAACTCCAGTATATTCACACCTCCATCTGGTTACAGGAAAACTGCATTTCTGTGCCTTACTGGCCCTGAAGCTGGTCTTTGCCAGTGGGAAGCTTGTGCCTCATTTCCACAGTGTGGAGTTGTACAAACTCAGAAAGCAGCTGATGAACAGTGTCACAGGATCACAGTTTAGTGTTAACAACATTAGGATTAGATAAAGTTTTATTTCTTATCCAGTCCCTTTTTTTAAAATGGTTTTGCTTCCCCAGATGGAAATCTGACATTGTTTTTTGCATTGCATTTTATTCTTGTTGTTGCTGTTTGTTTGTTTTCTGGTTGAGATGAATGATTTTTTCCTTTGATGCTTCTCATACTTCAGAGCCACTTCTTTGCCACTGGGCTATGGCAGCTGAGCTATTGCAGAGCAGAGGTCAGCCTTAACAAAGACTGGTACTCTTTCCTTTGGACAGGAAGCAGCAGGATTTAATGCTCCCATGTATCTAAGCTCTTCCTTTAACTGACTTAAGGAGAAGGCTGAAAATCAGTGATAATGGGTTAAATCCACAGCTAATAGAGATTAATGCAGTTGACTGCTACAATTGGATGTTTTCATACATGGACCAAATAACTTGCAGCCCTGAAATTACTGGTGAACTAAGGTGTTGTGGTTTAACCCGGCTGGCAGCTAAACACCACACAGCCGTTCGCTCACCCTCCCCCCTCCCTCTCTGGGATGGGGGAGAGAAACGGGAAAGTGAAGCCTGTGAGTTGAGATAAAGACAGTTTATTAAGACAGGAAAATAATAATAACAATAATAATAATAATAGTGATAATGGTAATAGTATTAACAATAATAATGTGTAAGAAAACAAGTGATGCACAATGCAATTGCTCACCACCCGCTGACCGATGCCCAGCCTATTCCCGAGCAGCCGGCCCCCCCACCCCGGCCAGCCACCCCTATATATTGTTTAGCATGACGTCAGATGGTATGGAATACCCCTTTGGCCAGTTTGGGTCAGCTGTCCTGGGTCTGTCCCCTCCCAGCTCCTGCTGCACCCCCAGCCTGCTCGCTGGCAGGACAGAGCAAGAAGCCGAAAAGTCCTTGGCCTGGTGTAAACACTGCTCTGCAACAATTAAAACATCAGCATGTTATCAGCGCTCTTCTCATCCTAATCCAAAACATAGCACCCTACCAGCTACTATGAGCTACTTAACTCTGTCCTAACTGGAACCAGGACAGATATCCACCCCTTATTCCATACCATTTATGTCATGCTCAGGTTACACTCTGTCCAATACATTCTAATTAATCACCATTTTCATCTATGATATATAGCAATCATGGTAGTGATGACATACATTATTATATAATAATTAACATACTACAATTCAACTCATGGGCTATTCTCACCCAGTATCAAATCCCCTTGAGGTACACACCGGACCTCCCCATTCTTTTGCATTACCCACCAAGTGCATCCAGGTCCCTGAGCAAAAGCAATTCCACGAATGGGTTTGCCTTTTCCTGAGGCAGGAGTAGCCCAGACTGTTTTACCCAGCATGTTTCTTACGTGCACTACAGGAACTTTATCCCCTTCTACAGTGCGTAACAGGTTTGATTGGGCAGGTCCAGCTCGGTTGGCAGATCCCCTGGTATTGACTAACCAGGTGGCCTTTGCCAAATGTGTATCCCAATTTTTGAATGTCCCAGCACCCATTGCTTTCAGTGTAGTCTTCAACAGTCCATTGTATCGTTCAACTTTTCCAGAGGCTGGTGCATGATAGGGGATGTGATACACCCACTCAATACCATGTTCTTTGGCCCAAGTGTCTATAAGGTTGTTTCGGAAATGAGTCCCGTTGTCTGACTCAATTCTCTCTGGGGTGCCATGTCGCCATAAGACTTGCTTTTCAAGGCCCAGGATAGTGTTCCGGGCGGTGGCATGGGGCACAGGATATGTTTCCAGCCATCCGGTGGTTGCTTCCACCATTGTAAGTACGTGGCGCTTGCCGTTGCGGGTTTGAGGGAGTGTGATGTAATCAATCTGCCAGGCCTCTCCATATTTATATTTCAGCCATCGTCCTCCATACCAAAGAGGTTTTGACCGTTTGGCTTGCTTGATTGCAGCACATGTTTCACAGTCATGAATAACCTGTGCTATAGTGTCCATGGTCAGGTCCACCCCTCGATCACGAGCCCATCTGTAGGTTGCATCTCTACCTTGATGGCCTGAGGTGTCATGGGCCCATCGGGCTATAAATAATTCACCTTTATGTTGCCAGTCCAGGTCCACCTGAGCCACTTCAATCTTAGCAGCCTGATCCACCTGCTGGTTGTTTTGGTGTTCTTCAGTAGCCCGATTCTTGGGCACATGAGCATCTACATGGCGTACCTTTACAACCAGGTTCTCTACCCGGGCAGCAATATCTTGCCACAATGCCGCAGCCCAGATGGGCTTGCCCCTGCGCTGCCAGTTGTTCTGCTTCCATTGCTGTAACCACCCCCACAGGGCATTTGCTACCATCCATGAATCAGTATAGAGATAGAGAACTGGCCACTTTTCTCGTTCAGCAATATCTAAAGCCAGCTGAATGGCTTTCACTTCTGCAAACTGACTCGATTCACCTTCTCCCTCAGCAGCTTCTGCAACTCGTCGTGTAGGACTCCATACAGCAGCTTTCCATCTCCGATGCTTTCCCACAATACGACAGGACCCGTCAGTGAACACGGCATATTTCTTCTCATTTTCCGGTAGCTTGTTGTACAGGGGGGCTTCTTCAGCACGAACCACCTCCTCCTCTGGTGATATCCCAAAGTATTTGCCTTCTGGCCAGTCCATAATCACTTCCAAGATTCCTGGGCGACTGGGGTTTCCTATTCGAGCCCGCTGAGTAATCAGTGCAACCCACTTGCTCCATGTAGCATCAGTTGCATGATGTGTAGAGGGGACCCTTCTTTTGAACATCCAGCCTAGTACCGGCAGTCGGGGTGCCAGGAGGAGCTGCGCTTCAGTACCGACCTCTTCCGAAGCAGATCGAACTCCTTCATATGCTGCCAAGATCTCCTTTTCAGTTGGAGTATAGCGGGCTTCAGATCCTCTGTATCCCCGACTACAAAACCCCAGGGGTCGACCTCGAGTTTCCCCAGGTTCTTTCTGCCAGAGGCTCCAGGTGGGACCATTCTCTCCGGCTGCGGTGTAGAGCACATTCTTTACATCTGGTCCTGTTCGGACTGGCCCGAGGGCTACTGCATGAACTATTTCCTGCTTAATTTGTTCAAAGGCTTGTCGTTGCTCAGGGCCCCATTCAAAAGCATTCTTCTTACGGGTTACTTGGTAGAGCGGGTTTACAATCAGACTGTAATTTGGAATATGCATTCTCCAAAACCCCACGACACCTAGGAAAGTTTGTGTTTCTTTTTTGCTAGTTGGTGGAGACATAGCTGTTATCTTGTTGATCACATCCATTGGGATTTGACGACGTCCATCTTGCCATTTAATTCCTAAAAACTGGATCTCTCGTGCAGGTCCTTTAACTTTATTCTGTTTTATGGCAAAACCGGCCTTCAGAAGGATTTGGACTATTTTCTTCCCTTTCTCGAAAACTTCTTCTGCAGTGTCACCCCACACAATGATGTCATCGATGTACTGCAGGTGTTCAGGAGCTTCCCCCTGCTCCAGCGCAGACTGGATCAGTCCATGGCAAATGGTAGGGCTGTGTTTCCACCCCTGGGGCAGCCGATTCCAAGTATATTGGACTCCCCTCCAAGTGAAAGCAAACTGTGGCCTGCACTGTGCTGCTAGAGGGATGGAGAAAAATGCATTAGCGATATCAATTGTGGCATACCACTTGGCTGCCTTTGATTCCAGTTCATACTGGAGTTCTAGCATGTCCGGCACTGCAGCACTCAGTGGTGGCGTGACTTCGTTCAGGCCACGATAGTCCACTGTTAGTCTCCACTCACCATTAGACTTTCGCACTGGCCATATGGGACTATTAAAAGGTGAATGAGTCTTGCTGATCACTCCTTGGCTCTCCAGTTGACGAATTAGCTTATGGATGGGACTCAGGGAGTCTCGGTTGGTGCGATATTGCCGCCGGTGCACAGTTGTGGTAGCGATCGGCACTTGCTGTTCTTCAACCCTCAGCAACCCCACAACAGAAGGGTCCTCTGAGAGACCAGGCAAGGTAGACAACTGTTTAATGTCCTCTGTCTCCAAGGCAGCTATGCCAAAAGCCCAGCGGAACCCTTTTGGGTCCTTGAAATATCCTCTTCTAAGATAGTCTATGCCAAGGATGCACGGAGCATCTGGGCCAGTCACAATACGGTGCTTTTGCCACTCATTACCGGTTAGACTTACTTCAGCCTCCAATACAGTTAACTGCTGGGATCCCCCCGTCACACCATAAATACAGATGGGCTCTGGCCCTTTATAGCTTGATGGCATTAGAGTACATTGTGCACCGGTGTCTACCAAAGCCTTATACTTCTGTGCGTCTGACGTGCCAGGCCATCGAATCCACACAGTCCAATAAACTCGATTGTCCCTTTCCTCCCCCTGGCTGGAGGCAGGGCCCCTCTAGTCCTGGTCAGAATCTTCGTTTCTGTGTTTAAAGGACTGCCTGCTGGAAGTTGGAGCAGCAAACCTTTCAGAGAACTCCTTTTTCCCAATTGTTTTCCTTTGCAATTCACGTACCCGTGCCTCTAGGGTCGCAGTAGATTTTCCATCCCATTTTCTCATGTCCTCTCCATGGTCACGTAGGTAAAACCACAGGGTGGCGCGGTGTGTGTGCCCACCATATTGTCTTCCTTGCATAGATGAACGTTTACCCCTAATAGCTGAGACACTGGTTTGTACAGGTGGGGAGGAAAATAATCTCTCTTCAAGTTGGTGGATCTTTTCAGAAAGTTTCTCCAAGGTATTCTCTTTTAGCTGGTGGACACTGGTTCGTTCAGGTGAAGGGGAAGATAATCTTTCTTCAAGTTGGTGGATCTTTTCAGAAAGTTTCTCCAAAGCATTCTCTTTTAGCTGGTGGACACTGGTTCGTTCAGGTGAAGGGGAAGATAATCTTTCTTCAAGTTGGTGGATCTTTTCAGAAAGTTTCTCTAAAGCATTCTCTTTTAGCTGGTGGACACTGGTTCGTTCAGGTGGAGGGGAAGATAAATTCTCTTTAAGTTGGTGGACCTCTTCAGAGAGTTTCTCCACAGCTGAGACACAGGCCTTTAGGGAAGAGGAGAGATTTCCTTCGTACTGCCGGAGTATTTTAGTCACTTCATTCACTGTGGGATTCTCCTCCGTTTTCCAGGCTAGTATTGCCAATGAGTTGGCATATGATGATGGGGCACTCTGTACAAACTTCCGCCACATGGGTAGTGTACACCGGACTGCATCTGGATCTGCGGATGTTTGTGCGTCGTCTAGGTCCTTATAAATTACTTCCCGTACGGCCAATTCCCTCAGGTACTGAATTCCCTTCTCCATGGTGGTCCATTTGCTTGGTAAACATACAAGTTCTTCCTTGAAGGGATACCTTTCCTTCACAGCTGACAGGAGACGCCTCCAGAGGCTGCGAGATTGTGCTCCATCTCCAATTGCTTTGTCAATGCATGCGTCCCTAGCAAGGGATCCCAGCCGCCTGGCTTCCTTGCCCTCCAATTCCACATAATTGGCTCCCGTGTCCCAGCACCGGAGCAGCCAGGTGACAAGCTGCTCGCCTATACAGCGACCAAAATCTTTTCGCACATCTCGTAGCTCACGCTGGTAATTTCTGTCCGGGTAATTACTGTTGATTTTTCGACATCCTCATCCTCATCTTCAGTCTTCTGCACCTTTGATGGCCGGTGTAGAGTCCGGGTAGTTACTGTTGATTTTCCGACATCCTCATCCTCATCTTCAGTCTCCTGCACCTTTGATGGCTGGTATGGAGTCCGGGTAGTTACTGTTGATTTTTCGCCATCCTCATCCTCATCTTCAGTCTCTTGCACCTTTGATGGCCCAGCCTCGTCTTCACTACGCCCAGACTTAGCAGAAGACTGTCTGCGTTTTAAACGACCTGAGCCTCTATACCATTTTTTCACCTTGTCTACAGGGGCAACTTGCACTGCTACAGCTCGTTTCTCTGACCCAGACACAGGGTCTGCCACAGGGGTTGGAATACCCTCTGCGGGGTCAACTTGCACTGCTACAGCTCGTTTCTCTGACCCAGCCACAGGGTCTGCCACAGGGGTTGGAATACCCTCTGCGGGGTCAACTTGCACTGCTACAGCTCGTTTCTCTGACCCAGCCACAGGAGTGGGAGCAGCTGCACGAGCTGGGGCAGCTGCAGGAGCTGGAGCGGCTGCAGGGGCTGGAGCTGGAGCGGCTGCAGGAGCTGGAGCTGGAGCGGCTGCAGGAGCTGGAGCGGCTGCAGGAGCTGGAACTGGAACGGCTGCAGGAGCTGGAGCTGGAGCGGCTGCAGGAGCTGGAGCTGGAGCGGCTGCAGGAGCCGGAACGGCTGCAGGAGCTGGAGCTGGAGCGGCTGCAGGAGCTGGAGCCGGAGCGGCTGCAGGAGCTGGAGCTGGAGCGGCTGCAGGAGCTGGAGCGGCTGCAGGAGCTGGAGCTGGAGCGGCTGCAGGAGCTGGAGCTGGAGTGGCTGCAGGAGCTGGAGCTGGAGCGGCTGCAGGAGCTGGAGCTGGAGCGGCTGCAGGAGCTGGAGCGGCTGCAGGAGCTGGAGCTGGAGCGGCTGCAGGAGCTGGAACTGGAGCGGCTGCAGGAGCTGGAGCTGGAGTGGCTGCAGGAGCTGGAGCTGGAACGGCTGCAGGAGCTGGAGCTAGGTTGCTAGTAGCATCAATTGCAGCTCGATAGGCACAAGCCAGACCCCAGCACGCTACAGTGATTTGTGTCACTTTGGAACTGCCAGAGTCATGACACCTTTTTTTCAAGCATTCTGCCAGCTTTTTAGGATTTTGCAGTTGTTCAGGGGTGAATGTCCAAAACACTGGAGGTGCCCACTGCTCTAGAAACCTGCCCATATCCTCCCACACTCCCTGCCACTCGCAACTATCCCGCCTCAAGACAGATCTCCGGATGAGATTCCTAAGTAGTTGTTTAACCCTCCACAAAATCTGAAGCGCATTCAGGAGACATAACAACAAGAGCAGGCTGGTCTGAGTATCCCAAGGATATTCAACATCTCGGAGAGCCACCGTAACTAGCTCGGGGGATAAGAGGGTGGTGGTGAAGGAGAAAGGGAGAGTGAACAGGTAGGGAAACATGTCTTCCCCTGTCCCCTTCACAGATTGGCTCCCTAACGAAAACAGGCAATAGGTGTAATTGCTAATAGTTTCTGAGATATGGGTTCCAAAGTATAGAGTCGACGTCAGTGCTGAGTACAAATACCAGGTTAAAGTCGTGACCAGATATTTCATCATTTCATAAGCCATTGCTACACCGCACAGTACCATAACAATCTTAAACCAGGGCCCGGAAAGGATAAACAGTGCAACAGGGAGCACATACAGAAAGTAACGCACCATAAAACTCAATTTGGAATACAGGTACAGCAGACTGGAGATTAAGACAATCAATATCGTGACTAGCAACTATTAAGCAGGTCCAATACTTATACCAATTTTAGTTTAACACACTCTGGTCAGATTTGTCGATATCTCAACCCTTCGGGCCCCACGTTGGGCGCCAAAAGGACTGTTGTGGTTTAACCCGGCTGGCAGCTAAACACCACACAGCCGTTCGCTCACCCTCCCCCCTCCCTCTCTGGGATGGGGGAGAGAAACGGGAAAGTGAAGCCTGTGAGTTGAGATAAAGACAGTTTATTAAGACAGGAAAATAATAATAACAATAATAATAATAATAGTGATAATGGTAATAGTATTAACAATAATAATGTGTAAGAAAACAAGTGATGCACAATGCAATTGCTCACCACCCGCTGACCGATGCCCAGCCTATTCCCGAGCAGCCGGCCCCCCCACCCCGGCCAGCCACCCCTATATATTGTTTAGCATGACGTCAGATGGTATGGAATACCCCTTTGGCCAGTTTGGGTCAGCTGTCCTGGGTCTGTCCCCTCCCAGCTCCTGCTGCACCCCCAGCCTGCTCGCTGGCAGGACAGAGCAAGAAGCCGAAAAGTCCTTGGCCTGGTGTAAACACTGCTCTGCAACAATTAAAACATCAGCATGTTATCAGCGCTCTTCTCATCCTAATCCAAAACATAGCACCCTACCAGCTACTATGAGCTACTTAACTCTGTCCTAACTGGAACCAGGACATAAGGTATGATCTTATGATGTTTGACATTTTTGAACTTTCTATACTGCAGTCGGTGAAAATCTAATGTCTGAGGAGCACTCATGTCTCCTCCATCGAGTGGTGGCTTATTGAATGCTGATTGGTATTCTGCTTGTTTCCAATTTCTAAGGTTGTTGTAAGGAACACTACACTTACTACTGCTTTGTAATGATATTTGCTGCTGGAAGCTTTCACAGTATTTGGCACAGAGACATCCTAGGGACTGAGAGAGAAAGAAGTGGCTAGCAGGTTCATAGTGCAAAAGGTATAGATGCAAAAGGTATGCCTGTATAGAAATTTATGTACTTGTTTGTGGTCTGCTCCATACTAAATGTTTCAGAATCCTTATTCCGGATAATAAATTCCTCAGAACAAAATGGAGAAGTTGCACTAGACAAAAATTATTTTTTTTTAACTGTTCTATGGTCATAAATTTCAAGGTCAAGCATAAAGACAGGGTTCATCTGCTTCCTGCAGACCATGGGCTGTAGAGGGTTACTCAGTAATTCTTACATCAAGCTCTAAATTCTGCTGTCAAAATCTTGACAAAATAACTGAAAGCAGAGGAAAATCTCCTTCATTCTAGGCAAGGTATTCCAGTAGTTAATTACCTATACATGCTGTGGGTGAGGACTGACCTTTGTAAACAGTGAAAATGTTGTTGAGGGGAAATTTTTAACTTCATTTTATTTATTTCATTCATTTATTACAGAGTCTTTTGAAGAGGAATTTCATGTTAATTTGGTCTCGTGTAATTTTAATGCTTGGGGAAAATAAGAAGTTAATAGCACTGATTTCTTCCAGATGTATGATGAAAGTGGATTTGCAACATTAACTATGCAGCTAATGTGTGGTGTTTTAGAAATATGCTTCATTTACTGTTAAACTGACTTCTCAGTGGCAGAGGCGAACACAAAGGTATAGAAGAGCCAGACAGCATGTAAAAGAAAAGTCTTATGCCATCATTCGCTGGCCATGGCTGCTGCTCCACACCACCCACCCAAGGTGAGAACCAGACACAACCACCATCAGGGAGACAAGGGCCAAGAGTAGGCTTCTCAAAGCAGCTGAGAGGGAAATTGTTGTATGAATAGGCAAAGAATAACATGGAAAAAGCACAGAACAAAAGGAAACCATAACCAAGAAAAGCATATGAAGTAAACAATTGTTCCCTTGGAAACAGGAATGTGAAGGATTCGGAAGTGATTAAGGTGTCATGCAGTATTCTTGCTGAAGTAAAATGCTGTTTAGGCTTCCTGCCATCAGATAGCTTTTTTCAGTGATTTGTTCAGAGAAGTGAATCAACTCCACATCTCTGCCTTGATGACTAGCTTGGATGAGGTCTGATAGGTATTAACATCCCAAAAGTGAAAGATGTGATGGTATACAGACTTGGCCACTTCTGGTTCCCCAGCCCAAATAAGCAAGTACCTAATTAAAGGGGTTAGTTAGAGGAAACCTGTTTAAACTGAAAACAGTTTCATAAGTTAGAACCCTTTGGGAATTCCCTGTTGCTTACTCTCTTCTGAAATTTTGTATTGCTGGAAAAATCAGTTTACTGCTGGAAACTGAACAGGTACTGTATTAAGAAATGTACAATCTGAGAAAAGCAGTTTATAAATCCACATGCTGTATCTGGATACTGAGGGAACCACTGATTATCCAGCAGTGCCTTCTTGAAAACACACAAGGAAAAATTGTAGGACCGCCCCCAAAACAAACAAACAAACAAACAAACCCATTCAACTTACTAAGGGACGTTTTGAGCATTGTGACCAGTTTGTTTAATAGCTACCAAAGGACCTGTCCCCTATGGAAACACCAAGCTGAAAGTCTCTGAATAGTTTCAGTTTTATGACTTGGGTTTCTGCAACCCTGTAGCAATGATTTCCATACTTAAAACTGCAAATCATTCGATAATGTTTTCTTTTTTGTGTGTTGGCTTTAAACATTTCCTGGATCTTCTGTTTTGTGAGAGGGCACTCAAATTTTAAGTAATAGTGAGAAATAGCACTAAGATGTTAAGTAATAGTTTCATATATGCTTGCTTTCTCCATTATGTTTATAATTTTATAGATCTCTGTCATATCCTTCCTTCAGTTGTCTTTTTTTTCCAAGCTAAAACATTAGTTTCTTCAATGTCATTTCATGCTTCATAGTCTGATAAGTTCATACATTTCGTCATCTGATTATCCTTTTTGCCACCGTATCTTTTACAGTTTTAATGTCTTTTTGAGATAGGACAAATGTAAGTGCATGAAATGGTCAGAATATGAAGATTTTTTTTTAATGATTAGTATTAGGCTAATATTTTCAATGACCAAGTCACAATCAACCTTGTATCTCTTCTCTGAGTGGTAGGAGCAGAGGTAGAACCCATGATCAACCATCTTTATTTTCCCCTCCACCGTGCTAATTGTTTTATCCTTGTCTATGTTGCCTCTTCTCTGTTATCTTGCCATTTAAGTTTTTGGTGTTATGAGATCCTTATGTGATGCTTTGCTTTCACTTCTCTACTTGATGAGCTTAAATATTTTTCTTTTTTATTGTTTTTTGTTTAATTATCACTATCCCCCCCTTCCCTCCCGGGTCAGTTTATGAATCTCTGATGAATTAAACAGCAGAGATCTTCAAGGCACATGTGGTAACCTGCCTCCTGTTGGGACACATATTCACTGCTGAGCTAGAAAGGATCTTAAGGATCTTTATTTCCTTTACTTTGGCAAACAGCAAATGCATAAAAATGGATCATTAAAGACTGAAAGAACAGAGGTTTTTTATATTATGCTTTCTAACATAAATAAAAGTAAAATGGAAAAGAAAACATTGTTACATGAAAAGGTCTCTTGCAGATTACCATCAAATTGCATTTTTAGAAGGTTTTTTTTGGTGTGTTCTTTGTGTGTTGTTTTTTTTTTTCCTCCCAAAGGAATTCTGTTCACATTTGAGCTTAGCGACTTTTATCTTTCTTATCCTCTTTTTCCTTCTCTCCTGCTCTGTGGTTCAATTTCTCTGTGGTTCTTCTTCTTTATGCCTGTATACTAATGTGCGAAGCATGGGAAATAAACAGGATGAGCTCGAGATCTGTGTACGGTTTGGAGGCCACGATCTCATTGCAATCACAGAGACGTGGTGGGACAGCTCGCATGACTGGAACGCTGTCATGGAGGGCTATGTCCTTTTTAGGGAAGACAGGCTGGGGAAGCGAGGGGGAGGAGTTGCCCTTTATGTGAGGGAGCAAGTAGAATGTACCCAGCTCCACCTGGGGGAGGGTGAAGAACGAGTGGAGAGCTTGTGGGTGAGAATTAAGGGGTAGGCTGGTATGGGGGACACTGTTGTGGGGGTGTACTACAGGTCACCAGATCAGGAGGAGGAGGTCGACGAGGCCTTCTACAAGCAGCTGGAAGTAGCCTCGCGATCACGGGTGCTGGTTCTCATGGGGGACTTCAATTATCTAGATATCTGTTGGGAAAGCAAGTCGGCCAGGCACACACAGTCCAAACGGTTCTTTCAATGTGTTGAAGATAATTTTCTGACGCAGGTGGTGGAGGAGCCGATGAGGCGGGGGGTGCTTCTGGACCTTGTTCTTACCAACAGGGATGGGCTTGTTAGGGATGTGAAGGTTGGAGGCAGCTTGGGATGCAGCAACCATGAGATGGTGGAGTTCAAGATGGAACTTGGTGGAAGAAGTAAGGCAAAAAGTAGCATTGCTGCCCTGGACTTTTGGAGAGCCAACTTCGACCTCTTCCGGGACCTGCTTGAGGGTATCTCATGGGCTAGATTGCTAGAAGGCAAGGGTGCTTGTGAGAGCTGGGCAACATTTAAACAGCATTTCTTCCAAGCTCAGGATCGGTGCATCCCGAAGAGTAGGAAATCGGGGAAGGGGGGCAGGAAACCTGCGTGGATGAGCAAGGAGCTCATCAACAAGATCAAAAGGAAGAGGAAGGTCTATGAAATGTGGGAAAAGGGCCTGTCCTCTTGGGAGGAGTATAGGAGTGTTGTCAGGGCCTGCAGGGACGTGATGAGGAAGGCTAAAGCCCACCTGGAGGTGAAGCTTGCAAAAGAGATAAAGGATAATAAGAAGGGTTTTATTAAGTACGTAAACAGTAAAAGGAAGACTAGGGATAATGTGGGTCCCCTGCTGAACGAGGGGGGTGTCCTGGCAACGGGGGATGCTGAGAAGGCAGAGTTGCTGAATGCTTTCTTTGCTTCGGTCTTTGCTTCAAGGACTCCCCCCTGGGACTCCTGGACCCTGGAGGGAGGAGAAAGAGTCTGGGAAGTGGAGATCTCCCCCCTGGTTGACGAGGGAGTGGTTCGGGAGTGTCTGAGTAGGATCAACGCACACAAATCCATGGGCCCCGATGGGATGCATCCGCATGTGCTAAGGGAGTTGGCAGAGGTGATCGCCAAACCACTCTCTATCATCTTCGAAAGGTCTTGGAGAACAGGAGAGGTGCCCGAAGACTGGAGGATAGCCAATGTCACTCCGGTCTTCAGGAAGGGCAAGAAGGAGGATCCGGGAAACTACAGGCCAGTCAGTCTCACCTCTGTCCCTGGAAAGGTGTTGGAACAGCTTGTTCTGGATGCCATCTCCAAGCAACTGGAAGAGAAGGTTGTGAGGAGTAGTCAGCATGGATTCACCAAGGGGAAGTCGTGCTCGACCAACCCTGTTGCCTTCTATGATGGCATCACCAGCTGGGTAGATGGGGGGAGAGCAGTGGATGTCATCTACCTTGACTTTAGCAGGGCTTTTGATACTGTCTCCCACGACATCCTGATAGCAAAGCTGAGAAAGTGTGGGATAGAGGAGTGGACAGTAAGGTGGGTTGAGAACTGGCTGACTGGCCGAGCTCAGAGGGTGGTGATCAGCGGCACGGAGTCCAGCTGGAGACCTGTGACTAGCGGTGTTCCCCAGGGATCGGTGCTGGGTCTGGTCTTGTTCAGCATCTTCATCGATGACCTTGATGAGGGAATAGTGTCCACCCTCAGCAAGTACACTGATCATACAAAGCTGGGAGGAGTGGCCGACACGCCAGAAGGCTGTGCTGCCATTCAGCGAGACCTGGACAGGCTGGAGAGCTGGACAGGAAGTAACCAAATGAGGTTTAACAAGAGCAAGTGTAGAGTCCTGCACCTGGGAAGGAACAACCACATGTATCAGTACAGGCTGGGGGATGACCTGCTGGAGAGGAACTCTGCGGAGAAGGACCTGGGGGTCCTGGTGGACGACAGGTTGACCATGAGCCAGCAGTGTGCCCTGGTGGCCAAGAAGGCCAATGGGATCCTGGCGTCATTTTAATAAAGGAGCATGGCCAGCAGGTCAAGGGAGGTGATCCTCCCCCTCTACTCTGCCCTGGTCAGGCCTCAACTGGAGTACTGTGTCCAGTTCTGGGCTCCCCGGTACAAAAAGGACAGGGATCTCCTGGAAAGAGTCCAGTGGAGGGCAACAAAGATGATATGCGGCCTGGAGCATCTTCCCTATGAAGAAAGGCTGAGAGACCTGGGTCTGTTCAGCCTTGATAAGAGAACACTGAGAGGGGATCTTATCAATGTTTACAAATATCTTAACTGTGGGAGAGTGGGATTTGGCCAACCTCTTTTCAGTGGTTTGTGGGGGCAGGACAAGGGGTAATGGCCACAAAATGGATCGCAGGAAGTTCCTCACCAACATGCAAAAGAACTTCTTCACGGTGAGGGTGACGGAGCACTGGAACAGGCTGCCCAGGGAGGTTGTGGAGTCTCCTTCTCTGGAGATATTCAAGGCCCGTCTGGACGCCTACCTGGGCAGCCTGCTCTAAGGAGCCTGCTTTGGCAGGGGGGTTAGACCCAATGATCTCTTGAGGTCCCTTCCAACCCCTACAGTTCTGTGATTCTGTGATTCTCAGTCAAACCCTCCACCCCCATGCCATCAGTTTACCCAAATTTGGTTCTTTGCGGCTTCGTGAAAGACATCCATTCATATATCATTAAAGATATTCAAAATAGACATTAGGGTGAAACAGAGAGCTTCTTCAGGAACTCAGGAAGAAAAAAGAGAGCTTATGAACTCTGAAGGAAAGGGCAGGCAGCACAGGAGGACTATGGAATTGTTGTCAAGTTGTGCAGGGAGACCAAAGCCCAGCTGGAATTCAATTTGGCTAGTGGTGGTTTTACTTGGGTGGGCGGCCGAGCTCCACCACAACCGCTCTCTCACTCCCCCTCCTCAAAGAGGAACGGGGAGAAAATATGACACAAAGAGCTCAAGGTTTGAGATAAGGACAGGGAGATCACTCAACAATTATCATAATGGGCAAAACAGACTCAGCATAGGGAGATAGTAAGATTTCTTGCCTATTACTGACAAGCTAGAGAAGTGAGAAACAAAGAAGAACTAAAAACACCTTCCCCCCATCCACCCTCTTCCACCTCCTCCCCCTGAGCGGCGCAGGGGAACGGGAGAATGGGGGCTGTGGTCAGTCTATAGCACCGTCTCCACCGCTCCTTCTCAGTCACTCTGCCCCTGCACTGTGGGGTCCCTCCCACAGGATGCAGTCCTAGCTGAACTGATCCTGCGTGGGCTTCCCACAGGCAGCAGCTCTTCAAGAACTGCTCCAGATATGGGTCCGTACCATGGGGTCCATCCCTCAGGAGCAAACTGCTCCAACCTGGATTCCCCACAAGCAGCAGCTCCTGCCAGGTCACCTGCTCCTGCGTGGGCTCCTCTCCATGGGCTACAGGTCCGGCCCAGAATCTGCTCCGGCAGGGGTCTTCCACAGGCCGCAGCCTCCGTCGGTGCAGGTCCACCTGCTCCACTGTGGTCTCCTCCACGGGCTGCAGCGTAGAACCCTGCTCCACTGTGGTACTGCATGGACTGCAGGGGGACAGCCTACTTCACCATGGTCCTCCCCACAGGCCACAGGGGACTTGTGCTCCGGCGCCTGGAGCACCTCTCCCCCTCCTTCTTCACTGACCTTGGTGCCTGCAAGGCTGTTTCTCACTCCTCTCACTCTCCCAGCTGCTGTGTGTGGTGCAGCGTTTTTTTTTCCCTGTCTTAAATATGCTCTCACAGAGGTGCAAAACAACATCACTTATTGGCTCAGCTCTGGTCAGCAGTGGGGCCCTTACCTAACATGGGGCAGCTTCTAGATTCTTCTCACAGAAGCCACCCCTATGGCCCCCTGCTACCAAAACCTTGCCATGTAAACGCACTACAGCAGTAAAAGAAAATAAAAAGATGCTTTTATAAATATATCAACAGCAAAGTGAAAGAGTGTTAAAACATAATCTTAATGCTAACTTTGCTATACATTTCACTATATGAGAGTAGGAAAATGTTCCTGTAAAAATCATGCAAGACATCTTTGAAACAGCCATGTCAGTCTATAATTGTGTCCATGATGCAAATTCTTGGATGAAATGAAGGGATATTTCTTATCTTCCAAAGGTTGTCTCTATGTGTGAGACTTAGATTGTACCTACACTTACCAGCTAAGATACACTAGGATATCATAGGAATGGGGTGTGATTGTACTTCTGATAATAACATGACACATTTTTAAGGCTACTAAGAATATACAGTCCAAACAAAATTTCAGTGATGTGAGTGCAAAACCAAAAATTATCAATGATTTATTGACAAACAGGACAGAATGAAGTTCTGCATGGGTATGCACAGTATTATGACATTGATCTGAATAATAAAATAAAAGGAATGCATATTAAACTTGCAAGTGATCTGAGGCTAATGAGAAATGGAGGGTTGAAGTGTCTACCTGAGGTTTAGAATTCATGCTTCTTCTGTAAAAAAATGATGTAATGACCTGAAGAAATGGGATATGATTCCGCAAAAAAAATATATATGTAACAACTGTTTTGAAAAACATTAGCTATGAAAAAAAAAAAGACTGGACAATGACTGGTCCAACTCCTTAGTAGACATCATATCCTTTTTCAAACACATAAAAATGCTGTGTTTAGAGGAGGAAACAGAGTAAGAGATGCTGTTCCTGTTTCCTAGGTGTGGGAAGAGTAATTATGGGCTGAAATTGCAGGAGGTTTTTTGTAAGTCTAATAGTACTAGGTGATTTATTGTTGATTTATATTACCTATGGATGTTGTGAAAGTATTCATAAAGAAATTAGGCAAATATCTATATGAACAACATAATGGATTTAGTTCTGTTTAAGGCATGACAATGTACTATGCAGTCTTTTTGTGATGACTTTTTTACCCTTAATTCTATGCTTATAATAATGAAACAGGAAATCAGGCACTTTATAAGAGAGAATCTGTTTAGTGGACATTAACAACTTCTTTGAGACATTAGATCAAAGCATAGGAACTGGATATGATCCACGTCTCTATGTATATAGCTTGTTACCCTATGATATTTTAGGGAAACGGCACAGTTACGAAACAAAGGCAATGCATATATTAATAAATGACCCAAGAAATAAGTCAGGAAACCTTGTTTCCTTGGTCCTCACCAAGGAAAATCTTTCCTATAAAAATGCATATTCAGACTTCCTAGAATTATGAATCACCTATTGAAAACTATATCAGTGCTGTGAAACTACCCATTGCCTTGCTCTTAATTGAACCAATAGCTGAAAAAGTGGCAATTAATCATAAAGATTTTTTTTCTTGTACTTCTAGCCACTTCATTGGAAACAGGAGTTCCATGAGGCCAAATCTCCTACAAAGCTACTTTTGTTGGAGAAATGCAGCCAGACTATTTGTCAACACAGAGAATGCTCATTTTGGCTGAAATTAAATTACCTAGGGAGCCAAAAAAAAAAAAAGGAATTTACAGATTGTTGATGCCAAGGCAAGTTGCCAGTTTGTTGTTGTTGTTGTTGTTTTTTTCCACTGGCCTTTTCTACAGGGACAAATAAAATGTTGGATAGGTACCTTGCACACCTTTTCTTTCTTTATGGCAACACATCTAACAAATACCAGGCAAAAAAACTAACATAAGGTCAGTATGACTAAATAATCAGAGTATGCGATTTGCAATTCAGCATGCACACATTTGCCATTATATATGTTTTTTTAATACTCAGTTTTAGAGATGATATAGACTATTTATGTATGATTAATTTAAAAATAATTATCCTCAGCTAGGAAAATGAGAAACAATAAATGGGCCATAAAATCTAAACAAACACAGAGGCTGTGGCCATTTCTTTAAATAACAGCTAAGAATATTTACTGCAGTGGCAAAACACATACTGAACTAGCCACAACTGATAGCTGAGGTGAGCTAGCAAATATGATAGCAAATACTACTAGTTAAGAGATATACCCTCATTGTAAATTGTTTCATTTCTGCTTTTGGTGGCTCTTGCATTAACACATTAACATTAAAAAAAAAAAAAAGTGTCATACAAGCTTGTAAAAAAATTACCCTTCTCTTCCCAACTATTTATTTCTAAGAAATTGATTACATAGGAAACAATCAAATGATAATCACCACTTTTACCTACTGAGGAAGATGTCCTAGACTCATATATTCTATTTGACTGCACATTTACACGATATTTTTCTAAGTACTTACATATCAACATACTCTGCAAGAAAATGTCTTATCCCTTGACTTGGAGAGCTTTTACTCACTGAAATTGATATTACCCTTTACATTAGAAAAGAAACTGAAATCAATGGTTACAGGTGTAACACCAACATATGAAATTGTTATAAGTGACACAGCTATTAATTTTTGCAGAGAAATTTGCAGTCATCTCTATTCGTTTGCAAAAACTCTTTGAAATTCTTGGGGCAAGGCTGTCTAATACCTGGCCTGGTTTACATTTGAACTGTATATTTCCTATCTGTATCACACAAGCCTTTGAAATCTTCCTCCCCAAGTATATATATGCATTGACAGGACTCAGTAGATATGACTGAGCAGAATTTATGATTGTCAAGTCATAAATTGCCAGCAATGTGAACTATGATATACAGATTAGCTCACAGTGCACTGTCATAAGTCAGTTCGTTCCACCCAAAGGTATTTCTGGATAAAGCAGGTCTTTAGGGTGACGTTTCTGTGAGATTTTGGGCAGATAAATTCAATTTCTTTGTAGTGTCTGTTTTCTATCTTGTATACATGTGTGATTGCATGTTTATGTATGTGTGTTCTCTTCACCAGAGGGAACAGTTTTTACTGCCATGGTTAAGAAGGCTTGAATCTCTAAGAAGATTGTTTTAATCCTTAAATCCAGTTTCCACCTTAAGCAAAAGCTACTTCTAAGTCCAAAAAGTGATGGGAGGCCCCCTCATGAAAACCCAGTATATGATTCCTATGAACCATCACGCTTCTTGCTTTCTCATCTTAGCCAAAAATATAACAAACAAAACTGGCAGAAAAATACGGTGTGACTGAAGAAGTCTATGTGCAGCCCACAGCTATCAGGGTGGGCTCATTTAATGATCTGGGTTTATAACCTGTTTTGAACTTGGCCAAACAAACAAAATGTCTGTAAAAATGAAAGGCAGATGAAACCTCCATGCAGAAGTACTGGTTTACTGGTGCTCCCTCTTCTCAGGGCTTTTCCAAGGATTTAAGTGTGCTTCACACATGTGAGAGGTCCAGCAAGTCTTTTTTTTTTTTTTTTTTTTTCCTCTCTGTCTTACACAGTGTAAACAGCAAACTTTATAGACAGAAACTAGGTAGCGGATTAGGTTTATGTTGTAAAAGTTACTGTTTTCCGCTGGAAACTAATGAATAATTGCAGCAGTGGGTGCATATGTCTAGACTGTAGAAGGCAGCAAAGTGTCAGAGTTATTTGTGTTGGAAAGCAGCTCAGGATTGTGAAATACTGTGCATGACTGTCCTGCTTTTGGGGGGGGATGTTGGACTGAGGCTGTAGACCAGTTGACTTCTACAGTCAGTGAAAACAATAAAAAATCCAGATCACTGAGACTCTAAATCAACATCCAGAGGAGCTTCTTTCCATTCTATAGATCTCCTAGGCCAACTTTTCTCTTTACTTGAAGAGTACCTAGAGTTAAGGAGAAATCAAGACTAGTGGTATTGGTACTACTGCTGGTGGTTTAGCAAAATACCTCTCTAATAATAAATGGGGGCTAATTATTTTCCCTTTTAAGGACCAGCAAAATCACTGACTTTTAAATGAATTTTCTATAGTATATATTAATAACACTAATATTTTACGTAAAACATATATTGAAAATATATGCTACGTACTTAGAATAAGATAAGGCATAAATTGAGCACCCAAAAATCTAAAAACAAAGGAAATACTGTTACTGAAAAAAGATCAAGACCAAACAAGAAAACTAAACCAAATTTACAGACAACATATACCACAGCACAAACAGAACACATAAAAGAGGAGCTATCAGTACTTGGAGCAGCAGAGAATGACGTGAACTTATTTCCATGAGAAACACCAACTCTTCCATGCAGATCAATTTTACTCATGACAGCTATTATCCATGACTTATTAGCATAAAAAAACATAAAACATAGCACCCTACCAGCTACTAGGAGGAAAATTAACTCTATCCTTACTGAAACCAGGACAATCCCTCATTTTTTCCTTCAAAAAACGAGAAAGGAAGAAAGTATTCTCAAAGGTCATAAATTATTCCCCCAAATAGCATTATGTTTCTGCCTATAAAAATGCTACTACCAATCCAACCTGCTTATAGAAATGGAAGAGAGGAACCAAATGAGATAATTTGGGCATCAGCTATAGCAGATAAACACCTTTCTTTGCGCAGCTTAAACTCACCTTGTGGGCCAGAGCAAGGGAGCTGTGGGAATATCGCCATGGGAGTCGACAAGCCCCATGGTTGGTGATAACATCGGGCTCTTAACGATGAGGCCATCAGGAATGTAAAGAGTTTAGAAGGAACAAAGAAGGGTGATTCAGGAGACACCTTGCTGTCTCGGGTTGCTTGTTCTCCAGCCGTTAAGGCATGGAAGTTGCTGGGTGTTTGGGGTTGCTGGGTAAAGTTGTTGACCAATGAATAGTTAGTGGAGAAGGACTGCTGTGGGGCAAATGGTATAAGAAGGGAGCCTGTCGTCAATAAAAGAGTTGAAGTTATGCCCTCAATAAAGAAATAGAAGTTATGGAACCTTAAAGAACCCTGATGTCCGTGTGGTCACTACGCCACAGGGAACAACTGATTGCTCTTCTTTTGCAGCATATTTCACAAATATTAAAGAGAAGTAATTTAAACAAATAATTAGAGCTGGTAAGAGGAATGGAAAGAAAGGGCAAGAGATGTTGGTAAGACTGGACTTGTGGAATAAATGTAGATAAAAGGTAAGAAGTGAAAATAAGAGTACTGGGGAACAATGGCATGCCATAAGAATATATTTATATCACGACCCTCCTAGTTTCAGTTTAGTGTTAGATATAAACTAAGGAAAAAATAAAACAACTCTGAAGTCAGCTTCCAAGTTATATATGTAGGTTTGCTGAACGATAAGTGTTGAAGTATCTCAAAGCCAGTGTCAACCCAAATCCACCTTGCTGTAGAGATATTAGTTTAGATAACAACAATACAGCCAGACTGCATGATTGTGTCTCTTAGGTGACATAATTAAATACATAATTACATCATTTCTGATTTCAGAGCCAGCTCAAGATGTATAGCCTGGGGTCATCTCACCAGGCTCCCTATGCAGATAGCTAGATCATATTGTACATATATGCTGTCCATTGCACTGGAATTATTTAGATCTGATAGAAAATCAGAGTTCAGAAATGTAGCAGGCCTACCGTAGTGATCCTTTAAAATACCAATAAAAGAGGTTAGCAAACATCTAAGGGAGCTTGAGAGAAAGGAAAGATTTATGTATTTCTCAGACAGTGTATGAAAAACCGAAACAGTTTTACAGTAGAACAAGTTCAAGTATGCTATGTGGTTTCCATCTCATCATGTACTTCTAGTTACTTAACCAAGTGAACCAACTAGAAAATCATAGAATGATAGAATCATAGAATATCCCGAGCTGGAAGGGACCCATAATGATCATCAAATCCAACTCTTGGCACCACACAGGTCTACCCAAAAATTCAGACCATATGACTAAGTGCACAGTCCAATCTCTTCTTAAATTCAGACAGGCTTGGTGCAGTGACTACTTCCCTGGGGAGCCTGTTCCAGTGTGCGACCACCTTCTCGGTGAAGAACCTCTTCCTGATGTCTAGCCTAAACCTCCCCTGTCGCACCTTGACACCGTTCCCGCAGGTCTTATCACTGGTGACTGAAGAGAATAGATTGGTGCCTGCCCCTTCACTCTCCCTCTTGAGGAAGCTGTAGACCATGATGAGGTCTCCCCTCAGCCTCCTCTTCTCCAGGCTGAACAGGCCCAGTGCCCTCAGCCGCTCCTCATATGTCTTCCCCTCTAGGCCCTTCACCATCTTTGTTGCCCTCCTCTGGACACTCTCCAACAGTTTTATGTCCTTTTTGTACTGTGGTGCCCAGAACTGCACACAGTACTCAAGGTGAGGCCGCACCAGCGCAGAGTAGAGAGGGACAATCACTTCCCTCGACCGACTAGCGATGCCGTGCTTGATGCATCCCAGGATACGGTTGGCCCTCCTGGCTGCCAGGACACACTGCTGGCTCATATTCAACTTGCTGTCAATCACAACCCCTAGATCCCTCTCTGCGGGGCTGCTCTCCAGCGTCTCGTCGCCCAGTCTGTACGTATAGCCAGGGTTGCCTGGTGCAGGACCAGGTTGCAGGTCCCGGGTGCAGGACCCGGCACTTGCTCTTCTTAAACTTCATGCGGTTGGTGATCTCCCAGCTCTCCAATCTGTCCAGATCTCTCTGCAAGGCCTTTCCACCCTCATCCGAGTCTACAACTCCAAGTTTGGTGTCGTCAGCAAATTTGCTCAAAACACCTTCTAGTCCTACATCCAAATTGTTTATAAAAACATTTAAGAGGACTGGCCCTAAAATGGAGCCTTGGAGGACCCTGCTAGTGACTGTCTGCCAGCCAGATATGGCCCCATTTACCACAACCCTTTGAGCCCTGCCCGTCAGCCAATTGCTCACCCATCGCATGATGTTTTTTTTAGTTGTATGCTGGACATTTTGTCCGGTAGGATCCTATGGGAAACCGTGTCAAAAGCTTTACTGAAATCCAAAAAGATCACATCAGCTGGTTTCCCTTGATTGACTAGATGGGTAAATTAGAAGTAATGACAACTCATTTTGTAGGTTAATGTGAATGAGTTCAAAAATCATCTACAGTAACTATTGTTGTTGTAATCATAAACATGCAAACCAGTACTAAGAAAATTCAGCGCATTGGCTACTATCATTTTTTTTTTCATTGAAGCAAAGGACAGGTGTGCCTTTTGAGTCAGTATCGCAGGGCTGCTTTATGCGTCTTCCAATCCCATTCTGATACACTTCTGTAAAGATTTAAAAAGAAACTTTTGGGAGAAACAGGAGTGCTGATTACCTTTTTTTTTTTCCTCATTGTTAGAGAGAAAATTAAAACACTGCTGAAGGTACTTCCCTGACAGAGAATTTGTTAAATTTAAAAATCAACTTTAGCCATGATGTCGAACTCCCAGCTGATGCTGATGAACTCTTTTGATACTGCCACCATTTCATCGAACTATGATGCATGATGCATTTCCATTGAATTTCTCCAAGAAATTTATATCCAGTTCTAACTGGAGCATTACCCCGTCTCCAGCTACAAATGAAAATCCTGCTTTTCTTGCATCAAGGATTTTACCATAGATATCCCTCTCTCATCCATGATAGGTCTTTTCTCAAGAAGATTCCTGCCATGAACATCTCTTAGACCTTTATATGGATTTGCAAGCACAATGCACTTAACCGTTGCTTCCTTTTTGAATCAAATTGCTTTGGACATCATGTTTAGTGCCTCTGGAAATCACGATTTCTCCAATGGCAAGCTCTAAAAGTTCAGTTTTGGGTAAACTACATTGCAGTTGCACGTTACATGTATAGGAGGTGCCAGTTACTATGTTCTTCTTTGTTTCCCCAAAAGAGTGTGTGAGAAACACTCCGTAGCCAATAACTTAGGCTCAGGCGAGGATCTCAGTGAAGTAGTAATTTATTCGCGATTGCAATGGCGGGCGCCCCACAAGCAGGAGAGCGCGCCTACTAGTTCCAAAAACACAGTTTATATACTTTTTGATGACAGGACCCTCCCCTGTTTCCCCACTGGAGTGGGTAATCCAGGTTCACAATCTACCTGATGCTTCACAGACAATGCCTGGCCTTCAGTTGCTGGCCTGTTAAATGTCAAATTTCTTTTGACTTTTTTACTGTTTGAAGTGGTAATGTTTCATCACTTATCTGATTTGACTTGACACCGTGATTTTCACCTAATTGCTCTAAGGAGTCCGGCTGTCTGCATTTTACAAGGTTTTCTGTTAAGCTTTCTTATCACTGTAAGCATATTTCAATACCACATTCCTTCCTTCTATACAATGTAACACTGCAAAAACAACATTTCCATTCCCACAATTCCCCCCTTTTCTCTTTTTATAATTTGTTGATTTTTGCAAAATTTTTCTCTAAGGTGTAATTTGGTAGATGTCTTCCTCTTCTTCACTTTCTTTGCTTTCCATTTCCTCTAATATCATCATCTTATCTGAGTAGGGTGGTGGATCCATGGTCATTTGTTTCAAAAGTGCAGTTTCAATTAACCGCTGGACAAGTCGCCTTACACAGGGGATAATGCAACAACCAATGGCTGTCAAAACTCCTGCTACTACAATCAAGGATGTAAATATGGACACTACCATCCCTTTCCATTTACCAAACCAAGATTCCAACCATCCTGTGATGGAAGTGTCTGCTCCTGAGTTTTCTGCCAATTCATTGGCAAGGGTGGTAAGCCCTTGCAATGCTCTAGTTACTGTGCCATCCGGGGCAGTATTGTTAGGGATAAAAGTACAACAACGGTTGCCCAGCATCACGCACACACCACCTTTCTCCGCAAGAATCATATCTAATGCTATTCTGTTTTCCCAAGCCATTTTGCTGGTGGCATCTAGTTGTTCAGCAATTCCTCTTATCGCATCTCTTGTATAGTTTATGAATCTCTGCTGATTATAATAGATATAATTAATCCAATCCACATTTTTATTAATTGTTACCCACCAGAACAGCGACTCAAACCCTGCAGCAATTTCATTCCTGGCTTTATGTTCATCGGGAACTCCTCTAGGCACCCCAATAGAATCTATGCATGCTCTGTCATCGAATGATACTCCTAAGCTTCTTTTACTTCTTCTGGGTATTTGTGATGTTTCTCTTTCAAATGCCAGGGTGAAGGGTATAGCTAATTGAACAAGTGCACAAGTGCCTCCCCAGTTAGATGGCAGGATGGACCGTAAGATCTTCCCTCCACAGTACCACCAGAGATCTGCCCTGGGGATCTCAAGTCTGGAGCAGTTTCCCATCAAGTCCTCGGTAGCATTCAAGGTCCTCGTGCACAAGGCAAATTCTCCCAGATGCCGAGTAGCACTCACACCCTGCCGTGAGAGGCAAGCTGTATGGTTACCTATAGCTGTGGAGAATACAGGGGGAGCCCTGATATTGCTATCATGCAAGGAAGGGAATAGTAAAGAGAGAGACTTACAGGCCTCATTTCCCCAGGCAGTCTTTTCTTGGTACAGTGCAATCATACATCGCATCCCTCGGGAGTCCTCGGTCCACCCCAATGGGCAGGGCACTATCTGGGCAATCAGTCATCCCGAGGCACAAGCATAGCAATTGCTATGGTTGAGACTCTGGACAGTATATTTGACCCATTCTATCCAGGCATTCACATCCCCATACCCTGTTTCAATCTCAAATGTTTGAACTGCCGCATTTCAAAGAGGGCCTCCTGTTTTCTCTCCTGTTTTCTCCTTGAGTTTCTCCCTTTCTCTGATGGCAATAGAGGATCGCTTCCATACAGCTATTCTCAATCTGGCTGTTGGGTCTCTCCCAGTTATTTGTTCCCTCTGCTCAGTTGTCGTTGGGCATTTAAATCTCCACAAGCTAACACCTCACAAGCATCAAACGTGACGGATTGCGGTACATAACCCTCTGTCACATTCACCCATATTTTTATGGGGTATCCCATCTTACTATTATCTGGTCATGCCTTTTCCAAGTTGCCAATTGACCAAGGCCTTCTCTGAGGCCTACAATCACTAAAAACAAAATTAATAGTTGATTTTTCCCTGTCATTATTTTTAAACCTTAGGTTTCCAAATAATTATCAATACAAAGAATAAGATATATGTACACTACTACTAGAACAAAAACCCCTTGGGGGCACTTTGATTCGCTGTAGGCCAGTCCGTTCTCTCAATCGCAAGTCACACTCATTAGTTACCTGTGAAAATAAAAGGTTAGTTTACAATTGTATGCTCTTATCCCACTCAGAGTCCACTATGAGATTTTTCTCTTCGATTTCAGCTTCCAACAAGTCTTCTGTAGGAACAGCTTCCCAGGTACTAGGGTCGACGGATGCCTTCACTCGAGTATAGTGAGTCCAATCTTTTTCTGCAGTTCCTATGGCTGTTTCAGTGGTTAGTAGTACTTGGAATTGTCCTTCCCATTCAGGCTGGGGTTGATACTTTCCAGGCCCGAATCAGGACCCAATTTCCCACGGTTCCTGAGAGATGACAAAGAAGAGGACAACCCCAGAATACAGTTCTTAAGAAAACTCTCTTGTTTCGAATTGTGGTATCTCATCCCTTCTGCCCAGATAGGGTAATCCGAACAGCATCTCATACGGTGAAATTCCTATATCATTTCTTGGTGCTGTTTGAACCTGTAGGAGTGCTAAAGGTAAGCATTTTACCCAAGGAAGTTGGGTTTCTAACACTAATTTAGTTAATTGCTTCTTTAATGTCTGGTTCATTCGCTTTGCCTTCCCAGAAGAGGAGGGGTGCCAGGGGGTGTGAAAATCCCACTCAATCTCTAAGGCCTGCATTAACCCTTGCAGTACTTGTGAAGTGAAATGACTTCCTTGATCTGAATCAATGTTTTCAGCTATCCCATATCTAGGGACTATTTGCTCCAGTGATACCTTAGCCACCGTGTTTGCAGTGGCAGATACGGAGGGGAAGGCTTACACCCATCCAGTCACGTGGTCAATTAGGACAAACAAGTACTTAAGTCTCCCTGCTTTAGGTAACTCAGTAAAGTCTACCTGTCTACTTTGGAAAGGTCGAATCCCTGGCTCCCGTCCCCCTCTAGGTGAGTTACACATGACCTTTTTAATTGCCTTTTGACATACGGTACATCCTCTGCATATTTGCTTCACTAAAGTGTATATTCCTACACAGACATGCTTTGTTAGCACAACATCACGCATTGCTTTCAATTCCCAATGACTCTGTTGATGTAAAACAGTTAATATAATAACAGAACACACTACAAGTTCCATAACAGTTTATATACTTTTTTCCTGGACGACCGGGACCCTCCCCTGTTTTCCATTGACTGGGTAATCCAGGTTCACTATCTACCCGGTGATTCACAGACAATACATGGCTTTCAGTCGCCGGCCTGTTATAAGTCAAATTTCTTTTGACTTTTATACTCTTTGAGGTGGTAATGTTTCTTACACAGTGATTTCCGCCTAATTGCTCTAAGGATTCTGGTTGTCTGCATTTTACAAGGTCATCTGTTAAGCTTTCTTATCACTGCAAACATATCTCAGTACCACATTCCTTCCCTCTAAACAATGTAACTCTGTGCAAAAAATACATTTTTATCCCCCCCCCATCTAGAAATCTACCAAGAAGGAATTCAGGATTCCCTTGCCATGTCAAAGATTTTGTACTTGTTGTGGTTTAACCCGGCTGGCAGCTAAACACCACACAGCCGTTCGCTCACCCTCCCCCCTCCCTCTCTGGGATGGGGGAGAGAAACGGGAAAGTGAAGCCTGTGGGTTGAGATAAAGGCAGTTTATTAAGACAGGAATAAAATAATAACAATAATAATAATAGTGATAATGATAATAGTATTAATAATAATAATGTGTAAGAAACAAGTGATGCACAATGCAATTGCTCACCATCCGCTGACCGATGCCCAGCCTATCCCCGAGCAGCCGGCCCCCCACCCCGGCCAGCCACCCCTATATATTGTTTAGCATGACGTCAGATGGTATGGAATACCCCTTTGGCCACTTTGGGTCAGCTGTTCTGGGTCTGTCCCCTCCCAGCTCCTGCTGCACCCCCAGCCTGCTCGCTGGCAGGACAGAGCGAGAAGCCGAAAAGTCCTTGGCCTGGTGTAAACACTGCTCTGCAACAATTAAAACATCAGCATGTTATCAGCACTCTTCTCATCCTAATCCAAAACATAGCACCCTACCAGCTACTATGAGGAAAAATTAACTCTATCCTAACTGGAACCAGGACAGATATCCACCCCTTATTCCATACCATTTATGTCATGCTCAGGTTACACTCTTTCCAATACCTTGTAATTAATCACCATTTTCATCTATGATATATAGCAATCATGGTAGGGATGACATACAGTATTATATAATAATTAACATACTACAATTCAACTCATGGGCTATTCTCACCCAGTATGAAATCCCCTTGAGGTACACACCGGACCTCCCCATTCTTTTGCATTACCCACCAAGTGCATACAGGTCCCTGAGCAAAAGCAATCCCACAAATGGGTTTGCCTTTGCCTGAGGCAGGAGTAGCCCAGACTGTTTTACCCAGCATGTTTCTTATGTGTACTACAGGACCTTTATCCCCTTCTACAGTGCGTAACAGGTTTGATTGGGCAGGTCCAGCTCGGTTGGCAGATCCCCTGGTATTGACTAACCAGGTGGCCTTTGCCAAATGTGCATCCCAATTTTTGAATGTCCCAGCACCCATTGCTTTCAGTGTAGTCTTTAACAGTCCATTGTATCGCTCAATTTTCCCAGAGGCTGGTGCATGATAGGGGATGTGATACACCCACTCAATACCATGTTCTTTGGCCCAAGTGTCTATAAGGTTGTTTCGGAAATGAGTCCCGTTGTCTGACTCAATTCTCTCTGGGGTGCCATGTCGCCATAGGATTTGCTTTTCAAGGCCCAGGATAGTGTTCCGGGCGGTGGCATGGGGCACAGGATATGTTTCCAGCCATCCGGCGGTTGCTTCTGTGGGAATAGAAATGTTGTTTTTGCAGTGTTACATTGTTTAGAAGGAAGGAGTGTGGTATTGAGATATGCTTACAGTGATAAGAAAGCTCAGCAGGTGACCTCGTAAAATGCAACATTATCATCTCAGAAACAGGCCAGCAACTGAAGGCCAGGCATTGTCTGTGAAGCATCAGGTAGATTGTGAACCTGGATTACCCACTCCAGTGGGGAAACAGGGGAGGGTCCTGTCATCAAAAAGTATATAAACTGTGTTTTGGAACTAGTAGGGGCGCTCTCCTGCTTGTGGGGCGCCTGCCATTGCAATCGCGAATAAATTACTACTTCACTGAGATCCTCACCTGAGCCTATGTTATTGGCTACGGAGTGTTTCTCACAATTTGGGGGCTCGTCCGGGATCCAGTCACTTACTGGGGAGCCCCACCTCCGCAGCAGCAGGAAGGCATGCCCCGCTGATTTCAGCGGTCCTGTGCATCGACGGTGGCGGTTCTGCGGAGAGCTGACAGAGGGCCCGAGACTGATTAAAGAGGCAGGATCCATGAAGTAGTGGGGAAGGGAAGAAGGTAGGCACTCCGGGTTTAAGAATTGATCCGGTAACTCTGTGCACAGACCAAGGTAAGAAATATGAAATATTGCCTTGGGGGTCGGGTGAGACTCTGTGTGATGTGTGATGTGTGATTGAGACGTACTTTTGTACGAAGCGAGTGTGGAGTCCTGATCCGTGGTTCCGTAGCTCCGCGAGGGGCACAGCCGGAGACGGACGAAGCGTGAGATAAGGGAGAGAAAGGAAGAGTCGGGAAATTTGGTGTATGGTAAGCCCTTGCACAGGGAAGTGCTTGGCAATACACCAGGGAAATTTGGTGTGCGGTAGTCCTTGCACGGGGAAGTGCTTGGCAGTACACCAGGGAAATTTGGTGTGCGGTAGTCCTTGCACGGGGAAGTGCTTGGCAGTACACCAGGGAAATTTGGTGTGCGGTAGTCCTTGCACGGGGAAGTGCTTGACAGTACACCAGGGAAATTTGGTGTACAGTAATCCTTGCACGGGGAAGTGCTTGGAAGTACACCAGGGAATCTGGTAAACTCATAGGTGTGCGGTACCCCTTGCACGGTAAAGTGCTTAGCAGTACACCCCCATTTTCCAGAATCGGAACGTTAGTGTGTGGTACCCTGCAGGAGGGAAATTTCTGTAGCAGCACACTGACAAGGGCTAGGAAAAATGGGAAATATGAGTTCCAGGGGACAGGGAGATATCCCTGGGGGAGTGCCTACCGAAAGTTCTTCCTGAAGAATGATAAGAAATTGGAAAAATAATCTCAAAATTAGAGGAGATGATAAAAAAAAAACGGTTAAATATTGTGTATTAGTCTGGACAAAAGAACCAATTAAGGAAACAGCAGTATTTTGGCCAAAATACGGGCCTGATGAAAATTCAGGCTTGAAATTTATGTGTAAACAATAAGATTCCTTTTTTTTGGAGGAGGAGCCAAGTTATGCTCCCTATAATCCTAATATTGCACCGGTGGCAGCAGCAGTCGCTCCAGGAAAGGAGACAGGGACTGCAATTAACACTGTCCCTAGAGAAGAGCTTACTCTAGGCTCTGGCAAGAATTAGAACAAGGTAGAAGAGGTACTGAGAATTTTGCCTTCCCTGATACTAACAGCACTAGCACTAACTGTGTATCCGCTTAAGTGAACTTCCCCCCCTCCTTACCAGCAGAGAGGTTAGGAGTTTCCTAGGACCTAACCTATACTCTTGGGGGGGGAATTATGTATATAAATATGTAGTTTACAGGGAAAGAAATGGGAATGATCAGGAGGAGAGCTGCTATACAAAAATGGGAAAGAGCTCATCCTCCAGGACCAGGGGTAGTACCGGCAGGGCAGAAATAACCACTTGCCGATCCTGGCTGGAAGAATAATTGTGTGCAACACAGAAATCATATGAGAGACTTGGGGTCAGAATGAGAAAGTACCTGGGGATGAATCCTGAGGACCCGGTATCCCAAGGGCTCTTGAAAGTTCATTTTGTGATTAAAGCCTGGCAAGATACACAGAAAATACTCCAGAAGGTGGGGGGATGTAGTGAACAGTCACTGGGGGGCCCTCCTGCGGGAGGCTCTGAACGTGTGTTTTAAGAGGGGAGATGAGAAGGAAAAGCAGAGAGTGAAACTAATGGTATTGACAGTGTAGCAGGTAGTGAGGCAGAGGGTTGGAGAAAGAGAAAGAAAATCTTCAGGGGGAGTCAGGGCCAGGATGGAAAAGAGAGGAAGAGAGATGAAGGAATGGCAGGCAAGGAAGGCTACCTGTGTTGCGGCCTGAATCTTAGCAGGGACAGGCTTTGATGGGATGTTTTAAGTGTGGGCAGGCTGGCCACTTCAGGTAGGAATATCCGGAGTGGAAGAAGGAGGCTAATGACTGAGACTTTGGTGAAAGTACAGGCTGGAGAAAGATAAGAAGAAGTGTTAAAAAGGGTTATTGAAGGTGTTAAAGGTGTGGTATGTAATGTTTGACAGAGCTGTTTTTTTGAATGAGTTGGGAAAGTTGAATGAGTAGGGAAAGAGGATGTAGGCATTATCTAAGTAACAGTCTAGAAGTTTTGGTATATTTGCTGTGGTGTTTGGTCAGTTTCCCAAGTATCGAAAAGCGGGGGGGTGGGGGCGGGGGGGGGGCAGCCTGCTCCACCAGGGGCGTCTCCACAAGCCGCAGGGGACTTCAGCTCTGGCGCCTGGAGCACCTCCACCCCCTCCTTTTGTGCTGACTTTGGTGTCTGCGGGGAGGTTTCTTGCTCCTCGGTCTCCCACCTGCTGTTGAGCAGCAGGTTTTTGTTTGTTTGTTTTCGTGGATGTGCTCTCACAGAGGCACGGACTGTGTTGCTCATGGCTTGGCTCTGGGCAGCGGTGGGCCCCTCTGGGGCCAGATGAAATTGTCCATTATCTGCCACGGGGTGGTTTCTGGATTCTCCTCGTGGGGGCTATCACTGCAGCCCCCTCCCGAACCTTGCCATCAAACACAATACACAGGGGCAGCTAGGTCATTACTGGCCTGTAAAGTATCAGGGATTAAATTAACTAATGAAACCCTAACAAGTGATGGGGGTAGAAGGGGCTGGGATAACAGTGCCACCTTTGGGGGATACCAAGCTGAGACTAGGGGATAAAACGATCACTGGGCAATTATTGTATGTACCCAAGGCAGGGACGAACTTGTTGGGAAGGGATTTGATGATGAAATTGGGCATTCAAATAGTAAATTGTTAGACTGGAATAACAGTGTTATTAATGGAGTGCTCTTAGGCCCTGAGAGCAAAGATATATTCACCTCTGACTGGAAGACTCTGAAGTGGGGGCGGAAGCAACAATACATATGGACAGTTTTACCTCAGGGGTTTACAGGGCCACCGATTAATTTGGGCAAAGTTCTAGAACAGATTTTGGAGCAATTCCAACCTCCCGAGGAGGAAGTACTGTTACAAAATGTGGATGATCGTTTATTGTCAGGACAGGAGAAAACAGTTGTGAAAGAAGCTACTAACAAGCTATTCAACTTTCTGGGAAAGCAGGGCTTGGGAGTATTGAAAAATAAATTACAGTATGTAGAAAGAGAAGTCAGGTATTTAAGGCATCTAATGTCTGAGAGAAAACGGAGAATAAATCCAGAGAGGATTCAGGGAATTGTTGAAAACTAAGAAAGAACTAAAAAGTTTTAAGAGAGATTTCTTTAAGGAATCAGGAGCCACGAAGTCTGAGGGAAAATGGATACTCCCTGATGGGAGAGAAATGCTGAATAAAGCACCAATGAGGCAAATATTAAGCGTTTTACATCAACAGAGTCATTGGGAGGTGCAAGCAATGTATGATGTTGTACTAAGAAAGTATGTCTGTGTAGGAATATACACTTTAGTGAAGCAAATATGCAGAGGATGTACCGTATGTCAAAAGGCAATTAAAAAGGTCATGTGTAACTCACCTAGAGGGGGACGGGAGCCAGGGATTCGACCTTTCCAAAGTAGACAGGTAGACTTTACTGAGTTACCTAAAGCAGGGAGACTTAAGTACTTGTTTGTCCTAATTGACCACGTGACTGGATGGGTGTAAGCCTTCCCCTCCGTATCTGCCACTGCAAACACGGTGGCTAAGGTATCACTGGAGCAAATAGTCCCTAGATATGGGATAGCTGAAAACATTGATTCAGATCAAGGAAGTCATTTCACTTCACAAGTACTGCAAGGGTTAATGCAGGCCTTAGAGATTGAGTGGGATTTTCACACCCCCTGGCACCCCTCCTCTTCTGGGAAGGCAAAGCGAATGAACCAGACATTAAAGAAGCAATTAACTAAATTAGTGTTAGAAACCCAACTTCCTTGGGTAAAATGCTTACCTTTAGCACTCCTACAGGTTCAAACAGCACCAAGAAATGATATAGGAATTTCACCGTATGAGATGCTGTTCGGATTACCCTATCTGGGCAGAAGGGATGAGATACCACAATTCGAAACAAGAGAGTTTTCTTAAGAACTGTATTCTGGGGTTGTCCTCTTCTTTGTCATCTCTCAGGAACCGTGGGAAATTGGGTCCTGATTCGGGCCTGGAAAGTATCAACCCCAGCCTGAATGGGAAGGACAATTCCAAGTACTACTAACCACTGAAACAGCCATAGGAACTGCAGAAAAAGATTGGACTCACTATACTCGAGTGAAGGCATCCGTCGACCCTAGTACCTGGGAAGCTGTTCCTACAGAAGACTTGTTGGAAGCTGAAATCGAAGAGAAAAATCTCATAGTGGACTCTGAGTGGGATAAGAGCATACAATTGTAAACTAACCTTTTATTTTCACAGGTAACTAATGAGTGTGACTTGCGATTGAGAGAACGGACTGGCCTACAGCGAATCAAAGTGCTCCCAAGGGGTTTTTGTTCTAGTAGTAGTGTACATATATCTTATTCTTTGTATTGATAATTATTTGGAAAACTAAGGTTTAAAAATAATGACAGGGAAAAATCAACTATTAATTTTGTTTTTAGTGATTGTAGGCCTCAGAGAAGGCCTTGGTCAATTGGCAACTTGGAAAAGGCATGACCAGATAATAGTAAGACGGGATACCCCATCAAAATATGGGTGAATGTGACAGAGGGTTATGTACCACAGTCCGTCACGTTTGATGCTTGTGAGGTATTAGCTTGTGGAGATTTAAATGCCCAACGACAATTGAGCAGAGAGAACAAATAACTGGGAGAGATCCAACAGCCAGATGGAGAATAGCTAAATGGAAACGATCCTCTATTGCCATCAGAGAAAGGGAGAAACTCAAGGAGAAAACAGGAGAGAAAACAGGAGGCCCTCTTTGAAATGCGGCAGTTCAAACATTTGAGATTGAAACAGGGTATGGGGATGTGAATGCCTGGATAGAATGGGTCAAATATACTGTCCAGAGTCTCAACCATAGCAATTGCTATGCTTGTGCCTCGGGACGACTGATTGCCCAGATAGTGCCCTTCCCATTGGGGTGGACCACGGATTCCCAGGGGATGCGATGTATGATTGCATTGTACCAAGAAAAGACTGCCTGGGGAAATGAGGCCTGTAAGTCTCTCTCTTTGCTGTTCCCTTCCTTGCATGATAGCAATATCAGGGTTCCCCCTGTATTCTCCACAGCTATAGGTAACCATACAGCTTGCCTCTCACGGTAGGGTGTGAGTGCTACTCGGCATCTGGGAGAATTTGCCTTGTGCACGAGGACCTTGAATGCTACCGAGGACTTGATGGGAAACTGCTCAAGACTTGAGATCCCCAGGGCAGATCTCTGGTGGTACTGTGGAGGGAAGATCTTACGGTCCACCCTACCATCTAATTGGGGAGGCACTTGTGTACTTGTTCAATTAGCTATACCCTTCGCCCTGGCATTTGAAAGAGAAACATCACAAACACCCAGAAGAAGTAAAAGAAGCTTAGGAGTATCATTCGATGACAGAGCATGCATAGATTCTATTGGGGTGCCTAGAGGAGTTCCCGATGAACAGGAAGCCAGGAATCAAATTGCTGCAGGGTTTGAGTCACTGTTCTGGTGGGTAACAATCAATAAGAATGTGGATTGGATTAATTATAATTATTATAGTCAGCAGAGATTCATAAATTATACAAGGGATACGATAAGAGGAATCGCTGAACAACTAGATGCCACCAGCAAAATGGCTTGGGACAGAATAGCATTACATATGATGCTTGCAGAGAAAGGAAGTGTGTGTGTGTGATACTGAGCAACCATTGTTGCACTTTTATACCCAACAATACTGCCCCGGATGGCATAGTAACTAGATGTTGTGGTTTAACCCGGCTGGCAGCTAAACACCACACAGCCGTTCGCTCACCCTCCCCCCTCCCTCTCTGGGATGGGGGAGAGAAACGGGAAAGTGAAGCCTGTGAGTTGAGATAAAGACAGTTTATTAAGACAGGAAAATAATAATAACAATAATAATAATAATAGTGATAATGGTAATAGTATTAACAATAATAATGTGTAAGAAAACAAGTGATGCACAATGCAATTGCTCACCACCCGCTGACCGATGCCCAGCCTATTCCTGAGCAGCCGGCGCCCCACCCCGGCCAGCCACCCCTATATATTGTTTAGCATGACGTCAGATGGTATGGAATACCCCTTTGGCCAGTTTGGGTCAGCTGTCCTGGGTCTGTCCCCTCCCAGCTCCTGCTGCACCCCCAGCCTGCTCGCTGGCAGGACAGAGCAAGAAGCCGAAAAGTCCTTGGCCTGGTGTAAACACTGCTCTGCAACAATTAAAACATCAGCATGTTATCAGCGCTCTTCTCATCCTAATCCAAAACATAGCACCCTACCAGCTACTATGAGCTACTTAACTCTGTCCTAACTGGAACCAGGACAGATATCCACCCCTTATTCCATACCATTTATGTCATGCTCAGGTTACACTCTGTCCAATACATTCTAATTAATCACCATTTTCATCTATGATATATAGCAATCATGGTAGTGATGACATACATTATTATATAATAATTAACATACTACAATTCAACTCATGGGCTATTCTCACCCAGTATCAAATCCCCTTGAGGTACACACCGGACCTCCCCATTCTTTTGCATTACCCACCAAGTGCATCCAGGTCCCTGAGCAAAAGCAATTCCACGAATGGGTTTGCCTTTTCCTGAGGCAGGAGTAGCCCAGACTGTTTTACCCAGCATGTTTCTTACGTGCACTACAGGAACTTTATCCCCTTCTACAGTGCGTAACAGGTTTGATTGGGCAGGTCCAGCTCGGTTGGCAGATCCCCTGGTATTGACTAACCAGGTGGCCTTTGCCAAATGTGTATCCCAATTTTTGAATGTCCCAGCACCCATTGCTTTCAGTGTAGTCTTCAACAGTCCATTGTATCGTTCAACTTTTCCAGAGGCTGGTGCATGATAGGGGATGTGATACACCCACTCAATACCATGTTCTTTGGCCCAAGTGTCTATAAGGTTGTTTCGGAAATGAGTCCCGTTGTCTGACTCAATTCTCTCTGGGGTGCCATGTCGCCATAAGACTTGCTTTTCAAGGCCCAGGATAGTGTTCCGGGCGGTGGCATGGGGCACAGGATATGTTTCCAGCCATCCGGTGGTTGCTTCCACCATTGTAAGTACGTGGCGCTTGCCGTTGCGGGTTTGAGGGAGTGTGATGTAATCAATCTGCCAGGCCTCTCCATATTTATATTTCAGCCATCGTCCTCCATACCAAAGAGGTTTTGACCGTTTGGCTTGCTTGATTGCAGCACATGTTTCACAGTCATGAATAACCTGTGCTATAGTGTCCATGGTCAGGTCCACCCCTCGATCACGAGCCCATCTGTAGGTTGCATCTCTACCTTGATGGCCTGAGGTGTCATGGGCCCATCGGGCTATAAATAATTCACCTTTATGTTGCCAGTCCAGGTCCACCTGAGCCACTTCAATCTTAGCAGCCTGATCCACCTGCTGGTTGTTTTGGTGTTCTTCAGTAGCCCGATTCTTGGGCACATGAGCATCTACATGGCGTACCTTTACAACCAGGTTCTCTACCCGGGCAGCAATATCTTGCCACAATGCCGCAGCCCAGATGGGCTTGCCCCTGCGCTGCCAGTTGTTCTGCTTCCATTGCTGTAACCACCCCCACAGGGCATTTGCTACCATCCATGAATCAGTATAGAGATAGAGAACTGGCCACTTTTCTCGTTCAGCAATATCTAAAGCCAGCTGAATGGCTTTTACTTCTGCAAACTGACTCGATTCACCTTCTCCCTCAGCAGCTTCTGCAACTCGTCGTGTAGGACTCCATACAGCAGCTTTCCATCTCCGATGCTTTCCCACAATACGACAGGACCCGTCAGTGAACAAGGCATATTTCTTCTCATTTTCTGGTAGCTTGTTGTACAGGGGGGCTTCTTCAGCACGAACCACCTCCTCCTCTGGTGATATCCCAAAGTATTTGCCTTCTGGCCAGTCCATAATCACCTCCAAGATTCCTGGGCGACTGGGGTTTCCTATTCGAGCCCGCTGAGTAATCAGTGCAACCCACTTGCTCCATGTAGCATCAGTTGCATGATGCGTAGAGGGGACCCTTCCTTTGAACATCCAGCCTAGTACCGGCAGTCGGGGTGCCAGGAGGAGCTGCGCTTCAGTACCGACCACTTCTGAAGCAGATCGAACTCCTTCATATGCTGCCAATATCTCCTTTTCAGTTGGAGTATAGCGGGCTTCAGATCCTCTGTATCCCCGACTCCAAAACCCCAGGGGTCGACCTCGAGTTTCCCCAGGTTCTTTCTGCCAGAGGCTCCAGGTGGGACCATTCTCTCCGGCTGCGGTGTAGAGCACATTCTTTACATCTGGTCCTGTTCGGACTGGCCCGAGGGCTACTGCATGAACTATTTCCTGCTTAATTTGTTCAAAGGCTTGTCGTTGCTCAGGGCCCCATTCAAAAGCATTCTTCTTACGGGTTACTTGGTAGAGCGGGTTTACAATCAGACTGTAATTTGGAATATGCATTCTCCAAAACCCCACGACACCTAGGAAAGTTTGTGTTTCTTTTTTGCTAGTTGGTGGAGACATAGCTGTTATTTTGTTGATCACATCCATTGGGATTTGACGGCGTCCATCTTGCCATTTTATTCCTAAAAACTGGATCTCTCGTGCAGGTCCTTTAACTTTATTCTGTTTTATGGCAAAACCAGCCTTCAGAAGGATTTGGACTATCTTCTTCCCTTTCTCGAAAACTTCTTCTGCAGTGTCACCCCACACAATGATGTCATCGATGTACTGCAGGTGTTCAGGAGCTTCCCCCTGCTCCAGCGCAGACTGGATCAGTCCATGGCAAATGGTAGGGCTGTGTTTCCACCCCTGGGGCAGCCGATTCCAAGTATATTGGACTCCCCTCCAAGTGAAAGCAAACTGTGGCCTGCACTGTGCTGCTAGAGGGATGGAGAAAAATGCATTAGCGATATCAATTGTGGCATACCACTTGGCTGCCTTTGATTCCAGTTCATACTGGAGTTCTAGCATGTCCGGCACTGCAGCACTCAGTGGTGGCGTGACTTCGTTCAGGCCACGATAGTCCACTGTTAGTCTCCACTCACCATTAGACTTTCGCACTGGCCATATGGGACTATTAAAAGGTGAATGAGTCTTGCTGATCACTCCTTGGCTCTCCAGTTGACGAATTAGCTTATGGATGGGACTCAGGGAGTCTCGGTTGGTGCGATATTGCCGCCGGTGCACAGTTGTGGTAGCGATCGGCACTTGCTGTTCTTCAACCCTCAGCAACCCCACAACAGAAGGGTCCTCTGAGAGACCAGGCAAGGTAGACAACTGTTTAATGTCCTCTGTCTCCAAAGCAGCTATGCCAAAAGCCCAGCGGAACCCTTTTGGGTCCTTGAAATATCCTCTTCTAAGATAGTCTATGCCAAGGATGCACGGAGCATCTGGGCCAGTCACAATACGGTGCTTTTGCCACTCATTACCGGTTAGACTCACTTCAGCCTCCAATACAGTTAACTGCTGGGATCCCCCCGTCACACCATAAATACAGATGGGCTCTGGCCCTTTATAGCTTGATGGCATTAGAGTACATTGTGCACCGGTGTCTACCAAAGCCTTATACTTCTGTGCGTCTGACGTGCCAGGCCATCGAATCCACACAGTCCAATAAACTCGATTGTCCCTTTCCTCCCCCTGGCTGGAGGCAGGGCCCCTCTAGTCCTGGTCAGAATCTTCATTTCTGTGCTTAAAGGACTGCCTGCTGGAAGTTGGAGCAGCAAACCTTTCAGAGAACTCCTTTTTCCCAATTGTTTTCCTTTGCAATTCACGTACCCGTGCCTCTAGGGTCGCAGTAGATTTTCCATCCCATTTTCTCATGTCCTCTCCATGGTCACGTAGGTAAAACCACAGGGTGGCGCGGTGTGTGTGCCCACCATATTGTCTTCCTTGCATAGATGAACGTTTACCCCTAATAGCTGAGACACTGGTTTGTACAGGTGGGGAGGAAAATAAACTCTCTTTAAGTTGGTGGATCTCTTCAGAAAGTTTCTCCAAGGTATTCTCTTTTAGCTGGTGGACACTGGTTCGTTCAGGTGAAGGGGAAGATAATCTTTCTTCAAGTTGGTGGATCTTTTCAGAAAGTTTCTCCAAAGCATTCTCTTTTAGCTGGTGGACACTGGTTCGTTCAGGTGAAGGGGAAGATAATCTTTCTTCAAGTTGGTGGATCTTTTCAGAAAGTTTCTCCAAAGTATTCTCTTTTAGCTGGTGGACACTGGTTCGTTCAGGTGGAGGGGAAGATAATCTTTCTTCAAGTTGGTGGATCTTTTCAGAAAGTTTCTCCACAGCTGAGACACAGGCCTTTAGGGAAGAGGAGAGATTTCCTTCGTACTGCCGGAGTATTTTAGTCACTTCATTCACTGTGGGATTCTCCTCCGTTTTCCAGGCTAGCATTGCCAATGAGCTGGCATATGATGATGGGGCACTCTGTACAAACTTCCGCCACATGGGTAGTGTACACCGGACTGCATCTGGATCTGCGGATGTTTGTGCGTCGTCTAGGTCCTTATAAATTACTTCCCGTACGGCCAATTCCCTCAGGTACTGAATTCCCTTCTCCATGGTGGTCCATTTGCTTGGTAAACATACAAGTTCTTCCTTGAAGAGATACCTTTCCTTCACAGCTGACAGGAGACGCCTCCAGAGGCTGCGAGATCGTGCTCCATCTCCAATTGCTTTGTCAATGCATGCGTCCCTAGCAAGGGATCCCAGCCGCCTGGCTTCCTTGCCCTCCAATTCCACATAATTGGCTCCCGTGTCCCAGCACCGGAGCAGCCAGGTGACAAGCTGCTCGCCTATACAGCGACCAAAATCTTTTCGCACATCTCGTAGCTCACGCTGGTATAGAGTCCGGGTAATTACTGTTGATTTTTCGACATCCTCATCCTCATCTTCAGTCTTCTGCACCTTTGATGGCCGGTGTAGAGTCCGGGTAGTTACTGTTGATTTTCCGACATCCTCATCCTCATCTTCAGTCTCCTGCACCTTTGATGGCTGGTATGGAGTCCGGGTAGTTACTGTTGATTTTTCGCCATCCTCATCCTCATCTTCAGTCTCCTGCACCTTTGATGGCCCAGCCTCGTCTTCACTACGCCCAGACTTAGCAGAAGACTGTCTGCGTTTTAAACGACCTGAGCCTCTATACCATTTTTTCACCTTGTCTACAGGGGCAACTTGCACTGCTACAGCTCGTTTCTCTGACCCAGCCACAGGGTCTGCCACAGGGGTTGGAATACCCTCTGCGGGGTCAACTTGCACTGCTACAGCTCGTTTCTCTGACCCAGACGCAGGGTCTGCCACAGGGGTTGGAATACCCTCTGCGGGGTCAACTTGCACTGCTACAGCTCGTTTCTCTGACCCAGCCACAGGAGTGGGAGCAGCTGCACGAGCTGGGGCAGCTGCAGGAGCTGGGGCAGCTGCAGGGGCTGGAGCTGGAGCGGCTGCAGGAGCTGGAGCTGGAGTGGCTGCAGGGGCTGGAGCGGCTGCAGGAGCTGGAGCGGCTGCAGGAGCTGGAGCTGGAGTGGCTGCAGGGGCTGGAGCTGGAGCGGCTGCAGGAGCCGGAACGGCTGCAGGAGCTGGAGCGGCTGCAGGAGCTGGAACTGGAGCGGCTGCAGGAGCTGGAGCGGCTGCAGGAGCTGGAACTGGAACGGCTGCAGGAGCTGGAGCGGCTGCAGGAGCTGGAACTGGAACGGCTGCAGGAGCTGGAGCTGGAGTAGCTGCAGGAGCTGGAACTGGAGCGGCTGCAGGAGCTGGAGCTGGAACGGCTACAGGAGCTGGAGCTGGAGCTAGGTTGCTAGTAGCATCAATTGCAGCTCGATAGGCACAAGCCAGACCCCAGCACGCTACAGTGATTTGTGTCACTTTGGAACTGCCAGAGTCATGACACCTTTTTTTCAAGCATTCTGCCAGCTTTTTAGGATTTTGCAGTTGTTCAGGGGTGAATGTCCAAAACACTGGAGGTGACCACTGCTCTAGAAACCTGCCCATATCCTCCCACACTCCCTGCCACTCGCAACTATCCCGCCTCAAGGCAGATCTCCGGATGAGATTCCTAAGTAGTTGTTTAACCCTCCACAAAATCTGAAGTGCATTCAGGAGACATAACAACAAGAGCAGGCTGGTCTGAGTATCCCAAGGATATTCAACATCTCGGAGAACCACCGTAACTAACTCGGGGGATAAGAGGGTGGTGGTGAAGGAGAAAGGGAGAGTGAACAGGTAGGGAAACATGTCTTCCCCTGTCCCCTTCACAGATTGGCTCCCTAACGAAAACAGGCAATAGGTGTAATTGCTAATAGTTTCCGAGATATGGGTTCCAAAGTATAGAGTCGACGTCAGTGCTGAGTACAAATACCAGGTTAAAGTCGTGACCAGATATTTCATCATTTCATAAGCCATTGCTACACCGCACAGTACCATAACAATCTTAAACCAGGGCCCGGAAAGGATAAACAGTGCAACAGGGAGCACATACAGAAAGTAACGCACCATAAAACTCAATTTGGAATACAGGTACAGCAGACTGGAGATTAAGGCAATCAACATCGTGACTAGCAACTATTAAGCAGGTCCAATACTTATACCAATTTTAGTTTAACACACTCTGGTCAGATTTGTCGATATCTCAACCCTTCGGGCCCCACGTTGGGCGCCAAAAAGACTGTTGTGGTTTAACCTGGCTGGCAGCTAAACACCACACAGCCGTTCGCTCACCCTCCCCCCTCCCTCTCTGGGATGGGGGAGAGAAACGGGAAAGTGAAGCCTGTGAGTTGAGATAAAGACAGTTTATTAAGACAGGAAAATAATAATAACAATAATAATAATAATAGTGATAATGGTAATAGTATTAACAATAATAATGTGTAAGAAAACAAGTGATGCACAATGCAATTGCTCACCACCCGCTGACCGATGCCCAGCCTATTCCTGAGCAGCCGGCGCCCCACCCCGGCCAGCCACCCCTATATATTGTTTAGCATGACGTCAGATGGTATGGAATACCCCTTTGGCCAGTTTGGGTCAGCTGTCCTGGGTCTGTCCCCTCCCAGCTCCTGCTGCACCCCCAGCCTGCTCGCTGGCAGGACAGAGCAAGAAGCCGAAAAGTCCTTGGCCTGGTGTAAACACTGCTCTGCAACAATTAAAACATCAGCATGTTATCAGCGCTCTTCTCATCCTAATCCAAAACATAGCACCCTACCAGCTACTATGAGCTACTTAACTCTGTCCTAACTGGAACCAGGACACTACAGCATTGCAAGGGCTTACCACCCTTGCCAATGAATTGGCAGAAAACTCAGGAGCAGACACTTCCATCACAGGATGGTTGGAATCTTGGTTTGGTAAATGGAAAGGGATGGTAGTGTCCATATTTACATCCTTGATCGTAGTAGCAGGAGTTCTGACAGCCATTGGTTGTTGCATTGTCCCCTGTTGAAAAGGACTAGTCCAGCGGTTAATTGAAACTGCACTTTTGAAACAAATGACCATGGATCCACCACCCTACTCAGATAAGATGATGATATTAGAGGAAATGGAAAGCAAAGAAAGTGAAGAAGAGGAAGACATCTACCAAATTACACCTTAGAGAAAAATTTTGCAAAAATCAACAAATTATAAAAAGAGAAAAGGGGGGAATTGTGGGAATAGAAATGTTGTTTTTGCAGTGTTACATTGTTTAGAAGGAAGGAATGTGGTATTGAGATATGCTTACAGTGATAAGAAAGCTTAGCAGGTGACCTCCTAAAATGCAGACAACCAGACTCCTTAGAGCAATCAGGTGAAAATCACTATGTTAAGTCAAGCCAGATAAGGGGAGAAAACATTACCACCTCAAAAACAGGCCAGCAACTGAAGGCCAGGCATTGTCTGTGAAGCATCAGATTGTGAACCTGGATTACCCACTCCAGTGGGGAAACAGGGGTGGGTCCTGTCATCAAAAAGTATATAAACTGTGTTTTGGAACTAGTAGGGGCGCTCTCCTGCTTGTGGGGTGCCCGCCATTGCAATCGGGAATAAATTACTACTTCACTGAGATCCTCGCCTGAGCCTGTTATTGGCTACGGAGTATTTCTCACACTTCCACCATTGTAAGTACGTGGCCCTTGCCGTTGCGGGTTTGAGGGAGTGTGATGTAATCCATCTGCCAGGCCTCTCCATATTTATATTTCAGCCATCGTCCTCCATACCAAAGAGGCTTTGACAGTTTGGCTTGCTTGATTGCAGCACATGTTTCACAATCATGAATAACCTGTGCTATAGTGTCCATGGTCAGGTCCACCCCTCGATCACGAGCCCATCTGTATGTTGCATCTCTACCTTGATGGCTTGAGGTGTCATGGGCCCATCGGGCTATAAATAATTCACCCTTATGTTGCCAGTCCAGGTCCACCTGAGCCACTTCAGTCTTAGCAGCCTGATCCACCTGCTGGTTGTTCTGATGTTCTTCAGTAGCCCGATTCTTGGGCACATGAGCATCTACGTGGCGTACCTTTACAACCAGGTTCTCTACCCGGGCAGCAATATCTTGCCACAATGCAGCAGCCCAGATGGGCTTGCCCCTGCGCTGCCAGTTGTTCTGCTTCCATTGCTGTAACCACCCCCACAGGGCATTTGCTACCATCCATGAATCAGTATAGAGATGGAGAACTGGCCACTTTTCTCGTTCAGCAATATCTAAAGCCAGCTGAATGGCTTTCACTTCTGCAAACTGACTCGATTCACCTTCTCCCTCAGCAGCTTCTGCAACTCGTCGTGTAGGACTCCATACAGCAGCTTTCCATCTACGATGCTTCCCCACAGTACGACAGGACCCATCAGTGAACACGGCATATTTCTTCTCATTTTCCGGTAGCTTGTTGTACAGTGGGGCTTCTTCAGCACGGGCCACCTCCTCCTCTGATGATATCCCAAAGTATTTGCCTTCTGGCCAGTCCATAATCACCTCCAAGATTCCTGGGCGACTGGGGTTTCCTATTCGAGCCCGCTGAGTAATCAGTGCAACCCACTTGCTCCATGTAGCATCAGTTGCATGATGTGTAGAGGGGACCCTTCCTTTGAACATCCAGCCTAGTACCGGCAGTCGGGGTGCCAGGAGGAGCTGCGCTTCAGTACCGACCTCTTCCGAAGCAGATCGAACTCCTTCATATGCTGCCAATATCTCCTTTTCAGTTGGAGTATAGCGGGCCTCAGATCCTCTGTATCCCCGACTCCAAAACCCCAGGGGTCGACCTCGAGTTTCCCCAGGTTCTTTCTGCCAGAGGCTCCAGGTGGGGCCATTCTCCCCGGCTGCGGTGTAGAGCACATTCTTTACATCTGGTCCTGTTCGGACTGGCCCAAGGGCTACTGCATGAACTATTTCCTGCTTAATTTGTTCAAAGGCTTGTCGTTGCTCAGGGCCCCATTCAAAAGCATTCTTCTTACGGGTTACTTGGTAGAGCGGGTTTACAATCAGACTGTAATTTGGAATATGCATTCTCCAAAACCCCATGACACCTAGGAAAGTTTGTGTTTCTTTTTTGCTAGTTGGTGGAGACATAGCTGTTATTTTGTTGATCACATCCATTGGGATTTGACGACGTCCATCTTGCCATTTTATTCCTAAAAACTGGATCTCTCGTGCAGGTCCTTTAACTTTATTCTGTTTTATGGCAAAACCGGCCTTCAGAAGGATTTGGACTATTTTCTTCCCTTTCTCGAAAACTTCTTCTGCAGTGTCACCCCACACAATGATGTCATCGATGTACTGCAGGTGTTCAGGAGCTTCCCCCTGCTCCAGCGCAGACTGGATCAGTCCATGGCAAATGGTAGGGCTGTGTTTCCACCCCTGGGGCAGCCGATTCCAAGTATATTGGACTCCCCTCCAAGTGAAAGCAAACTGTGGCCTGCACTGTGCTGCTAGAGGGATGGAGAAAAATGCATTAGCGATATCATTTGTGGCATACCACTTGGCTGCCTTTGATTCCAGTTCATACTGGAGTTCTAGCATGTCCGGCACTGCAGCACTCAGTGGTGGCGTGACTTCGTTCAGGCCACGATAGTCCACTGTTAGTCTCCACTCACCATTAGACTTTCGCACTGGCCATATGGGACTATTAAAAGGTGAATGAGTCTTGCTGATCACTCCTTGGCTCTCCAGTTGACGAATTAGCTTATGGATGGGACTCAGAGAGTCTCGGTTGGTGCGATATTGCCGCCGGTGCACAGTTGTGGTAGCGATCGGCACTTGCTGTTCTTCAACCCTCAGCAACCCCACAACAGAAGGGTCCTCTGAGAGACCAGGCAAGGTAGACAACTGTTTAATGTCCTCTGTCTCCAAGGCAGCTATGCCAAAAGCCCAGCGGAACCCTTTAGGGTCCTTGAAATATCCTCTTCTAAGATAGTCTATGCCAAGGATGCATGGAGCATGCGGGCCAGTCACAGTACGGTGCTTTTGCCACTCATTACCGGTTAGACTCACTTCAGCCTCCAATACAGTTAACTGCTGGGATCCCCCCGTCACACCATAAATACCGATGGGCTCTGGCCCTTTATAGCTTGATGGCATTAGAGTACATTGTGCACCGGTGTCTACTAAAGCCTTATACTTCTGTGCGTCTGACGTGCCAGGCCATCGAATCCACACAGTCCAATAAATTCGATTGTCCCTTTCCTCCCCCTGGCTGGAGGCAGGGCCCCTCTAGTCCTGGTCAGAATCTTCGTTTCTGTGTCTAAAGGACTGCCTGCTGGAAGTTGGAGCAGCAAACTTTTCAGAGAACCCCTTTTTCCCAATTGTTTTCTTTTGCAATTCACGTACCCGTGCCTCTAGGGTCGCAGTAGATTTTCAATCCCATTTTCTCATGTCCTCTCCATGGTCACGTAGGTAAAACCACAGGGTGGCGCGGTGTGTGTGCCCACCATATTGTCTTCCTTGCATAGATGAACGTTTACCCCTAATAGCTGAGACACTGGTTTGTACAGGTGGGGAGGAAAATAATCTTTCTTCAAGTTCGTGGATCTTTTCAGAAAGTTTCTCCAAAGTATTCTCTTTTAGCTGGTAGACACTGTTTCGTTCAGGTGGAGGGGAAGATAATCTTTCTTCAAGTTGGTGGATCTTTTCAGAAAGTTTCTCCAAAGCATTCTCTTTTAGCTGGTGGACACTGGTTCGTTCAGGTGGAGGGGAAGATAAATTCTCTTTAAGTTGGTGGACCTCTTCAGAGAGTTTCTCCACAGCCGAGACACAGGCCTGTAGGGAAGAGGAGAGATTTCCTTCGTACTGCCGGAGTATTTTAGTCACTTTATTCACTGGGGGATTCTCCTCCTCTTTCCAGGTTAGTATTGCCAATGAGCTGGCATATGATGATGGTGCACTCCGTACAAACTTCCGCCACATGGGTCGTGTACACCGGACTTCATCTGGATCTGTGGATGTTTGTGCGTCGTTGAGGTCCTTATAAATTACTTCCCGTACGGCCAATTCCCTCAGGTACTGAATTCCCTTCTCCATGGTGGTCCATTTGCCTGGTAGACATACAAGTTCTTCCTGGAAGGGATACCTTTCCTGCACAGCTGACAGGAGACGCCTCCAGAGGCTGCGAGATCGTGCTCCATCTCCAATTGCTTTGTCAATACATGCGTCCCTAGCAAGGGATCCCAGCCGCCTGGCTTCCTTGCCCTCCAATTCCACATAATTGGCTCCGGTGTCCCAGCACCGGAGCAGCCAGGTGACAAGCTGCTCACCTATACAGCGACCAAAATCTTCTCGCACATCGCGTAGCTCACGCTGGTATAGAGTCCGGGTAGTTGCTTTTGATTTTTCGACATCCCCATCCTCATCTTCATCCTCCTGCACCTTTGATGGCCCAGCCTCGTCTTCACTATGCCCAGACTTAGCAGAAGACTGTCTGCGTTCTAAATGACCTGAGCCTCTATACCATTTTTTCACCTTGTCTACAGGGGCAGCTTGCACTGCTACAGCTCGTTTCTCTGACCCAGCCACAGGGTCTGCCACAGGGGTTGGAATACCCTCTGCGGGGTCAACTTGCACTGCTACAGCTCATTTCTCTGACCCAGCCACAGGAGTGGGAGCAGCTGCAGGAGCTGGAGCTGCTGCAGGGGCTGGAGCTGGAGCAGCTGCAGGAGCTGGAACTGGAGTGGCTGCAGGAGCTGGAACTGGAGCGACTGCAGGAGCTGGAACTGGAACGGCTGCAGGAGCTGGAGCGGCTGCAGGAGCTGGAACTGGAGCGACTGCAGGAGCTGGAACTGGAGCGGCTGCAGGAGCTGGAACTGGAATGGCTGCAGGAGCTGGAGCGGCTGCAGGAGCTGGAACTGGAGCGGCTGCAGGTGCTGGAACTGGAGCGGCTGCAGGTTCTGGAACTGGAGCGGCTGCAGGAGCTGGAGTGGCTGTGGGAGGTGGAGCGGCTTCAGGGTCTTTCGCTAGGTTGACAGTAGCATCAGTTGCAGCTTGATAGGCACAAGCCACACCCCAGCACTGACCCAGCCACAGGAGTGGGAGCAGCTGCAGGAGCTGGAGCTGCTGCAGGGGCTGGAGCTGGAGCAGCTGCAGGAGCTGGAACTGGAGTGGCTGCAGGAGCTGGAACTGGAGCGACTGCAGGAGCTGGAACTGGAACGGCTGCAGGAGCTGGAGCGGCTGCAGGAGCTGGAACTGGAGCGACTGCAGGAGCTGGAACTGGAGCGGCTGCAGGAGCTGGAACTGGAATGGCTGCAGGAGCTGGAGCGGCTGCAGGAGCTGGAGCTGGAGCGGCTGCAGGAGCTGGAGCTGGAGCGGCTGCAGGAGCTGGAACTGGAGCGGCTGCAGGAGCTGGAGCTGGAGTGGCTGCAGGAGCTGGAGCTGGAACGGCTGCAGGAGCTGGAGCTAGGTTGCTAGTAGTATCAATTGCAGCTCGATAGGCACAAGCCAGACCCCAGCACGCTACAGTGATTTGTGTCACTTTGGAACTGCCAGAGTCATGACACCTTTTTTTCAAGCATTCTGCCAGCTTTTTAGGATTTTGCAGTTGTTCAGGGGTGAATGTCCAAAACACTGGAGGTGCCCACTGCTCTAGAAACCTGCCCATATCCTCCCACACTCCCTGCCACTCGCAACTATCCCGCCTCAAGACAGATCTCCGGATGAGATTCCTAAGTAGTTGTCTAACCTTAAACAAAACCTGAAGCGCATTCAGGAGACATAACAACAAGAGCAGGCTGGTCTGAGTATCCCAAGGATATTCAACATCTCGGAGAGCCACCGTAACTAGCTCGGGGGATAAGAGGGTGGTGGTGAAGGAGAAAGGGAGAGTGAACAGGTAGGGAAACATGTCTTCCCCTGTCCCCTTCACAGATTGGCTCCCTAACGAAAACAGGCAATAGGTGTAATTGCTAATAGTATCTGAGATATGGTTTCCAAAGTATAGAGTCGATGACAGTGCTGAGTACAATTACCAGGTTAGAGTCATGACCAGAAATCTCATCATTTCATAAGCCATTGTTACACCGCACAGTACCATAACAATCTTAAACCAGGGCCCGGAAAGGATAAACAGTGCAACAGGGAGCACATACAGAAAGTAACGCGCTATAAAACTCAATTTGGAAAACAGGCACACCAGACTGGAGATTAAGGCAATCAACATCGTGACTAGCAACTATTAAGCAGGTCCAATACTTATACCAATTTTAGTTTAACACACTCTGGTCAAATCTGTCGATATCTCAACCCTTTGTGCCCCACGTTGGGCGCCAAAAGGACTGTTGTGGTTTAACCCGTCCGGCAGCTAAACACCACACAGCCGTTCGCTCACCCTCCCCCCTCCCTCTCCGGGATGGGGGAGAGAAACGGGAAAGTGAAGCCTGTGTTGAGATAAAGACAGTTTATTAAGACAGGAAAATAATAATAACAGTAATAATAATAATAATAATGTGTAAGAAAACAAGTGATGCACAATGCAATTGCTCACCACCCGCTGACCGATGCCCAGCCTATCCCCGAGCAGCCGGCCCCCCACCCTGGCCAGCCACCCCTATATATTGTTTAGCATGACGTCAGATGGTATGGAATACCCCTTTGGCCAGTTTGGGTCAGCTGTCCTGGGTCTGTCCCCTCCCAGCTCCTGCTGCACCCCTAGCCTGCTTGCTGGCAGGACAGAGCGAGAAGCCGAAAAGTCCTTGGCCTGGTGTAAACACTGCTCTGCAACAATTAAAACATCAGCATGTTATCAGCGCTCTTCTCATCCTAATCCAAAACATAGCACCCTACCAGCTACTAGGAGGAAAATTAACTCTGTCCTAACTGGAACCAGGACAACCTGGTAATCCAGTTGCAAATATCCTTGGAAAGAGAAACATGTCAGCCTCATGATTCACCTCTGAGTTCAGCCAGTTTTCACACCAGTGGAATTAACACTGGCGTGAAATGAGCCATCCAGGCCCAGTGCATACGTGTGAGTCTGGAGCCATCCTCATAAACCTCCCGTGCAGGACTTGGTTCAGTGCTGCCCAGCCACACATTAGAAACACGACAAGCTTGTTATTCCTGACTTGGCAAAGCAGTTAACTGTGCACTTAAACTAGTTTGTGCTTCAACTGGTGCGTAACTGCTCCGCTGTGCTCTGGGCCGGGTGGTGTCAGGAGATGCAGAGTTCCCTCCGGAGGCCCTGCACCATGCATCTGGAAGGGCTGCATGGTTTCTCTTCCCCATTGCTACTGGGCCAGCCTCATGGCTGGAGCTGAGACACATTTGAAGCTTGCATGGAAAGATGTTTGCCTGGCTTGTTCCCTTGCAATGTTTGTCCTAGGGACAGGGACCATCAGTCCCTGAAGATACCACTCTGGCACTTTATATTCATGCTTCAAAAAGAGAGAAAGTTGTAAGAGAGGAGTCAGGATTTTAGCATGTAGCAGGATTTTTATTTTTATTTTTATTTCTTATAGTAATTATCCTAACAGCATCTCTTACTCCCACTCTTTGCCCTCATCTTTTTACCTCTGTGGGTGTCCCCCCCAGTCCTTGCAGCAGTGTCGCCAGAGAGAACCTTGGTCCTCTGTGACCCTCCACGGTCCAGATGTCCCTGTTGGTGACAGCAATGCAGAGCTGCCCAGGGCCCCAAAGCTGCAGGCAATTTCTGGTGGCACTGATCAGCTGCATGCTCCCAGGGGTGATTTTCTGTAATATTTCTGGTTCTCTGCTGCACTCAAAACATCTTGAGGGCGTATAATCACCAGCACAGTAGTGAGCTGTCAGGATGGAAGTGGGATTTACAGTGTGGGCTTTTCTGGGAGAAGACGGGGATGGTAAAAGATCTCCTGGGTCATTGCTGAAGCACTCAGTACAGTACCAGGGGGCAAGGGGTTGGAGATTTAGGAGGAAGCCAGAATGTTTAGCCAGCACTGGGACACCAGTACAGAGTCACTCCATCTACCTGATCAGAGAGACCCTTTGGCACATGTTAAGATGCTCTCTGTTGACTTGTTGGCCATACCAGCATGACATCTAGGTTGTATTGATGATGGCCGTGCATCCCTGCTTTCACCTGTGTGATTCGGGTTTTGCACAGAGTTATCACAGAAAAAAAGCCGATTTTCTTCCCTTTCCTATATTACTCATTTGAGAAGTTTATTTATTAATGTGAGGTGTCTCTGACCATATGGAAGCAGGTCCACAACCAAAAATAAGATGAACACATCTGAAGGCTTCAGTCTATTTTTTCAGTGCCGTATCGAATTAAAATAGAAATCCAAATGACTTGCCTTGTTTCCCATTGAGAGCTTGCAACTATATAGAGGCACAGTGAGCAAATTGTGTGATTATTGCTTTTCCCAGAGAAATTGTTCTCTGTTAAGATGAGATATTAAAGTCAGGGCCTGCTGTGCAGAAAACAGGCTGAAGCAAGCCAAGCTTTCAGATGTTCTGCTGTGGTTTGTACTGTTTCCCAGCAATATTGTCATTCTAGCTGTGATTGCTAGCCGACAGGAAAGAAATGCTACCTACAAATATTTTTTGGAGGAAAAGTTAGAAATTTTATTAGGTACAACAAGAAAAGTAACACTGTAGTAGGAAACAAAACCCTTTGATCACTAGTTCATTGTATCTTTACATTTTGTGGTGATTTTATTGTACGTGCCAAAAGTGCCAAACTAGCACTGCAGTCGTTTTGTTCTGGGATCTCTGAAATACTTTTGCACCCAATGCATGTGCTGTTGGGGAAGGACTCTGCAAAAAAAAGGAGCCCAGGAGAGCCTTTTTGCTGGGGATGGCGATGGGAACGAGCCATGCAAAGCTGCCATGCAAAACTGCACGCTGGCACAGCAATGCATTCTTGCCCTCCCTCTGCAGCCACATGATGTGGCTGGTGGAGGGATGCTGAAAGAGGGACATGAAATGGTCATCAAATGAGGGAGCCTCATACATAACTCATGAAGTGCGGCAAACCTTTGTACCAGACAAGATCACCCATTGAACTGCCCTTCAATGGGCCACTTCTCACTTACACCATGCAAGATCACTACATACTGTCTGAATGGGAGCAATACTAGTCTTTCTTACATTATTCTGAAACAATACACCAATCTTTCTTTTAGTAGCAAGTAGGCAATTTGGGCTACAAAGCCCAATTAATCCCTACTTCTTCATCTAAGGATGCCAGCAGAGAAGCTAATTACCAGCTCCTCTTCAAGGGTAGGTTCATTGTCAGCTAGGGATGAGGATGAGACCTCTATTCACTCCCTAATATATTATGTTCAGGGACTAACCAGACTGACATTAGTCCTGATTTACAGAAACTCTTTAAGAGAGGGCTGGATTTGAACCAAAGCAACTGCAGTGCATGGGGAAAATGTTCCACCACTCCCTAAAGAGACTGGGTATAGTTCATTTCTCCAGGTCCCTCTCCAAAGTGAAATTTCTTTTATATATGTTATTATGGATCAAAGAAGAAAGGAGAAAAAAAGCATTATAAAACCTGACTAGAAAGAAATGTCATGATTTTATTCTAATGATTAAGTGAAAAGTTCTGTTCTGATTTCTAAAATGAACTACCTACCAAACTCTTGAAGACTTCAGTTAAGCCAAATTTTCAATTGTATATGAAAATATGTTTATTTTCTTTTTGTTTTTTTTTTTTTCCCTAATCATTCTTCCATCAAAAATAAAAAATAAAAAATGTAGGTTCAGTGATCTTATGTTTTCTTCAGACCTTTGTGCTTGGGGGTCACCAGTGCCAACCGAAATCCTATTCAAAATGATCTCATTAGAGACACCCAAAATGGAGCACAGAGTGGAGAGATGAAATCCTGCAAACATGAAAAGAGCAGCCCCAAGCTGGTATACCAGAAGGAGACACCTTAGAGGAGAAGAAAAGAAAACAACAACATCATCTTCAACCTGCCCTCTTGCTGTGAAGCTGTATAAGGGAATGAACAGTTTCCCTGATGTGAGCCAATCTTGCCATAATGCAATCAGGTGGGGGCAACTGAGTGTAGAAAAAAACAGCTGTGCTGTTAGTTATCTGGATTTACTTTATTTTTTTCCCCAGACAAAGAAAATAAACATTTTCTCACATTAGAGCATGAACCCTATACATTTATCATCTGCTCTCTGCTTGCAACAAAATGTCATTATCTTTCCCTTTGTGCTCTGTTTGGGTTAAGAAAGGGTTTGGAATCTGCAAGTCTACATGCTGATGAAAGATGCTCCACTGGCAGCTCTGGACCTTGAAGTCCTGAGCTTACCTGAAGAACTTGCAGGTCCTGATCAGAAGCAAAGACATGATTCCTCACACTGGTCTGCCTGGCTTGGCCAGCCCCAGACAAAGTGCCCTCAGCCATGACCTGAACCCTTACAAGGAGGAGGATCACTTGGTCTCCACATTCATTTTCCTCTAGACTCCTGTGTAAAAGCAGGCAGATGATGGGTTGAATCATAGAATGGCCTGGGTTGAAAAGGACCTTAAAGATCATCTAGTTTCAACCCCCCTGCTCGGGGCAGGGTTGCCAACCACTAGAGCAGGCTGCCCAGAGCCGTATCCAGCCTGGCCTTGAATGCCTCCAGGGATGGGGCATCCACAACCTCTCTGGGCAACCTGTTCTGGTGCCTCACCACCCTCTGAGTGAAAAACTTTCTCCTAATATGTAACCTAAATCTCCCTTGTCTTAGTTTAAAACCATTCCCCTTTGTCCTATCACTATCAACACATAGAAACAGGCGTTCCCCCTCCTGTTTATACGCTCCCTTCAAGTACTGGAAGGCCGCAATGAGGTCTCCCCGGAGCCTTCTCTTCTCCAAGCTAAACAAGCCCAGTTCCCTCAACCTTTCTTCATAGGAGAGGTGTTCCAGCCCTCTGATCATCTTAGCGGCCCTCCTCGGGACCCATTACAAGAACTCCACATCCTTCTTGTGCTGGGGGCCCCAGGCCTGCATGCAGTATTCCAGGTGGGGTCTCACAAGAGCAGAGTAGATGGGGACAGTCACCTCCCTCTCCCTGCTGGCCACCTCTTTTTTAATGCTGCCCAGGACATAGTTGGCCTTCGGGGCTGCAAGCGTGCACTGCTGTCTCATGTCCAGCTTCTCGTCCAGCAGGACCCCCAAGTCCTTCTCCGCAGGGCTGCTCTCAAGTTCTTCTTCTCCCAGTCTATATAAATACCTGGGATTGCTCGAGCCCAAGTGCAACACCTTGCACTTGGCCTTGTTGAACCTCATTAGGTTTCTATGGAGGTGCTTTTCTGTGATATGACAACTTCCTAATGTGAGAAAAATCTCAATAATTTTCTTCAGACAGGATTTTCTGTGAAGCTATTTTATTCGCAATTGCAATGGTGGGTGTCCTGCCAATTAGGAGCGCATTTTAGTAAACAAATCATAACCTTTTATTCCCTATTACCTGACGCCTGATCACCTCCCCTGTTTCCTCATTGGCTGAGTACTACAGGTTCACAAGCTACTTGATGCTCCTCTATACCATATATGTACAATTTTTTTTCTTCAACCCTTTAATTTCTCCTTTTTCCCTTTTTTTTTCTGTGATTCATTATTCTGTGCTATATCAACTATCTGAATATCACTTTTCTTGGATGAGAAATTTATTGCCACTCAGTAATTACAGGTAAAGATTGATGTTGCAGGGCATTAAAGGGGATCTAAATCCTGCCTGTGTCATGCCACGTTCACCCACCACAACTCTCTTCACTAATGCAAGCTGGCAGGAGTCAACTCCAAACATGGCGCTCTCCTGACACTTGTATGTCAGTGGGATTCCTAACGCTCACTTGGTTGCTCCCTCCAGAGCCTTGGTGCACCTTTTCTGCTGCGCTGTCAGCACTCAGTGTTCCTTTCACAGTGGTGGACGTGATGGGCTGTGACACCTATCATCTCAGTAAATTGCTGTCTCAAACAATATCAGAAGACATCACTTAGAGCCTTCCAGCTGGAAGATAAACTGGATGGCACTGATGCAAAGAGCTATTTATATCAGCCCAGCATAACTTCAGTTCTGTGAAGTACAAGCTATGCTTTGGAGCATAATCAGGGCTAATAAAATTAAATCTGTTCACAGTGAGGAGCATTTTCCCTTTCTTTCTAGTACAACCATATGATTGTACCTGATGGTGCTCTTCAACTGCTGGAACATGGAGTGATACTTTGTGAAGAAAGGCTCTTTTGATCAGCACAAAATGCAATGTGTTCTTCATTTGTCATATGCTGTGGAGCCAGTTCCATCCCTGGTCCTCCTGAGTCTGTGGTAAAGAGGTTAAGTTGTTTAACACCTAATCAGATGACCTGACATATACCACCAAATGTGTCTGTTGCCCTGACTTTGCCTGCTTCCTCTTCCCTTGCATGCTTCAGCTGTTCTTCATAGCACATTAGAGGGTTACTGTCTTCATTAGTCACCAATAATGCATTAATACATTCCTTCTCCTATTACCTCGGACACTAATTTGATGGAATTGGATACTGACAGTACATTGATGTTGTTAAGGTTAATGACCCAGAGATTTACAAGAGAAGTTGCATTAGAAGTCAAATTGATTGTAATAATTTTTTCACTGAACAGTGTCAACATTAAGTACAGTATGTTGTGCCATGCCATTCAGGCAGGCCCTGTGGCTGTTACGATAACTACAACACTGTCTACATGTACTCCTTACAAGACAACCCACAATTAAATACATTCAGGTAAATGCAGCTCTAATAGCGGATGCCTAAGACATTCTAAGATATTGAGACACTGTATTTCTAGTCTCTGCACATTATTTTGCCTTCAAATATATTTTGTGCTTGCATCGAATTCTGAGGAAATAATTGCTTTCCTCAGCCAGGGATGAGCAGAAAGCAAAAATTGGTGGCTTTTGCCTCCTTTTTGCCTGAATTGTGAGACAATGCATAATACCTCTGCTGTTCAGTCCTAAATTTTGCTCAGCTGAGGAGCTGTTTGGCAGTTCAGATGTTCTGCAGTTAGTCTGCTTTAAATATTCACACTGTGATATATTTTATGAAATAATGTTGTTATTAACATTGCATTCATCTCAACAATGAAAGGCAGAAATTGCAGCTGTGATGTTATGGGAATCTCTCAGAAGTGTTACCCTTGACCAAAAAGTTGTGTGATCAGCTCTGTGCAATTATTAGGGGGCAAAAAAAAAAAAAGACAACACAAACAAAACAAACAAAAAATGGTGTCCTTTTCACACTGTGGATTCCACTCCTTCACTTCCCTTCTCTGTCCTACAATGTGTTTCTGTTCTTTATCTATCTCACATTCCTCCATCCTCTGCCTCTTCTCATTCAGTGTATTGATCTTGCAACCGCATAGGTCACTGTTGAGTGCTGAGTGGCACCATGAGTTGTGAAATAAAAGGTACTTGTCATGCAGGAGTCCTGTACAGTCATCTGCACTCCCACAGGACTTGACTCACCCATTCCTGCTACGGTAGTGTCAGCTCTGACTGTAGGGTGCTCACAGCAATGCTGACGATGGTGAGTTATGACTAGAGCTGAAGGTCAGGAAATTAACCTCTCATACTTTTCACTGACGCTTTCTTCACACATCTTGTGTTGTTTCTCAGTCTGTTTTGCAATATTTCAAGACTTCAACCCAACAATATATTTTCCAAGAAAATTCCAGTGTTAGCAACAGCAACAAATGTTCCATGGAAAGAAAAACACTGGCAGTAAAAAATGTCTGTTTGTTTTGGCTCTGATAACACATACTAATCATATCAAACCTTCTTTCCTCTCTCCCAGTCCCAGCTTGTCTTCTTCCTCAACTAGTTTACATACTATATGCTAACGGAGAGCTAAAATTGCAAGAGTGAACATAGAAAATAGAGGGATTTGTACACAGGTGTGACTAAGTGCAGATGCTTGCAATGCTGACATCTAAGCTAGTCACCTTTGGCTCCTCTTACAAGCAGTAGGAAAAGTGAAACCTCCTGGCATGACTCATCTCATTCCAAGTTGGATGAACTGCTGCCTAAAAGTATGGCTGGACACAGAGCCTGGCTTTCTAGGCACCTGCAGTGTGAGCCTACATTTTACAGCTATCATGAAGGCAACTGGGGTGAAAATCATGTATTTTGGGGCACAGAGTCCTAGTGTAATGAGATCGTACTACAGCTTTGCTTTTGTGCCAGAAAAAAAAAAAAGTTGTTGCACTCTGGTCCTGCCTGGAAAGGCTTCACTGTTTAGCTAGTGCTTTGGCAGATTGTGTTTGCTACTGCTGAAGGTCCACTGCTTAATATTTCATCAAGCAGCCACTCTGAAGGCACCTAGATTTGAAGAAATGCCCTATAGATTTGGTTTATCTGTAAATACCATCATATAGAAGAAGCCAAACCAAAAGTCATAGTGTTCTGGATCTTACCACTGTTTATATAACACATCAATAACACACCAAACACTGTCTTTTTCTATATACAGCATGTTTTACAGCTTGCTCTCTATACCACTGGCTTGTTTTGTGGCTGACGTATAAGCTGGGATATTACTTATAAACTGTATTTTAGTGGCATCATGTATTCTACAACAGGCCTGTCAAAATACCATGTCAACCTCTCATATGTCACATAAAAACTGTTTGATATTCTCCCCACTTGAACTCCTACTTTGCATTGTAATTAGGAGAGATCTTGACTGGGTGAACTTGTTAGATTTTTACACACATAAATGTAAGGACACTTTAATTAAAGTAAGGGGGAAACTTGAAAGCACAGACAGCAAGAAATAATAATAAGACTAAAAATAACCTGTTCAAAACTGTCGTAGAGAAGCCAAAGGGACAGGACATGTCACATATAGGGAACATTATGATCTGGGGGAATCTAGCTATTCCTTCCCCAACAGTAACACTTAATAATTATAATTATAAATCATGCTTCACCTCTTGCAGTATGACAGTACTGGCAAAACAGAATGGTAAAATTACTGACCAGTAAAGCTGTCCAAGAAACAGAAAACTCTTTTTTGAAAGACTGAGGTCCTTAGTTTTAATTATTTTAGAGGCAAGGGGAGTTCCCCAAGTCCATATGAAAAACAAAGTTATCTTTCATTTGGTGGAAATAACCTTCTGAAATTTTTCTGAAAGAATATTGTAATGTTTGATCTTCCTTATTTTTGTTTTCCAATGGAAAATCAAAGTTTTATAGCAAATTTCAAAAATTTTCATAGAAAATATGACTTTTATTCCCTTTAAAGAATACATTGATAGATAACAGTGTAGACAATGACTTCCTGTTTTGCTTCTCCCTTTTTTTAAACCAATATGAGCATTTTCCTTTATCCTGATTTTTGTGCTCTCTTAATTATTTAGTTCTTGCCTAGCTACTTCTGTCCCTTTGAATGTCCATATCTCACAATGCAAATAAATTAGACAGTATCAATGCAAAATCCATTTTCCAAAACCAGACACATATACCTCACACATTCTCTTTGTTCTGCTTTATCTCTTGTACCACATTCTATGACTCAGATACTATTTGATATGAAAAGCATCATGTTGCAAGACATAAATCTCTGTATGTTCGTACTTGTAAAACTCTTACTTGCATGAGAAGTCCAGTTTTCCAATCAATCTTAGTATAATTAATTATTTAAGATGAGATTCAGATCACAGATTGAATGAGACACCTACGTTTAGCTGTCTACAAATGAGATAATTGTTATCTCTGTACAATCCAAAACTCAGTTCTGTTGACTAAATGTAGGTACCAGGTGCTGAGATTTTCTAGAATATAACATAGTCTCTAACTTTTGATTGAGAGGAGCATGTGCCTCCTGTAGGTCCTGGGTCACATCTGCCAACTCCAGGCAAATGTCTCAAACAATATAGGGCATCTCAGATGGCACTGTACTGGGTCTGGCTGGGATGGAGTTAACTGCTAGGCAGAGTAGAGCCAATAAGCCATGTTGTTTGCACCTCTGTGAGAGCAGATTTAAGGAAAAAAATGCTGTATCACAGCAGCTGGGAGAGCGAAGAGTGAGAACCAGCCCTACAGCCACCCAGGTCAGTACAGAAGGAGGGCAGGAGGTGCTCCAGGCACAGAGCAGAAGTTCCCCTGCGGCCTGTGGAGAGGCCCCTGGTGGAGCAGGCTGTCCCCTTGCAGCCCGTGGGTCCTATGGCGGAGCAAATCTCCACGCTGCAGCCCATGGAGGAGCCCCCGGTGGAGCAGGTGATGCGTGGGGGACCCGTGCTGGAGCAGTTTGCTCCTGGGGGATGGACCCCGTGGTACGGACCCATGTTGGAGCAGTTCTTGAAGAGCTGCTGCCTGTGGGCAGCCCCCACAGGATCAATTCAGGAAGGATGGCATTCCATGGGAAGGACCCCACGTGGAGGAGAGGCAGAGAGTGACCATGAAGGAGTGGCAGAGATGAAGCATCAGGGACTGACTGCAGCCCCCATTCCCTGTTCCCCTGTGTTGCTTGGGGGCAGAAGGTAGAAGAGGGTGGATGGGGGGGAAGCTGTTTTTAGACTGTTTTTAGTTTTTCACTGCTGTAGCTTGTTAGCAATAAGTAATAAATAATATTAATCTCTCTATGCTGAGTCTGTTTTGCCTGTGATGATAATTGTTGAGTGATCTCCCTTTCCCTTTGAGGAAGGGGACTGAGAGAGCAATTGTGGTGGAGCTCAGCTGTCCAGCTGAGTAAAACCACCACAACGTTTCTGTAGTTGCACACCTCTTCTAAGAGCAAATATCTTTCTTTTACAGCTCATTCTTGTGCATCCTGCATGTAGTAAGAGTTAAATCTGCTTACTTGCAGACCTCAGCAGGTACAGGTTGAGTTGTTTGTTTTCACCTGCTGTGTCCTGATTTGTTTAGAACTAGTTTTGGTTTGCAAGTTCAGGATTAATTTCCATTTTATTTCTCTAAAATTCTCACTGGGGACATATTTTAGCTCTTAGTCTCTTTGCCTTTAGAGGCAGCGTGACAGAAGCTGTGGCAGGTCACAATCCCAACGCCATCTGTTCACAAGAAAAAGTCACTGAATACATTTGAAAGTGAGTACAAACAAAACAAAGACAAGGTTGCAACTGGTTGAAATACAATGGATTAAATACTTAATATGCTTTATCTGCTTTAATGATTTCCAATACTTTCAAAAATATATTTCTATAGCAAATATCCACATAGAAATAGATTTAAATGGTTATTACTGTTATGCTTTGTAAAGCATAAAAGCATAAAGCATTAAAGTCTTCTAAGCTTCTCAAATGTCTTTTAATCCTTCATACCTCAACTCAATAATGGTCCTCCTTAAAATGGTTACTTGGTTCAGCTATTGTATATCTCAGAAAAACTGCTAGCCACCTATCTATGCTGAGAAGATGATATAGAGAAAGAGACTATACAGAGTGGCATAAATAAAGCATGGCTTACAGCATCAAGGAACCAAGGAACATATGGTAAGTTTTGCATGAATATTACTATGACCAACATGAAGGTGTGCTCTTTTTTCAGGGAAGGGGAATTGTTTGAAGAAAATGGTTAAAATCCATTTTTAGCATAAGTGCAATGCATGTTACTGAGCCTGTAGTGTCACATGCAATGAAATGAGATACATAAAGTTGGCTTCTTATCCAGAAAACCCTGCACATTGAAAATATGAAAGTAAACTAGCATATGAGATTCTCAACTGGAGGAAACTAAAGAAAACATGAAAAGATATGGAAATCCTCAGCCAAGTTGGCTTGTTTGTAATTTCCAAGGCAAGTAAAAGATCTGATGATTATCTACCAGGAAACATATCCAGCTGTCGATGTACTATTCTGTTAGAATTGACAGTCACACAGAAGGCTAAGTCAGCTCTCAGAAATGTTGGAAGCATCACGGTGAGTGAATAAAAGACACATAGAACTATCACAGATGTAGTCAGTTGAATTATAACACTGATCACTGAAAGCAGAAGCTGTCTCAGGAATCCACAACAGAAGTCTACAAAACCAGTATCTTGTCCAAATATGTCCAAGGACATGAGAGACCTGGTTAGCATGGGTGACACATGGGCAAAAGCAGAGTAAGCAAAGAGATACACAAAGTGCAAAGTCTTCCCATAAGACGAACAGAAGCAGGGTTGGAAGGGATAGTTTCATTCCAACTTATTCAAAGTATACTAATACTCACGCATCTGGGAAATAGATGAACTGCCATACATTACTACTGGGATACTGTAAGTCAAGCTATCTAGTACTTCAGAAACCAAAGCATCCCAAAATATTTAATTTCAGACTACAGTCCCAGTTTACTGGCAGTGTTGTTATTTATATGAGAGTGGGAATTTGGTCACATCACATCATCTCCGTACGTTAGCCATCAGCTTGACAGATCAAATTGCTAAGCTGCTCATAAAGAAATTCACAGAAGTCTTTAACAGAAGCCTGGTCCAACACTCAATGTTGGATTGTAGAGATATTTCCATGCCTATAGCTGCAGATCTTGTTAGGATCAAATTGTTTCCCTAGGACAAACCACACATTATGAAGCAAGTTAAATGCCTTGAACAGATAAAAGCTCAAGCTTCTAACATGACAATGGGCAGTAAGATTATTTCATCCAAGCTTCCAATTATTCTGTTTCCACCAAACCCAAGACAAAACTGTGGGGAATACAAGCTAGTGAAATGTATTTTCCCATGAGACATGATGAACAGCCCATGGAAAGAACAGCAGTTATCCAACAACTTCAAATTACCAGAAAAGACCACAAACACTACCAAATGCTTGAGGCATCATTCAGTCACAGGAAAAAAAATCACACTTAACCCTACTGTGAGGTTTACCACACAAGGTTTTGATACTGAGGAAGGAGAAAACAACCCTCCAAACCTTGAAGAACTATTTTAGATTTGCAGTTAAAATGTATTAAATTTAATTGACACTTTATTATCATAAACATACACAAACACATACCTAAACCGACAAAAAAATAAATAAAAATTGATGTGCATTCTAGTTGTAAATTTTGGGATGTTATAATATTTTCTTAGTGTTGTCATTATAATATGACAGTCTGACAAGGAAAAACTCTGAAATTAGAACTTTGATACACCGTCTCTGGAAAATCTCAATCTAGTGGATTTGGATGTTGGTGCTTCTTGGTTGTCTGATGCAGTTCTGCCCTGGAAATTACAACTTGGGAATTTCTCTAGGTCTGCTTTGGGATGTGGTAATTATCCCTTTACACAGTACTTATCTGTTGAAATTCCAATGCAAAATTATAAAACTTAAGGCATCATGAAAATTGAATTGCAAGAATAGTTTAAGGGACACTTCGTATGAATTTATTATGCCAAAACAAGGAGTGGACACTGGGTAAATTAAAATTTGTTACTCTCTTAGTTACTTTCTGGTATTTGCAAATATGAGGACTTGTAACTGTCCACCTATACCCAGAACTTGAAATAAAAATAAAATAAAATTCTGCCGGTACTATGAGAATAATATTTTAGATCTGTGCTGCAAAGTGTATTGTGTCCAATATGAATAAGAACACTGTGTATGTTATCTGGTTCAAAGGTGATGTACAATCCAGCTAATCATAATGTTACTAAAAAGTTAAAACCCCCAAATAAATCTTCAGAAGAGTAATCTGTAATGCTAAGGTTATAAAAATTACTGTTTTATTTTTTTAAGACATCTTAAAAAGTGAATTGTTTTGTTCATCAGTTTAATCCGTCCCATTTTCTTATTGTGACTTTATAGCTATAGAAGGGAAAGCTAGAAAAACTTTATTTTCCACAGTAGCCTTTAGATCCTTTTAGCACTGATTTCATTCCATCCTTTCATACTCTTGGTGACATAAAATTTGCTCCAGAATCCTATTGCAAAGGTTTTTGCATCAAAAATCATCATCAACCACAAATCTCAAAAGGAGCTCAGGAGAGAAACAAATGAATAAATGAATAGGAGACTCTTTTGGCAGACGAAAATGTAATGAGGAAGAAATCGGGCTGTTTAGGTCAGAACATTGGCTGTGGTTTATTCTTCCTAAAGGAGCATCTAAGAGTGGAGAGGGATGACAACCTGATAGGACTGTTTTTTGCTAGCTTCCAGATTGCCACAGAAAGACAATCTTGGGGAAAAGCAAACCAACTATCAAACAAAAACAAGACAAGCAAACAAACAAATAAAAACAAAATAGCAACCAGAAGCAAGGCGACCTTAACACGTGGTTGTCTCATTGAAATACATGGTTCAGAAATGTTAACTCTGCTCTTCCAGGAACTTCTTGTCTCCCTGAATCAAGTACACCATCACACTACAAAAACGCACAAAGTAGATCATGAGGGAAGCAAAAATGATGTTTGCATTCAAGACAGACAAAAAGACTGTGAAACCATTTCCTCATCAAAAGCTTGCAGTATTCTTACTCACAGAGCATGGTACAGCTTACCTCCCGCACTAGCACTGATGGATACAGGATCCTTGTTTTCCTACTTGTGCCCTTGTGAGGAACAGGTGGGTGTAAAAGAGGGGAACAGTGATCAAAAACCTTGGCACAAGTGAACATCTGAAACTTGGATCCTTCTGAAAAGTAAGCCTCAGACTCAGAAGTCAGCACATTACAAATATACATTGATTTTCATTCCTTTCTCTTGAATTCCTGAATCTAATTTTTAGGATGTTATTTATAATTTCAATGCAAAATAGAAAGAGCCAAATATCAAATGGGAAATATCTAACTTTTTCTCATGTATGTAAAGGGGTGAAAGTGGAGTTGTAACTTCTGAAGTCTGGCACATCCCTGTCTATAAAACATGAACGCTGACCCTGAAAGATTTCTGAAAACTTACCAGGTCACCATAGTAATAACAGTTTAGATTTTTGTTTTGTCTGTGGGTCAGAAAACATCAGGACATTCCTTCTGAACTTTGAGAGCTGATGACAATTAGGAGCTGTGCCTCACTGATACCTGGTGAAAGAAAGGAGAAGCAGTCACACGTTCTGCTCACCAGACTGAACATCAAAACATCAAAACATTTTGCCATGGTTTTACAGAATTACCATGTGTATGATCTTAGTCTATGGTAGTTTGAGATCCTCTATCTCACATCAGACTGCAGTGAAGAGCATTAAGTTAACTTGTGTTATGTTCCATTGGATGCAGGCTAAATGTATAAATACAGACAATAACCACAGCTCAGCTAACCCAAAGAAGCTTATTAAAGTGTGATAGCTTCCTTAAATGTGTGAGTCATAAAATTTAACCAAGATATAAACGTCTTGGTTTTACCACAGGTTTCCCATTTTAAAATGACTGCACAACTGTCCAGCTACAGTACGTTTTCTTGTGCCTAAAGATGTTTATGTTCAGAATATAAAGTTTTATAAATAAAGTAGCAATAGGGAATTGGAAAAGGTTACAGTGCAACCCAAAAGTGTCCCTCTCCATCTAGTTGTTCTATTAAAAGAGAAATTTCATTGAAGTTGTCCATCTGTTTCTTAGCTTCGATGTCGAGCTCTCTTGCAAGTATGTTAAGTAGGGTGACTTGTGCAATGATGGAACTTGTGATACCTTTTTCTATCTTGCACAGCAAGTCAGAGATTATCTATTCCATTTCTCCTTGAATTTTACTGGAAAAAATATTGCTGTTTTTAGGGAGAAGTTGCATTAAAACATTTTATTAGTGAGCTTATTCGGTTTCCTCACATATGTAAAGGGAGAGGAAGAAAGATAGAGATTAATTATTTTGGCAGGAAATCCATAATTCCATAGCTGTACCTAAAGTGAGAGCAAGTTCAGCAAGTCAAAGGCTTTTATCAAAGTCAATAAAGCTTGAGAAATGGGATCTCAGTATCAGGGCCCTACAACAACAGAAATGGAACTAGAGAGCAATTATCCATCCCTTTCTCCCCCTTCTTCCAAGGAAATGAAATCTTCAAGGCAAAAGGATTAAAGTGAAAACTACTGGTACAGAAATGGAAATTTCTTCCTGAGGATGATTTGCATATTTTCCACATACACTTTATCGCATCCAGAGCTTTTGGCACCCGTGTTCAAGGCTTTGATGTGGGTCTGCAAGTGGCAGGGGCCAAAAGAGAACAACACTGAAGACACTTTGACTCTTTGCAAGTGCATTAGACCATCATAAATGACTGTTATCATATTATAGCATGGTGACATTGAAACGGTCACAGTTAAGTAAGTGCAGGGAAGTCACAGAGACTAAAATCTCATCAGCTGCTTTTATAGTCATGATTTCTAATTTCCAGCTTCCTACACCTGTGGGAGAGGATCTAGCTTTCATGATTACATACTTGCCACTATGTCTCTATGTTTTAACTAAATTATTAGTTCAATTTAAATCACTAGAATAATTCAAAGTTTGAGGCTATGTCAATAAATCTTTGCAATATCTACTCCTTTTTAACAATGGCTACAGATGCAAAACTCATGTCTGAATCTGCATCTTATGTAGCCAGCCCTAAAATGCTTCCATGTCATTCCTCTCCAATACTAATATTCTAGTAAGGTGATTTATCCCTTTGTAACATTACATATTAAATATTATCACATTGTTTAGATTATAAAGCAATACCCAGTTACACTTATTTCTCAACCTTTCTCTAATATGTTTAAAAAATAATCACATTGACAAAGCTAGGCCTGAACTTACAGCACAATCACAAAACTAAAAAACACCACAAATGAAATGAATCTTCTCCTCCTTCTTTAAGTCATCCCTTACTTGAATTCTTTTCAGAGCATATGCCATGTCAAATGTCCTGGAGGACAATGTGCTTATTATCTATCAGGCTTTCAAGCTTTTTTATCAGTTTTCAAGCTCTAAGGATAGGAAGGGCTGTCGGCTGAGAAGATTCCAAATTGTCCAGGTACACAGAACCGGAATGAATTTCCTTGCATTACCTAGTGGGATATTAATATATTTTTATATTTGTTTTCCATAGCATTAACATTTTTATGTACCCCATAAAAATAGCTTGAAATGGGTCAGACTCTTCATCTGAATCTATTAATTCATATACCACTTTGGACACCAAGCATTGTCACTCAGCCATAATACAGATTAATTTGTTCAGAGACAACTCAGAGTAATTTCACCCATTTCTAAAGAAGAGATGAATGGGAAGAGACAGTAGCTTAGGACAAAAAAGCCAAATATCCAAAGTTTTATGCGTTGCTTATGTTAGATAACACTACACTGGTAACATTTAATTGCATTTGGTTCTGAACAAGTGCACTTGGTTATATTGAGCTATATATAAAAGGTTGCTGGCAATTCAATTTCAGCAGTGCCAAATATTGCTATTTTCCTTTGATTTTACTGTGCTTCTCAGAGTTATACTTTGTTAATCCAGTTTAAATGTATTCTCTCTCACTAAGAAGCAGTAAGAGATTCATTTATGCGTTTTCCACAAACTCTACAGGATAAGATGGTTTAATCATCACAACATAAGACATAACTAAGGAAAAAGAATCTCCTTATCAATGGACCTCTGTGAAGCATCAAGGTTTGCAGCTAGCTGTAAGTTGAAATGTTGTTGGTAGGCATGCAGGTGTGAAAGCTGTGGGGAGGAACACAGTTTCTCCCAAGTCTTTCCATTAAAGATGACCTCTTCCAAACAAGAAAGGGAATGCATGATAAATATAAACTGACTTGGGGTTCCACACTGCATTTCTTTATCATGTGCTAAACAGGAGAAAAAAAAGGATATACAAGGCCCACTCAGCCCTCAGAGGTAAGTAGAGGAATTTGTCATGACCGTAGTGTCTTTCCTTTTGCTGCATGTATTTTAATAAGGTGATTTTTACCTTTTAATTTTTTATCCTTCCTGTGTATTGTACTCTTGTCTGTACTAAACCCTACTAATAACTTACTTGACTTTCTTTTTAACTAGAGTAGTGCAGATATGTATTTGAGGCATAACAGTGTTCTTTCCAAGGTTGTGTACAGCTATTATGTATTATCTTAGGTGAGGGAAGGACACGGCACCGTCATGTATCATTCTCTCATCAAACATTTGGCAAACAGCACTAAATTGTCATGGAAGAGGTCATCTTAATTGTTAATTTCTAGATAAACTTTCTAGATAAACTCACCTGACAGAATTGTGTACAGAAATAAATAAGCCCATATTATGTCCCTGATACAATCTTCCACAATATATAATATACAAAAAGTTATTATCAATTCTTGCAGTCCAAGAAGCCACAAGTGTAAGAAACACTGAAAAACACTACAGGAGAACTGCTGATCCTCACAGATCCTGGAGATACGTAAAAGCTGCTTTCTGTCCCAGTAAATCTGAGTTGTGTCTATTTGAAAAGCTTGCTCTTTTCCATGGTCTAGTCAAATGTAGTCTGAGAGACTCAAAACCTTTGGATGGCCCATTTCAGCTTGCTCAAGAAAAGATAAAGACAATTCCACCTCTGAGTTCTGCTGGATTTGTGATCTATGCTCATTTCTTATTTGTTGGGATTGTTAAAAGACCCAGTTACCCAGTTATTTTGACTACTTAAGGAAATAATTCAGTTATTGCTGGAGGCTGATAGTTATCCAAGTTATCTATGTGTTAGCCTCATGTAATCCAAGGTGATCTTATTTATAAAAAGGCCCTTAGTTCAAGGAATCTGGGCAGATAAATGGCTGCTCTAGGGAGGAGAATCTTTGGAAAAACCTCTGGGAAGGTGTGAGGTAAGGAAGAAGTATTATTTTAATTTTGAAAGGAAAAAAAAAAGATTAAATATCAAATTAAACATTCCTCATCAAATGCTGGTGATGCATCCTGGCAAATTAGTGATAATTACTGAAAAATTTTTAGCCTGGTTTCTTCAGGAAATGAGGCTTGGATGATCATTCTGTCTTTCAGTCCCACTTAATAACTGCTGGATCCATTTATCAGCTGCAAACCTGACAGAGGAGTGATGCTGTCAGAGCTACCCAGTCCTCAGCATTCTCAAAAAGAGAATTTCCACTGCTGGGTGGAAAGTGCCTGATTAATAAGCAGAAAGATTTTAACAGATTAAACATTCAAACTTAAAGGAATTAATAAAAAAAAAAGAGAGAGAAACAGAAATGCTGTAACCATACAACAGCAAAGAGGCTTTTTCTCAATCAAGGGTAGTGTGTGGATTCGCTGGTGTCTAGTAAGGGGTGCATTCAGTACACAGCATTTTAATCCAATGTTTAGAACACAAATACTTTGGAAGCTGAAATTCATGAGTTCTGAAACTCAAATTATTCCTCATTCTTCTTAAACTGCGTGATATTTTCATAGGCACATTATATCACAGACCACCTGTCACTGACATGCAAAAAGCGTGTTGTATGTCTCAGCCATGCTTTCATTTATTCCGGTGTGCTTTCATAAATTAATGCAAACTAAGAAAGGAAGAGCTTCGGTTCTGGCAGTTTATTTTATTTATATTTCTCTGTCAGAAAAGCATCCTTTACAATCTCTAGGTAATAAGAAGGGAAACGATGCTTTGATGTAATGACAGGATCCAGCACCTTCTATTGACTGCAGTTTTCTAACACGTGTCCTGGCATTGTCCTGGCTGTTAAATGTTACACACACTAAATTGAGTCATAAAGGAGCATGCGCTAGCTAGTGGGTAAAACCAACACCACAGAAAGTCAGTTAGCTGATTAATGTCTTTTGCGTCTGATTTTTGAGGTTTCCATCAATTAAAATTAATTTCATCTCTTGCAGGACCATGTATGTTACATATCCCCCACCCCGAGCAGATATAATAAGCTTTCTTCACATGGGAGTGTGAAGTATCTCTCGTTTCACTTTTTGGAGAGCTCCATGCAGACACATTCCTTCATGGAATTTTCCAAACACTTTTGAAAGGTTCCAGGCCAAGCACAAAATCCATGAGAGTTTTTCAGTGAATTCATTTTCTGCATCTTGCTCTGAGCTGGAATAACAGTGCACTGAGCAACTTCAGAGGCTGCATTTTCAGGAAAAAAAATCCCCCTTCTTTCTCTTTATTCATATATATTATCATCTCTCCCTATGTACATACACACACCACATAATACCTACAGTCTATCAGACAAAGCCACACTGGATGAAGTAATCTGAGTGTGGATTAAGGAGCGCTCCTCATACTTTTATGAGTGGCTCCAACACTCACAAGAACAGTGAACCTGGTTGGGCTGGGACTCACCAAACTGCTGTTATGCTCTTATAGGCAGCCAGTCCATGGTCCTACATGGCCACACCGATACCTGCATGATCCATTGCTATTGATTTGCTTAAACTCTGTACTATGTATTATGTCTCCAAACTATATGCAAAAGACTGTACTATGTGTCAATTTCTGTATCTGTAGGTACAGTTTCTTAGAAGTGCTTTATTTATATGCAATTGCATACAAAGAGTGACTTTGAATTGATCTGGACGTAGCAGGCACTGCTGGAGCTGGGGTATCTCCAGGACCATCTAAAATCCCCAGCTGGAGAGCTGCTGCACCAATTAGTCAAATACTTTGCTGTGAAGATGGATGGCTAAGAGCTCAGTAAACAACCTTGTCCCAAGTCAGTCCATCACCTCAAACTAGTCTGTTGTCCACCTATGCAAAGACAAGCTGGGGACCTCCAGGAGAGGGGATTTATGACAAAGTACATGTGGTGTGCTCAGAGGCACACCCCCAAAGCCCTGTTATAATTACAGGGCAAGGCAAGAGCTTTTCCTTCATTTTTTCTATGGAGCTGTTCTCCCTAAGTTAGTATTTAGCATACAAAGGACAAAGAAATCAGTACTAACTTTTGCAATCTATTTGCCTCCCATTTAGGAGGAAAGCATTCTGCTTTGGCAATATATGGGGAAATCTTCTCAGTATTCTTCTCCTCTAACATCTAACAAATTAACCAGGCTCATGAGTGCCAGACAGGCAGTGGGAAACCTTTGTTTAGGTATTGAGATTGCTGTCTTGTACAAGTGCTAGCCAAATATTTCCTTTGCCACGTCTGTGTCTGGACCAAAAGATTCTTATGTTACAAGAGGAAGTATTTGTGGTAAATTTAAGTCAATCTTTCAAGTCCTTTAAAGTCTTGCTAGCAAGATTGCCAACATCAGCTAGTGAAATATCACCTTATGCCTGACATCTGATGCTCAAATAAGAAGTGCCCTGATTCCCTGATGGCATTGTCTCCAGGGAAATTAAGCCTAGGCACAGACCAGCGTGTTACTTACAGGAAGCAAAGTGACACAAGACTTCCCAAGATGACCGAGTCCATCTCTTTCCACAAACCTACCACGTAGTAGCCAGAAATGTCCATACCTGTGAAAGCTTCTTATTGATCCTGTATTTCTATTGGTATAATTTGCAACAAGTTAAACAAAGGATAACATCACGGTGTTTCTGATATACCCTGGTGGTCTCCACAGAAGTACAGGTTAGAGTATGAGGATCTGCAAAAATGTGTGTAACTGAATATCTGTGTGCACTTTGATTCTAAAAAGCCCTGAGTGGAGTGGAGGATGCCACAGAATGAAAGCTGTGTGTGAACTATTACATGTTTTACTTCTGACTCTGAAACCATTTATCTATTATTTACTCTTCCTACTAGTAGGAGGTCATATGGCTACTTTTTAATAAAATAAATAAATAGAATAAGAAAGTTTTTTTTATTAATTCATCAAAATTGAAGACTTCTTCAGGAACAAGAAGGCAATGGTACAGGTCCTCCTGTTCTCAAAAGACAGAGAGGGGCTCCATTAAAGAAGGCCTGAATCTGAAGTGGCTTCTCAAAGCTTTATATGAATAAAGGATACTCCCTGCTGTTCTCTGAGGACTGTAACAGCAACACAACAAAAATCTCTCTGAGTGCAGGACCTATTCTAAAGGGAGTAAATAAGCATCTTCTGCAGCATACATGATGTAAACAGCAGCTCCAAAGGAAACATAACCTCCACTTCAGTGCTCTCTCAGCTGTTTATTTCCTTTGCCTACTGATCTGAATTATCTCACTTGAAGTGAGAAGACAGCTGCATTCCTGTTTTTCTCACGAGCCTCTGTAGTTAGTGGACGCAGGAACAGAATGGCAAATAGAAAGAGATATGTTTGTTCTAACTTTCTGCAAGGTGCTTGCACGGATTTCCTGACTGCAGTCTCTTGCTCTAATTGGTAGTTCTTCTCCAGCTTAATGATGATAGCTACCTCTCTTGTTTTACACACAGAAAATGTAGGCAGAGGGAAGCAAGCCATTGCAGTACTATCCACATAACAAGTACCTGTGATACAGCAAGGTCCCAGGGCCCTCTGCTATAAACTCTCCATCCTTCCTTACAGTCGAGGATAATACTCCAGTCCCCAAAGTCAAAGCTGCTAAAATAGTCCATAAGGATTCTGCTGGAGCCTGAGCAGAAAACAAAACACTGCTGGTGCCAGACTCCTGTCCATGAAGCCGAGACAGACACCAACCATATTCATCAAATTGTGAACTGAGAATTTTAAATCTGAAAGGTCTTTGGTTAAAGACAGACAGGTGAGTTTTTTGTCTTAAGGCAGGTGAAGTCTGGTTTTGCTCCTTAGAATCCTCTATTCCTGTATGCATGTAATATCGGTACTACGAGAGAGTGAATGAAAAATAAAGGAAAAAGAGCTGGATAGACATTTGTCTGATCACCAAAATACAATATTTTTTCCTGAAAATTGCAGACAGATGGTGGAATTTAGTTCACCGCCGTGTTTTAGCAAAGCCTATTTCAATCACCATACATATTTAATTTCTATTCATGTTGCATAAGGAGGCAATATTTGTACTGATCTTTCATATGAAAAAGAAAGTTTTTTATTCACCCTCAGTATATTGATACTAGTTTTGCCTACTATTTTCAGCTGAAAAATCACTGAGAAATACTGAAACGCACACTCATAGGTAGCTCCCAGAAAAGCAGGCTGTTTTTCTGTTACAGTGCTAAGCTCCATGTCTTTAAGGCTCATATTTCAGCAAAAGGATTTCAGTGCTGGAAGTGGAATTGCAAGGTGAGGAGGGCCACTGTGAAGCTGCTGAAAGCCAGAGATCCGTTAACTTTGTGTTTGTACATTTAGGCTACTTCCTAGCTGTAAGACTTGTGTTAAAGTCTTTGAATTTAGACACAGGGCAGCTAGAAAACTTGCATGAAAAATAGCAAGTCAGGTGGATAAAACCTTGTCACAGCAAGTGCAGAACAAATTGTTTAATGCCAACTACTCTTTAAATAGCAGTATTTCTACAGAAAGAAAGATATGCAGTGAGAGATGTGTGGAACGTTTCCCTTGCAGGGGTGGTGATTTGGAGATGATCCCTTGCTGCAGGGACCCTGTTGCTGGAAGGCAGGAGGAGGTATTTAATATCTCCTGGCCCTGTCTACTGATCCCACAATGAACATTGTTTCACTTTGTTTTATACAGAATAAAGGAATCCTTCTCACAGGAGGCATAGTAGTGTCAGCGTGTTACATTTCTTACAGTTTGGAGCTGCCTCTCTGCCTGCCAGGAGCCTGCAGAACTGAGAAACCTGCATTTTCCTCTGCTGCCTGCAACCTTCCCCCAAGGTTTCTCGCTGCCACTGCGTTCAGCTCAGGCAACTGGCCATGAAAGAAATGTGTGCATTTTGTTTCTTTTCCCTGGAACTGACTGGCCCCAACAAACAGAGGAACCGAGACCAGGCTTCTAACCTGGGTCTCATTGTGACCCATCTCACTTGGCTTCCTCTAGTCCACCCAGCACAACCCTTAGCACTGCAGCTATAGCCCTGGCTGTGGGGGATTTGGACAAGGTTATGGTCATGACAGCCCAGAAGTTCAGAGCATTCAGATCACATGGGCCCTAAAGGACCACAAATCTGTTGCAGTCACTGAAAACTGCCCCCAAGGCTGTCCTCACTGGACAGCCCTTCTGCTGGAGAATGTCTTGAAACTTGTCATGGATCGGCATCCTTGGCTTCTTTCTTTTCAGATTGGGACTGAGAGGAACCATGTGAGATCTACAGGCTGGTCCTCTTGCAGAAACAGAGGACTGGACTCTTGCTGGTGAGAATGTAGATACAGGGAATGGCTTTGATGGGGAAAAAAAAAAGAAGAAAAAAAAAAGAGTCAGGGAGCTCATGAAGTATTTGAGTCTTCTTTTCACATAGACATGATTTAAAATCCCTGATGTCTTGGAAGAGACCTAAGGAATGGGGCTCAGGCAAGAATGATTCCCTTTTGTTATATTCCAGCAGGCTATTTCTCTCTATCTCCTTTTTCAGAATGTGTAAATGCAGCCACCAGTATGTCCGTCTTTCTGTCCCAAGCTCTAGAACAGCTTTTGGTGTTTTTCAAAAATGGCATACATTTCTTCCCTTCTAGACAAAGATCTTGTCCATATAATTTTTTCATGGCATGGACAGCATCAGACCCAGGAACACATCTTGTCTTGCATGTCACTTGCTGAAAGAGCTTGTGGGGATGATGGCATCTGATGAAATGGAGACTGTTTGGGTCTCTGAGGCAGAGAACTCTGCTGCAATACATATTTCTTTCTACATTTTTTATTTTTATTTTTTGCCAAAGTTAATGACCTATTTTCATAGTTGATGTGAAATACATGATGAATATATCTTTTGCATATAAAATTAACAAACTGGATGAGGGTTTTGATTCTTTTGTTCACCATAACACAGGAATCAAAATGGGTTTTCATCCTGACTTCAAATTTTCTGTGTGTCTGTTCTATGAAGTCAGTCACATCTGATGCTGGTCAAATTTGTGCACAGGATCTTGAAAAGAAGTAGGGTATAAAGTCAGGTTGATTTCCGAGGTGACAGGTCTCCTTTGGATGACAATAGATTTCAGGGTAGATGAGATCAAAAGTTCTACAACAGCCAGAAATAAGCCATCTGAAAGTCAAATTTACCAATTTCTGAGCTACCCCAGTGGGATAATCCTGACTTTGGGTCTGTGGCCAGGCTTGAAGGATGCTGGTTTTAGCTTTTTTCTGGTCTTCACTAAACAAACTGCTGTGTGACCTCACTTCCTTTCCCTGTCCCTCTTTTTAATATCCCATCCCTAAGAAAATTAGACCTTTGTGTGAATTAATCTCTGGGATATGCGCAATGATGTTTTACCTTAAAAAGGATGGACCCGCAGAGATTTGAAAGCCTACTCCTGATGGAAACATTTTCTGTTGGAGAAGTTCTTTCTTTTACACTGTCTGCATATATATGTGTAATTAGAGGACCAGATATACATGACAAGCCAATGATTTTTCTTCTCAGCAGATAGCTTGTCACTACAGATACTGTATACTTAACTAAGTCTGCAGCTCTAATAGAGATGTCACTCACTGTAACTTTCCTGCAGAAATGTCAAACTACTGGCTGTATCTCTTCTAAGTCAGTAGATACTCAAAGCTGGCGGCAAGTTATAAGGCAAATTCTGGATTTTTTTTTCCTGGTTCCTTCTTTGCATAGTACATAATCTAAACTTGGACAATCAAGCTGGCTTGTATATTAATACCTTGTCTTGATAGTGTATTTGCTTGAGCTATAACCATGAATACTTAATGTCTGTACTTTATCCCCAGTTTCCTCAAATGATAATGAGCAAATTAACATTGTTTTAGAATAAAAAGACATTTTTAAAAGCTAAATCTGGGAGGGAAATAATATGGACATTAAATGAACAATATGTTCTGTTTCCCAGTATTCCTTTCCCTAAAGAATAGTTCCTTATATTAAAGACACTCAGTTTAGAGTTATGCATGATCAAGTAATCTCATCACAACTCATTTGTATCTGCTTGCTTTCTAGTCTGTCTGCTTTTTTATGCCATTAATGTAAGCTTTTCCAGATGATAATCCTTTTACCACGTTCTGATACTGCCATGTCCATTTACCTCCGTGCAAAATTAAATCGTATCAAATCATCTAGTAAAAGACAACATTAGCATGCTGTAAGTTCCTGGGAGGCTTAAGCCTGGACAACAACTCACAGCATCGGGAGTGTCAGAGAGAGCAAATGAACCCACTGAACCACCGTCTTATTTGCAGTCTCACATATCACTCTTAGCTATTGATCAGTTTTACACTGACAGGCTCTAGGGTCTCTTATTTTGTGAGGTTCTGTAATGTGTTATAGAAAATTCTTGTTTCCAACATCTGTGTCCATATTTCACTCACTAAGGGATATTATTTCTATTACATAATTACAGTCCTAAAGTAGTTTCAGGATCATACTCTTTGCTTATATTTACAAGGCGACTAGCTCATCCATTACCTCCAAAGCACATCCCCTTCAACTCTACAATCTCCCCTCTTTCTCCCTCTTCTTCCTTTCCCTTCATGGCTTCAGCCTCACCTTCTCACCTGGACCCTTGTCCTATCACTGAAGAAAATCCAAGTCCAGTTTGGTCATAGCTCTTGGCATTGCTCACAGTCAGGGAGGTTCACATTTATCAGTCCCAGTCTTTCTTGTAGTGGTTGGTTTACCAATTTTCCCTAGCTACTTTTGGGTCCCTATGGGTTAGGATCGGCGGGAAGGCCAACAAGGCAAGCATCCTGGTGGGGGTCTGTTACAGACCGCCAAACCAGGATGAGGAGACAGATGAGGAGTTCTACAAGCAGCTGGCAGAAGTTGTGAAATTGTCAGCTCTTGTCCTCGTGGGGGACTTCAGCTTCCCAGACATATCCTGGAAATGCAATACGGCTCAGAGGAAGCAGTCTAGTAGGTTTCTGGAGAGTGTGGAAGATAGCTTCCTGACGCAGCTGGTTAGAGAGCCTACCAGGGGAGGTGCCCCGCTAGACCTTCTGTTCACAAACAGAGAAGGACTGGTGGGAGATGTGGTGGTCGGAAACTGTCTTGGGCAGAGTGACCACAAAATGGTCATTATTCTTGGTTCTCTATTCTTGGCGAAGTCAGGAGGGGGATCAGTAAAACTGCTGTCTTGGACTTCCGGAGGGCTGACTTTGAGCTGTTCAGGACACTGGTTGGCAGAGTCCCTTGGGAGGCGGTTCTGAAGGGCAGAGGAGTCCAGGAAGGCTGGGCACTCTTCAAGAAGGAAATCTTAAAGGCTCAGGAGCGATCTGTCCCCACGTGCCCAAAGATGAGCCAGCACGGAAGAAGACCGGCCTGGATGAACAGAGAGTTGTGGCAAGAGCTTAGGAAAAAAAAGAGGGTTTATGACCTTTGGAAAAGAGGGCAGGTCACTCAGAAGGATTATAAGGATGTTGCAAGGATGTTGTAAGGATGTGTAAGGACAAAATTAGAAAGGCCAAAGCTCATCTGGAGCTCAATCTGGCTACTGCTGTTAAAGGTAACAGAAAATGTTTTTATAAATACTTTAACACAAAAAGGAGGACTAAGGAGAATCTCCATCCCTTACTGGATGCAGGGGCAAACTTAGTGACGAGAGATGAGGAAAAGGCTGAGGTGCTTAATGCCTTCTTTGCCTCAGTCTTTAGCGGCAAGACCAGTTGTTCTCTAGATACCAAGTACCCTGAGCTGGTGGAAGGGGATGGGGAGCAGATTGTGGCCCTCTTAATCCATGAGGAAATGGTTGGCGACCTGCTACAGCACTTGGATGTACGCAAGTCGATGGGGCCGGATGGGATCCACCTGAGGGTACTGAGCGAACTGGCGGAGGAGCTGGCCGAGCCGCTTTCCATCATTTATCAGCAGTCCTGGCTATCGGGGGAGGTCCCAGTCGACTGGCGGCTGGCAAATGTGACACCCATCTACAAGAAGGGCCGGAGGGTAGACCCGGGGAACTATAGGCCTGTTAGTTTGACCTCAGTGCCAGGGAAGCTCATGGAGCAGATTATCTTGAGGGTCATCACGCGGCACTTGCAGGGCAACCAGGCGATCAGGCCCAGTCAGCATGGGTTTATGAAAGGTAGGTCCTGCTTGACGAACCTGATCTCCTTCTATGACCAAGTGACGCGCTTGGTGGATGAGGGAAAGGCTGTGGATGTGGTCGGCTCTGGTGAGGCCGCACCTCAAGTACTGTGTTCAGTTTTGGGCCCCTCGCTACAAGAAGGACATCGAGGTGCTTGAGCAAGTCCAGAGAAGGGCAACAAAGCTGGTGAGGGGTCTGGAGAACAAGGCTTACGAGGGGCAGCTGAGGGAGCTGGGGTTGTTTAGCCTGGAGAAGAGGAGGCTCAGGGGAGACCTCATCGCGCTCTAGAGGTACCTGAAAGGAGGCTGTAGCGAGGTGGGGGTTGGTCTATTCTCCCACATGCCTGGTGACAGGATGAGGGGGAATGGGCGAAAGTTGCACCAGGGGAGGTTTAGGTTGGATATTAGGAAGAACTTCTTTACTGAAAGGGTTGTTAGGCATTGGAATGGGCTGCCCAGGGAAGTGGTTGAGTCACCATCCCTGGAGGTCTTTAAAAGACATTTAGATGTAGAGCTTAGTGATATGGTTTAGTGGAGGGCTTGTTAGTGTTAGGTCAGAGGTTGGACTAGGTGATCTTGGAGGTCTCTTCCAACCTAGATGATTCTGTGATTCTGTGATTCTGTAAGATTTTAGCCTATTTTTTGCTTAGTATGTTCTTTGTGTTGTGAAATTACAATGCAACTAATATCTTGTAAAAGCTAATTCCATCATGATTCTGTTTGTGTTCATGCTATGATTCTGACTCTGGATATCTAACTTCAGGAACATTTGTTTCAAGTACATAAATTAAAAATCAACAACAACCAAAAAAAAAAAAAAGGAAGGAAGAAAGGAAAAGTTGTTTTACATTCAGTTTATGATTATATAACTTGGGAAATCTACCCAGATTTTTGTTTCATCTCTCACCTTTTAAGAGTTTTGAAGTCTGACTGTGTTTATTTTCAGGGGCAGGTATTAGAGCTCCAAGCACCCACATTAGTCTGGTAACCTGTGTAGCCTTTCCAGACATTTTGGGAAATTCAGGAGCTGTTTGGAGGTTTCTCATTAGAACCATAGAATCATTAAGGTTGGAAAAGACCTTCAAGATCATCTGGTCCAACCATCCCCCTACCACCAATATCACCCACTAAACCATGTCCCTAAGCATCAAGTCCAACCTTTCCTAAAACACCCCCAGGGACAGTGACTCCATCACCTTCCCGAGCAACCCCTTCCGATGCTTAACCACTCTTTCTAAGAAGAAAAGTGTCTGAATTTCTGACCTGAACCTCCCCTGGCGCAACTTGAGGCCATTCTCTCTTGTCCTATCGCTAATTATCTGTGAGAAGAGGCAACTCATCATCATTTCTAAATCATTAGATGTTTTAGAAACTAGTAGACCATGCTCACATCTATGATGCCTGTTTTATACCCTGTTGTGAAAATAATTTTTACTGTGAAATCATGAGAGGTTGACAGGAAGATATGCCCACCAAACATAAAGTAGCTGCTTCTTGACACAGGCATGAAAAACCTCCCTAACTGCAGCTGACTTATTTTGTCTTAGATCTGAAGTTCTCCTTGTTCTAGTTACCCTTTGACTATAATTTGTGCTATCTACAAGCATCTGAGGCAGTTTACTGAACTTTTTCCTAGTTGGGGGTGGTGGGAGGTCAAGATCTATTTTTCATGCTAGGAAAGCAAGATGCATGAGCTCCTATCTCCTATCAGATGCATAAGCCCTCATAAATTATTTCTGAGTACACAAAGTTTGTAAAATTTTAACCTTTCTGAAATGTTTCCTCCTTTCTCACTGTAAAGAAGGGATTTAGGATTGCCCAGGTAGAACTTCAACTTATACCTGAAATCAGGTAGATCCAGATGCAGAAAATTTGATATATCTGATATCTGAATCCAGATAGCTGTAGTGAAGTACAGTGGCATTGTGAAAAATGCCTATCAATTAACTTGATGGGCATAGAAGATTTTCACAAAGCAAGAACAACCTCTGGCTTATTAACATCCAGGCTGTTATCTGATTGTTTAAGTAGAACATGATGTTAACACCAGCATTGTGCAATCTGATATGAAAGTATTTGAAATTCACTCTTTATGTGATTGTTTGCATCCGATTGCAAAACTTCATTTATTTCATATCTCTAACAGAAGCAACAACAACAAAAAACAATCTTATTTCAATGGGTTGATCAAGAAACAGCCATCTCATGCAGACATTTGTCTGCGTACGTATATAAATACACAAAAGCTACTTCACGACTCTCTTGAAGCATAGTAAGCTGGATCTGAGGTAAGATGCATGTCTAATAATTTCATCTCTGTTTTGCAGCCATTTGAAAATGTGAACCTTTTTCTTGTCCTTTCTGCAATAAAGATGGAAATAACTTTGGTTTTAAGAGTTAGGGTTTATTTGTAATATTTAAAATAAATTTCCAAATGTCCATACAGCATTCTTCAGGACCAATAACAATTCTGACAAAACTTTTTTTAAAGCTAGGGACTTTAACTTTTATCCTACTTGTTATTACTCTATTATATTTGTTTTTTATTAACTTTATATATTTATTGTTTCAAGATCTTTTGGGACTGTCTCACAGTTTTGTTGTGGAAAAACTTATTGCTTATCCTGAACATGTTAGTTCTCTTTTTTTTTTTTCAACTCTATAGGGCTTACTTAAAAAAAAAAATTACAAAACCTCTGAGAAAAAAAAAAACTATTTCACTTATGCATACAGATTATGTAGTTCTGATTATAACATTCTGGGAGGAGGTTTTTGTCTTTGTTTTTTCTCATCAAAGAGAATGAGTGTGTCAGACAGTCTAACACATGAATTTGTAACTTGGTGCTCTTGTATGCCAGTGGTGTGGTTGTTTAGTGCATGCTTTGAGAGTTGATTTTAAAGGTCTTAAAGAGTCTGTTTTAATAATTCATATTGATTCAGTAGGGGATGAAGATGCTTGACATGTTAAATGATTAGCATTTACATTATGAACATGTTAATTACTGTATTTTTAATGCTACTAGCTTCTATAAACCAAGATGAGCATTCTTAAAGGGATAACAGTAGATTTGGAAGATGCTGGAAAACAGTTATAAAAAACAGTGCTAGAAATATCTCCTCTATTTCTTTTCACTCTTCTGTCTCTTCTTTTACATTTCAGCATGGAAGTTTTATTTGTTTAGCTCTTGCACAGCACACCAACCCCAAGCTAAAATAAAAGACCCAGGAAGCTAAATAGATTAGAAAGTATTTGGTCATTCAGTTTGCATTGATCGGTGGTGACGCAGTGCTGAATGGGGTTGCAGCTTCCCCAACCTCCCCCAGCCCCATGCTCCCACAGCAGAGGATGCTCTTACAGACCCAGTCACGTTGCTTTGGTTTTAAGCTGAAGTTAGAAACCTTTATCTGCTGTAGTGCTTAATTCACAAAGGTGCCTATCAAAATAGCAGAGTTAAACAATTCACACGTATGCACTAAAGCAGAAGGGAATTTACTTTTGAGCAATGCAGCTTGATATGACATTGTGTTGCAGACCACAGCACTAACCTTTTCCTATATCTCAGAGCCATTGCAGCCACACCTGGACATACATGTGTATGTATGGCACATACTGCCTTGAGGAAGATTTGTGGTGCTAGGGAAGGATGAAAACTTGCAGGCAGTCTTGAATGAATGAGGCTTTGTGTAGTGGTTTCACACTGATGGCCAACTAAACTTCACCACACCGCTCTCTCACTCCCCCTTCTCAAAGGAAGAGGGGAGAAAATACAAAGGAAAAGGGTCAAAGGGTTGAGATAAAGACAGGGAGATCACTCAACAATTACCATCATGGGCAAAACCCCACAGGCCACAGGGGGACAGCCTGCTCCACCATGGGCCTCTCCACGGGCCACAGGGGAACTTCTCCTCTGGTGCCTGGAGCATCTGGAGTCCCTTTTGGAGCTGGCTGGAGCTAGCGCTGTTCTGACATGGGGCAGCTGCTGGGCTTTGATCACAGAGGCCACCTCTGCAGCCCCCCTGCCACCAAAACCTTGCCAAATAAACCCAATGATACACATAAGGCAGTCAGTAAATAGAAGTCTATTAATATTGGTCAGGGATGGAAATGATGTAGATCTCTGTCAGTACAGAAGATGCAGAAAAGGGAAAATATCAGACAGTTCAAGAAAACCTTTCAGATCAGGCTGGAGTAGCTAGCCCCCATCTTCACAATATCTAGCTCTTACAGTTGTATTTCCAGAGCTGTCCTGAGGCAGGGAGCTCCAGAAGAAGAATCATTTCCATAAATCAGTGAGAGAAAACCTTTGATAAGGCACCTATATGAGAATGGGGCTGGCAATTCATTACCTGATGCAGAATTCTGGCCATTGGTAAATCACTGGGGCTACTGAATTGTCCCCATGGATAAAGCTCTGCAGGAACTGTATTCAGAGGTTGGATAGGAGAAGGAAAGTTACTGAAGACAGAATTAAATCTGAGGCTTTTCTGCACTTAGTCTTCTTCAATGTATTTGGGATGCTAAAGAGCACTAACACATTTCATTTATGAAATCTGCAATGGCATCTCTATATGTCCAGATATTTTTTAAGAAGTCCTAACATAAGAAGAGTAATCATGTTTTTTGCCCCTTCAAAGTGCTCCTATATATTGCGCTCAACAGGGTCTTTAATTGGTACATAATGATGTCATTAATTAAAAATGCAGTAGTCAGGCAGCAAGGGAAGAGGCAGAGGGCAGCAGCCTGTGAGTTTTGAAATTTAAGGAAAGATTTCTCAACTGGGCATTATATTTAAGCTTGGGGCTGCACCCTCTAACAGCATGGGTGCACATGTTTGTCTGGAGCTTCCATCCCTGTCTCTTGCAGTTTGAAAGCCTGAGGCTTTAAGACGTGCTTCTGCATTTTCTTTCTTTTGGCCAGTCTTGGTATATCATACCATGTTTTAATCTGTAGGAGGGTGAAAAAGAGGAGGTGCTGAAAAGTCCTAGGAAAGCAGTATGTTTCTAATTTCTTCAAAATCCAACCAAGTGATGGAAAATTCACCAAAAAGATTGTAGTGTGATTTTCAAGTTTCAGAAATATACGAGATATCCCAATAATTTCTAAAATCCTGAAAAGAAGTTCAGATCATGAGGTATTTTTTAAGGAAGAACAGCTTTGGGTCTGCCTTGTCCTCTGCTAGCATAACTGTAAAGACTGTTATTTTATTTTTTTTCTTGCAACCACTATAATTAATACCATAAGCACTTTTGTTTTGAATTTCTTTGGTTTTGTTGTTGTTGTTGATGTTGTCAAAAATAAAAACATTTTATAAAATTAAAATTGTCAAAAATAAAAACATTTTATAAAATTAAATAAAAAAAATTGTTATCACCTGAATCCAGGTCTGTATAACAAGCACCAAGCATTCTGAAAGGGGCCAACATAGAAAATGCTATTCATGGGATATTTTCACCCGGTTTCTTGGATTCAGGGAACTCCATGAAATAGAAACACTGAACTTTCCGAAAGTACAATTGCCTAATTCAATAATAAAATCTTAATAACCAAGTTTCCCCCCTTGTTTCCTGTATGCTACAAGCTAGCATGTGCATCCTCAATCTACCCAGATAATCCACCACAGAGCTGCAATTCCAGCTTGGTAAGTGTTTGTACAGCCCAAGACATCCTTTGGTTAGAAACCTTACATAAGGAGATTGCAGGTTGCTTGGTGCAGTTTTACGTGAGCAGATTAACAGCCTTCCTGGTAGGTTTTTATTTCTTCGACCAGGTTTTTAGCCTAACACCTTTATTCTTGTCATTTTACACATGTTCTAAAGGATGTTTCTCATACATCTTGAGCAGCCTATGAGTCAACATTTTTAAACTTGAAATTAGGCTCCTAAAACTATATCCAGGAATATAAATACCGTCACAGTTTTGGAAAGTGTTAAATATCCTGTAAATGTCACCAAACCAGAGTTTTAAAATTAAATTAGCTTATAATATATAGCTACTTTCCAGAAGGCATTTCTCTGAAAACATTGGAGATGAATGAAAAAGGCAGAAATTGGTAATCAAAAATGAAATTTCCAGTTGCCCAAATCTTCTACATCATCACTGCTGGTTTTGTGGTCGATGATTGTGTATTGTTTTCTTTTAATCAAAACTAAAACCCATGTGAAGGCTCTGACAAGCACTAAAAACGAATTTGCATTACCTTTCCCATTTTTTTCTTTACAGGAAGTGCTTCTCTGTTATAAATGCTTTTGACATTTTGAATATGAAAAAAATTAAAAATAATATGCCTAAAATTTTCAAAATGGGACTTGCAAATTAGCAACATATGTCCTGGTGGTGAGGTTTGAAGAGAAACTTTGGCCACAAAGGTGTTTACTTGATTTTCAATAATAAGCAATTACTTTAATTTTTGCTTAGGAGGTTTTGGTTTCTTCTGAAGCTCAAGTCAGGAAGTTTCTGTGCCCTGGACAACAATTCCTAAATGTGTACTTACTCCAGAAATGGTTTTAAATCACCTCTAAATGAACAGAAGCACAGTATTAAAGCCTGTATTAAACATTACTGCTGGAGAAGGTTCTGAGCAGTGATGGATTTAAATACAAACACAAGCCATGTATTCACCCTGTTTCAGACCACACATTGTATATGAAATTGTAATTCCCTTTTTCCCAAACTCTTGGACAAATGAGAAGTAGTACATAAAAATTTTAACTTTGACTATAGTAATGTGAAATAAATACACATAACACAACTCGGCCTTCAAATGGGATGAGCAACTAGCCATAATGCATCTGCTCTTTTCACTTAGGTCCAAGCATTTTTTCCTGGAGCAGTTTCCTGGGCTGGATTTCTCATCACTGCCACTGACTGCCACCTGAATCTCCACACCATTTTGTCATTAAAATGAGATGTTCCGACTATTCTGTAAGTAGGCGACAGAAAAAAATGTAATGAGCAGATGAACTGGGCATAGCCCCAGTGACCAGCAGGAGCTGCTGTAGGTAATGTGGGTTCTTGCAGAGCCAAGATAATGGATTTGGAGTTAAGGCTGTGTCTGGAGTTGAATGTGTTTTGATGTCTTCATATGATTCCCTAATCATCAATTAATGTTTATTCCCCCCACCCACACACACAAAAAAAACAAACACAAAAAACAAACAAACAAACAAAAAAAGCAACAGGAGGGCAACTCTTCCCTAGTGATGTTTCTGCTCTCAGATACAACCTCTGTTCCTCTTATTTAGTTCTTAAAGGAACAGAAAAGGAATGTTGAAAATGTCTGGAGTAGAAACCGTGCTCAGTGAGTGATTCTCTAACCTGTATTGCCAAAGGAGCTGCACAATGGGTGAGACATGGGAACAGAAAAGGTTCAGGACAACAGTCCATAGCCAGGGAAAAGGCAATGCCAAAGGTGCACCAAGTTACTGTTTTGTGCAGTTGCACTCGATATCAAAGTTTATTCAGGATGTATATTTTGGGCAATGTCTGCAGCAATTATAATAAATTCTCCAGGTAACTGATGGTAACTAAGAAGAGCTGGACTCCATGTTCAGCACAAGGGCTGTTGTGTGTTGCCCTGCAATCTGGTAACATTTTCACACATTCTTCTAACAAACGCCTGCTTTGCTGAAGTCCTTACTGATGCTGCAGGCACTGACAGGCAGGGACGCAGGCCTCCCTTGCAGAAAATGCATCCTCTCATGTCTTAATTCTCACTTTTTAGATTCCTGTATGTTAGGTAGACAACTAACTTTCGACTCATCAAACATTGCATTTTTTTTGACAAACCGATCCCTTACAGCAGAGCACATTTTTTTGTGGCAACTGTTGATATAATTCCTGGCCATAATAGTTATTTTTATTTTATTTTATTTTATTTTATTTTATTTTATTTTATTTTATTTTATTTTATTTTATTTTATTTATTTTATTTTAATTTATTTTTTTATTGTATTGTATTTTATTTTTTCTAAATAAGGATCTTTGAGGATTTTGCATGACAAATATGAATATTTTGGAACTGGACATGGATGATTTGTTTTATATTGTGAAATATCTGACTATTTCAACCTCATGTGTGCCCTGAGCATGGCTTTCTCCCCCACGAATGTTGAAGGGGTGCTCTCCACTTTGCAGTGGGCTCAGGAGAAGGATGGTGGAGACCTTCCCAGCCTGCCCACTGCACGTACCCCAAAGGAAGGACAACCGGTCCTTCTGCTGTCCAAGGGAAAAATAGAGACAATTTTTCCTTCATCCTCTCTGTAAACAGGGGCCTTTGCCCCTTGTCCAGGCTGCTTAAATACAGACAACGGATCCCAGAAATGAACTTGTCTGAGAGAGACCATATGAGATCTCCCACTCCCAGGCATGACAGGAGAGGGGTAGACACAGGTCCCCGGGAAAGCGTAGCTCAGTGCTTCAATCATCTCCCTAGCCTTGAACAGCTGAGCTGTGGAAATCACTTTGATGTAAATCTCTCAGCATCTTTTTTGTCTGAAATAAATGGTGCATAAAGGAAATGCAAAATTGTTTGGTGGACAGTATTATCTATGTGTTTACTGCTCTCAGCACTTTTCTTTTGTCTTTTGACTATGTAGTTCCTATTGGTGTGAATAGCTGCGCATGAAGTTAAAGCTCCTGAACGTGAGCAAGGTGTAAGAGAACTCTCTAAACCTGTAACAGCTCTGCACTTCTGGTTGCAAGAAATGTCAACTTAGAAGAATTACTAGTAGCAGAAAGTAATTATTTTTCATTTTCAAGGTTCCCTGTTCAGTGTTAACGCAAATGTAAACTTTCTATAATTCTTCATTGTTACCATCCCCCTGGATGTATTACTTTCATTTCCATTTTCTATTTTACATATACACCCCCATCATACACACGCAGTACACAGTCATGGCACCTCATAATGATTTTTGTATTATAGACCCTTCTGGTCTATCTTGCTATGTATTATTCTGTTGCCATAATCTGGTGATGATATACAATATTTGTATAAAGATTCAAATCAATGTTTATCACATCAGAGCACTATCATTCAAATGTAAGGTACAAATCAATAATTCATTAAGCAAGAGAGAAATGAATGATTTCAAATTGCTGTTCTTTTCTCCTTTAATATTTGCAAAAGGAATTGCACTGTTTTAATGAAGTTTGTTCACTTTTTAGACTGAGACTGAATTAATGTATCTGATGGTATTCAGGATATATGCCATGGGATAGATAGGTAGCACAACTACAAAAATAAACAGATAGTTTTCAGTTCGCTAAAACTTCCGATTCATTAAAAATATTCAATGACATAAAAAGATTTAAAAGATATTGGCGGGGAAGGGTGTGCTATATGGTTTTCCAGGTTGAACAAATCAACTTTTCTAGACATAAATAAAATTATTAATTTCAAGTTGGAATGATCCATTTTTAAAAGATTCGTCTCACCAAAAAAAAAAAAAAAGTGAAGAGCTATTTTGAAATTGAGAATTTTGATCTTTAAAAAAGGAAATATTCAATCTAGTAAATATTAGGAAGTGTAATAGTTCTTGAAAAAATGTAGTTTTGTTTTGAGTTTGAATTTCTGACTGAAACAATCAGAGGAATAGACATTAATTACTATGTGACATAAATGACTAAGCAGACCAGCTCAGTCCTTTATTTTTTGCTGGTAATCAGCCTTAATTTGCTTCACTGCAATGGAAAGAGCAGAAAATATCATAATCTAGTATCATTGGTAAGTTGAAATTCAAGAGCCTGTTTTTCTTTTCTGCATCCCTCCAAACCCATGGGCTAACCCGGTGATCTCCCCCATTGGAAGATGTGCTAAATGAATGAGTCTGTGGAATTCAAATGTACCTTTAGCCCTGCTCATTTTCTAATTCACCAGCAATAAAGTGGTCACTGCTGATGACACAGGGAATTCCTTGTGGTTTTAAAATACAATGACAGAGTATCCACCAGGAACCACACAGCATTAGCTGTTGCTTTCACTGGGGATGTATCCTCTATTGATTGGTTCTCATTGCCTGAGCTCAGTAAGGCTTTTATTTATGATGACATAGTTTATGATTGCTTATTTATCTGTTGTGCGTAAAACCAGATTAGAACTAAGTTGTCATATTGACCAAAAGGATATCTGGATTCTTGAAGAAGCTACTTTACCTCCACTCATACACCGAAATTGGATGGGGAAGGAAAATTACCCACACTAGCCTTGAAATTACTAGATCTTCTTTCTCCCATATCCCCATCCCAAGATTATCATTTCCTCTCAGCTTTTGAACTTTTGATCCATTGTGGTGGTCCCGTGAGAAAATTTATTTTCTAACGTGAAGTTACAGCAGAGTCTGAAATCAGCACAACCCCCAAGTCATTCGCTTGAAAGCTGTCTCAGTCTCATTCATGCTTCGTCTATACTGGGCTCAAGAAGTGATTAGGCAAGGGCAGGGGAGAAAAATTCAGCAAATGCTCCTAAAGGCAGAGATGTGCAGCGCTGGGTCAAGAGGTCCCTGAGCCACATCAATGAGATCATTCCTGGGAAGGATGACTTTACACTTCCCCTGTTATTATAGTCTTCCCTGGGGAAGAGTTCCCTATAGTCTTCTTCTATGACAAAGTGACACGCTTAGTGGATGAGGGAAAGGCTGTGGATGTGGTCTGCCTTGACTTCAGTAAGGCTTTTGACACCGTTTCCCACAACATTCTCCTCAAGAAACTGGATGCTCATGGCTTGGACTGGCGTACGCTTCGTTGGGTTAAAAACTGGCTGGATAGCCGGGCCCAAAGAGTCATGGTGAATGGAGTTAAATCCAGTTGGAGGCCGGTCACTAGTGGAGTCCCCCAGGACTCAGTGCTGGGGCCAGTCCTCTTTAATATCTTTATCAATGATCTGGATTAGGGGAAAGAGTGCACCCTCATTAAGTTTGCAGACGACACCAAGTTAGGTGCGTGTGTCGATCTGCTCGAGGGTTGGAAGGCTCTGCAGGAGGATCTGGATAGGCTGGAGCGATGGGCTGAGGTCAACTGTATGAAGTTCAACAAGGCCAAGTGCCGGGTCCTGCACCTGGGGCGTAACAACCCCAAGCAGAGGTACAGGCTGGGAGATGAGTGGTTGGAAAGCTGCCTGGCAGAGAAGGGCCTGGGAGTATTGGTTGATAGTCGGCTGAATATGAGCCAGCAGTGTGCTCAGGTGGCCAAGAAGGCCAACAGCATCCTGGCTTGTATCAGAAACAGTGTGGCCAGCAGGACTAGGGAAGTGGTTGTCCCCCTGTACTCGGCTCTGGTGAGGCCGCACCTCAAGTACTGTGTTCACTTTTGGGCCCCTCGCTACAAGAAGGACATCGAGGTGCTCGAGAGAGTCCAGAGAATGGCAACGAAGCTGGTGAGGGGTCTGGTGAACAAGTCTTATGAGGAGCAGCTGAGGGAGCTGGGGTTGTTCAGCCTGGAGAAGAGGAGGCTCAGGGGCGACCTTATCGCTCTCTATAGGTACCTGAAAGGAGGCTGTAGAGAGGTGGGGGTTGGTCTATTCTCCCACATGCCTGGTGACAGGACGAGGGGGAATGGGCTAAAGTTGCGCCAGGGGAGGTTTAGGTTGGATATTAGGAAGAACTTCTTTACTGAAAGGGTTGTTAGGCATTGGAATGGGCTGCCCAGGGAAGTGGTTGAGTCACCATCCCTGGAGGTCTTTAAAAGACATTTAGATGTTGAACTTAGTGATATGGTTTAGCGGAGGGCTTGTTAGTGTTAGGTCAGAGGTTGGACTAGGTGATCTTGGAGGTCTCTTCCAACCTAGATGATTCTGTGATTCTGTGATGCTGTGATTCTGTGAATCCATATTAATGGAACAACGGAAGACATTATCACTGTTTGTACTGGTAGCCTCTTTACAGGACTTCAGATAGGATCACATTAACTACTCTATACATTAAACAGCTCGTAATAACTAAAACTTGAAAAAAATTAATTTTCTGATTTATATTTTTAATCAATTGCAACATGCTGCAATTGCATTTTCGCTGTAGCTTTCGAATTGTTTGCTCAATAGAGATTGCTGCATTGCTTTTGATTGACACAATTTTATTGCATTTTTAGTGACTTTTACAGTATTTTTTACAATATTCAAGGAGCAAAAGTAAGCCAGAAAAATAACATAGTAACATTTTAAGATGGAAGAAGGCCATAAAGATGCAGATTAGGTGTAATGTACAATAACAGGAAATTGCAAATTAATGATAACTCCCTTGCCCTCATGCCTACTTAGTCCCCCTGTACGTGTTTTTGGAATATGTCAGTAAAACACGAAATGTTTGCCTACTGTGAAAAGTTAATGGATGACGGAGTTGGCAAATACTTTAGGATTGTTATAAAGATTATTTTAGATACAATTCAGCTGAAATTCAGCTGAACCCAAGTAGCTATACAGGATTTCTTAGTTGTAAAAAAGTTAATTATTTGAAGAACAGGGTTTGGTCTAAATCGAGCAAAGCCAATAAAAAAGATGTAGAGATTTAAGTACATGTAATGAACATAAACATAATTATAATCTTGAAAACAGTCAAATGCTCCTTGAAAGTTCTCTGAATGCAAGTTGTTTCAGACAAGCCATTAGGGTTCAATAGAGTGTGTGCGTTGCCTCTCTTTATGAAAGAGTAGGTATGTGGAAAACTTCAAAGCATGTACTCACCGTGCTTTTTTTTCTCTTTTAACTGTATATGTAATTATATGCACTCTCTGACTACTTGTAACTGTGCCTTTCCATTCAATGAATTCCATTAAGACTGTGTCTTTTTAGGAGTCTCTCTTCCTGCTTTTGGAGAGCACTTATGTACCTTTTTACATCAATAGTCTTCTAACTGATGAGACCCTACAGAAGAATTTTTTAAATAATTATTACCAATGATTTCGCAGTGCTCACAATGTCGTCTTTTGATGTCTAAGATTCCTCATATATAAAATGGAAAACATACATTACAGGGCTTTACAAAGCTGAGCTGGCTAATACTTTAAGAGTTATGATGTTAATAAAATTTTGCACGATTCTTTATTTTCTGAAGCAAAGACTGGCTTTCTTATCAAATATGGAGCTTCTGTGGGACTAAGTCATTTCACATGAAGTTCAAAAGAGATTTTGCAACCAGAAACATGAAGTAGTTTTATTTTACTTGCCTGGTTCCTTGCAAAGTTGACCTGTCATTGGTTATGCAGTGTCCTCCTACAACACTTGCCGAGGCGACTGGCTCCGGGGCAGATGCGTGCTGCAGCGGAGCGCGGGATCGGGACAGGCAGGGCTATTTTTCGGGCATCGAGCCTACGTGAGGGAGCCGCCAGGCACCGGCAGCCCTCGTGAGGGAGGCTGACGAGGCGTAGGCGGAGCCAGCAGCGTCAGCGACAGCTCCTCCCCCCGGCCTCCCCCTGGCCGTTCAAAGGCAGCCCTTAGGGAGCGCGAGCGACCAGGAGCGCGGCGACCAGGGCCGGCAAACAGGGAGTGACGTGGCAGTTAGCGAGGCAGTTAGCGCGGGCAGGAAGGGCGGAGCGCTCACACCCGCCCATAGGGACAACTCCTCCAACGGCACTCTCCTGTCAGCTGGGCTGCAATGGTCTCCACCAGGCACGGTGCTTTCTCTAGGAAGTCAGTGCACACCCAGACCGACTGCCCATCCAAACACGCGGCAGTTCAGGTCTCCGGATGCGGGGAGTGTCTGAGCCTCTTGCTGCCATCGGCGGGAGGCAGAGAGACTGCTTGCGTGAGGTGCGAGCAGGTGGACGACCTGGTCCGCATGGTGGCGGAACTCAAGGAGGAGGTGCAGAGGTTGAGGGATATCAGGGAGTGCGAGCGGGAGATAGACTGGTGGAGCGACTCCCTGCAGGACCGGAGGGAGAGGGACCAGGGTGAGACGCTCCAAAGGGGGGTGGACCCCCTGCCCTGTCGCCATCGGGCAGAGGGAGGGGACCTGTGAGTTGAGGAGGAATGGAGACAGGTCCCTGCTCGACCTCGCAGGAGATGCCCTCCCCTTCCGGTGCCGCCTTCCCAGGTGCCATTGAACAATAGGTTTGAGGCCCTGGAGCTTGAGAGACCGGTGGGTGAGGATGAGGTAGGAAGCCTACCCAGGAGGATGCCTGAGGTGAGGAAGTTGACTCCACGCCTCAGGACTGCCTCCACCAAGAAAGAAAGAAGGGTGATTGTTGTGGGCGACTCCCTCCTCAGGGGAACGGAGGGCCCTATTTGTCGGCCTGACCCCACACATAGGGAAGTCTGCTGCCTCCCTGGGGCCAGGGTCAGAGACATTACCAGGAAGCTTCCAAACCTGGTTCGCCCCTCTGACTATTACCCGCTTTTGATAGTCCAGGCTGGCAGTGACGATGTTGAAAAGAGAAACCTCAAGGCTATCAAACAGGACTATAGGGGGCTGGGACGATTGGTGGAGGGAGCGGGAGTGCAGGTGGTGTTTTCGTCTATCCCTACGGGGGAAGGGAGAGGCACGGAGAGGACATGGAAAGCTCGCGGGGTTAATAGGTGGCTCAGAGGCTGGTGCCAGCACAGAAATTTTGGGTTTTTTCACCATGGGGAGCTTTACTCGGCACCCGGCCTGATGGCCCCAGACGGGTCCCTATCTCCAAGGGGAAAACGGATCCTAGGCCAGGAGCTGGCGGGACTCATAGAGAGCGCTTTAAACTAGGTAAGAAGGGGGACGGGGCTCAAACAAGGCTTGTTGGAGCTGTGCCGGGGGAAACAATGGCTAGGTCAGGGAAGAAGGCGATGGCCCAGCTGAAGTGCATCTACACTAATGCACGCAGCATGGGTAACAAACAGGAGGAGCTGGAAGCCATCGTGCAGCAGGCAGGCTACGACTTGGTTGCCATCACGGAGACGTGGTGGGACCGCTCCCACGACTGGAGTGCTGCAATGCCTGGCTATCGGCTCTTCAGGAGGGACAGGCAGCACAGAGGGGGTGGTGGCGTGGCTCTCTACATTAGAGAATCTTTTGATGTTGTGGAACTCCAGGCTGGGAATGATAAGGTTGAATCCCTGTGGGTTAGGATCCGCGGGAAGGCCGGCAAGGCTAGCTTCCTGGTCGGGGTCTGTTATAGACCGCTGAACCAGGATGAGGAGACGGATGAGGAGTTTTATAGGCAACTGACAGAAGTTGCAAAATCGTCGGCGCTTGTCCTCGTGGGGGACTTCAACTTCCCGGACATATCCTGGAAACACAACACGGCACAGAGAAAGCAGTCTAGGAGGTTTCTGGAGAGCGTGGGAGATAGCTTCCTGACGCAGCTGGTCAGTGAACCTACCAGGGGTGGTGCCCCGCTAGACCTTCTGTTCACAAACAGAGAAGGACTGGTGGGAGATGTGGTGGTCAGGAGCTGTCTTGGGCAGAGTGACCACGAAATGGTAGAGTTCTCTATTCTTGGCGAGGCCAGGAAGGGGACCAGTAAAACTGCTGTATTGGACTTCCGGAGGGCTGACTTTGAGCTGCTCAGGACGCTGGTTGGCTGAGTCCCTTGGGAGGCGGTTCTGAAGGGCAGAGGAGTCCAGGAAGGCTGGGCACTCCTCAAGAAGGAAATCGTGATGGCTCAGGAGCGGTCCGTCCCCACGTGTCCAAAGACGAGCCAGCGTGGAAGAAGACCGGCCTGGCTCAACAGAGAGTTGCGGCTTGTGCTTAGCAGAAAAAAGAGGGTTTATAATCTTTGGAAAAAAGGGCGGGCCACTGAGGAGGACTACAAGGATGTAGCGAGGCTGTGCAGGGAGAAAATTAGAAAGGCCAAAGCTCATCTGGAGCTCAACCTGGCTACTGCCATTAAAGACAACAAAAAATCCTTTTACAAATATATCAACGCGAAACGGAGGACTAAGGAGAATCTCCATCCTTTACTGGATGCGAGGGGAAACCTAGTTACTAAGGATGAGGAAAAGGCTGAGGTGCTTAATGCCGCCTTTGCCTCAGTCTTTAGCGGCAATACCGGTTGTTCTCTGGATACCCAGTGCCTTGAGCTGGTGGAAGGGGATGGGGAGCAGGACATGGCCTTCGCAATCCATGAGGAAATGGTTGGCGACCTGCTATGGAGCTTGGATGTGCGCAAGTCGATGGGGCCGGATGGGATGCACCCGAGGGTACTGAAAGAACTGGCGGAGGAGCTAGCCGAGCCGCTTTCCATCATTTATCGGCAGTCCTGGCTATCGGGGGAGGTCCCAGTTGACTGGCGGCTAGCCAATGTGACGCCCATCTATAAGAAGGGCCGCAGGGCAGACCCGGGGAACTATAGGCCTGTCAGTTTGACCTCAGTGCCAGGAAAGCTCATGGAGCAGATTATCTTGAGGGTCATCACGCGGCACTTGCAGGGCAAGCAGGCGATCAGGCCCAGTCAGCATGGGTTTATGAAAGGCAGGTCCTGCTTGACGAACCCGATCTCCTTCTATGACCAAGTGACGCGCTTGGTGGATGAGGGAAAGGCTGTGGATGTGGTTTACCTTGACCTCAGTAAGGCTTTTGACACAGTTCACCACAACATTCTCCTCAAGAAACTGGCTGCTCGGGGCTTGGACTGGCGTACGCTTCGCTGGGTTAGAAACTGGCTGGATAGCCGGGCCCAGAGAGTTGTGGTGAATGGAGTCAAATCTGGTTGGAGGCCGGTCACTAGTGGAGTCCCCCAGGGCTCGGTACTGGGGCCGGTCCTCTTTAATATCTTTATCGATGATCTGGATGAGGGCGTCCAGTGCACCCTCAGTAAGTTTGCAGATGACACCAAGCTAAGTGCGTGTGTCGATCTGCTCGAGGGCAGGAAGGCTCTGCAGGAGGATCTGGATAGGCTGGAGCGATGGGCTGAGGTCAACTGTATGAAGTTCAACAAGGCCAAGTGCCGGGTCCTGCACCTGGGGCGCAACAACCCCAAGCAGAGGTACAGGCTGGGAGATGAGTGGCTGGAAAGCTGCCTGGCCGAGAGGGACCTGGGAGTATTGGTTGATAGTCGGCTGAATATGAGCCAGCAGTGTGCCCAGGTGGCCAAGAAGGCCAACAGCATCCTGGCCTGCATAAGAAGCAGTGTGGCCAGCAGGTCTAGGGAAGTGATTGTGCCCCTGTACTCGGCTCTGGTGAGGCCGCACCTCGAGTACTGTGTTCAGTTTTGGGCCCCTCGCTACAGGAAGGACATGGACGTGCTCGAGCGAGTCCAGAGAAGGGCGACCAAGCTGGTGAGGGGTCTGGAGAACAAGTCTTACGAGGAGCGGCTGAGGGAGCTGGGCTTGTTCAGCCTGGAGAAGAGGAGGCTCAGGGGCGACCTTATCGCTCTCTACAGTTACCTTAAAGGAGGCTGTAAAGAGGTGGGGGTTGGTCTGTTCTCCTATGTGCCTGGTGACAGGATGAGGGGGAATGGGCGAAAGTTGCGACAGGGGAGTTTTAGGTTGGATGTTAGGAAGTACTTCTTTACCGAAAGGGTTATTAAGCATTGGAACGGGCTGCCCAGGGAGGTGGTGGAGTCACCATCCCTGGAGGTCTTTAAAAGACGTTTAGATGTAGAGCTTAGCGATATGGTTTAGTGGAGTACTTAGTGTTAGGTCGGAGGTTGGACTCGATGATCTTGAGGTCTCCTCCAACCTAGAAATCTGTGATACTGTGTGATACTGTAACACATAACTTAGATTACAGATTATTTTTCTCCCAAGGTTAAATCTCCTTGAGGCACGCACCTGATATCCCCATCCTTTTGCATTACCCACCAGGTGTACCCTGGTCCCTAGGTGAAGACAATCCCACGAGTGGCAGGAGCAACCCACACTGTCTTCCCCATCCACTCACTACATGCACTACGGGGACTTTTTAGCTTCTCCCACAGAGTGTAGGAGTTCTGTTTCAGCAGGACCAGGATGGCTGTCAGACCCTCTGTTGTTAACTAGCCAAGTGGCCTCTGGTAGATTTATGTCCCATTGTTTCCATGTCCCAGCACCCAATGCTCGTAACATAGTCTTTAACAGCCCATTGTACCTCTCAGCCTTCCCAGAGGCTTGTGGGTGATAAGGGATGTGATACACCCACTCAATACCATGCCTCTTGGCCCAGGAGGTGACCAAATTGTTTTGGAAGTGACTCCCATTGTCAGACTCAATTCTCTCTGGTGTACCTTGTCACCACAGCACTTGTCTTTCCAGGCCCAAGATAGTGTTTCGGGCCGCGGCATGGTTTACGAGGTATGTTTCCAGCCACCCAGTAGTTGCTTCTACCATGGTGAGTATGTACCGTTTGCCTCGTCAGGTTTGTGGGAGTGGTCCGATGTAGTCAATTTGCCAGGCCTCACCGTATCAAAATCCAAGCCACCTCCCCCTATTCCAGGGAGACTTTACCCTCATGGCTCGTTTGATTGCAGCACAGGTCTCACACTCATGGGTGACCTGTGTGATGGCCTCAGTGGTCAGGTCCACCCCTCGATCACGAGCCCATCTGTATGTGGCATCCCTCCCCAGATGTCCTGATGTTTCATGGGCCCATCGAGCTACAAACAGCTCACCCTTACATCCCCAGTCCAGGTCCACCTGAGCCACTTCAATCTTTGAAGCTCGATCCACCTCTGCATTATTCTGATGTTCTTCGGTGGCATGACTCTTGGGAATGTGGGCATCTACATGACGTACTTTTACATCCAGGTTTTCTACCCGAGCAGCAATATCTTGCCACAGGGTAGCAGCCCAGATGGGTTTACCTACCAGTACCTATACCTATCAGTTGTTCTGTTTCCACTGTTGCAGCCACCCCCACAGAGCATTTGCCACCGTCCATGAGTCAGTGTAGAGATGCAGTACTGTGGGAGTGTGGCCATGGGGGTCAAGCCCCATGGTTGGTGATAACATCGGGCTCTTAACGTTGAGACCATCAGGAATGTAAAGAGTTTAGAGGGAACAAAGAAGGGTGATTCAGGAGATGCCTTGTTGTCTGTTGCTTGTTCTCCAGTTGTTAAGGCATGGAAGTTGCTGGGTGTTTGCCGTTGCTGGGCAAAGTTGTTGACGAATGAATAGTTAGTGGAAAAGTACTGCTGTGGGGCAAATGGTATAAGAAGGGAGCCTGTCCTCAAGATGGGGATGCAACAAGGAATAATGAAGTTGTGCCCTCAATATGAGAGACGAAGTTAGGCCCTCAGTAAGAGAGAGCTGATGTTATGTCATCAATAAAGAAGCAGCAGTTACTGATCCTAAAAGAACCCTGGTATCCGTGTGGTCATTACGCCACACAGTACTGGCCATTCTTCTTTTTCAGCAATCTCCAGGGCCAGTTGTATAGCTTTCACTTCTGCATACTGACTCGACTCGCCTTCCCCTTCCATGGCCTCCACGACTCATCGTGTGGTACTCCACACAGCAGCTTTCCATTTCCGGTGGCTCCTTACCACACGGCAGGATCCATCAGTGAACAACACATACTGCTTTCTGACTTCTGGCAACTCATTGTATGGTGGTGCCTCTTCAGCACGGGTTACCTCCTCTGTCGGTACTCCGAAATCCCTGCCTCCCCATCCAGTCCATGATCTCTTCCAGGATTCCTGGGCGGTTGGGTTTCCCCATTCGAGCCTGTGTAATTAACGCTACCCACTTACTCCACGTAGCATCAGTCGCATGGTGTGTAGTGGGAATTTTCCCTTTGAACATCCAATGTAACATAGGTAGCTGTGGGGCCAAGAGGAGCTCTGCTTCTGTACCCACAACTTCTGAAGCAGCTCAAACACCCTCATATGCCATGAGTATCTCTTTTTCAGTTGGGGTGTAATTGGTTTCTGATCCTCGATAGCCCCGGCTCCAGAAACCCAGAGGTTGACCTCGCGTTTCTCCTGGGGTCTTCTGCCAGAGGCTCCAGGTGAGGCCATGCTCCCCAGCTGCAGTGCAAAGTACATTTTGCACAGGTTGTCCAGTACGGACAGGCCCAAGGGCCACTGCATGGACTATTTCTTGTTTGATTTGTTCAAAGGCCTGTTGTTGCTTGGGGCCCCACTCAAAATACTTCCTATTTTGAGTCACTCGATATAGAGGACTCACAAACTGATTATAGCCTGGAACATGCATTCTCCAAAATCCCACAAGGCCTAGGAAAGCTTGCGTTTCTTTTTTGCTAGTTGGCGGAGACATTGCTGTTATTTTATTGATCACATCCATTGGAATGTGGCGACGTCCATCCTGCCATTTTACCCCCAAGAACTGGATTTCCTGTGCGGGTCCTTAACCTTACTCTGTTTAATGGCAAAACCAGCTTTCAGGAGAATTTGGATTATTTTCTTCCCTTTCTCAAAAACTTCTTCTGCTGTATTACCCCACACGAGGATGTCATCAATGTACTGCAGGTGTTCAGGAGCTCCCCCTTGTTCCAGTGTCATCTGGATCAGTCCATGGCAAATGGTAGGGCTGTGTTTCCACCCCTGGGGCAGTCAATTCCAGGTGTATTGGATGCCCCTCCAAGTGGAAGCAAACTGTGGCCTGCATGCTGCTGCCAGAGGGATGGAGAAAAATGCATTAGCAATATCAATTGTGGCATACCACTTAGCTGCCTTTGACTCTAGTTCATACTGGAGTTCTAGCATGTCTGGCACTGCAGCACTCAGTGGTGGCATGACTTCATTTAGGCCGCAATAGTCCACCGTTAGCCTCCACTCGCCATTAGACTTTCGCACTGGCCATATAGGACTATTAAAGGGTGAGCGAGTCTTGCTGATCACTCTTTGGCTCTCCAGATGATGAACCAACTCATGGATGGGGATTAGGGAGTCTCGGTGTGATATTGCCTCTGGTGCACAGTTGTGGTCGCAATTGGCTTTTGCTGTTCTTCAATCCTCAGCAATGCTACAACAGAAGGGTCTTCTGAGAGACCAGGCAGGGTAGACAGCTGCCTAATCTTCTCTGTGCTCAAAGCAGCTATGCCAAAAGCCCACCAATACCCTTTTGGATCCTTGAAGTACCCTCTCTTGAGGTAGTCTATGCCAAGGATGCATGGAGCCTCGGGGCCAGTCACGATGGGGTGCTTTTGCCACTCATTCCCAGTTAGACTCACTTCAGCTTCCAATACAGTTAGCTCTTGGGATCCCCCTGTCACTCCAGAGATACAGATGAGTTCTGCCCCTTGGTGGCTTGATAGCATTAGTGTACACTGTGCACCTGTGTCCACTAGAGCTTTATATTTCTGCGGTTCCGGTGTGCCAGGCCATCGAATCCACACAGTCCAGTAAATCCGGTTGTCCCTCTCCTCTACCTGGCCAGAGGCAGGACCCCACTAGTCCTGGTTGGAGCATCTGTCAATTAATTCTTCCAAATGTGAAGCAGAGGTCTCTTCATCAGGGTCAGGAGCAATGCTAGCCCTTCTACTGCCTCTGGGGGACTGCCCAACAGAAACTGGGGTAGCGGTCCTCCTAGGGGCCTCTTTTCTTGCTGCTGTATCTTTCCGCAGTTCACGTACCCGAGCAGCTAGGGCCGAGGTTGGTTCACCATCCCACTTCCTCATATCTTCCCCATGGTCACGTAAATAAAACCACAAGGTGCCCCGTGGTGTGCATCCTGGATTCTCCCTTGCTTGAGCTGGAGAAGGCTGGCACTTAATGGCTGAAAGATTCGTCCATCTAGGTAAGGAGGAAGTTGTGTCTTCTTCTAACCGTTGGGACAGTTTCTCCATGACTGAAATGCAGGCCCGTACTGGGGCGAGAGATTTTCTTCATATTTATGAAGCTAGTTGGACAGAGCTTCCACTGTTGGCCCCATCCTGTCATCCCAATTTATTGCTGCCAGCATGCTGGCATGTGATAGGTGTGCAGCCCATACAAACTTCCGCCACATGGATGTTGTGCACTGGACTTCATCAGGGTCTTTAGGTGTCTGTTCATGGTTCAGATTACTGTAAATCATCTCCAGCACAGCTAACTCCCTCAGTTGCTGGAGACCTTTCTCCATGGTGGTCCACTTGCCTACTTGATATACAATATCTTCCTTATGGGGATACCTTTCTTTCACAGCTGCCAGGAGTCGCCTCCAGAGGCTGAGAACCTGTGCCTCTCTCCCAATTACTCTGTCAATGAGCCTTTCTCTAGAGAGGGATCCCAGCTGTTTGGCTTCATTGTCTTCTAGTTGTTGGCTATTGGCCCCAGCATCCCAGCATCGAAGCAGCCACGTGAGGATGTGCTCACCTGGATGACGACCATAATCCTTTCGTATTTCTCGCAACTCACTCAGGGATAGGGATGGAGTGGTTTCTGATTCGTTTATGATTTTAGCACGTTCTCTTGACCGGATATAGAGGAGAAAAGAGAACAGAGAATGGATTACATATGACATAGTCACACAGAAAAATATTAACAGCAAACCGAACATTGTGACTAGGAAGTATGTTAATCGTAAATATTTTAATCAATTCTACTGTTATCTCAACCCTCGAGCCCCATGTTGGGCACCAAAAAGGACTGTGGTGGTTTTACTCAGGTGGGCAGCCGAGTTCCACCTCGGCCGCTCTCTCACTCCCCCTCCTCAAAGAGGAAGGAGGAGAAAATACAACACAAAGAGCTCAAGGTTTGAGATAAGCATGATTTAATTAAAGGGAAAAGGGAGAAAAAAAAAAGAAAAAAAAAGAACAAAGGCCGCGTGGAAGCACAGAGAGAAAGGAAAAAAAAAAGGTTATTCTTTACTTCCCATCAACGAGCGATGTTTGGCCTGGGAAGCAGGGCCTCAATACACGTAATGGTTGTTCTGGAGGACAGCCCCCTCCCCCACGAGAGCCCCCCTTTTTATTGCTGAGTGTGACATCATATGGTATGGAATATCCCTTTGGTTGGTTTAGGTCAGCTGCCCTGGTGATGTCCCCTCCCCATCACTTGGGGGAAGTACAGAAACAGTGTCTCACATCTGAGTTCTTTATTTCTGTAGTGTTTAAAAGGTAGGTAAAGGAGGAGAAGCTGTTTATATTTTAAAAGTAGAACTATCAGCCCTAGTCATTGGAACACTTGGATCTTTGAGAAGCTGAGGTTCAAGTTCACTTTTACCCGAACAGGTTAAAAATAAGACCTCACATTTCCTACGGGGAGCCCTAGACTCACCAGATGGTAGTAAATGGACACATACCCCTCTTCTCTTCTCTTCTCTTCTTCTCTTCTCTTCTCTTCTCTTCTCTTCTCTTCTCTTCTCTTCTCTTCTCTTCTCTTCTCTTCTCTCTCTTTCTCTTCTCTTCTCTCTCTTCTCTTCTCTTCTCTTCTCTTCTCTTCTCTTCTCTTCTCTTCTCTCTCTCTTCTCTTCTCTTCTCTTCTCTTCTCTCTCTTCTCTTCTCTTCTCTTCTCTTCTCTTTCTCTCTTCTCTTCTCTTCAAACACTGAAGCTGATCACAAAATAGCACACAAGTTTTTTTTTTGAATCTGAAAGGGATATCAACTGACTGCAGAGCTCTCAAACCTTCCGTAGATCATGCTTGCTTTGGAGAGGAGATAGAACTGTGTTCTCATATGTCTTTCAAAGACTGCTTATGCATTTTATCTGACTCTTTCATGTAAATTTTGCTCTCCCTCTGGGTTAGATTAGAGCTCTTGGAATAACAAAATGAGGTTAGGCACAAATGAGTATGTGGATTTACTTCTCTTCTCTTATGAGGTCTCATAAGGTTATTCATGAGTATATGAATGACTACAGTCTACTTCTGTATCTGTTTACAGATCCCTTGTATTCCTCAAATGTCACTTTTCTGAATATTTATATGTTATTTATGATTCAATATTGGCCGTTATGCGTTAGTCATCCAGTCACTAGCTACATTATCACTGACCAGTCCAGGAACAGGAGCAATACTATATGACTGAAGTAACACATTATGCATAATGTACGGTTCAGGGTGAGAAGGCGCTGTTCATGAATACCTTCTAGTCCAGAAACTGTTTGTGAAAGCTGCTTAGTGAATGCTTATGAATAAATCAATTTTCAGAAATCAATACTAGCTTGTGAACATTTTCTGTGTTTGTCTTCTGTTAAGGGTTATTAGGGGGTGTCTGGTGAATAAAAGAGTTTTGTTCTTACAGGAGAGGCCTATAATTACAATAAAGGGTCATTCTCCCATCACCAGCACAAGTTTCAAGGGTATCCAGAAAACAGTAGCATTATGCCTCCATGGTGTTTCCAGGAGTAATCAAAACAGTGCATCCTTGTGAAAGAAACATCTCCAATGGTGCTTTGTCATACTGCAGGACAGTAAAGAAAACACATGGCCTTTGAAGGTCTTCTATGAATCTGTAACAGGAGCCACTGCACCATCTCATCCCCTGCATCTGTTTTGGAAAAGTAACAAAAAAGAGGAAAATGCTGAAACCAGTTCTATCAGCCATTCATCAGTCAACACAAATGGACCACATCGATACATTGTTATTACTAAGTGTCCCCACAAATGGAGCCATATGGAAGAAATTAAAGTTTATGTAAATTCTCTTACTCTGGAAAAAAAAAAAAAGTTGGGTGGCCATTTGTTAATTAGCTATAATAATTACACTTCCACTAAGCAAAAACAGATCAGTCAGGATTTAGGCTGAAATAGAGTGGTGTTCAATAAATGCACTCTCTGACCCCTATGGCAGTCTGATGCATTCCTGGAAGCTGTTTATCCTGTAAAAGGCAGGAGTGTAACTTGTTCTCAGGAACAAGCCCAGCAAAGATTAAAGGAGTAATTAAAGACCAAAACTTCTTGCTATATACTATAAAAACCTCTTAACGACAGTGGCTATAATGAAGGTTTATATTATAAATAGATTGAAATGCTAGGTTGGCTTTCTTAAGCACTCTATTTTCAGATATATTGCTGAACTGAGGGTTTTCATTGGACAATTAGTTGTGGTAGAACAAATTTCTGCACCTTATGTTGATTTAGTTCTTTGAGTCTGTCTGAGTTTCTGAAAACAGAAAGTATGTATATAATTGCTCAGCAATCTGGCTGGAGGGTTGTAAGGAACTGCAAGTTAATACCCATTAAGTGCATTTGAAAAACCTTCTGTGTAGGTAAGCTAAACACAGCGAGATCAGCACACAAGAGAAAATGGCATATTTGCACATTTGTTCACTCATGCAGGACAGACCACCATGCAAATAGTGTGACCCTGGGAGGTGGAAGAATGCATTTTCCCTTTTGTTCTGCTGCTAGCTGATGATTTGGTGCAAGAAATGTATCTGCTTTGTGCCAGGATTCCTCTGTGTATACAGTGCTCCTCTCCCGTCCCTGTGGGATACTGGGGTGGGGAAACATGAAGCAACATCTGACACCCCAACCCATGTACAAGGCTCCCAGTATCCAGCTCCATGGAGGTATGCACTGGCATCGATCCCTGCTAACCAGAAGTTTTCCCTTGTTTAACTTTCAGGAAAATAAATAATTGTGAATTCTATGACTTTAAAAATAGTATACAGAGACATGAGCATGTATTTAAACCCATAAACTGTACCGTCTTGTTTGCATGGGCACAAGCATAGAGCTACAGCATCATCCACATCTGCATTAAATCTATGCACAAACCTGGGTTTTAGAGGAAACTCTTGCAGTGTGTGAAATTCATCATGGGTGTGAAGCTTGGCATGGTCATTGCCTTTGTTTGCAGTCTCTCAAAGTCAGGAAGGGAGTAGGTAAGGGAATCTGTGTTTTATTACAAAGGCACAACTGTGGGCAGTGGTGTAATATACAATAAATAATAATAATAATGCCAAAGTAGATGTCTTCTATCTAACAGCTGTTTAGTGTGTGAAATATTTAATTTAAGCATTTGTCTTCTTTCCTGTGTCTTTGAAAAGCTATTTTTAACACAAAATCTGACAGCATTCATTCATCTTCTCTGATTTAATTTTACCATTTTCAGGGCTCGCAATGAAAAATTTCAAGGCTTATTTTGCAGGAGGTCAGACTAGAGAAGAATAGCGAT